>NC_091061.1:84458088-85088088 GCF_000393655.2 Nicotiana sylvestris
CCCGTTTGCCGCTCCTACCATGCTCTTGAATTGCATACTAGATTCGACACTTGAGACTAACTTGAGTAGGTGAGTGTAATAACTGAGGAAAAGAAAAAACACTTGGAATTTGCAAGGAGGTATTACCTGGAGGTGTATACCCAATAGTTCCGCTAACACCAGTAGAACTTTTTGGATTTGCTGAAGAGTTGTGAATAGCTGGTGGAATAAATCTTGCCAAACCAAAATCACCAACATGTCCAGTCATGTTCTCATCGAGGAGAATATTGCTTGGCTTCAGATCACGGTGAATTATTGGGGGTTGGCAATCATTATGAAGATAATCCAGAGCACAGGCAACATCAATGGCAATACTTAATCTTTGAAGAAATCCTAGCTTCTTGTGCTCATGTGACTCCTGATCAGGAGTGAAATGCAACCACTCCTGCAGACTCCCTTTATCCATGTATTCGTAAACTATAGCTTTGAATTCATTACCTTCATAATCAATACTTGAGCATGCACTTAACACCTTTACAAGATTACGATGTCTTATGTTCTTCAGAATCTCACACTCCGCTAAAAAACTCCTGGAAGCTGCATGGTGTGAAAGGTCCAGTACCTTAACAGCAAAAACTGTACCATCGTCTTCAGAAATTCCTTTATATACAGACCCAAAAGCACCCACGCCCAGCAAATTTGATGCAGAGAATCCATCAGTTTCCCTAAGGAGACACTGATAAGATACTCTTATGGTCGAGTTTTCACGTGTATCTGTAACTGGTGCTTTTCTCGATCCACCTAACGGTCGAATGCCAAGAAAACAAACTATACATGTCAACCCTATAAGCCCGCTGACTACTGGAATTACTATTTTCAAGGGGAAACCTGATTTCTTTTCTTTCTTTACTTCTGCACTGCAATCTGGAAGGTCCAACTCTGGTATACCCCCACAGAGATTTTTATTTCCTATAATAGAAACAATACTACCATTATTGAAGATACCTCCAATAGGGACTGCACCTTCCAAATTATTGCTAGACAGATCTACAACCTGCAGAAATTTGAAGTCTTTCAAGAATCTTGGGATTTCACCTGACAGATTATTTTGAGAAAGGACTAAAAGTTCCAGGCCTCGCAAATTACTCATGGTTGAAGGAATACTACCCTGAAAGTTGTTGTTGTTCAAGTCTAGTGCTTCAAGTTTCAGACAAGTACCTAGAGTGGTAGGAATTCGGCCTCGCAACTTGTTATCAGACAGGTTTAAGTAGCCTAGATTGCTCAACTTCCCGATTTCCTTCTGAAGGATCCCGGTTAAGTGGTTATGAGATAGGTCGAGGCCCTCTGACAAGGATGAAATTTCAAGAATTTCTGATGGTATGAAACCACTAATGTTATTTGAGCCAAGATCCAATAGTCCCAAATTGTGACACTTGCCTAAGCTGGAAGGAATTCTACCCTGGAGATTGTTTTCTCTTAAACTGAGTCTGGTTAAGGAAGCTAAATTTCCAAAAGAGATTGGAATTTGGCCTGACAACTGATTTCCAAGTAAAGCCAACTCCTGCAGGTTTATTAGATCCCCAATTTCAGATGGAATTTCACCATAGAATCTGTTGTAAGCCCCAAATAAAGCCTCTAGCTTCTTGAGATTGGATATCCCTCTTGGGAGTTTTCCAGAAATCTGATTGTAAGACAGCGAAAGCTCTATTAGTTCAGACGAAAGATTACTAACAGATGCAGGTAAGGCTCCACCAAAGTTATTTGTATTGAGCTCCAAAAGCTCCAAACTGGTGGCATTCGCCAATGTGTTGAGAAAGCTGAGGTCATCATCCTCCCCCTTCCCAAGATGATTGTAAGCGACTAAAAATCTCCGCATGTTCAGCAGATTTCCAAGGGGCGGTACTTTTCCTGTGAGCCCATTTCTACCAGCAACAAGAAACTCAAGTTTTGTGGCGTTTGATAATGTTACTGGAATGTTTCCAGTTATGTTGTTTCTATGAATGCTGAGGAACTGCAAATTAGGAAGAGTGATACCAAACAATGGAGGCAAATTCCCTTCTATATGATTTGTTCCAACATCAATGGCTACCATAGACGAATGATTGAAAAGACAAGGAGGCAAGGTTCCACTCAGGTTGTTCTCGTTTACTACAAAATACTTTAAGTTAGACAATTGGCATAATTCATCAGGCATTTTGCCTACCAAATTGTTCTTGCTTGCCAAAAAGGTATCAAGTGTAGAAAGATTACCAAGAGAAGGCGGAATACGTCCTGTAAAATAGTTAGAAACAAGAAAAAGTTGTTGAAGTTTCAACAAGGTGCCTAATTCTGCTGGAATTATGCCTGCCAGCATATTATATGAAAGAACAACAGAAAAAAGGTTGAAGCAACCAGAAATGTTTGAAGGAATATGACCAGTGAATGAGTTATTGTCAAGGCGTAAAACCTGTAACTTATGTAAGTAGCCAAGCTCTGATGGGATTTCACCTGAAAAGCTATTATTTTGGAGCTCAAGGACATGAAGAAAGCTCAGATTTCCAATACTTGGTGAAAATGTACCTCTCAGTTTCAGAGAACTAAGATCCAAAACAGTGACTCGTCTGTGACGGCGACCACATGAAACACCAGGCCAGTCACAGAAATGGATGGTTTCATTCCATGAGTCCATGATCCTCAAGGGATCATCAATGATCATATTCTTGAACGCAAGCAGTGACATTCTGTCTGTTTCATTGCCTCCCACCTGAATTGTAGATGAGCAGAGAGCATAGGTTGGCAAAAAGAAGGCCAGTAAAGACAAAAAAACAGTATACTTGAGAGCATACAAGTGACAAGAGTAGCTCAACTGAAAATTCTCTGTATGACTTGGAAAAATCATTTTTTTAAATGTAGAACTGAAAAGTGGACTGGAGAATTGGTTAGAGAGAGTAAGATTGATTGTACAAAACACTAGTCTCATATTCTAATTTATTTCACCCATTTTGAATGTTTGCATTGCAATGATATTTCTTGACATTGACAATTGAGGTATTTCATGGAAGACTACAAAATACAGAAAAGGATAGACTTTGACAGATTCACGTGCAAGATTCTCCTAGTACGCTAGGAAAAACAAATTGGACTGATTAGACATTAATTTAGGCCACTGTCTTGACTTGTTGGTAAATATTCAATTATTGTTCGTCCTTTCTCTAACCTCCGCCAAACTTGATTTTCTTGCCTTGTCATACTGGTAGTTTTGTATAATAGTGTATGTATGCCATGTTTCCTAATGTTATATATTCCTGTTATTCTGATATAAACAACTTAAAATTCTCTAAAGCATGCGCTAAAGTGAAAATATAAAGTATTCCCAGAAGACTAATTGATCGTAGGTCAATGGTTAGTTTGGTAAGAGGCCGAACGTCTAACGTTTGGACACACTCATATCTGGTAGTAGGTAGCAACGTATCGTGTGAAAATTTGGGAAAATATTTCAAATGTGTGGGACTAATTAGTCAACATGAACTCAATGCGCTTTGTTGTTCTCCACGACATCTTAAGAGTCTACAAATTCGTGGTCATTCAAAACTCAAAAATGTCAACTCGTGTAGTACTTGAATTGCATCTTCACATCAACTTCGTGGAAATTTGATCCCATCCATTTAGAGCAGTGATTACTTTTTTATGTGTTCGCTTTTCTAAGGGATAATATGTAATTACCCATTGGGGTTGTTTCACTTTACCAGTTGCACTTTCAAATTTTACGGGAGTCTTATAACTCTTTTGTCTTTGTTCGAAGTGTTATAAGTTCCACCTTTTGAGCGCACGTGGCATTCAAATTGTTTTTCACGAAATCTTAGCGCGTATAATTAGAAAAAAAATGCCCCCCAACTCTGTTCATTTTATCATTTTACTTTTTTTTTTTGTTAATATCCTTTTACTTTTTCTTTTCTTTTTCTTCTATGTCTTCACTTCACCTTTCTTCTTAGTTAACAAAATAATACCCAGCAGTTAAAGCCTGAACTAAGAAGCCATATTAAATAAAAAAGAAAACCCAATGCTAAAGACCAGCAACAACAACAACAACAATATCCAGTATTATCCTACACCGTGGGGTCTTGGGAGGGTAGTGTGTACGCAGACCTTATCTCTACCTTGTGAGGATAGAGAAGTTGTT
Organism: Nicotiana sylvestris; assembly: GCF_000393655.2. NCBI lineage: Eukaryota > Viridiplantae > Streptophyta > Magnoliopsida > Solanales > Solanaceae > Nicotiana > Nicotiana sylvestris. The sequence continues at coordinate 84,462,227 of NC_091061.1, forward strand.
TCCAATAGATCCTCGGCTCATGAAAGCATAAGCACCACATTAATTAAAATATAGACAAGAAGGAACAGTAACTAAAAATCCATATAAAAGCAGAATAAAAACAACAAGATTGTAAAGTAATCAACAATGAAAGAAAATAACGGTTAGTCATAAAAACTTACTACCAACAGAAAGCGAGACTGCGTGCCAATATTACTGTTATGAACACTCTAGACTACCTACTCTACTACCATAATCCTCGACCTCCCTACCTTTCTATCAAGGGGCATGTCCTCGGTCGCCTGAAGTTGCGTCATGTCTTGCCTAATCACTTCTCCCCATTTCTTCTTTGGCCTACCCCTACCTCTCCGTAGGCCCTCCAATGTCAACCTCCTCATCGGGGCGTTTGTCCTCCTCCTCCTCATATGACCAAACCACCTAAGTCGCGCTTCCCGCATCTTGTCCTCAATAGGAGCTGCCCACCTTGTCGCGAATAACCTCATTTCTGATCCTATGTAACTTGGTGTGCCTGTACATCTATCTAGACATCCTCATCTCTTCTACCTTCATCTTTTGGACATGAGTGATCTTGACTGGCCAACACTCAGTCCCATACAACATCGTTGGTCTGACCACCACTCTGTAGAACTTACCCTTAAGTTTCGGTGGCACCTTCTTGTCACACAAAACACCAGAAGCGAGTTTCCATTTCATCCATCCCGCCCCAATACGATGTGTGACATCTTCATCAATCTCCCCATCCCCCTGAATAATAGACTCAAGGTGCTTAAAACTCCCTCTCTTAGGGATGACCTGCGAGTCCAACCTCACCTCCCCTTCCCCTCCTTAAGTCTCTCCACTGAACTTATACTCCAAGTATTCTGTCTTGGTCCTGCTCAACTTGAAACCTTTGGATTCCAGGGTCTGCCTCCATACCTCTAATTGCGCGTTCACGCCGTCTCGCATCTCGTCAATCAATAAAATATCATTTGCAAATAGCATGACCACGACACCTCCTCTTGGATGTGGCGAGTTAGTACGTCCATCCACATAGCAAACAAAAAAAGGTTGAGTGCCGACCCCTGATGCAACCCCATCATAACCGGAAAATGGTCTGAGTCCCCACCAACCATCCTCATCTCGGGTCTTTACTCCATCATACGTGTCCTTAATCAACCTAAAGTAGGCAACAGGTACACCTCTAGCTTCCAAACATCTCCACAAAACCTCCCTCAGAAGTTTATCGTACGTCTTTTCTAAATCGATGGATACCATATGCAAGTCCTTCTTTCTCTCCCTATACTGCTCCATCAATCTCCTAACAAGGTGGATGGCTTCTGTAGTCGAACGCCCCGGCATAAACCCAAACCGGTTCTTGAAAATAGACACACTCCTCCCCGCCCTTAGCTTTACCAGTCTCTCCTAGACTTTCATAGTATGGCTAAGCAGCTTGATACCCCGATAATTATTATAATTTTGGATATTACCCTTGTTCTTGTATACAGGAACCATCATGCTCCACCTCCACTCTTCGGGCATCTTCTTCGTTCTAAATGGACATTAAATAATCTAGTGAGCCACTCCAAGTCTGCCTCGCCCCGCACTCTTTCAAAACTCTACCAGAATTTCATCTGGTCCGGTCGCTTTGCCCCTGCTCATCCAATGAAAGAAAAATGTCAAGCAGGGACATATAAAACTGAGAAAGAGACTTCAGATTTGGAATAAAAATGACAGTTGCCATTTTTCGATGACTATCTCGCCGGAGTTTTCTACTTGCGTTTTTTGTTAAAAATCCTTCCATTCCATCCTAAAAATCATCTGTAATACATTTTTCTCTTCTTTTCTTTTTCTCTTTCTTTTTCTTATTTTTCTTTTCCAACAATAATTCTCATAAGAAAATATGGTGATTTCTGCGACACATTAAATAATGGAGAATATTTAATATAAAAAGGAAGATGAAGAAAAGGGCATAGATGAGATGGAACAAGAAAAAAAGGCATAAATAGAGAAATTTGAAATTAAAAAACCAAACAGAAGAAATAATCAGATGGGGGAAGGGAGATAGGGAGCTGCTGGGACTAAGGCTGTATTGTGGTCCGGGCCCAGCCCAGGACCACGGGCCAAACGAGCCGATTCAAGCGGGCCTGGTATCTAGTGGTGCATAAGCCCGTAGCGGGCCGGTCCAACCCAAATAGCCCGTGAGCCCGGGACCGGAATGCGGGTCTGGGCCGGTTCAACCGGGCACAACGGGCCAATCGGGGCCCAACGGCTATTTTTTAATTTTTTTTTTTAAAAATGACCAACGGTCAGATTTTTAAAATCTAGCCGTTGGCCATCAAAATTCAACCGTTTGGCACTTTAAAAAATAGTCATTTGGCCCCCAAACTTTGTTTTAACCCCAAACTTTTTATAATTACTCTTTTTTCCAATTCTCAACTATAAATACCCCCCTCCCAATTCTTTCATTTTTACTCACAAATTCATCAATCTCTCTCTAATTTTCTTCTATAATTGCTTACTTTATTGTTGCAATTTCGTGAAAAATTGTAAAGTTGGTGAATTGAAGTATTCAAGTCTTCAACGATATTCAATTTTCAAGAAGTTGTTCGTCAATTCGGTAAACTCGTTCCAACTCTTAAGTTTTAATATTATAGTTTTGTTAGTTTTATTTAGTATAATTATAATTAATATGGCATTTTCTTTGAAATTGTTTTTTGGTGGTAACGGTAAGGGAAAATCTAAAATTGGTGAATCTAGTAGCCAAGCTACTACTCTTCCCCCGGCTCCCCGACCTAGACCTATTACCCGTCCTCCTCCACCTGTTATTCTTGATAGTGATAACCCTTGTTTTCAATTTTCCGATAGTCAGTTTTGCCATGATGTTGCACCAGGTCAACAATTAAATGAAGAAGTTATGAATGCTCTTTATCCTAATGAAACTATCTTTGAAAATGATGAGGAAAATGATGATTTAGATGAAACGCAACCGGATTTAGATGATACACCAACTAGTCTTGTTAATAACCCAAATGATGCCCCGTCTGACCCTCCTGTAGTAACCCCTACTTTTAATAGACAACCTGCTAAACGACCTGAAACATCTCTTGTTTGGCACTTTTTTACTCAACTAAGAGAACAAAATAAGGCTAAGTGTAAAACTTGTGGGTCTCAACTAGTTCATAAATTTACTGGAGACCGTAGTGGTACGGGTAGTTTGACTAGACACATTGAAACACCCTAGAGATAAAGCTAGATTTTTACAAATAAAAGCTGCGCAAGAGGGGACAAGTGTAGATACTACGGTTAACCCTAGTACAGGTTCAAATCTAGTTCAACCGAGAATTAACACTGTTACCGGTGGCATTTTATATTATGATCCAAATAAAGATCGTGAAGAGTTGACAAAAATGGTTACTGTTATGTGCTTACCCTATAGTTTTCCTTCTAACCCTCATTTTGTGCATTATATTAGAAGAGTTTTTAATCCTACTTATAAAGGATGGCCTCGCGCAACCGTAAAGAGCGATATTTATAAATATAAACATGAATATGAACAATATTTGCGCTATTTATTTACTCATATAGATTGTCGCATTGCTATTACTACTGATATTGGTAGAAGTGGTAATGACTGTGATTATCTAACTGTTACAAGTCATTGGATAGATGAGGAGTGGATAATGCAAAAGCGCATTATTGCTTATAGAATAATTAATTCACGCCACACAGGTAAGTTTATTGCTAACACAGTTGCAGATATTTGTAGATATTTTCGCATTAGAGATAAAATTATGTCGGTTTCAATGGATAATGCTTCTAGTAACACTAATGCTATAGGCTTGCTTACAACTACACTAAATCCTGCATTTAGTAATATTTTTCATGTTAGATGTATTTGTCATATTTACCATTTAATCGTCGGTGCTGGTATGAAAGTTTTAAATGTAGAAATTGAAAAGGTTAAAATGGCTCTTAATTGGCTTTTTTATTCAAACCGTAGAAGTAGACTTAGAGACTATTTTAAAAAATGTGATGAATTTGGCCTTAGAGAAAGAAAGGTTCCTAAACCTTGTCCGACTAGATGGAATTACATGTATGAAAGTTTAGTTGTTGCATATGAATATAGGAACCCAATAAGCGCAACGTATAATGCTCGTGTAGGTGATGGTGGTGATGATGATGATGAGCACCTTACAAATCAAGATTGGAGTAATGTTAAAATGCTTGTAAACTTTTTAGAACAGTTTCATATTGCTACAAATGAATTATCTGGCCAAGATTATCTTACTATTTCTAACTGTTTAGTTTATATTGCAGCACTTATAGATTTATTTACTCATTTTTCAGAGGGTGGAGTAATTTATCAAGAAGCTATTAATTCTATGAAAGCTAAGTTTAAAAAATATTTTTTCCCTATCCCCCTATTTTTGGTGTTGCTGCATTGTTAAATCCTACAATGAAATTAGGAGGTCCTCACTTTTGGTATTCAAAAATTTATAACACTTTATCACTTTCAGCTGAGGAATTTGCTACACTTGGAGATGCAAAAGCCTCAATTAAAATAAAGGCTCAAACAATTTATAATGCTTATCAAGCCTTAGATCAATCTAGACCAAATGTTCCAACTCCTACTTCGTCTAGTTCGCAAGCATCTAAAAGAACTGCAGGCCTAAAAGCCCTTAGTTCTTAGACGGAGTTCAGGGGTTCTCAAGGTGATAATTTTGGTGATAGTTCACAACTAAATGAGCTTCAAGAATATTTGTCGCACGGACTTGAATAAGAGAATCCCGACAGTTCCTTCGATGTTTTGGAATGGTGGAAGGACAAACAAAAACACTATCCGGTTCTTTCAAGGATGGGTCGAGATATTTTAAGTGTTCAAGCTTCAACAGTGGCATCAGAGAGCGCATTCAGTCAAGCGAGACTTCAAATCGGTGATCATAGAGCATCTATGAGGGAGAGCTTGGAAAAATCAGTACTCTTCAGAGATAGGATCCGTTCGGAAAGAGGAAATTTTGGACTTGCAGAATCACAACCGGAGATAGATGAAGCTTATGAAGAAATGCTAGCGGAACTTGCGCAGGATGCTGCTTCGCCCGGAAGCGGTGATGAACAAGCTTCTTTTCCACCACCACCAACGGAAATTCCTCCGGACCTTGAAGGATTTATGAGATTTGTTAGAGATAATACATAGACTAACATGTAACTTGTATTTTGGCACATCTTCCTTAGTTTTTTTTCCTTTTAATGGTGGTATTAGTACCTTGTTGTGCTCATTCCATTGGGGGGAGGAAGACTAAGAAAGATATTGTCATTTTTTGTTAATGTCGTAATAGTAAAATATATAAGACATTCTCTTGAATATTTCTTTGCAGTTTATTTTGTGTTTAAATTTGATATAGTATATATATTATATATCTAATACATATAAACTATATATATATATATATTTATATATATACATACATATATATAAGACAATATATATTACATAAGACAATATATATTACATAAGGCAATATATAATTATATATACACATAATACACCTTATATATACATACTATACATACTATATATACTATATATATTTATATAGCTATATATAAGCAATTTATACTAGTATATACATATATAGTTTACAAGAAAGTGCCTTAGATAAAAAAAATAAAAAAAAATAGTCCGGAACGAAAAAGCCCGTTAGGCCCGCGGGCCCGACCCATTTAGCCCGGGACCATGTGGGCTTAGGACCACCGTGGGCCGGTTCCACACATTGGGACCGTGAAGCCCGGGACCGTTTGACCCGTAACGGTCCCGGGACCGCCTCAGCCCGGCCCGCCTAAAATCCAGGCCCGTTTGGCCCGGCCCATTTAGGCCCGTTTGGTCCGGACCCGGACCACAATACAGTCTTAGCTGGGACGAAGAACGAGACTTGGGGTGGTTGGGAGATGAAGAAAAGAAAAAAATAAAAATAAAAGGAAGATAATATAAATAATAAATAAAAAGAAATTATATGGTATAAAAATTACAAGTCAAAATATGATTGGTGTGTGTCATATACCATTTTAATTGAAACTGGTATTAGTCAGGGAAGATGGTATTTATTATATTCAATCAACGCCGGAGGGTCATAGGACCATGTTAAATACGAGGGTGTAACTAGTAAAATGGGACAACCCTTATGAGATAATTAGGTATTATCCTTCTCTAAATAGATGTTTCGTTTACTCAGTCATGAGCGCCATTAAAAAAGATTGTTATCCACTGATTGATTTCCGGATTTACTATTTTTTACTTTTTGTTAATAATAAAGAGTTAGGTTAAAGGTTTGGTAAACTGAGCTAAACAAAGAACCACAGACAAATTAGACAAAACAGACAAAAGAAGAAAGAAAAACAAAGTGGAGTTTCTACGCTTTCTTTGAGAAGACTTGGAACAACCGATAATGTGTGATGCTTAGTTTAATGAAGTTTCGTGAGAAATTTTTCGGTTTCAGTAATTTTCCAAAAATAAGTGGGCAAGTAATTAAAATAACATTGGGATATAGCTATGAAAAGACATTCTTTCTCAAACTAGATTTTATAAGTTTTGTCAAACATTTTCCATTCAAACTAAATTTATTTCAAGTTGTGAAAATAAGAAACAAAAGAGAGATTCAGCAATAGCAGTTTGGATTTCCCACCATCTGAGGTCCTCTTTTAATTTTTTGTCTTGGGTATTTTGCGAATATAGTCGACTAGAGGTTGATACTATGTAATAATCTATATTTATATGTATTTATATTTATATCTATCTCTTTCTTCTCTCTCTTCGACTAACGGTCGACTTCTCTTTCTCACCACCGGCGTGAGGCCGGCGCCGGTTTCTCTGTTCAGCGGCCCAGGTAGGTCGTGACAGTGAAAAAGGAAATATAAAAAAAAAAGGAAAACTTAAGTGGAGCGGGGCGGGTGTTCGTGGGGCAGGGCAGGGCTGGTGGAAATGAAAATGGAAAAAATTGCTACGCGACCTAAGGCTTCATCCCCCCCCCCCCCCCACCTGCCCCTTTGCCATTTCTACAAGTAGAAGACTCCTTTCCCCCCACCTCACCATTCAGGATCGAACTCATCACAAGATGTTTAGACATTCTAATCTTGTATAAGTCACATTTCTCATTAGCAATAACGAGGATTTGGCATTAACAGGACTAATGATACAAAGGATTCAAATACAGCTAGGTAGTGCATCAATCTTTACATAATCAAGTGAACCAAATCAGTCATTACTCCGGGGAACAATCATATTCAGGTGTCAAAAGTCTCATACTGGCACTGATCCAAAACAAGAAAGCATCCTGGAGCAGGAAAGGCCAATCATCACCTCCCATGCACACTGGCAGGTGATCGAACACCTTTGTCGCTGCTAATGTCATCATCAATTTCACTTCCATCGAAATACACTGCATTGTTACTAACACTCACTTCAGAACTAGCATTACTGCTCGTGGCAAGTGGAGAGTCAGGTACACTTATTGATCTGCTTGTCCTGCTTCTACTAGGCCCTGATCTCACACTGTACATAGAGGATGCTGGAATATTAGTCATCAATGGACGCAGATTACCCGGGATTCTTTGCCTTATATCCTGTCCAAGAGCAATGTCTCAAGTTAAGCAAATCCAAAAGGGTAAGAGAACAAGAAGACAGGGATCATCCACAGACTTTAGAGCTCCGAGAAAACAACAGAACATATATGGTAGAGAACCATACTCTATCAGAATAGAAATGCGGATTTCTGATAAGATGTTATTCAAGTAATCATAATATTTTTCTATAGCAGCACTAAATGAAAAGAATGTATATACCATATGTCTTATAGCCATATCCAAGGATTTCTTCGATAATGATCTTCCAAAGCCTGAGCTATCAGGTGACGAAGACTTTGCAGATAAGTTACTATGTGGAGAATGTTTGTCATCTTGCTTCGGACGAACCAGCTTCCGCATATTTATTACCCTTTCAACCATCTTGGTCCCAACCATGACAGGACTAACATTGTCATTGGCTTTAGCATGTAGACGGCTCATGGATGGGACAGGAACAGAGCTTCCACTGCTATGCACACCATTAGGAGGACGTCCTCTTGCTGGAGAGCATGACTGTCGTCTGATCCTTCCATTTGAAGTTGGCTCAACAGATGAAGATCTAGCATTTGGTGCCCCTGGTCTGCCCCTTGTAGCTGAAACTGGCCGATCAGATAGTGATGTCCTTAAATTGGGTGGAGCATCAAGGGAGAACCCTGGCATATCTGAAGGCTTCCATGGTCTGGGTTTCACAGTTGGGGAACTGGCACGCAGGGCTGCAGAGTTTCGTGATGCAGTTATAGCTGACTTGGTACCCGAAGAGGAAGACAAAGGTTTAACAGGTGGAATAGTTGTATTTGTTGTACTTGACATTGACGTTGGCCGACGAGTAGGAGTTGCTGCCCTGGATGTGGACTTCGATGCAGTAATTGAGGCCCTGCTTGTTGGTGTTGATGACCTTGCATTGGACCTTGCAGTAGGTGTTGAAGATCTTGAAGGAACAGTGGGTTTTGCAGAAGTCATAGTGGCACGAGAAGTAGGTGTCACAGACCTTGATGATCTAGATGTCGTAGTGGTTGACATTGTTTTAGAGGTTGCAGTGGATGTCATCGCTTTGGTTGCAGCATTGGATGTGGATCTAGATGCTGAAGTCATGGTGGATCTAGATGAGCTTAATGTTGGCCTACCAGTCGGAGTTGAAGGTCTTGATCCACCTGAAGAAGATGGTCTTCGAAGACTTGAACTTGAAGAGTTTAATCCAGGAGAGGAAGCTAGCTGTCTAGATGCTATGTTGCTTCTTGCAGTGGCCTCTGGGAGAGTATTCGTTAACTGCATTAAAAGTAACAATTTACTCAAAGCTGATACAGACTTCAGGTTAAGACTGCCAGGCAGAAAGCTTCGCTATTTCCGCATATTTATCTACTGGCAGTAAATAGCAAAGTTCTGCAGTCTCTTCAATATTAACGGTAAACCAAATCAAACAGCAAAACTGAATCAAACCCACTGAAGAACTTATACTCTTATGAGTTTTGATTTGGTACAGTTTGGTGTTAAGTTTAAAAAGAAAAAACAGTAATGTTCGGATTTTTTATATGTTCTCAAAAAAAAAAACATTTGGTTTACTTTAGTATTGGAGGAAAAAAAAAAGATGGAACGATATTAAATCAAATCGGCAACATATAACACCTTGTAATTATATAATATACGTAAATATGTGTGTGTCCCCAAATATGTATACTTACCAAAAAATTGTAACTAATTTATAGATTTTCATCAAATTTTTCTATTTTTTCGGCAGATTTTAAGTCTTTATCATATGGTTGTGAAACCATTATTCGATTATGCTGTCTCTAATTTTTCTTTAATGTACTTAATTTAATGAAAATTATGAGTTGGAAGGTTGGAACATAGAAAGCAAGTACATGTTGCTGATGAAGTTGGTCTTTTGACACATTGGTTAATTTTACAAGCTTTTTTCTATTGGTGTTTTTCTTCATTGTTTCTATCTACTATAATCCAAAAATAATCAAGCAATTAATGACTGCAAACCAAGAAAAACAGCTCACGTGCAAAATTACAGAAGATACCTCAAGATCAAACAATTCCATCAAAATGGGTATAATTATATGTCTGATTGCATCTACTATCTAGGAATATCAAATAAACCCGATTATTACAATTTCTCAGGAGAATCATTAAGAAAAAACCAACTGGCACTGAATCTGTTTTCACTGACACCCCATCATAAGAGCAGTGGAGAAGTTAGGAATTTTCCCAAGGGTATCAAATATGAAAGAAGTGAAAAAAATTCGTGACAAAGGGTGTTCAATACGTGTTATATACCTCTAAAAGGTAATTTTACCTACATGCACAGTGCAATTTTTCGACGATTTGCCACTGTATAAGAGCATGTGCTGTTATACCTGCTAATGTATGCTCAATAGGATAAAGAAATCCTAAGCCCTAAAATATACCTCGGAATGAAGTTTTCCAAATTGGTGATATCTTTGAGAGATTGGGTACTCGGTATTTCCTATAAGAGCGATCACAAAAGAAATGTGCATCATCCTATTTGCATCCAAAAGATTAAACACCGAGACAATTCTCAAATTCAACAGCGAGGGTCTGATGATAGCATTTGATTAAATAATGGAGCCATCATGTGAACGAGTTCTGAACTAAACAACCTGCCAGGGTCGTTCTATCTAATTATACAAATTTCCTTTTAATAGGCTTCCTGAAAATCTCCTCATCCCTCTAGTGGCTGGATATGGGGTGAAATACTTTCTGATCACTAAGATGGACAACAAAGTGATGGACAACATTTCCCGTATTAAACATAACAAAAGAGTAAACTAACTTCCAATTAATGCAATCCTTATTTCAGCAAAGAAGAATGTAACAATTGAATATACATATTCTTACTCTAGATGTCAATGCAGTTGGATGAGCTCTATAAGTTCCCAGCTGACTCATCACAGTTTTTCGCGATTCCATCTCTAGAGTAGGAAAAAGAGGAGTACCTGGAGGTGTTAGAAGCCTGAAACAGGAAAAATAACATCTCATAATAAAGCATAGAGAAATGCAGATGGAATTTTAAAAGAATGACCCAGGAAATTGGGGTGCAAAGAAGCCCTTTTTATTCTGTTTTTCAACTTTGGGGGGGTTTGGGGGGGGGGGGAGGGGTTGCGGCACCTATCCCCTTTATTTATTTGAGTGCTAGATTTGATATATGGCATCCATTAATTTTTGTACTTAATTTGTGCACCAAAACAAATGGCTCTACAAAAGTATACATGTTTTCTCACTATTCACGATATTTGAATAAAAATCTACTTTTAACATCATATTTTTTAACTTAAATTTGCATCCTTAAAACTCTTGGCTATCCTCCACTTGTTACATCGAGAAATTGAATTCAGCTTGCATGTATTTCGATTAGCTTCAAAGTTTAAGATGCACGTATAAATTGTATTCGAAGTCTTGGGTGACACATGTCAAACAAACACCTAGTCCTGTCATTTTTAAAGAGTATTCTAGATTTGGAGACCTCTATCAGTCTACTAATAGCCTGTTTGGCCAAGCTTTTTTTTGGGCCAAAAGTGTTTTTTTTTGCCGAAAGCACTTTTAGTCAAAAATTGAGGTGTTTGGCCAAGCTTTTGGAAGGAAAAAAAGTACTTTTGAGGAGAAGCAGAAGCAGTTTTGGAGAAACAGAAAAAGTAGGTTCTCTCCAAAAGCACTTTTCTGAGAAGCACTTTTGAGAAAAATACACTTAGAAGCAGTTTTCAAAAACTTGGCCAAATACTAATTACTGCTCAAAAGTACTTTTCTAATTAATTAGCCAAACACAAACTACTTCTCGCCGAAAATACTTTTTTTAAAAGTACTTTTGAAAAAAGCACTTCTCAAAATAAGCTGATTTTAGAAGTTTGGCCAAACGGGCTATACGTACCACTAGGTCACTACTTCCTAATTTTCTGCCTCTTTCTTCATGGTACAAAACAACAACCTTAAAAGGATTATATTAGATCTCTTATAATGAATGAAACTTATGACCTAGCAGAACTTCAAGCTCCTATTATCCAACAAAGTCATCAATTGAAGAGGAGGAGGAAACTTCCAGCAATATTTAACCACTTAGCATGGTGTTTTATATCTCTTGGCATTATGAACTAAATTAGATGGTTTTAAAATCTTTTTCTAGTTGAATGACTTGAATCTATTGTTTGTTATATTGAAACCAACAAACTTAATGAAATGTCGACTCTGATGAGTAGTTCTTATGGTTCATTACTTTGTAGATACATCCTATATAAACAAAAGTAACAAAATTAGATTTATGCATTTCTTATCATGTTTGTTTGTGTCCCGTAACTTTCAAACTTCAAGTCTTTTTCTCCGAGTAACTGCCTAGGTAAGATAATTTGAGCAAAATTGTGCATCAATATTTGCCTAAACAATCTATAAATTACATGAAAAAAAGAGTGCAAGTGACATGGATCCATTTCACCGGATAAAGAAACTTATGATGTCCAAAATGAACCTAACCAGCTAAAAATAATAACTGAACAACTAAAAGAATCAACATTGAGCACATGCTTAGAAAGAAGAAGAACAAAAAAGATTACCAGTCATAATCCGATTTATCATTGTCAGCATTAAGGAAATCATCAGCACGAGACCTCCGAACGGGTGCAGCTGATGCAATATTAAATGCTGGTGAAGTACCATTTTTTGATCCTACAATAACACATAATTGCAACAAAATAAAATAATTATCATGAGCTTAGGTAATGAAGCAGTAATTTAGACAAAGATGTTGGCCTACCAAGGGGATCAAATTCGTCAGGTTTTTGAAGAAAAAGATTATTATTTCTTTCTTTTTCCCTTCTCCGCATTTCGAGAAACAACGATAGTTCCTCGTCTGAGCTCCTAATACTCCCCATTAGCTGCTGCCTCTGCCTTTGCCCAGATTCCTCTGCTCTAAAACTTCTATTCATTGCAAAAACAAATCCCTAGTCCAAAATACTAAAATAAGCTCTATAAACCCTAACTTTTCTGCAAACATTCAAAATACATAGCTGCAGAATGGGAACAAAGCTTCAATAAAAAGAAAATCAGCTCAAAATGAAGCTGCATTTAAGAATCTTCTTCATAAACATATCTTCAACCTTTTGCTACCTATAAGGAGCAGAATAATGTAACACCTAGATAGAAAAATTACAAGAAATGGAGATACAATTTGCTATGGTCTATGTATATGTAGTAGAGAAGTATAGAGATTGTTTCAGGAAACCGGGCATTGCAGTAGAGAGAGAAGATTTTGAAGATGGGGTAGGTGGGGGAGGGGGGAGTGTGTCGTGGGGAGCAGTGCTATTTGAAACTTGAATTTGGGAGACGTTTTGGGTTTAGAAGATTTTTTACTTTTGGGGTTTTTCAGACATCAGATTAATGAGAGGGCAAGTCACGAGTCGACTTGTTCTCTTTGGGGGATGTGATATTTCATTCAAACATTTCTATTTCACCACCGGATAATAACGTCTAAATAACACGGTATAGCCAGTTTTCGGACTGATCATTTAAAAATAGTTAGCGTTTACTAAATCAATAAAAAATAGCCACTATTTTGCTGTATCATAGACCGGTCCAGCATAATATACTGGAGTTCGGTGCACCTGTGTATGAACTCCAGCATATTATGTTGGATCGGTATACTTTGCTGGCTCCAGTATAATATACTGGAGACTGGAGCACCGGTGCTCCAAACTCCATTATATTATGCTGGACCGGTATACTTGCTGGAACTCCATCTTATTATGCTGGAGTTCGAGCATACTTATCCTGGGTTGGAGTTCAATTATACTTATGTTGGAACTCCAGCAAAATATACTGGCGTATTTTTCGGGTTTTGAACAGTGTTTTCGCTCAAATTTATCTTTACATGAAAAGTGTCTAAATTTCGATTACTTTTGAAATTTGACTATTTTTGAACGACCAGTTGTAAATCTAGCTATTTTTGAATTTCCCCCTGTAATAACAACACCACATTTCTATTTCATTCAAACATTTCTATTTAATACCTAAATTAACACTTATACTTGTTTCGGATTTTAAAATTAATTCCAAAATTTTCTTCTTTTTTTTTTTCTTTTCATTTTAACACTTTTACTTAGTAAAACATGTATAGTAAACACCTCTGACTCAGATCGTGTTTCACTAGAGGTGGCATTTCTGATAGGATTATGAAACCTTACTTACGGATTTTTTATTTTTGGATTTAATAAATTATAATCCAAATTCAAGCCAAATAAATTTGAACCGGATCAATTTTTTAAAGTTTGGTTTCGAATAAATTGGTTTGATTATTTCGATTTTTTGATTTTGAATTTATAAGTTAGGCTTCTTCTTCTTATAAAATAAACATATAAAATAAAATATTCATATCAAATTGACTTAATAATTCCTCATTAATTCTGAAATATAGTATTCATGTCTGAATCATCCAAAGTGAAATTTTTTACAAGACGCTTAGTAATGAATGGCCTATGCAAGGGAAATTTTTTAGCAACAAAAGCATTAAGTGCGCTAATAGAGTATATTCGTTGGTTTTCATTGCTTTAATATAAATCTGTCAAATGGGCGGGCTGACCCAGTTCCGGACCGGCCCAGACCAATTTCAAACCGGACCGGTAGGTGGTAAGAGGGTCGGATAGGGGTGGGCTTGTAGGTGAACCGGCATGTGCCGGTTGGATTCTAGCTACTGGTTAATCGGACCGGTTAAAATCGGTAAAGTCTTGTCATTGATGAACCGGTGGACCGGACCGGACTGGCCTAGACCAGTTCAACGGCTAGTTTAATTTATTTATTTTTAAAAAATACATTTGACCGTTAGCAACAGTCAGCTCCCATTATGATCGTTTCCCAACGACTTTAATTACAAGAATAGCCTTTTTGGGCTTTTTCTATAATAAAAAAAAAACAACACTTTTATTATTACTAATTTAATTCTTTGAAAAACTATAAATAGACACAAACTAATTTAACACTTCACTCATCTCTCAATTCTCAAGCCCAAATTCTCATTGTCATTCTCTCATTCTTCAACTAAATTGCTATCAACTATTTGACTCTCATTTTTTGGAATTTTATTTATGGTATTATTTGAAGTTTGAACAGTTGAATTTTATTCGTGGTAACGTCGAAGTTGCGAAATTCAATTTCAAGACTTCAAAAATCATCAAGTGTCAATTTATTGCGGAATTCAGTTCACTTGTTCCAACTCTTTATCCTATTTAATATTTTATTTGTATATTTAATTTTTCTTAGTAGTTAAATTTTCACAATATGTTTAATGTTGCAAAATGAGTTTGTAATAAGGTTGGTAATCGAGGTAATCGGAAAAATAGAAAAAGAGATGCTACTTCAACTTCTGGTAGTAATTTAAATGACTTTACGCATGTTTCTGAAACATCACTTGATAATAATATAGATTATGAATAATTACATGAAGATTACGGTATAAAAGATTATGAATTAGATATTGAAGATGAGGTACCATCTACACCTAGTAGTGTTGGAATTGATAGCAGGAGTGATGGTCGTGGCACTAGTAGTAAACCACATATGGCCCCGACTACTAGTCATCGGAGAAGGAGAAGTAAAGTTTGAAAATATTTTGAGGAAAATAGAGAATACTAATAGATTTAGATGCAAAATTTGTAAAGACGATTTTAAACATAAGACTGGAGGAAGGTTGGGGGGGAGGGGGACTGGGACACTTAGTAGACATTTGAGAATTGCTCATCCTCTAGACTTGAACTCCGATTTAGATGAAAATCAAGGAACTTTAAACCCTAGTACTGGAGGCATTTTAAAATATGATAAAATAAAGGACCGTGAGGAGTTAACAAAAATGATTGCTTTTGGTTGTCTGCCTTTTTTTTTTTGCTTCTTCATCATATCTTATTACGTATATTCAAAAGATTTATAATCTTTTATTTAAAGTATCCCTAGAAGTACTTGTAGATATGATATCTTCAAGCTTCATGGACAATATCATATATACATACGTTATTTGTTTGACCATCTTCCTTGTAGAGTTTTTCTAACTTCTGCTATCGGCCATGTTGTTAATGACAATGATTATTTAACAATTACATGTCATTGGATAGATGATAATTTTTGTATGCAAATATATATTATCGCTTTAAAATATGATGAAGATTAGAGTCATACTGCTATTGTTATAAGAACTACTATTTGCGAAGTTGTTGCCTTTACGATCTTAATAAAAACGTATTGTGTATGCTTTTGATAATGCTTCTAATAATAACGCCTCTATTTCACTATTAAAACCGCATTTGCAACAACTACTTGATGATATCTTTCATGTTAGATGTGGATGTCATGTTTATAATTTTATTGTTAAAAGTGGTCTTGATTTATTTTCGACTCAGATTACTCATGTTAGAAGAACAATTGATGTTATTCAAGGAAACAATAGACAATCTAGAATTAGAGAATTTAAGGCTAAGTGTACCGAACATAACTTTAACCCTAGATTCATGCCAGATGAAATTGTTACTAGGTGAAATTATACATACTTATTTTTAAGATGTTGCTACAAATATAGATTGCCTATAACTGAAGTTGCTAATGCGCATTGTACTGACCCACCCCGTATGTTAACTATTAATACTTGATAGGCCATTAATGATGTTGTTAAATTTTTACATAAATTTTATACAGCTACTGTTGAGTTTTCTAGAGCTTATTACCGTACTGTTACTATAGTTTTAGTACATATAACTGAAATTTCTCTTCTACTCTCTAATTTCAAGAAGAAAGAAAAATATAAAGATGTTGTTAAAAAATACAAGCAAAATTCAAAAAATATTTCTTTCCAATCCTTCTATTTACTTAATTGGTGCTGTTTTAAATCTTTCTAGTTAGATATCTAATTGTAACTAATTAATCAATGGTTTATATACTAATATGGAGATTGGACCAATTGAAACCCAGATATATATTATTGTATGAACAAGCTAAATGATTATTTACAGCAATTATATACTTATTATGCAAATATAATTGATAATGCTGTTAATAATGTAGGAAATGCTAATCCCACTTTTCATTTACTACTTCTACTTCAAAATCTGCTATTATGGATGATGATGAAGGCCTTGATGGTTTTAATATTTGGTCTATATTTTCTTCCACTCAAACCGGTAGCAGGAACATTGATGAACTTCAATTCTGCTTGCAAAAGCAAATAGAGCCTCGCAAAAGGAATTTTCACCGTTGGCATGGTGACATGAAAATGAAAAGCAATTTTCTGTTCTTTCGGCAATGGCTCGGTACATGCTAAATGTGCCAGTTTCAACCATTGTATCAGAGTTAAAGCCTTTGAAATTTATTCAAAAATTCTTTTTATAAGTTAGTTTTAAGTGTTTTACATTTTTACTTTATCTTAATGTAAATTATAATTGTTACGAAAAATACAAAAAAAAAATAATAAGACCGGCCCGACCCATTAGGACCGGTACTGTTCCTGTTTAATTTTCCACTAGCTAAGACCGATTCCGGTAAAACTGATAATTTACAATCGTAGCTAGAACGGTATCGAGACCGGCCGGTCTCCTTTTCCTCTAGCCCGACCCCTTAATACCCGTATTTTTTATTCAAAATTTCAAATATAAGGCTTTTAAAGCCTTTAAAATTTATTCAAACATTTCTTTTTATAAGTCAGATTTTATTATTTTACATTTTTACTTTTATCTTAATATAAATAAAATTGTTATAAAAAATTAAAAAAAAAATTAAATGAGACCGGCTAGGCCCAGTCCATTAGGCCCAATATCGTTCTGATTCAATTTTCTTCCGGCTAAGCCCGATACCAATGTTTACCTCGAAAAATGGGGGTAACAATGAAATGTGATTTGTGGTTTTAACGATATGTGATTTATTCTAATACTAGTGAATAGACAAGTAATATTAAGTTCAAGTAAGAAGAGTTGATGAATCAAACGAGTGTTGCTAGAACAACGAGGACATCGAGCTCGACTTTGTTGGGGGCCTCGACGTTAGCTAAGAGCAATGAAGTATGAGTAATAAAGTAAGAACAATAAAGCCGAAAAACACTTGTTGAGAAAAGCAGAGTAGAATATTCTATTGTAGTGAATAATGTGTCTTACAAGATGATTGAGGTCCCCCTTTTATAAGAAGGGAAAACCCTAATATGATACATTTCCAATCATGGCGAAGAATTCTATTTGTACAGTTGTATAACAACCTAGTACGGACTTGTACTATTTCGTACAGATCTTATCCTATAATTTATTCCCTGACCCACGTGTCCTTGAGAAATTCCTGGTCTTTCTTGAGTATCTTCGAGATTGTACTACCCTCGATGTCGGTCGTGCCAGGCTTTCGATCTGCTTCCTCGAGGTGTATGTCCCTCAGTCGGGTCCAACCCCTAATTCGAGTCCCCTGGACTCGAATTCATAGCCCAATTTAAGACTTCTAAATCGGGCTCCTTGATTTTGACCGTATACAGATAGTCCCCGCGTTTCTTAGAATAAGATGATAAGAAACGATTTGAACCTCGATCTTCCCGAGCCTCTCGTGATGACGTCATGCTCATGATGTAGGCGCTTGAAGTGATCGGAAATGTCATGTCAGCATGCTTCCCCAAATCATCAAATACGTTTCAGCTTTTGTCGGCCACTTGCACCGCCGGTTCAGTCGTCGACTTTCTATAAATAAGGGGTTACTTGGCTGAACAAAAACTACACTCATTCCTTCTTCATCTACTTTTAGCCCTTTCCCTTCTTCATCTCTTCCTCTAATCACCTATTTCTATAGTTCAAATCTGTGACCACAAGGTCACATGACAACAACTTTACCAGTTATGTCAAGGCTTCCTTTTTCAAAGCTTTGGCTCGAGAAAATGAGAGAAGGGCACCGAATCCTTCCCGTATCAAAAAATATGCAAACTTTACACTGCTGCTCATCTCTTTTAACTTCAACCTAGTGTGGCGCTTCATTCCTTTTGCTTTCCATGGAATGAGGTGGCACTATCATCTACTAACTTTTGCATCCCACACTGGAACATAGTTCCGAGGATGAACACTCTTGGATTGTTGCTCGTGCATCTTGCAAACCCTTTTGGTTTTTTCCTTTTGCTTGTTCTTTCTTAATATATTATGGCCCAAAATTTCAACGGAATGCTCAATCTCGGCTACCAGAGATATAATTGCATTTATCGAGGGCCTTCTGCCAAACGTTTCCAAAAATCGAAAATGGTGCCCTCGAGAAGAGGATTTCCAGAGACGTTGCTCTTGAGGTCATGGCCTTAAAAGTGAATTAAGATCTTTGGCTTTTGTTTTTTGCTTCTTTGTTCCTATGTAAGTATCCTTCGTGGGTGCCATAGTTATACTTTGTAATCATTTCTTGGAAGTATGAAAGGATCCTTTTGTATCCTTTTGTGCCATAGCTGAATTTTATTCTATCTTTATTCGTAAAAGACTTGATTTTATGATTTAAATGACTATCCCAAATATCAAGCTTAGGACCTAATAAACCCTTAGGTTTTTAATTTATCAATACAATACACCTCAAGGTTTCTGTTAATCCTCGATCTGAGCTTGAATGTGAACTCGGAATGTCAGGATTCTCGAGCTCGAGTTAGGTAAGAGAAAGATCTCGAGATGAAGTAAATCCTTAGATTTCCTGGCAGTCCCGGGTGGGAAACTTCTCCACATCGGGTAGCCCTTAGGCCTTTACAGTCGAGCAGGCATTTGCTCGAACTTGTAATAACGATAGCCCTTAGGCCTTTTCACAGTCTTCGAGTGAGTGATTCCTCAAACTCGGATAGCCCTTAGGCTTAGTGATCGAGTGGATACCCTGCTCGAACTCGACTTATAGGCTGCCCTTTATGATTTTGAAGAATTAATCCTTGATGCCTTGGTCCTGACACAAATATCCTAACGTCAACGGTTGAAGCGACTGAAAGTTGCTTTTTGTGCGATTCCCAAAATCATTAATTGGAGGCGACTGACGGTCGGCCTTTTGGCTTCCTCAGCATGCTTAAATGACCTCTATAAATAGACAGATTCCACAACCTTACAAACATTATTCTCATATTGTTCTCACAGTCTCATTAGCCTTTTCCAATTCCCTTGAACTCTCCCTTCTCTCTACTATTAACACTTTTCATTTTCTTGGAGCTTCCGTATTACGATGGCTAAAACCTCTAAACTGGTTCCCCAGAAAGAAAAAGCTTCTTCATCTTCTCGATCGACCAAGAGCAAACCGGTAGTGCCCCCTCATATTGAGGAGTGCATCCTCCCGCCGTGTGAAATAACATATGATTTCAAAATCGAGAAACCTATATCGACATCAGGCCGGTGCAAGCCCATGTCTCGATATGTTTGTTTAGTGACCAAAGCCGAGCTCAGACAGGTAAAGGCGGATTGCAAGTGGAATAACAAAGAAATAGTGATTCCTTCCTCCGAAGAGGACATCACCACATATAAAGCGGGGTACTTGAGCATATATACCTACCCTTTTATGTTGGGTCCTGCAATTCCGACTCAGGGTCCTATAGATCCAGTCATTCTTGACCTTTGCCAACGATACCGAGTGACGCTCGGCCAGATCTACCACTCCTTCTAGTGAATCGTTTACTTAATCAGGTTCTTTTCGAGCCAAATCGAGGGGATGTCTTTTTCCCTCGATCATCTGATTAGACTGTACAGTCCCTGACTTTATCGTGGGGGCTTGATAAAATTGCAACGCCAATCCTTAAAATCTCTCTTCTCTAGTATCGATGAGAACAAAGACCGTGGGTGGATGAGCCAGTTTGTCCGAGTCAAAACCTCCTATCTGATTCTGTTGATTGGATGTCGTTCCCCGAGGAATGGCACATGAAATGTGAGTACGCAACAAGTTTATACCCTGCTTTCTTTTCTCTTCCCCAGCTTTATATTTTTCATTGGTCTATCCTCTTTACGATGGTACAGTCGCTGCTTAGTTTGCTGGTGGGGTCCTGGACCTCGAGGACTGGGTTCGAAAGCTGGGCTCCGCCTCCTCTTATTCGGAGCGTTGCTGGCGAGATCTGGCCAAGGGTCGATGGGAGGCCAAAAACCATGGTGAGTTCTCTTGTTTATTTTTCTGTGCTTTTGTTACGAGATACTTACCTCGATTTCATGTAGGTCTTGGAGACGCCGTTGATTTGCGGTCGACCTCGGCTGATAAAGTGGAGGTTCTGAAGCCTTCCAAAGAAAGAAAAAGAAGAAGAGAATCATCTAAAAATCCCCCGAAGCCAAAGATGAGTGTGGCTCAACGGCCTAAGACTAATACAACGGCCTTATCTCTGGAAATGACCCAACACCTTCGGTATCAGGAGGAAGAAGAAGACGACGACTGCTTGCTGGTAACCCACGAAAGAAAAAATGTCGATGCTTCGTAGCCCATCGAGCCGGTGGCGGTTGATGTGGCTCATTCCAGAGCCGAAGAAATATCTGAAGGGAGTTCAAACAAAGTCCTCGAACCATCATCCCGAAAGAAGGTACCTCGCTTTGGAGATTATTTGGAGGGCGAGGCCGAACGACCTGACCCTGAGCCTCTTCAAATAAAAGAGAACGCCTCGAGTGGATCACTTGGGGTAATCAATATGGATGATTCACCTCCTGGCCCCGAGTTCTCCGAGGGACAAATCCAAGAGGCTCAGAATTTGAGGTCTTTTGAAGTGGAAGAAAGCCATGAAGGGCATGACATCTTTCGAGAATGTCTCGTAGGGCTTGAAGATGATCCCAACCCATATGCTTTCTTCATTTTTGAACAAGTGAGTTTTCTGTTTTTTATGCCTGCGCCTTTGTTTTAGCTGTTCTGAATCTTCTTTACTCCCTCTTTATGAAGGATATGGTGCTCCATAAAAAAGCATTTTCCAAGTCCTGAACCAATCTTGCTCGATACGGGGCTGAGCTTAAGAAGATTTTGGAAGAGAAGGACGTCGTCAAAAAACTCTATGCTAAGAAAGAGATGGAGATCTACGATCTCCGAGTTGAGTTAATGTAGCCATGCCAAGGATGGGCCGAGTATGTTGAAAAAGAAACACAAATCTCGAGGGTTTGTTATGCACTAGTTTATATTGGCGGTTGATACTTTTAATTTCGCAGTTTCATCAGAAGGCCAACTTGGAGGTGCAGCTTTGGGAGGAGCTTAAGATGAAAGAGGCCGAAACCCTGGGGTGGAGACAAGGTATGGATAATCTCGCTTCTGAGAAGGAAACTCTGAGAGAGCAGCTAGCTTCACTCGAATTCCAGCTTCGAGATGTGAAGGAGGAAAGCCTAGTTCGGGGCCTCGAGATTGAGGAGCTTAAAGTCAAATCTGTTGCGAACTAGCCAAGGCCAAATCTTCAATCTTCTTTTCTCCGGTCTCAATTCTTTTGGCGAGCTCTTCGAGCATTTTCATAATTGTGGGGTCATTCCCCGAGCCACTTTCATCGGGCCTTTCCAGTATTGGTTCAACACGCCGCGTGTTCACTGGTTCAGCTATGTTTGGGGTTTTATTCTGACTCTGAAGTTGAGTGATGGCGACTTGCTGCGCTTGCAACATTTTGAATATTACCTGGAGGCTGACTCCTCCCTCTTCCTTTCCTCGTGTTCTTTGGCCGTCGAGCCGAGCTTCCCTATGTGCATTCCTCACGGGGTTTGTGCCTGCATCTGTGTTTAGAGCGTTATGCAAACTGATATCAACTGGCTCCATATTTGACACTCCCGAAGGGTTTATGGGTGGTATACCGACCCCTATACCGCTGTATTCTCCAAGACCTTCGTCCTCGTGAATAGGTGTATTCTGTGTGCTAGACATGATTAAGCCTGAAATCAAAGAATCTTTGACAAGAAAAATTGTAAAGAATAACATGTGTTATCAGAAAAATAGCACTAAAATGATCACTATTATCTTTAGCCTCACGTTGGGCGCCAAACTGTTTACCTCAAAAAACGAGGGTAACAATTAAATGTGATTTGTGATGTTAAATATATGCGATTTATTCTAATACTAGTGAATATACATGTAATATTAAGTTCAAGTAAGAAGAATTGATGAATCAAACCAGTGTTGCTAGAATAACGAGAACATCGAGTTCAACTTTGTTGGGGGCCTCAAGGTTAGCTAAGAGCAATGAAGTATGAGTAATAAAGTAAGAACAATAAAGCTGAAAAATACTTGTTGAGAAAAGCAGAGTAAAATATTCTATTGTAGTGAATAATGTGTCTTACAAGATGATTGGGGTCCCCTTTTTATAAGAAGGGAAAACCCTAATATGATACATTTCCAATCATGGCGAAGAATTCTATTTGTACAGCTGTATAACAACCTAGTACGGACTTGTACTATTTCGTACGGATCTTATCCAATAATTTATGCCCTGACCCATGTGTCCTTGAGAAATTCCCGCTCTTTCTTGAGTATCTTCGAGATTGTACTACCCTCGATGTCGGTCGTTCCAGGCTTTCGATCTGCTTCCTCGATGTGTGTGTCCCTCAGTCGGGTCCGACCCCTACTTTGAGTCCCCTGGACTCGAATTCATATCCTAATTTAAGACTTTGAAATCAGGCTCCTTGATTTTGACCGTATACAAATAGTCCCCGCGTTTCTTAGAATAAGATGATAAGAAACGATTTGAACCTCGATCTTCCCGAGCCTCTCGTGATGACGTCATGCTCGTGATGTAGGCACTTGAAGTGATCAGAAATGTCATGTCAGTATGCTTCCCCAAATCATCAAATATGTTTCAGCTTTTGTCGGCCACTTGTGTCGCCGGTTCCATCATCGGCTTTCTATAAATAAGGGGTTACTTGGCGGAACAAAAACTACACTCATTCCTTCTTCATCTACTTTTAGCCCTATCCCTGTTTCATCTTTTCCTCTAATCACCTATTTCGATGGTTCAAATCTGTGACCACAAAGTCAGATGGGAGCAACTTTACCAGTTATGCTAAGGCTTCCTTTTTCAAACATTTGGCTAGAGAAAACGAGAGAAGGGCACTGAATCCTTCCCGTATCAAAAAATATGCGAACTTTACACTGCTGCTCATCTCTCTTAACTTCAAACTGGTGTGGCACTTCATTCCTTTTGCTTTCTATGGAATGAGGTGGCACTATGATCTACTAACTTTTTCATCCCACACTGGAACATAGTTCCGAGGATGAACACTCTTGGATTGTTGTTCGTGCATCTTGCAAACCCTTTTGGTTTTTTCCTTTTGCTTGTTCTTTCTTAATATATTATGACCCAAAATTTCAACGGAATGCTCAATCTCGGCTACCAAAGATATAATTGCATTTATCGAGGGCCTTCTGCCAAACGTTTCCAAAAATCGGAAATGGTGCCCTCGAGAAGAGGATTTTCGGAGACATTGCTTTCGAGGTCGTGGCCTTAAAAGTGAATTAGGATCTTTGGCTTTTGTTTTTTGCTTCTTTGTTCCTGTGTAAGTATCCTTCGTGGGTGCCATAGTTATACTTTGTAATCATTTCTTGGAAGTATAAAAGGATCCTTTTGTATCCTTTTGTTCCATAGCAGAATTTTATTCTATCTTTATTCGTAAAAGACTTGATTTTATGATTTCAATGACTATCCCAAATATCGAGCTTAGGACATAATAAACCCTTAGGTTTTTAATTGATCATTACAATACACCTCAATGTTTTTGTTAATCCTCGATCTGAGCTTGATTGTGAACTCGGAATGTCAGGATTCTCGAGCCCGAGTTAGGTAGGAGCTAGATCTCGAGATGAAGTAAATCCTTAGATTTCCTGGCAGTCCCGGGTGGGAAACTTCTCCACCTTGGGTAGCCCTTAGGCTATTACAGTCGAGCGGGCATTTGATCAAACTTGTAATACGGATAGCCTTTAGGCCTTTTCATAGTCTTCGAGTGTGTGATTCCTCAAACTCGGATAGCCCTTAGGCTTAGTGATCGAGTGGATACCCTGCTCAAACTCGACTTATAGGTTGCACTTTATGATTTTTAACGAATTAATCCTTGATGCCATGGTCCTGAAACAAATATCCTAACGTCAGCGGTTGAAGTGACTGAAAAGTTGCTTTTTGTGCGATTCCCAAAATCATTAATTGGAGGCGGCTGACGGTCGGCCTTTTGGCTTCCTCAGCATGCTTAAATGACCTCTATAAATAGATAGATTCCACAACCTTACAAACATTATTCTCATATTGTTCTCACAGTCTCATTAGCCTTTTTCAATTTCCTTGAACTCTCCCTTCTCTCTACTATCAACGTTTTTCATTTTCTTGGAGCTTCCGTATTACGATGGCTAAAACCTCTAAACTGGTTCCCCAGAAAGAAAAAGCTTCTTCATCTTCTCGATCGACCAAGAGCAAACTGGTAGTGCCCCCTCGTATTGGGGAGTGCATCCTCCCGCCGTGTGAAATAACATCTGATTTCAAAATCGAGAAACCTGTATCGACACCAGGCCGGTGCAAGCCGATATCTCGATATGTTTTTTTAGTGACTAAAGCCGAGCTCAGACAGGTAAAGAAGGATTGCAAGTGGGATAACAAAGAAATAGTGATTCCTTTCTCCGAAGAGGACATCACCACATATAAAGCGGGGTACTTGAGCGTATATACCTACCCTTTTACGTTGTGTCCTGCAATTCCGACTCAGGGTCCTATAGATCCAGTCATTCTTGACCTTTGCCAACTATACCGAGTGACGCTCGACTAGATCTACCCCTTATTCTAGTGAATCGTTTACTTAATCAGGTTCTTTTCGAGCCAAATTGAGGGGATGTCTTTTTCCCTCGATCATCTGATTAGACTGTACAGTCCCTGACTTTATCGTGGGGGCTTGATAAAATTGCAATGCCAATCCTTAAAATCTCTCTTCTCTAGTATCGATGAGGACAAAGACCATGGGTAGATGAGCTAGTTTGTCCGAGTCAAAACCTCCGATCTTATTCCTGCTGATTGGATTTCGTTCCCCGAGGAATGGAACATGAAATATGAGTACGCAACAGGTTTATACCCTGCTTTATTTTCTCTTCCCCAGCTTTATATTTTTCAGTGGTCTAACCTATTTACGATGGTGCAGTCGCTGCTTGGTTTGCTGGTGGGGTCCTGGACCTCAAGGTTAGCTAAGAGCAATGAAGTATGAGTAATAAAGTACAAACAATCAAGCTGAAAAACACTTGTTGAGCACGGTAAATAAGAAAAGCAGAGTAGAATATTCTATTGCAGTGAATAATGTGTCTTACAAGATGATTGGGGTCCCCTTTTTATAAGAAGGCAAAACCCTAATATGGTACATTTCCAATCATGGCGAAGAATTCTATTGGTACAATAATAACTAGGGATTCTAGTTCATTTTACTCTCCTTTTTACTTGAGTTTTGATTAAAAATATATAAAAATAATTCCAAAGGCTTACATGTTGTGCTTGTTTGCAGGGTTTGGTCAAAAAGGTGACAAATAGTCAAAACCAGCTCAAAAAGGAGTGAAATATGCACAAGTACAAAGAACAAGTCAAAACACAGTTGCAATAGACCCATCGTAGCCACAATCCATTTAGTGCGATCTGCGGTGAGGAGATTCAGAGAGGTGCAGAGTTTGGAAGCTCAAGCACTGCGGCCGCAACCCATTTTGTGCGGACCACAACACCCTCTTTGCGGCCGCAATCCATTTTATGTGGTCCGCGGAGAGGGGATTCAGAGAGTTGGGAGTTTGGATGATTGAAGCCAGCGCGGTCCACGGAGCATTTTATGTGGACCACAGTGAAGCCACCGCATCCGCGGTACATTTTATGTGGCCCGCGGTGGCCAGATTCAGAGAGTGAATATTCAAGCCAAAAAGCCTCATTGTGGCCACGATGCATTTTTCGCGGTCCGCATTACCTCTGTCAGAGGTATTTTTGTCCAGAAAATTCGGCCTAGTATAAATACTTTCTTTTCACATTTTAAGGCATCTTTTTTAGTCTGTTAGAGACCAGAGCACGTGAACGACGTTTTTATTCCATTTTGAGTAATTTGTAGCTAGACTAACACTGAGTTTTTATTATCTTAGTTTGTAATCAAATCATATGGGTTATTCTTCATCTATTTATCAGTTTTCTTCCATTATTATGAGTAGCTAGACCCATTAGCTAGGGTTGTGGCTCAACCCTAGTGTGGGTATTTGATGGGTCTTTTGATTTAAGGCTAAGATGTTTATGGGTGTTTGATATTTGGACTGATTTGTGTTTTCCATGTTGAATTAGTGGTTGCAAATACTAATTTGTGCCTATTTGACTTGGGTTCTTCTTGAGAAAGAGAGCTTGAGTCTAGGAAAATCAGTCCAACAAGGAATTTGAGCATAATCAAGAGATTGATAGCCCCAATTAAAGGGTTAAACCTAGAGATAGTAATACCCAACTTGAGCCTATATTGCTTGCACACTGTTTACACCCAATTGGTCTTGAGAAAATCAATTAAGGCAAAGTCACTCAAGCTACCGAGAGGTATAGAGTGAGTAATTCGGTGCATTGGCTATATCACAATCCCCAACATAACATCTTTGTCTTAGGCTTTAGATCCCGTCAAGTATTCACCTAGAAAAAAGTCACTTCCCTAGTGCCTCTTTAATCATTTAGAAAACCTTACAAGCAATCATTCTTAATTTAATTTAGTATCTTATTAGCATAAAAATTAGAAGTAACAAAACAACAATTATGATTGAAAGTGTAATTAAGAGCACTACGCATTTCTAGTTTAGATAGGAATCCAATTCCCAAATCTAACTCCCTATGGATTCGATCCCAACCATCTCTGGTAAAAGCTGCTTCGACCGCTCTTGCCACTTCGTAATGGTGTAGGGTTGGCACCGATCACTTTTTGGCGCCATTATCGGGGAGCTAACGGGTTTGGCTATCTATCTAAATAGTTTTGTGTATTATTTTTCTTTCATTCTATGTTACTAATTTGTGTGTTTCGCCAACTCATGTACAAAATGGTGGCAAACATCAACAACACACCTCTTGGAGATCTTCCGCCGGGGGAGGAGGTAGATGGCAATATTGATGATGAGGTTCCTATAGTACCTCAAGGACAAAGGGGAGGCCGCCAGGCCAATGATAATGTTCCAGACCCTCCCCCGCCACCTCCAAGAGTGGCTCCTCGAGTGCGTCCCAACCAAGGATATGCTAGTGCAATTGTCCCATCCTGGATACGGGCGGGCAATTTTGAAATTACAAATATGATGCTAACTTTGTTGGAGCAATGAGGATATTTCACGGGTGCTCCCCATCAGAATGCTTACAGACATCTCAAGGGTTTCGTGGATACCTATTGGGGAGCAAGCAAACGAATGTGTCCGAGGATGCACTTCGGTTGAGATTATTCCCTTTCTCACATAGAGGGAAAGCTTTAGACTAGCTTGAAAGGCTTCCCAACTATTCCATCACTACTTGGGATGAGTTGGCAGATAAATTCATTGCAAATTTTTTCTCGCCAGGACATATGGCAGCTTTGAGGGATGAGATCTTAGCTTTCAAGCAAGAGCCCAATGAACCATTACATGAGATATGGGAGAGATACCGAACCATGGTAAAAGAATGTCCCAACAATGATATGACTGAGGCAATGATACAACAGACATTCTACCGGGGCGTTAACACAACAAATTAGTGCATAATGAACCAACTTGCCGGGGTAATTTCATGAAGCTGCCTTATGATGAGGCTTGTGACTTTCTTGATGAGATGGCTGACACGTCCTCTACTTGGAAAAGTAGAGCCAATGTGCCATAGGGTGACCACGGTCACTCACTTGCACAAAGAGCTCCATGATCATGGGCAAACAATAGCAGAACGGACAACAACAATGAACCAACTAGCAAATGCACAATTACAACAGGTTTAATCTCCACGACAAGTAAATGCTATGGAGGGTGTCAACATGTTAGTGAACAAAAGAAGGCAAAGAAGTCAATAGAACCAAGGGAGTTCGGATCAATATGACAATGATATTGGTGGTTTCCAAGATGATGGTTATGATGAGAAGAATGAAGAAGTGCAATATGTGAAGAATTATCAGGGCCAAAGGGGCAATTCTTCTAAACAACAACAATGGAGACCCCAAGGCAATTGGGAACATCAACAACAAGGGAATAGTAATTGGGGGAACAACAACCAAAATTCCAATTGGGGCAACCAGAACAATAATCAGAAAAATCAGAGTAATTGGAATGGCAACAACAACAACTAGGGTGGAAACAACAATCAGGGTGGTTGGAATAATGGCAACCAAGGAAATCGGGGGCAAGGCTTTCAAAGGCCCACAATATACCAACAACCGAACAATCCACCCCCATTTCCATCCCAAGGTCCTAGTTCGTCCAACAATGAAATGGGGAGAATTGAAATGATGTTTGAATAGATGATGAAAAAGAATACTGACTCTGATGCCCAGTTGGCATTTCACAATACCTCAATCAGAAACTTGGAGGTTCAATTAGTCCAAATCTCACAGTCTTTGAATACTCGCCCTAAGGGGGCTCTACCTAGTGATACGATAGTAAACCCAAAGGGTGGAAACAATTCTGAACATGTAATGGCGGTAACTACAAAAAGTGGACGAGGCGGTGATGTGAATGCCTCCAAACAAAAAGAAATTTTGAGTGATGAAGTTGAGTTGCAAGAAGATGAGATTCCTTTGGTGGTTGAGAATGTGAATGAGGAAGTGAAGATTGATATCCAAGATGATGAGGTGGAAACTCAAAATGACATGAACCCATCTAGGGAACACGTAATAGACATGCCGGAAATGGTTGTGCCTAAAGCCAAGGTTCCTTTGCTAAGGCCACCTCTACCTTATCCTCAAAGGCTAGCGAAGCAGAAAAATGAGAATCAGTTCAAGAAATTTATTGACATGATGAAGAGCTTATCCATTAATGTCCTTTGATTGAGTCTCTAGAGAAAATGCTGGGGTATGATAAATTCATGAAAGATTTGGTGACAAATAAAAGATCCATGGATTATGAAACTATCAAGATGACCCACCAAATTAGTGCAATAGTAAACTCAATGGCCCCGAAGCTAGAAGATCCCGGTGCTTTCACCATTCCTTGTACCATTGGGAGTGCAGACTTTGCAAAAGCTTTATGTGATTTGGGGGCAAGTATCAACTTGATGCCCTACTCAGTTTTCAAGACTTTGGGTATTAGGCAACCGAGGCTGACTTCCATGAGATTGCAAATGGCGGATAGAACAATGAAGAGACCATTGGGTATAATCGGTGATGTTCTTGTCCGGGTGGACAAATTTATCTTGCCGACTAATTTTGTGATCTTGGATTGTGAGGTAGATTATGAGGTTCCGTTTATATTAGGAAGACCTTTCCTTGCTACTGGGAATGCCTTAGTTGATGTGGAAGCAGGGGAACTCACCTTCCGGGTGGGTGATGAGAAAGTGGTCTTTTATGTGTGCAAGTCAATGAAGCATCCCAACAGTTTTAAGTGTGCTCTTTTGTGGATCTTGTCACGGAAGTGATAGTTGACGATACTAGTGCAATGATCAATGTGGAGGACCCTCTTGAGGCGGTATTGTTGAATCTTGATGTAAATGAGGATGAAGGACGAGTGGAGTGCGTCAATGCTTTACATGGAATGGGCTCTTACTCTTATGAGCCTCAGAAACTCTCTTTAGATCTTGAGAATAGAAAGACTCAACCAACAAAACCCTCAATCGAGGAACCTCCGGTGTTGGAGTTGAAGCTGTTTCCTCCATACCTCAGGTATGAATTCTTAGGCCCTAGTTTAGCTTTGCCTGTTATTCTTTCCTCTTGTTTTACTAACATGCAGGTTGATGCCACATTGGCGGTGCTCCAAAAGTGGAAGAAGGCAATTGGATAGACCTTAGCTGATATTCAAGGGATAAGCCCGCATTCTGTACACACAAGATTATTTTGGAAGATGATGCAAAGCCCTCCTTGGAACATCAAAGGAGGTTGAATGAGGCAATGTAAGAAGTTATGAAAAAGGAGGTGATCAAGTGGTTGGATATTGGGGTTGTATACCCTATCTCTGATAGCTCTTGGACTTCGCTGGTGCAATGTGTGCCGAAGAAGGGTGGTATGACTGTAGTTACAAATGCACAGAATGAGTTGATTCCTACCAGGACTGTCACCGGGTGGAGGGTGTGTATGGACTACCGCAAGTTGAATAAACTGACCCGCAAGGATCACTTTCTATTGCCTTTTCTTGATCAGATGCTAGACAGACTTGCTGGGCGTGCCTTTACCGTTTCTTGGATGGATATTCTAGGTACAACCAAATCTTGATTGCTCCGGAAGATAAGGAGAAGACCACCTTCACTTGTCAATAGGGTACCTTTGCCTTTTCTAGGATGCCATTTGGGTTGTGTAATGCATCAGCTACATTTCAGTGGTGTATGATGGCCATTTTTACCGATATGGTGGAGGACATTTTGGAGGTGTTCATGGACGACTTTAGTGTTGTGGGTGACTCGTTTGATGAATGTTTGAAAAATCTTGATAGAGTATTGGCCTGTTGTGAAGAAACCAATCTTGTGCTTAATTGAGAGAAATGCCACTTCATGGTTGAGGAGGGCATAGTTCGTGGGCATAAAATTTCAAATCATGGTATAGAGGTGGACAAAGAAAAAATTGAAGTGATTTCAAGGCTCCCTCCCCAACTTCAGTCAAGGGAGTTAGAAGTTTTCTTGGGCATGTGCGGTTCTACCAGAGATTTATCAAAGACTTTTCGAAGGTAGTGAATCCCTTGTGCAAGTTATTGGAAAAAGATGACAAGTTCGTGTTCAATGAGGGATGTATGCAAGATTTTGAACTTCTCAAACACAAGTTGACCACCATTCCTATTATTACCGCACCCAATTGGAGCTTGCCTTTCAAGCTTATGTGTGATGCGAGTGATGTTGCAGTTGGGGCGGTCTTGGGTCAAAGAGTGAACAAAATATTTCATCCGGTGTACTATGCGAGAAAGACAATGAATGATGCTCAAATGAACTACACGGTGACTGAGAAAGAGCTTTTGGCTATTGTGTTCCCAATGGAGCAATTTCGGCCGTATCTTATGGGTGCTAAGGTCATAGTTCATACTGATCATGCCGCACTCCGGTACTTGATGACGAAGAAGGATTCCAAAGCTAGGATGATGCGATGGGTCTTGTTACTTCAAGAGTTTGATTTGGAGATTGTGGATCGTAAGGGTAGTAAAAACCAAGTGGCGGACCACTTTTCCCGCTTGGAGAAGGAGGGGAGGCCTCGCGATGGCCTAGAGATCAATGATTCATTTCCCGATGAGCAACTCTTTTTTGTGTCGGTGAATGGTATGCCATGGTTTGCGGACGTTGCTAATTTCCTTGTGACTGGTATAATCCCGTATGAGCACTCTTCTAACCAAAGGAAGAAGCTCAAACGAGATAGTTTGCACTTCTATTGGGATGAGACATACTTGTTCAAGATCTATACAGATGGTGCGATCCGGAGGTGTATCCCAGATGAGGAGCATTTGAGTATCTTAGAGGCTTGTCATTCCTCTCCCTTTGGTGTCCATCATGGCGGGGCGAGGACGACTTCTAAGGTTCTTAGTTGTGGGTTTTATTGGCCAACTTTGTACAAAGATGCAAGTGAACTTGTGAAGAGATGCGACGAATGTCAAAGAGCAGGTGGAATTTAGAAGAAAGATG
The DNA here is from genome assembly GCF_000393655.2 of Nicotiana sylvestris. Lineage (NCBI taxonomy): Eukaryota > Viridiplantae > Streptophyta > Magnoliopsida > Solanales > Solanaceae > Nicotiana > Nicotiana sylvestris. The sequence continues at coordinate 84,494,487 of NC_091061.1, forward strand.
AGATGCCTCTTAATACCATTCTTGAAGTTGATATTTTTTATGTGTGGGGCATTGATTTCATGGGACCATTTGTTAGCTCGTGTGAGAACACATACATTCTAGTAGCAGTTGACTATGTTTCAAAGTGGGTTGAAGCCGTGACTTTGCCCAACAATGAGGCCTGGAGTGTTGTTGCATTTCTTAAGAAGAGCATTTTTACTAGGTTTGGCACTCCTCGAACAATCATAAGTGATGGGGGGTCTCATTTTTGTAATAGAGCTTTTGACACTTTGCTTTCAAAGTATGGTGTCAATCACAAAGTTTCTACTCCTTATCATCCTCAGGCAAGTGGCCAAGTTGAAGTCTCAAATAGGGAAATCAAGAGTATATTGTCAAAGACGGTCAATGCAAATAGGACCGATTGGTCAAAGAAATTGGATGATGCTCTATGGTCTTATAGGACTTCTTTCAAAACTCCGATTGGTATGTCTCCGTATCGGTTGGTGTTTGGGAAAGCTTTCCATCTACAGGTTGAGTTAGAGTACAAGGCCATGTGGGCTTTGAGGAAGCTGAATCTTGAATGGGATGTGGCAGCAAATCTTCGTGTGGAGCAGCTTAATGAACTTGATGAATTTCGATTCCATGCCTACTCTAGTTCGTCCTTGTACAAGGACAAGTACCTTCATGATAAATATGCTCGTAGTAAGAAATTCGAAGTGGGTGATTTGGTTCTCTTGTTCAATTCTCGGTTACATCTGTTTCCGAGAAAGCTTAAGTCGAAATGGAGTGGACCTTTTGAAGTGGTGTTTGTGACTCTGTTTGGTGCACTTACTTGAAAAACAAAAATGGGGAGGTCTTCAGAGTTAATGGTCATAAAGTCAAGCAATACCTTGGGAAGATTGATGACAGCCACGTGGTGGCACTGATCCATCTAAAGTGATTTGATGGTAACGTGCGTCATGCCGCGACGTTAAATCAGGCACTTATTGGGAGGCAACCCATGTGTCTTTCTTTTTGTTTTTCTTTGATTTTCTTTTTAATATAGGTTTTGCTTTTGGTTTAACTGGTTGTGAGATGTGTGTAGGATTGTTTTGATGCAGTGCAGGACTTAACTGGAAAAATGATGCACTCTCTGAAGTTTGGACTGCTGCCGCAATGCATTTTTTGCGGCCGCAATGGCCTTGTTGTGGGGGCAAAATTTTATTGCGGTCTGCAGTGTTGATTGGTAAAAATTTGTGGTTCTCTGAAGATTGGCACCGCATCCACAATGCATTTTATGCGGTCTGCAGTGCCCTACTGCGGCCATAAAGCATTTCTTGCGGTCCGCAGTGGCTGTCTCCCCAGTGCTTCATGTTCTTGAGTACCGCGGACCGCGGTGCATTTATTGCGGTCCACGGTGGGTAGGTATAGTAGGTCCCACGTTCCATTTTTATAAATAGAACCTCAGGCCTTCATTTAAAAATTTTCGCTCATTTGCTCACTAAATAGAAAAATACTGTTCATCCAAGCCCTAACTGCACAAATTCAAACTCCGTTTCTAACTCATTTGTATTGCATCTCATTGCTGGTAATTTTAATCTTTTCTTAGTTTTTAACTTTGTTTTATTTTCTTTTAATAAGTTAGTTGTAGTTCTTTTTCTTCCCTTTTCTTTAAATTGTAGCGTAGGTTTACATAATGATGTTATATTAGGGTTAATTAGTTAAGAATAATGATTGAAAACCTAGTGGGTTAATGATATGTGATTTTAGGCTAAAAATGAGACGAAAATTGAAACCATAGGTTGGTATTGCTGCTCATGACTTACCGTGGTCCGCGATGGATTTATTGCGGTCCGCGGTGGATTTATTGCGGTCCGCAGTGCTTCACTGCGATCCTTCATGCCATTTTGTGCGGACCTCGGTGGTAAAGCTTTAGAAAGATGAATGTTGAGGATCGCGGCCGCGGTCCGCGATGCCTTACCACGGCCGCAGACCAATTCTTGCGGTCCGCGGTGCCCTTAATCAGAGAGTGGGTATTCTGACCCCCACGTCAATGCGGACCGCGGTACCATATTGTGTGGTCCACAGTAGTCCCTTTGCGACCACATTACATTTTGTGCGGTCCGCGGTCTGCAGTTCTGCTTTCAACTGTCAACTGTCTGCAATTATAATTTTCACTGATTCTTCTGCTACTGTGATACTAACAAGCTTCAACTGAATTCCACTTGCAAAAAATGGTTAAATTACTAGGTGGTGGTGGAAAACAAAAGAGAAAAGGAGAGTCCTCCCGGGGTAGGGGACAAGGTATGATCAGATTGACCCCCCAAGTCCGGCAGGCAATCAAGGATACCAGAAAATCAATAAAGGCAATGGATAGAGCTGCTTCCTAGTCGAGAAGTGAGTATGTGCCCTCCCGGGAGGCATCCTACTCCGAATCAGTGCCAGAGTATGTTCTTGACTGGCCGGAGAGGCACAAATTGAGAGATACACCTCCAGGCACTCCTACTACTCAAGCTTCAGTTGCAATTTCTTTTGAATCGTCTGAGGGCTCAGCTGAGAGTAGTGATAGTGCAACATCTACTTCCCCTACTAGTTCATCACCTGGAGAGGATCCCGTCGACGATGAGGTTCCGAATGAAAAAGGAGGGGATGTGCCACAACCCGGGGGTGTGGAGAGAATTCGAAACCCCGAGGTGTGGAAAAGGAGATTCGTCAGTGAGATTGTTTCCCACAAATTCCGAGAGTGGTAGCCCGAGAGGAAGTTGATACTTGAACGGAGATTCATTGACAAAGATCTTCTACCTCACAATCCTAATGTGCAGAGGCAATTCAGGGAGAGACCGGGCTGGGATTACTTTACAGGTAATGTTGAGGAGGCAAATGAGCACCTAGTCAAGGAGTTCTTCGCTAATGTTTCCCACATTAAAAAGGGCATGAAAGTGACTAAGGTGCAGAACCTGACAGTGAAGTTTGATGGAAAGACAATAAATGACTACCTGGTCTTTCCGGAGGAGGATGAAACATTATATTTAGAAAAGGTAGCATTGGGTGAGGATGCCCGTCCATGGATAGCAGAGTACTTGGCACTCCAAGGTACCACCCCAGCATGGTTGACAGCCGGGGTCCAAATTTTGAGGAGAACCCTGAACTTTGAGGTAAAAGGGTGGGAGACCTTTGTTTGCAGCAGGCTAGACCCCACCACTCATGATAACTCTCTTCCTATCTCCAGAGCAATATTGGTGGCATCTATCATGGTGGGGTACCTGATCAACATGGGGATGTTATGTCCAGCATGATTACTAGGGTGGTGAATAAATGTGATAGACCTTACCCATTCCCAAATTTCCTGACCATGTATTTTGAGGATCAAAATGTGGAGAAAAGAAAATTTGATGTGAAAGTGAAACCATAGGCACCTTTCTCCTGGTACAGTCTCAAGGGGGATGACAAACCCAAAGATCCTAAAGGCAAAGCCACTGCTTCTACTGGCTAGTCTGAAGAGCCAGTAGTAGTAGTAGCTTCTTCTCAGCCTCCCTCTGCTACACCAGACATTTCCCCAGGACCCTCTACTTCCACAGTTCCAGATATTCACTCATCCACAACCTACCCTTTGACTGCCCAGCCAAACCCTTGCCAGTATCAACAACTGGATGCAGGCATCTACTTCTAAGCTGTCTGTGCTTTCTAGCTCGGTGGCAGCCCAGTCCATACCTCCACAGCCACAGATTCCACCCTCAGTGGAGGAGACTCTCAAGGAGCTTCTGGACAACCAGAAGAAGCTCCTGGAGAACCAGAAGTTAATAGTGGATGCTGTGGGTACTCATGGAAAAGCACTGAAGGAGATGGCAAAGGAAACAAAGAAGTTGAGAAAGACTCGAGCATCAAAGGAGTCTGTGAAGGAGCTGAGGGGCGAAGTGGAGAAAATGAAGGCTGATCACTTGCCATTGGAGCTGTTATTACATGACCTGGTTCCAACAGCCCAGCCTGAGCCGGAGTAGGAGTTGGAGAGGCCAACAAGGAGGAAGAGGGTGATCCCCCGTGCCGATGATGCTGTGATAGAGTTGGAGGACTCGCATGGAGGTTCCTCTAGCCAGCCTTAGGACCTAGTACAGGCCCAGGTCCCAGTGCAGACACAGGTTACCGAGCAGTCCGAGGACCCGGGGACCCAGGCTCATGATCCTATGCAGACGGAGGGCCAATAGGGAGTTTTCTTTACTCTCTATCTTATTTTGAGCTATTTTTGGTTAGTTAGCATTGAGGACAATGCTAGCTTTCATTTGAGGGGTAGCCCTATTTGGATGATATGGTATTGTAAATATGATACTATTTTCTTTTTATTATGCTTTGATTTTCACTTTTGGTATGTACATAATTTTACCATTTTATTTCACTTTTCATACTTTGCAACTTTGGTATATATATAAAGTTACTTTCTGATGTATATATTCATTCCCCCTTATGTATATTCGTCTAAATCCCTTCTTGTACATATTTATTCTACTTTTCGCATTTTTCTTTCATAGCTTCTTATTTCATTTTTGTAGCTTCTTATTTTGAGTTTTGCGTTCAATAAGCCTTTGGTTTTCTTAATGCCACGGTTCTTTCCAAAGGTGGAATTTGTGTGAACCGGGTGGCTCTTCCCGATGATGGATGACATGACAACCTTCTTAAGGGTTTGAGTCTGTTTTCCTTTTGCTTTTATGTAAATAGTAGCTAGTGAGTAATGATGCCTCAAGCAAAGCTTCACTTGGGCCTAACACATTTTCCTTTGATCTTATGGTCAAAACAAATTGTTGTGTATATGATAGTGAAAGTTGTGACCTTGAGACTCTTGTGTTGGCCAATAATCATCAAGTGGTTTTTCGGGACCATTGTGTTGCTCAAATCTTAGCTAAGGTTGTTGTGGGCCCCCAACTCTATCTCTTTAGCAATCCTATAGCTTGTGTGGTGAGAATTTGATTTGCAAGTCCAAGTCCCATGCCATTAGTCTAGAACTTGCACTGAATGTTTGTCTAGGCGAAATCCGAAGTGTAGTTTGACTTGATAAGTGATTATAGGCTCTCCTTGATCCGAATGTTATCTTGAAAACTTCCATAGCCTACCACTGATAATATCCCTAGTCAACTCTTTTGAGCCATAACACTTTTTCTTTCAAAGACCATGATACAAGCCTTTACCCGTTCTAAAAACGACCCTCTCTTGGCACCCAATCTTTCCTTAGCACAAGGAAAAAACATAAGTTTGGGGGGAGGGAAGAGAATGGCTCAAAAAGTCAATAGAATGTTTGCAAAAATGAAGTAAATGAAGTGCTTAAGGGAAGATGGAACCTACTTAGACCAAATATTTTCTACCCTGAACCAAAAGCCTTCACTATATCTCCACAAAAGTCCTGTATGATATTGAGTTGAATGAAGCTTACATTAGTTGTGACTCACATAAGGGGAAAACTTATGGTACTTAGAGCCGGACTTGTGACCTTTCTTTGAGAGAGATGAGTGTGTTCTCCACAATCCTCGTTTTGAGTGCTACAACCTAAAAGTAAGGTTTTCTTAGGGAAAGTTGAGGATGTATGAGTTTGGGTTCTACAATGACCAAAATAGTAGAAAGAGTTTCCTTGATGGGTTGAGTCAATTCTTGATGCTCTTGTGTCGCACTAAAACTATGGCGCTTAAAAGGTCGAATGTTGTTAATGATTCATTTGAATTGAGGGCAATTGTTAATCCCAATTGATGCTAGATGAGGTCACTTTAGGTCAACTAAATTTTCTTGGTTTTACTCTTAAGGAGGTGAGACTTATTTTGTTTGCTTGAGTACAAGCAAAAACTTAAGTTTGGGGGAGTTGATAACTAGGGATTCTAGTCCATTTTACCCTCCTTTTTAAGTTTTGATTAGATATGTATACAAATAATCCCAAAGGCTTACATGTTGTGCTTGTTTGCAGGGTTTGGTCAAAAAGGTGACAAGTAGTCAAAACCAGCTCAAAAAGGAGTGAAACATGCACAAGTACAAAGAATAAGTCAAAGCACAGTTGCAACAGACCCACCGCAGCCGCAATCCATTTAGTGCGGTCCGCGGTGAGGAGATTCAGAGAGGTGCAAATTTTGGAAGCTCAAGCACTGCGGCCGCAACCCCTTTTGTGCGGACCGCAACACCCTCTTCGCGGCCGCAATCCATTTTATGCGGTTCGTGGAGAGGGGATTCAGAGAGTTGGGAGTTTGGACGATTGAAGCCAGCGCGGTCCCTGGAGCATTTTATGCGGACTGCAGTGAAGCCACCGCAGCCGCGGTGCATTTTATGCGGCCCGCGGTGGCCAGATTCAGAGAGTGAATATTCAAGCCAAAAAGCCTCATTGCGACCAGGGTGCATTTTTCGCGTTCCGCATTACTTCCATCAGGGGTATTTTTGTCCAGAAAATTCGGCATAGTATAAATACTTTCTTTTCACATTTTTAGGGCATCTTTTGTAATCTATTAGAGACCAGAGAATATCTCTTTTAATTAGGTGGGTTCCATTCCATGTTGGCAAGGCACTGCTGGACAGAGAATCAATGTCTATCTGATTTTTCTATACAAAATGGAGAACCACCAAGTTTCCTTGAAAAGTAGGAGGAACAAAGTGATGAACACTTGCAAGGATTAAATGATGTTATTGTTGATATGGATGAGGAAATGGTTGAATATTATTCTGAAGATTCAAATGATGAATTGGACCTTGAAAGCAGTAACATCGAACTGTCTGGAATTGAAGGAGATGCTGGTAGCATTCTGATTGGATTGGGAGAAGCTCGTCAGAATACCAAGTAAGATGTTCATATACCTCTCACATTACATGTATTTGCATTTGCAACTGATATGGTCCCGTGAAAGACAGCAGTTGATGGCGACACAATTGCGGTAGGCAGAGAGCTCTCTGAGCGAATGGTTTATTCAGTGAGGTGATTCCACAATTATGTACAGAATTTGAGACCCAATCAGTTTTATATTTATGCTGGGTTTCAACTGCCCAAGCTGTTGATAGAAATCAGAGCCAAGCAATACTGTAGAGTTGGTATTGTATAAACAGTAGTAAATCAAACTGGGGTGAAGCTGATCCATAGCGTACTCTCTTTTGTACGAGTGGAGCGCCTTCTTAGGCTAGCATCTTAAGATTGTGATCTAATTACAATAATATTACTTTTACGAAAACCTTTTTACAATCTTACTGTTGTATAATTCATTCTCCTACTTTAGTTTTTGAATGTTCATTTCTTCTTTTGACCTGCAATTTTGAAAACGTTAGCCTTTGCTCCAGTTTTCGGGTGTTAGTGAATAGTTTCCTGCAGGAGCAAGGCTTAAATTTGTTCAAGATTGCATGTCAAAAAAAGAAAAGAACATCTTTGTTGACCTAGTTGAGGTATGTATTTGAAAACCTGACTTCGAACTTCTTGTTCTGATGAGACCTGGGGTCTCGCCTGTTTCTGCGTTAAAGCGGAGTTGGCTAGCTGCCAGCATATCTTTTAATTAGAAAAACATGCAAGTACAATTGTACGAATGTCAAATTAGTTACTAAGCCACGATAAAATGTTACTCTGACACGCCATCTATAACATAGTTTTACAGCTATGGAATGCTCCTTCCAATTTTTGATGTGTTATGGTTGTGGCATGGCGTTTGGATCTATTTATGTTTATGCCAACAACAACAACAACAACAAAAAAAAAACCCAGTTTGATCCCATAAATGGAATCTGAGGAGGGCAGTGAGTACGCATGCCTTATTACCCCTACCTCATTGAGATAAAGAGGTTGTTTGCGATAGACCCTTTATGTTTATGCCAAGTAGATCAAAATGGTTTATGAGAGTCGTCCAGGAAGGACAGAGGATAGATTGAAAAGGGCAAAGTAGATGCAGAGAGTTAGTAAATTGTCTTGGTTCTATTTCTAAAATTCATGCACACATCCCCCTAAATAAGTGAATACCAAAGAATACAGAAAGAGTGAAATGGAAAGGAATATAGAAAGATTGAAGCAACGAAAGCGGAAGTCATTGCTAGTATAGTAAAGACTGTCATTAAAAGCAAATATAGGGGAGATGGTCATGTTAGGTTGCAACAATATATGGTTGCTTCCACATCCACATTATTATACATAATAGAGGTCAGTCTAGAACAAGCTGCTGAGTGAGCAAGCAATTCAAGAATCCAATACAATGGGGTGGTGAGTTAAAGAATGTACATTTGGGATAGAACTATTTATCTGATGGTGAGGTGATCAAACATCATCAGCATCACTTCCTGCAACATGAGTTTCATGACTGGCCCAGTAATGGCTTCCATCAGGGCCAGAAATCTTAAACCTGTTGAGTTTCAAAAGAAAAGCACCTCAGAGAGGACTTATGAGCTCTGCTCCTAATTACTCAATTCTAAATTAGACTACTGACCGCTCAAGCACGGATTTTCCTTCTTTGTACTTTTGGCTCTTCTCATGGGCGGTCTCCTGCAAAAGAATTACTATTAGCAACTAACTAAAACTGTCTGGTAACTGCCAAATCCATGTTAGCTCTCTGTACTCACATATTTCCATCCAACAATTGACCCACAACAGACGCAGAAAATGTCGGCCACAGTGTGCATACCAGTCATCATGATTCTATTCTCTATCTCGCCAGAAGTGACATTCACTCTGTCAAAGAAAAAAAGGGCATATAGAATATACTGAACCACAAAGTGCACTTTCATTATGTATGTTTCTACTAACTGATGATATGAAATAAAGAGACTTGAGAAGATAAGAACTTATGAGCTTGAAAGCGATCAACTTTGGCACAATATAGGTATTACAGCCATGTAGCTATTGTCTATTGTGATGCTGCTCTAAAGATTTTTTTTTTTTTTTAAAGAGCAAGTAAGAATTTTTTTGAAAATTGATGTGTTAATATTTGTACTCCTGCAAAATACAATTTAATGTACATGATATAACAGTCTGGTATAATTCCAATACGTTCTACACTGATTCCAACAGATTATAAGTAAAAACCAGCTAATTTTATAGTCAATGACATGAATATATCAAGATATACATCTACTGTACCATGATCTTAACAAACTAAACCTAAAAAGTATAGACTACCTTGTTCACACGTTTTCACGTGCATTTCAGATATTTTAAGCTGGTTGTGACCTTTCATAACGATCAATGAATTAGAGCTAATAATAAAATCAAAGATCCTGACTCCTGAGAGCAATGTGACCCAACCCAAGTAGAGTATGCGGCCCAAAGATACAACAACAACAACCCAGTATAATCCCACTTAGTGGGGTCTGGGGAGGGTAGTGTGTATGCAGACCTTACCCCTACCCTGGAGTATGCGGCCCAAAGATATTGCACATAATCCAGTTGCATCCAACTTTTGAAAAGCGAGTCTTCTTCATTTCAATTCATGAAAATTTAGGCTAACTACTACAAACATGAATGCTTCAAAACTTCATCTTTTTTTCACTTTCTAGTTGAAGAACGTCCTCCGCATCAATAAAAGAAGGTACAAGAAGATAGATAAGGAGGATTTACACAGTAGCTCTTTGCATCCTAACTTAGTAGGAGAGGTATGCAATAACAATGTTCATCAAACCAAGCAACACATAACTTGTCCCCCCATCAATGCCAACAAAAGCTTAACAGCAATAACAGGAAATAGAATGGTAATGTCTTTCATACTCTAACAAGAATAAAACTAATAAAAGTTGCACAAGTTTGTGGGACTTGTGATTTTACTGCTGCAACTGTAAAGATTGGACATGTGAAATGTCACAAAAGATTTCTAATGATCGTGTGTGCAGAATCAAAGGGACTTACACCTTACTGAAGAGATAAGCCTTCCCATGTCGGCAGTGGAAAGACTGAAGGAAAGATCAGAGGTAAAACACTGAATCAGATAACTTCATGACTCAGAATGACAACAATTGCTTAGGGGCTGAAAGAAGAAAGTAACATAAACTTAAATGCAAATTACCGTGTAATCATCATTTAGTTCCATTCCAAGCATTTTAATTTTCTAATGAACATAGGTTTTGAATCTCCATCACTTGAAAACATGCTCTAATTATATGCTGTACAAGACAGAGGCAACTCTCCGTAGGACAGATTTGACACAGAAAGTACAGAACAAATACAACGAAAGTCATGCAATCCACATTATAAAGAAATTAAGTATAATGAAGTCACAAAACAGACACCAAGTTGATCAATATAAAAAACAGACAGTACCCAGACCTGAAGCCAGACCTGAAGTATTGAAGCTATTAGTCCACAAACATGGGAACAAATGGCAAATGCCAATCAAGTATACTCCATTTATCAACTCAACAATGAACTCTTCCACATCACAAGAATGGACATCTATTGCATAACTGGTAAAAATAGAAGGATTGCCACATCGGACTTTATCAGCAGTACCAAATATTTTTCCTATGAGAGGTTTTATCTTATTCACAAGAATGCCCATACATGCCCCCTTTTACTCCTAAATCAGCAACACTACAAAACACAGTTCTTGGATGGTAAAAATCCATCCCCTTTAGGCCGAAAATTACTCAATCTCAGACTTTGCTCACTCATATGGCTGATTTTAAGTACCCAACTTTTATTGACAGCTAAATTTACTTTGCAGAGCAAGAACACAGAGAAAAATCAGTAACGTGTTAACATACACACACACAAAAAAAAAAAAAACCACCACCGATCGAGCCAAAGATTGTATTTTTATAACGAAATAAATCTAAATAAGCAAAATTAAAGAAACCCCAGTTGCAAAATTGTATAGATTAAAACAAAAGAGTGATCAAACAGATAAGTAAACTGAGTTAGGAAAAGACGAGTAAAACCTTAGAAACGATGCTTTCAGAAAGAGCAAGATGAGTTCCACAGTGCTTGCAGCTATAGATCTTGCCTTCAAGAGTCAACACAAATAGTCTCCCCATCTTCCCCTCTTTACCTTAGAAGACTTTTGGATCAGTATTAAATTGAAGACGCAGAATTAAGGTTGAAAACTAAAACAACTCAGCAAAGAAGGATATGGATCAAAAGTTTGTCATTGTTGCACTAAATATGTGGGTAGTGGTTTTTGTTTCAGCTGAAAGATAAGTAACGTCAAGAAAGAGAAGGCATTGAATGCGTAAGGGAGACTTCTTTGAATGATGTAAAGAAGATGTACACAAATTACCCTTTTGCGAAGCAAAGGTGCAAAATATAAAAGTGTGTGGACAAAGCTACTTTGAATTTATGTTATTTCCTGCCTACTTACTTGTCACTTTTGTTAAAACAAATAAATTGTTCCCGGAATAGTTGTATAAATTGTATTTTAAAAAAAGAATTAATTATTTTTTATTTTACCTTCACTACTTTCATAAATATTTTAGAAATAAGTAAAAAGATTAAGACATTAATAAATAAATAAGGGCAATTTAGTTATATAAGGGCACATGCACAATAATAATAATAATAATAATAATAATAATAATAATAATAATAATAATAATAGTGAGTCCAATTGTACTTTATATTTACTAGCTTCATTGTAGCGTTGCCTGTGTTCCCTATTTTAATAAGTACTAATTTTTTGTCAAAAAATTACATATATATTTTAAAATTGTGTGTGAATTATAAAAGAAAGTATAAACTTCTCAAATTGATAAATATTAATCTTATATAGCTAACTCAATAAAAGAAAAAAGACTTTGTTCAAAGAAGTCCTCAATCATTATTCAATATATTCATCTTAAATTTTATTCCAATTTTATAATTTTATCAGTTCAATTTCACAAATTATTGTGCTTCATTTTTAGTTTAAGAAAACATATAGTCCTTGAAGATTAAGAATCTTTTTGCAAATATTTTTTAAAATTTATTCTCAAGTTCATCTGAGAAGACACAAACAAGGTTAATTAGCCATACTTTTATTATGATTATGTAATAAATTTTCATATAACATAAATTAAAAAATTAAATTTTATGTCTTCTCACTTTTTCTCCCTCAAAGGTTTTAATGTAATTCTGGTAGTGAGGTTTTAGGTGCTGAGATAAAAAAGACAAAAAAAAGGTTTATGATTTACATAATTTTGTAGAAATGTGCTAAGCAAAGAAAGCATTACTAAAACATACAAATTTAATAGCGCAAACAAATTACTATAAAAAGTTATTGAGTTCACTATATATATATATATATATATATATATATATATATATATATATATATATATATATATATATATATATATATGTGTGTGTGTGTGTGTGTGTGTGTGTGTGTGTGTAACGACCCGATCGGTCGTTTTGAGCATTTGCATTCCATTCAGCTATTTGAAGTTTTGAGTAGCTTCGTAAGATATATTATGACTTGGTTTTAATTTTCAGGTGATTCAGAATTGATTTGGAAGAATGATTCTCAACTAGGAAGCTTTTAGTTGGAAGAGTTGACCAAGTTTTACTTTTAATATTTGATCTCAGATCGAAGTTTTGATGGTTCCATTAGGTCCAGATGGTGATTTTGGATTTGGGCGTATGTCCGAATTTGCATTTGGATATTTCTAGAAGGTTTCAACACTAATTGACGAAAGTTAGAAATTTGAAGGTTTGGAATGTTCATAAGTTTGACCAGGAGTTGACCTTGATGTTATTGGGTTCAGATTGTTGTTCCTGGAATTCGAATAGGTTCGATATGTCATTTGAAACTTGTATGTAAAATTTGGATTTATTCCGGATTGGTTAGGCTTGAATCGGACACTTGATTCAAAGTTTGAAGTTTATTAACTTAAGAGATTGATCTTGATCGACGATTCATGGTTTTCATATTATTATGTATGATTTGAGGCCTCGAGTAGGTTCGTAATATGTTTTGGAACTTGTTGGTATGTTCGGATGGGGTCCTCAGGGGCTCGGGTGAGTTTCGTGGTGGTTTCGGACCATTTTTGGGCCATTTTAAGTTGCTGGTTTTTTACCACAGGGGTGTGCATCACGATCGCGGACATAGGGTCGCGTTCGTAAAGAGCAAATTGCTGTTTTGGGCAATGTGAATTGCGATCGCAGAAGATTTTTCGCGATCGCGTAGAGGAAATTCTGGTGTTACTGATCCGATTTTGGAAGCTTATATCTTGTAATCTTTAATGAATTTGGAGATGATCCAAAAAGGAAAGTTGTAGCCTTTTGTATCTAGTTTTCAGAAATTTATATTTATTATGTGGAGTTGTGTACAAAAAATTTATGGTTGATACACTATAGGCTATCTGAGAAGAGTTTGGGAAGGGTTAATGGAAGTTTGTTCATCGCGATTGCGGGGAAATGGCCATGATAACATAGGGTAAAAATTGTCTTGGAAAATTTTGTAATCGCAATCATGAGGTTTATGACTGTTATCGCGAAGGTTACCTCTGGAACAGTGTATAAAGTACTTTATTTTGAAGGTTTCAGACTTTTTAGCATATTTTGAGCTATGGAGCTCGGATTGAGGCAATCTTCACCATATAGATTGGGGTAAATATTTTCTACTTGGTTTTGATTATATTTCATGAATCCATCATCGATTTGGCATTTGATTGATGATTTTAATAGAAAAATTGGGGGGTTTGTCTATCATTTCATAAAGTGAATTTTTGAGTTTTGAATATCAATTAGGAGTCGGATTTGAGTGAAACTAGTATGGTTGGACTCGTAATTGAATGGATTGTCGAATTTTGTGAGTTTTGTCGGATTTTGAGGTGCGGTCCCGAGTTTGATTTTTGGTTGACTTTGGATTTTTTATTAAAGATTTCACCTTTATCGATGATTTTGTTTTCATTGGTATTATTTGATGTTTTTGAGTTGCTTTTGGTTAGTTTTGAGCTGTTTGGAGGTTGATACATGCGGGATGGAATTTCTAGAGTGTCGTTTGGCTTGCTCAGTATTTTTCTTGGCTTGTTTGAGGCAAGTATCCTATTTAAACTTGATTGAGGCACTAGTTGCCTGAATTATTTGTGATAGCTACATGCTATGAGTGTGCATATGTGTGGGGTGTGAACCCATGTGTGAGCACCAGGGTATTTATCCATGCTTGGGGTAGTACATAGGCTATGATATGTCTAGAGTTGACTGTTAAGTTTTAAGCTATAATGTTTCTCATATTTGTATCATTGTTGTGAATTATTTGAGCCATGCTTGAGATTATGAAGATGCTAATTCCCTGAATAAACTTGGCAATTGCTATTTCTGTGATAAATTGCTAATCTGAGCTATGATAACAGACATTGCACATTCCTACACTTTAGCATGTTATTGTACCATCCAGGAGCATGAAATTTGATATTTATCCATCATATACACGTGTTCTTGTATACTTTCTTCTATATGATATGTTTTGGACTAAGTGCCTGTGACCGCGCCGGGCAAATTGTGTTGTTATGCTTGTGACCATGATGGGTGGATTATGATATTGTGTATGTGACCATGCGAGACGAATTGATATTATTAGCACGTGAGTTCTCCATGAAACACGTTGTTGCGCCCCCTTTTTCTCGCGAAATCGGGTTTCGACATTTCTGGGACAACTCCTTTTGAGAGGGTAGGGAATTGGGATTGAAAGTCGCCACCTAACGGATTAAGGTGCGTTAGGGCACCTAGAGCAGATAACTCCTGTTACTAGTTTACATCTCCAGAGATCGGGTAAGGGTTCGAAATTACCTTAAGAGGAAGGTGTTAGGCATCCCTCGAGGTCCACAACGGTGGGTCCCGACCGAAGTTAACTTATGAATTAGTCTAAAGAAGCGAGAGGAATATTTAATAGGGATGGGGGTCCTAAATTTTTTAGCCTAAAGGATCACCCCGTACAACATAAATAATACTTCATAAATCCCTAGAGTCAGGGTGTTACTCATATTATTCAACGGGCACAGACTATCATCTCCTGCTACCCGATTACTATCTTTAAGTTAATACCTAAAGCTCTCTAATTGATTTTAGTTCGATCCCTATGCGTGCACTACCCGTCCCTTACCTATGGCCCTGGAGGTATTAGGACCTCTATTTGGGATAGTTCTAAACTAAGCCTAGGTTGCTCAAAAATGTAAAAGACTAAGCGACAAACAAAACATGTTAGGACTTTGCAAGTATGAAACAGATAAGGGCTCACGTTAACCTCCGCACATAAACAGCAAATGCACACAATTAATTCAGCAAACCTTATTAACCTTAAAATCCTATAGGTAGGATGTCTATATGAGAAAATAGAGTGCAGAGGCAATTTTATTAAGGCAGGTGTTAAAACCTGTTATTTGCCTACTGATTTTTATTCAGCATGATCTGGACAGTTTGGATAGTAATACAGCACAATCATAAATCCAGAGTTATTAAATCCTACAAGTATATTACTTAAGTGATTACCAAGGGCGATTGTATTCAGAATCAATTGATAGAATCCTATAGGCATGATTTCTACGATTTTGGTGATTACAGACCTATAAACATGATTTCTAGGTGCATCACTGGCTTTAACTTACAGAGATTGGTTATATTCTGTTACATCTCATATTTTAGTACGTGAGAGTACATCGTAAGTCAATTGATGTAATCTAAAAAAATGAGATTGTCATTGAAAGTACATAATGTTATATTGGAGGTTACAAATCTTTAAGATCATGAATAACAAGTACCAAAAGTGTTGGAAAGCTTAGACGCTAAACGAAATGAAGAAAATAAGTTTCGTCGAAAGTCGACAAGTTTAGAATGTTATAACATATACTTTTGGGGTGAGACTAGGGTGATTAATATGATAAAGAGGTTAATTTATGAGTTATTTTAGTCGTACGATAGTCGTGAGTTATGTTTTTAAGTCAAGCGAGTTGTGGAACAAAAGTTGGCAAAGGTCATCACAAGTTACATTCATAATGTGCTGAAATTTAGGTCAAATTTAGCTGCACTTTTCTCCCAATATACTTGAAATCAAGGGATTATATATATATCAAATTGAATATCTACGAGTCTAGTTTCTAATACATTAAACCGTTCATCGATACGATATCGGACCAGAGAGATATTCACGTTTTTACAAGACTGCGCAAGCAGCTCCCAATGGGACCCACAAAGTCTGTTTAAACTTCAGCTTGTATTTAAGTCATTTATATGTCGTTTTAACTTATTTTTCTCATCCAAAACAGTTCCTAAACCCTCCTAAATCCTCTCCAAGGGTTTCTCCATGATTATAGGTGAAAGCCTAAGATAAAAACATGAATCCAAAGCTAGAAATCCCTTGGTGCTTGCTAGATCGTAGTTCTTCATCTTGTGGCTGTTTTGGAGGATTCTTCAAAGGTAAGTAACTTCAGATTTCATATTGTAAGATAAGAATCAGTCCCTTATTCATATGTATTAGAGTTTTAAGGTGAAATACAAGTGTTTACACACCAACTTGAACACAAAAGTTGATTCAAGAAGAGATTACCACTCCTATAGTGTTGTAGTGTGATTGAGGGTTGTTGTGAGCTACACCAGCTGGGGATTTCAAGTTGTATCTACTTCCTAAGGTAAGTAAATCATGTTCTTGGTTGTGCTTAAGGTCAATCATGTGTTGGTTGAGTTGTTTGTGTAAAAATCTACAAGATAGTAATTGACAGGGCATAAAGAATCGTTATCTTTTTTGTGGTCTGTGTTGAGCCTATATATATGGTTTGTTGTGGCTAAAAATTGTTATAAATAGTTTTATTATGTTGTGTATGTTGTTGTTAATCTAATCTATGTGCTAATTCAATGGATCGGAGAAGATAACATGAAAAATAAGAGGTTGACGATAAAGGTTGAGGTGCTAGGCGTGTGGATTATATTTGAAGATTATGCTTATGATGATTTGGGTTGAAAATGATATGGTAAGCATAAGTATAATGTTATGGATGTTGTAGGAAGATTCATGGAAAAGGAATTTGATTCAAACTATATTTTGTTAATCGTAAATCGAGCTTGCCGCTCAAAATGGTTGTTGAACTAATCGAGAGCTTATTGTAAATTATATTGTTGTTGTTTGGGCTGTTTGGTGACTTTTGGTATTATATGGGATGTATTACAAATAGGGGAGATGCTGTCCGTTTTCTTGTAGAATATTGGTTTCCGAATATGAGAGTTACAAAGCTTATATAATGCCGACAAAGTCGGTTAACTCATTGTAGAAGTAAGAAGATCATGTTGAGCTTGCTTGACGATTGGATAGAAGATTTCAAAGGTATGTTAAGGCACTTTCTTCTTTCTTTTGGCATGATCTAAAATGAAATGAACATAAACGATATGCTATTTTATAAGGATCTACTCCTAACAACTAAGGCTGCCCGTGTTGTTCTTTCCTTATAAAGTTATACTAAGCAAGTATATATGATCCTTGAATCCTATTGAGGTTCATATTGATGGTATGGATGTCAATAATGTTAATCAAGGGTGAGACGACCTTATGTTACTCCGAAAGGTTTAAAACTTAATTCCATGAGTCTAGTATGCATTATATATATGTATCTATTTTACTCTACCGAGCCGCTCTATAGTCGGCCGAGTACGACACCTATTGTGCAACCACTGATCAGTTGGGTTTTACCGAGCTCCACGTGGCCGGGTACGATTCTATCGAGCCTTATGATGGCCGGGTATATTTTTACTGAGTCCTCTTCGAGGCCGGGTATGATATGATGATGATGATGCCCACAGAGGCGTATGCTTTTTAAAAGTTTATGTATATATATGTATCATGCATTTCATGTCAGTATCACATAGAGGCACTCGGATGTTACAGGTTGTATCTTCTTTACCTCTCTTTACATTATTGTTCATATTTATGCTTTCCTGCCTTACATACTCAATACTTATTCGTATTGACGTCCCTTTTGCCTGGGGACGCTGCATTTCATGCCCACAGGTCTTGATTGATAGGTTGACAGTCCTCCTAATAGACTATCAGCTCAGCGGAAGGTGTTGGTGCACTCCACTTGCTCCGGAGTTGCCTATTTGGTCAGTATGCTTTGGACATATATTGATTGGTATGGCAGGGCCCTATCCCGACCTTTATGACATTTATATACTCTTACAGGCTTGAAGACAGATGTCATGTATATGGATACTTGTATGGCCTTGTCGGCCTATGTTTTGAGTGTCCAAATGATCATTTCAGTCTTATAGGCCTGCATGTCACGTGTATAAGTTTGTATATCATGTTGGGTTGTCATATATTGAGTATTCCCTTATGTTTTATTCTTGTTATCTCATGACGACCTTTCTGGATCATTTACCCATAATGGTATGATAAGAAAGATATATTATGTTGGTAGTCAGTTGAGTAAGGCACCGGGTGCCCGTCGCGGCCCTTCGGTTTGGGTCGTGACATATTCCTTTTTAATCCTATAGGCATGATCTCTAACTACTGTACTTACTTAAGTCCTATAGGCATGATTTCTACGAGTTGTGTACATGCAGAAATTAAGCAGATTCCTAGAAAATCGATCAAATCAAACATCGAGGTCCTATGAGCATGATTGCTAATGCACATTTGTTGAATTGACGGATCCTATGAGTAGGACTTCTAATATGCAAATACAAAATTAACACTATCAATGAAAATCCTATAGGCAAGTTTTCTAAGCATAGTAGAACTCATATAGTTTTTACCAAATAAATAGAATTAACAGCATAACTGAATCCTATAGGCAGTATTTCTACCCAGTTTAGCAAAAAAAAAAAAAAATAAGAAAACCCCCCAACTTTACTAAATATCCCAGAATTTGTTATTACAGACCAGAATAGCAAATGAATTATACAATAGTAATGAGACACTATAGGGAACCTTCATTAGGCCCAAATAAACTTAGGAACCAAGCCTTCCAACCATAACAACTTTGAGGCACAACATAGTGATTCATCCATAGCACATTAGAACCAGGTTTCTAGTGTGTCAAAGTTCCCAAGGGTCTCAAGGACCTAGGGTAATGCTCACAGCAGAACCATACATTCATAAGATAGCTCATAACAGATTGGAAAACCAGTCTCCAATGTGTCAGAGTTCACATGAGTCTCATGTGGACCCTGAGCAGTGCTCACATTGGAGTGGTTGAGAACCTAAGGGGATAAGAGCGGGGATTTTAAAATCAGTACATAAAAGAGGTGGGGGTGGGGTGGTTTAAAACAATTTGAATTCAGAAGAAACCAGGTTTAAAACACAGAATTGCATTCAGAAAGAAATAACAAAGTTTACAAAGTACATAGTTTCAAACAAGTTAATTCAGAAGAGAGACCTAATAACACTATGGAGCATGCTGACATTTAAGACAACTATTGTTTAATCACAAAAGCAATTAGGCAAAAACAGTTCATTTGGCCAGACATATGAATTAAGTAACCATACGAAAATTTGTAGAGTTAGGATTAATGAACCAATTTCATGCTAATAGTATTATAGAGATACTAAGTTCGGAACAAGTGTAAGACTAACAAATAGTGCATGAAATGAATTTAAGCATTATGCTAACTTATAAGAGGATTCACATCATTCAAACTAGTCAATCTTAAACTAACAGCGTCATTCATAGGGCTGGATGAGATCATAGAATCACATAAGGACAGAATCATACTTGGAATTAAAACATGCTAGTCGAACAAAGCATAGAGAATGAAATTACAAAGGATTAGGGCATACCAGTTAAGTAATAAAGCAAGTTAATATGCCATAGCAGTTAAGTTCCAGAATAATTTGGCCTTGGCTTTCAGCCGGCTAAAACTAGAAATAATGAGCACAAAATCAGAGTGAAAGAACCAAGTTTTAGTGAGATTATGAGAGTTCGAGTCTTGTTTTAAAGGGGAAGGGGAGAAGGGTTTAAATATTATTCAACTAAGTGAACAAATAAGGGAAGCAATCAAACACACATAAACAAGGGAAAAAAATAATCACAGAATCATATGAAGTCTAGTTTAAGGATAGATAGTACAAAGTTCAGTAAATTAGCAGGGAATAATGGCGTGTAATTAGGCGAGTAACACTTAGAATAAGGAAAATATCATTTGGAATCAATTATCAATCAGTTTAAAAGCAAAATAAGGTACATGAATAAAGAAAACATGGTAGACTGAATATAAATAAGGAAGATATTAGTCACGTATGAGAAAGGAAAGAGTATTGAAAAATTAGTAAAAGTTCTGAACCCTAGTTTTAAGGAAAACCATAGTACCAGGATATACACAAAAGCAATAACATAAGATGTAGACCCAAATAGCACTTAAAATCAAAGAGTCAAATTAATTTTGGTCTGATTTAAGAAAATCTGAGAACCCTAAGTTTAAGTTAAGTAAAAATTATTCAGAAATATCTATGAAACATCATATAGAGATGCACATAGATAGATACACGAAAACATTACAGAAGATATTCAACCAAAATAGAACCAGAACAAATCTTAAAAGATCTGAGCCCTAATTTTAGGGCAAAATAAATTAGCCGGAAAACCTTTAACGAAAATTGTGAAAAATATTCATAGATAGACATGCGGAAACATAGATGACATTTTTAACAAAAATAAGGACAAAATATTAACAGATCTTAAAAGATCTAAACCCTAGCTTTAGGGTAAACAAAGATTAGAGAAAATCCCAGAGATTCGTACTCGAAAAGATGAAGAATGAACATAGATGAAGAAAAGAGAAAGATTCGAACCAGATTTGGTCCAAAAATAGGGAAATCGGCTTGCCATATTAGGTACGACATTAGGTTATACCATAATTGAGTAGCCAGTAGCGAGATAAGACCAATAAGGTAAGAAAATCATCAAGGGACTTCATATCCGATTGGAATCAAAGAAGGAAATTAGATGACGACGTTAAGGTTTCAGAGATGAAGAGAGGAGAGAGTTTAAGGGAGGCGTTTGGTAAGAAATGGCTAGGTTTTGGGAAAGGTAGGTTAATTAAAAATGGACGGACGAATGAGGGCCGTTGGTCTTGAAAGATCAATGACTAGGATTAAAGGGGGAATTTTGGTCGGGTAAAAATAGGTACTGGGTTAGGGTATTATTTGATTTGGGCTGGGCGAAGGTATTATGTAGTTAGGCTGGGGTAATTGGGTTGGTTTGGGTAGCTTTAGGTCCGAAATTATCACGACCCCAAACCACCCCAGTCGTGATGACGCCTATTGTAGTACTAGGCAAGCCGATTCAATATTTACAACAATGTGCTCTTTTATAAATTCATTTTCTAATCAGATAAATCTCAAATCTCTCAATTTAATTTATATAAAAATACGCAGAAACAAGTACGTAAATACATCAACACAGCCCGAATCTGGTGTCACTAGTCATGAGCCACTAAGTACAACTCAACAATGTCTGCTTAATATAAAATAAGTCTGAAATATAAAGTACTAGAATAGGAAGGAGAAAGGCAAGGCTGCGAACGTCGTGTAACTACCTTGCAATCTCCAGATAAGACTCTGAAGGCAACGATCAACTCTCACTCGGAGGCTCTAGCACCTAGATCTGCACACATGGTGCAGGGAGTAACGTGAATACGCCAACTCAGTAAGTAACCAAGGTAAATAAAGGTTGAGTGCAGTGACGAGCATTTAAAATCATGTACATACTTTATACAAAAAAAACAGAAATATCAAAGTCAAAATCTTTAGTTCAATAACCAAATATCTCGTAAAAACTCCCGTTTCAATAAAAATCCTTTAAAGCATTTATTCAACATTTATCAATAGAGGTTCAGTATAAAAGAAGAGTGAAAACAAAAAATCTCATAAACAAGCCCATCGGGCAAAGTATCACTCATAAGTATAGCCCCTTGAGCATGCCTCTCAGTCACTCGTGACTCAACTCTCGTCAATCAGTACTCACACTCAACACTCCCGCTCAATAGAGATCTCATAATATTAACCACTGTGGCGTGCAACCCGATCCGTAATATATAGTCGACTACACTCACTGGGGGTATACAGACTCCGAAGGGGCTCCTACAGCCCAAGTGCTATATCGATGTGGCGCGCAGCCCAATCCAACATATCGCTACGGCGTGTAGCCCGATCCATATATATAAATATCGCTGCGGAGTGCACCCCGATCCATATATATATATATATATATATATATATATCGCTGCAGCGTGCAGCTCGATCCATAGATATATATAATCCTCACCATCAGGTCCTCGACCTCTCTCTTAGTCATTAACCTCACAGCCACTCGGGCATTTTAGTGACAATCAAGGAACTCAGCCCAAACAATTTTCTTATATTTGAAAGTAGAGTAATGAATCTGAATCAATAATAAATAGGAAAAATCATGAATGAGGATATGCTTTCAAATCAAAACTGTGTGAGGAAAGTAGTAAAATACCCCTAAGGGTCGAAACAGTTCGGCACAAGGCCCCAAACATGGCATTCAACCCAAGTTAATAGATTCATTTCTAAAACATATGGAGATCATATTAAGTTTATCAAAATATGCAACTATACAATCGCCACAGGACTTACCAAGTCACAATCCTTATGGGTGCACGCCCACACACTCGTCACCTAGCATGTGCATCACCTCATTTACCAAACAGTATGAAATTCTGGGGTTTTATACCCTCAAGTCAAGATTTACAATCGTTAGTTACCTCAAATCGGATGGAGATTCTACTCCGTAATGCCCTTACCTCTCGACTCGGTCTCAAATCATCCCGAATCTATCCAACATCAGAATCATAACATCAATATAAGCTAAAGGGACAAAGCCCATACGAAAATCATCAAATAAACTTAAAATCCCGAAATTGGTCAAACCTGACCCCCGGTCCCA
This sequence comes from Nicotiana sylvestris, assembly GCF_000393655.2. Classification (NCBI taxonomy): domain Eukaryota; kingdom Viridiplantae; phylum Streptophyta; class Magnoliopsida; order Solanales; family Solanaceae; genus Nicotiana; species Nicotiana sylvestris. The sequence goes on from NC_091061.1 coordinate 84,517,233, forward strand.
AATCTCGGATTTCGATAAAAAGTAGATCACTAGAATCCTTATCCTTCCATGAGTCTGTACATACTAAGAACATCAAAATCGGACCCCAATTGGCCCCTCAAATCCCCAATGGAAACTCTCCAATACCAACCCCTAATTCTCCAATTTTAACTCTTAATTTCCAATAATTTCAAGCAAATCAGTAAGATAATGCCATAAAATCGAGTATTGGGTTCAAAAATCTTACCTCCAAGTGTTATCCCTTGAATCCCTCTTCAAATACTCTTTAAAAGCTCTCAACCCGTCTAAAAAATGGTGGAACAAGGCTGAAAATTGCGAAGGAAGGATTATATAGTTTCTGCCTAGGTATTTCTGTACATGCGGACAAATTATCGCACCTGCGGACCGCTTCTGCGGTCCAAAATACCGCACCTACGGTTTTCACTTAAGGGATAACTCCCACATCTTCGGTTAGAACCTCTCACCTGCGGCCCCGCAGGTGCGCTAGAAGCTCCGCACCTGCGATCTAACTCCAATTGACCAAAACCGCTTCTGCGACCTCCTCCACGCATCTTGTAACGACCCAACCTGTTGTTTTAAGAATTTACGCCCCTATACCCTTTTAACTGCTTTCCCCGTGTTTATTTCTGCTATTTCGATTTGCCGGGATGTTCAGTTTTTGAGTTTTGGAGAGTTTTGGGACACTTAGTCCCTAAATGAGAGCTTAAGTGTTAGAAATTTGACTATAATCGGAACAATGTTAAGACGGCCTCAGAATGGAATTATGATGGTTACGTTAGCTCCGTTGGGTGATTTCAGGCTTAGGGGCATGTTCGGATTGTGTTTTGGAGGTCCGTAGCTAATCTAGGCTTGAAATGCCGAAAGTCGAATTTTGAAGTTTCCGGTTTGATAGTGAGATTTTGATATGAGGTTTGGAATGGAATTTCGGAAGTTGGAGTAGCTCCGTAGTGTTGAATGTGATGTATGTGCAAAATTCCAGGTCATTCAAACTAGGTTTGATAGACTTTTTGATCGAAAGCGTATTTTTAGACTTTTGGAGTTCTTAGGCTTGAATTCGCGGTTGATTCGTCATTTCGATGTTGTTTTAGGTGTTTTAAGGATCGGTATAAGTTTGGACAGTGGTATTAAACTTGTTGGTGCCTTTGGTTGAGGTCCCGGGGGACCTCGGGTTGGTTTCAAAAGGTTGTCGGAAGAATTTGGAATTTGTTTGAGCAGCTTCAGCTGCTAGTCTTCTGTCATAACCGCACCTGCGGCATTGCCATCACAGAAGCGGAAATGAGGAGGAACAGCAGGAGCCGCAGAAGCGGGCGATTTACTGCAGAAGTAGTACCGCATCTGCGTATGGGGAGTCGCAGGTGCGGAAGGATGAGTTTAATGATTTGTCGCAGATGCGCCCCTTGTTCTGCAATAACATGACCGCAGAAGCGGATTAGCTGGGCAGAAACATATAAATTCTTGCCTTCGCGAATTTGAGCTATTTTCACCTCTTTTCAAACGAGAAGAAGTCTTGGGGAGCATTTTCAAGAGGGATTTTTAGAGGGATTCATTGGGGTAAGGTCTTTGGTCCCTAAACTCGTTATTGGGGTGATTTTTATAATTATAAACATGTAAATTTAAGAAAAATCAGTGGTAATTTGGGGGTTAGGGTTTGAATAATTAGAGACATTTGAGTGATGATTTGAGAGACCATTTGGGGTCCGATTTTGGTATGACTGAACTCGTGAGAGTGTGAGGATTCTTGAAATATAAATTTTACCTGATTCCGAGACGTGGGCCCTAGGGGCGTTTTGGTCATTTTACCTAATTTCGTGTTTTAGCTTAGAATTTCTTTGTAGAATAAGTTACTTGAAGTGTTATTTACATTATGAAATTGAATTTAATAGATTTGGGCCATTTGGAGTTGAGTACTCGTGGAAAGAGCGTGGTTTCGGATTGATTTGAGCTGGTTCGAGGTAAGTGGCTTGCCTAACCTTGTGTGGGGGGACCTTCCCCTTAGGATTTGGTATATTTGATAATTGAAATGCCTTGTACGTGAGGTGACGAGTGCGTACTTGAGCTAATTGTTGAAAAATCCGATTTTCTTTAAGTAATTTCAATGGTGTTCCTTTTTCCTGTTTTATACTACTTGCAAATTTAAGCCTGTTGTTAGCTTAGAAAAAGCATGTTTAATTGACTTGATTGCTTATATGCTTAAACTGCCTTAATTGTATTATGTGAAGCATGCTAGGTTAGAATTACCTGTTTACTTGGTACGAAATTGAGCTTAATTGAGTATTCTTTGTGTTGTTGCTTTGTGTTATCATATTGGGACTACGGGACGGCATCTCGGGAGATCCCCTGCACGTATTTATGATTGAGCTGAGGTGCGGGATACCGAGAGATCCCTAGCACGTATATTGAGGATACCAAGAGTTCCTCGAGATACTGAGAGATTCCTAGCACGTATATTGAGGATACCAAGAGATCCCCGGGATACCGAGAGATCCCTAGCATGTATATTGAGGATACCAAGAGATCCCTGGCATATATTGAGAATACCGAGAGATCCTCGGGATACCAAGAGATCCCTGACATATATTGAGGGTACTAAGAGATCCTCGGGATACTGAGAGATCCCCTGTTATTATCCTTGTGAAGAATGGTATTCCTTGTAATTGTTTTTGCCTCTGTTTCAGTTATTGAGTTCCTTATATTCCTGTATTAAATTCTTATTGTTAGCTTTCAACTGTACTGTTTACCTTATTATGTCATACCTTATATTTTTACTTACCTCAGTAGGGCCCTACTTCCTCGTCACTACCAGACCGAGGTTAGTCTTGCACTTACTGAGTACCGCTGTGGTGTACTCATGCCATTTCTGCGCATATTTTTCATGTGCAGATCCAGGTACTTCGACTCAGTCCTATCACCCTTGAGGTAAGGCGACTGCTCCAGAGACTACGAGGTATATCTGCCGCGTCCGCAGACTGAGGAGTCCCTTTCCATTCTATCTTGTAGTGATAGCCCTTCTATCTTTTCTGTTGATGTAGACATTCCGGAGTTAGAGCATTTTTATTATATTGGTACCTTGTGATTCACGGGTTTCTGGGTTTTGGGAAAATGTATTAGTTTTTGAGAGTTAATATTGTGTATGCCGAGCGGCACTTTTAAACGCTGTTTTATTACACTATTTCTGTTTTAAATTGTTTTCTTCCACAAATTGGTTTATCTTCCTTATTGTAGGCTTACCTAGTTGTAGAGACTAGGTGCCGTTACAATTGTTCACGGAGGGCGAACCGGGGTCGTGACACATCTGCAACACCGCACCTGCAATCCCCAATCTGCAGGTGCGGTTATGACAGGAACATCAGCTAAAGCTACTCAACTTCAATTCCAAACTTCCCGTCAACCTTCCGAATTCATCCCGAGGCCCCCGGGACCTCAACCAAAAATACGAACAAGTCATATACCACTATTCAAACTTGTACCAATCCCCGGAACACTCAAAACAATGCCAAAACACCAAATCATCCTCGGATTCAAGCTTAAGGATTCCAAAACTTCCGAATTCCGCAATCGATCAAAAAGTCTATCAAAACTCACCCGAATGACCTGAAATTTTGCACACACGTCATAAATAACACAACATACCTACTCCAATTTCCGAAATTCCATTCCGACCCCGATATCAAAATTTCCACTACCAACCAGAAAATGCCAAATTTCTAATTTTGCCAATTCAAGCCTAAATCTACCACGGACCTCCAAAATACATTACGATCACGCTCCTAAGTCCCAAATCACCTAACGAAGCTATCCAAACCATAAAAACCAAATTCGAGATCATTTACTCTCAAGTCAACTTCCGATTGACTTTTCCAACTAAAAGGCCAAATTATGAGACTAAGTGTCTCATTCCTCTACGAAACCACTCCGAACCCAAACTAACCAACACGATGCGACGAAATACAGTTGAACAACACATAAAGAAGCAGAAATGGGGGAAATAGAGCAGTAACTCATGAAACGACCGGCCGGGTCTTTACATTCTCCCCTTCTTAATCAAACGTTAATCCTCGAATGAGTCAAGAAACATACTTGAAGCCTCAAATAGATGAGGATATCTGCTCCGCATCTCCCGCTCGGTCTCCCAAGTAGCCTCCTCCACGGGCTGACCTCTCCACTGCACTTTTACTAAGGCTATATCCTTTGATCTCAACTTTCGAACCCGATGCTCCAAAATAGCCACTGGCTCCACATGATAAGTCAGATCACTGTCTAACTGAATCGTGCTGAAATCCAAAACATTAGACGGATCGCCAATATACTTCCAGAGCATAAAAACATGAAATACCAGATGCACACTCGACAAGCTAGGTGGCAAGGACAACTCATAAGCCACCTCCCCAATCCTCTGAAGCACCTCAAAAGCCCAATGAACCAAGGACTCAATTTACCCATCTTTCCAAATCTCATACCCTTCATGGGTGAAACCTTCAGTAGAACCTACTCCCCAACCATGTACGACACATCATGAACCTTCCTGTTAGCATAACTCTTCTGTCTCGATTGCGCTGTACGAAGCCGCTCCTCTCACCTTGTCCAAAGCATCCTGTACTAAGTCTGTCCCCAAAATCCTAGCCTTGCTCGGCTCAAACCAACCAACTGGAGATCTACACCTTCTCCCATATAAAGCCTCATATGGAGCTATCTGGATACTCAATTGATAGCTGTTGTTATAAGCAAACTCCGCAAGCGATATAAACTGATCCCATGACCCTCCAAAATCAATGACACAAGCGCGCAACATGTCCTCCAATATCTGAATAGTGCACCCGGACTGCCCGAACTTAGGGAGCGAGACCAACACCTAGTGCCTCACCTATCCTTGCGTACCAACTTGCAACTAAGGGACTCTGAACATATGATGTCATACATTGGCCATGGGCCACATTTCAAGATAATTGCGAATGCTGACTAAATGTCAATATAAAACTAAGCCGACAAGGCCATCATAACTATTACAGCTGACAAACCAACCAAATATACATACAAAGCCTACAAGCCCAACATATTGCACTAATTGACAGGATATGTCTACAAGCCTCTACTGATGGATATACTATAATTGGAGCAACTCCCCGACCTACTCATAACGTATATACATATATACATATATATACAAGATGTACATAAAGCTCTAGACCCGGCAACTCCGAAAGGCATGGAGCTTACCGATCAAGCTGAACTCGGGCAACACTTAATGAGAATATCTATCCGCCTGTCTATTTGAACCTGCATGCATGAAATGCAGTGCCCCCAGAAAAAGAGACGTCAGTACGAAATAATGTACTAAGTATGTAAGGCAATATACTGAAAGCTTAAACTGAATTGATAATATAATAACTACAAGTAGCTGGAAGTCAAAGATAATCTGAAGATATACTTACCTGCTGATACTGACTCAACTCTCTCAATATAGTAAGTAAAATAGATGTCCGGCCTATAAGGCTCGGTATACATATATAACTGCTCTGTCGTAGTAGGCTCGCTCATAGGTGCTCAGCCATACTAGGCTCTGTATCTCGACCAACTGGGCTCGCTCATAAGCGCTCGACCATAGTAGGCTCGGTATATAACTTACCATCTGATCAGAGGTTGCTCAATAGGGGCCTACCCATCGATTATAGCTTGATGATAATGAAAATACTTTAATACTGTATATATGTAATCTCTGCTCTCTTGACTGCATTAGTTATTATGTTTAGCCTTTCATGGGAGCTGAGAAATATGTATGATACAATCCTTTAACAATTTAATCTTTCGTCTAAGTCTTGGGATCAATTCTTTCTTTTAACGTATACCAAAATATTCTACGACTATATATGCTGCATGTATAAAACTCTAAACTCTTAAGTGCATTCATAACGTAACCAATTCTGGATCATTGATCGAATAATTTATTTCGTTCCAACTTAGCTTTCTTTCGACGTAAGCTATTACTTCTCCTGGTCGTTCTGCCACTTGTTGCGTGCATACATAGCTTATCTTAGTGCCCACATATATTGGAATTCCATACAACTCATATGATCTTGAATATCACTTGTAATTTTACTCCCCGTTCAATAGACACGAGAGGTGCCACCTTTTTATGGAGTGCATACAATGTTCTTGTGAAACTGTTGTTACAAGACCATTTTCTCTTTAGGTCACTGTGCTTAGGTTGAAGCCTTCTTCCTTATTTTTTCAGCTAGTCTTTCACTATAATACTTAGGGAGAACCCTCTGACTCATGTAAAGCTACTAGCTTATTACATCGTATTCCCGATAGAATTTTTTGATGTTCGTGATCACTAGTAATTATCCTTAGTTACTTATCTCCACACTCATCTGCTCGTACGACTACTTTTGAACTAAAGTTTTGACTGTCTTCCCCGTGTGGAACTATCTTTTATTTCCGTAACACTCATACGTTACCTTTAACTACCCCAACTCCTATTTGAATGTTTCTCAAGTATTACAATGTCATAACTACGGGGCTAAATTCACTATATTGGGTTTTACTATCTTTATCTTGCACGACCTGCTGTCTTGTCTATATCCTCTTGACTAGCTGTATCTAGGCTCTTCTTGAATCAACTTCTAACTATTCGCTGGCCCATCCTCATGTCAATATTCCGCGAAATCTTTCTTGAGCTATTTCCTTGGCCTTAACTTACGTCTCACTCTGACTTCTTAATTATCAATAACATCTCAGGCAGGAACTCTTACTTCTTCTTCTTGACATTGCATTTGCATAATGTTCTTGAATTGTAGCGTTTCTGTAGCATTTGGATAAGTGCAATGTCATCTCTTTCTCATTTTTATCGTATTCTTCCTTTTATCATTCCATATTCCCCCTTTAGGGGAGTACTAAGAGTTGGAGCTACGATGACCTACCTATAGATGTTTCACATTTTCATCTTTGGCATCCTTTCACATCATCGATGACCCTTACTCACCTTGCGGTAATCCTTCCGTACCAAGGATAGCAAAATTCCTTACTCATGAGGGTGAAACTTAGTATAACTGGCACATACAGTCCCTTAAGCTAAACTTTGCTCACATTGCTTGCCGTAGGGAAGCGTCTTCCTGAATGACCATTATCTGAATTTCTCATAAATCTTATTTTGTCGTCCATTCTATTATTGGCGGAACAAAATCTGAAATTCTTATGATGGCGACTATCATCAGTCACTCAGTCCTTAATTCATGTTTAGTTTATCTTGTTTACCAATCCATACTGTTTCTATTACTCTGGGGTCTTAACTTTTCCTCTTGGTAAACACACTAGAGTTGCGAACTTATTTCTCGAAATGAGGACATGATTGTATGGCATATACTCTTTTATTGTCCTAAGGCCTGTCACTTTTTGTCTCTCTTTTTCATTTGACTATAGGTTCTGTAACACTCTACCGTTGTCATCCATGTATCGCATCTTACTCATAATTCTTCCTTATCTCTCTTCTCATTACTCTGCTAATATTTCTGCCTATCACTTTCTTTTGAAACTTCAACATGACATTCTTTTGCTTTTAGATCCCCTTGCTTAATCCCATTGGATCTTCGGGTTGCCAAACATTCTTGTTCTACTAGGTATGGGAGCCATACTAAGGTAATATTTATCCCTTTAAGGCTTTCAGTACCTATCTTTGTAGTACTCATATCTAGCTGTACTATTTTAGAGTGCACTATCTGGGTGTCTCATAAAGAGATCTGTTAGCACATTTGTAATATCCTTCGGACATGTCAACTGATGCAAATAATTCATCCATCATATCTTCTTATACTACTTTTGTTAACCCCTATAAGGCATATCTAGAATGGGAGCGAACAATTGTATATACCTCTGTTACTGTTGAATATAACTCAAAAAGCTTATGTTCCTCTGCTTGAATTATAAACGCTGTTAGCCTTCATTAACTGGGCGCCTCGTATCCTTCTTCATCTTGCTTCTTTTGTTTGTTGAAACTTGTATTTATCTTGTGAATCTCTCATTTTCTTTCACCATAAAGATGGATAGACATTCTTGCCTTAAAGCTTCAGGAAGCTTACACCTTTCAGTACACCCATGATCTGCTAAAGACCTCACATTTACTTATTGTAGGCATCATACAAAAATCCAATTCCTCTGACTCAGCTCTTTCTCAACTATCTCTTTTGCCATCCTTCTTTTCGGATGTAGGTATCATCTTATAACAAATGAAATATAATTTCAGAGTTTGAATTCTTATAAGTGAGCTCTACCACACGATCTAGAGTAGGAAGAAAGAGTGACAATCCTAAATGCCCTGTAGCCTCCTGCTTATAAGTGTGGTGCACGACATACTCATAAACAAGACTCTACTAGACACGACTTGTAAACTCCCTAGGACAGAACTACTCTAATATCACTTTTGTCATGCCCTGAACCTAGAGGGCGAGACCGGCACATAGTGCCTCACCTATCCTTGCGTACCAACTTGCAACTAAGGGACTTTGAACATATGATGTCATACTTTGGCCATGGGCCACATTGCAAGATAACTGCGAATGCTAACTAAATGTCAATATAAAACTGGACCGACAAGGCCATCACAACTGTTACAGCTGACAAACCAACCAAATATACATACAAGGCCTGCAAGCCCAACATATTGCATTAACTGACAGGATATGTCTAAAAGCCTCTACTGATGGATATACTATGATCGGAACAGCTTCCTGACCTACTCATAACATATATACACAAGATGTACATAAAGCTCTAGACTTGGCAACTCCGAAAGGCATGGAGATTACCGATCAAGCTGAACTCGGGCAACACTTAATGAGAATGTCTATCCACCTGTCTGTTTGAACCTGCACGCATGAAATGCAGCGCCCCCAGAAAAGGGACGTCAGTACGAAATAATGTACTGAGTATGTAAGGCAATATACTCAAAGCTGAAACTGAACTGATAATATAATAACTACAAGTAGCTGGAAGTCAAAGATAATCTGAAGATATGCTTACCTACTAATACTGACTCAACTCTCTCAATATAGTAAGTAAAATAGCTGTCCGGCCCTATAAGGCTCGGTATACATATATAACTTGTATGCGGCGAATATTAGAGGACTTAATTTCTCGCTATCAAGACATTTCGGAAGAATGCCTCGAGACCCCGAGGGAGTGGAGCCACGAACGAACCCCCTCCCTTGGGGCTCATCGAGGCCCGACTCAGGGAAGACGGAGATCGAAGCCAGGACAGAGGGAAGCTCCCAAGGCACACGACTAAGTCTGACAGGGACGGCCTATCCAGAGCCTATGCTGAGGCATCACATCAAGCCATCCCATCTCCATACTTTATAATTAATGCCCACGTACTAGTAGCCGGGTTCCCCTCCTATATAAAGGGAACTCGCACTACCTTATAGAAGGCTGATGTTGCTCCAACTAGTTTCTCCAAGTGCAATAATATCTCTTTCTCTCTCTCCCTCTTCTTTCTAATTTGCTCGTTCTCACTAGCCCAAGGCCACTTTAATACTCATCGTTCTCTTACTTGTTCTTCATTTTATCGCTTGGTATTGGCCATAAAGAGCTTTATTTAATCATATCATATCTGTTATCCCATTCTCGATTGCCCCCGATAGCTTGAGCTCGACCAGAACATCAGCCCTGAGGTCCCCCATTGACCAGTTCTGCATCCGGGCAATAGACCCCTCGGTTTGATTACTGCCTAATTTTAGCTTGCATTTCATCATTAAACTCCACGTTCTTAGCATCATTTGCTCTAACAGCTAGCTCGAGAATAGATCACGTATTATTAGAATCCCATTTCCAAATTTAATTGTTGTTACCATTTTCACGGTAAACAGTTTGGCGCCCACCGTGGGGCTAAAAATAATAATGATTATTTTCTTGTTGGTTTCATTGCAAAAACGCACGTTATCTTTCACACTTTTTCTTGTCCAAAGATCTCTTGATTTCAGGTCAAAATGTTTGGCTCGGTAAGCAGAGTCGAGAACGACTTCCCCGAAAATCACAGAGGAAATGGTGTGGCTATTCCAGTGGTTGGCGCGATGCCGCAGATTCCTGATAATGCATCTAGGCTGATTCTAGTGGACGCGGGTTCGCAAGGCGCTCAATAGGTCGACGAAGCCTCGCACACCGATGGGAGCATACAACATATCGACCGACAGGAAGCCCAACAAACCCCGGTTAGAGAAACATAGGAAGTTAGTCTTCACGATATTTTTGAAATGTTGCAGGCACAACACTTGGCTATCGCTCAGTTGCATAGCCATCCGAAGACTCCCAACATAGTAGCGCCAGAAATAGCTCCCCGCACCGAACGAGTACTCGAGAGATCAAGCAACAACGGATCAATAACGGACCCTGCCATAGCAAAGATGCTTGGTGATCTCTCCAAGAGGATCGAATCAGGTTCATGGAAGTTCATGCAACAGTTGTCCCCCGAGGAAGCAATCTCGGGACCCGTTTTACGGAAATTCGAAACGCCGGAACTCCCTAAGCGCGATAGGACCTCAGATCCTGACAAGCACACCACTGCTTACACATGCGCGGAAAAAGGCAACGACCTTCAAGATGATGAGTTCGATCCCGTCTCATTAAGGAAGTTCGGGGAAACATTCTCAAAAGTAACCATGATGTGGCGCCATAGCCTAGAGCCTGACTTCACAAACTCGCTTACCGTACCAGCAGATTCCTCCGCAGAGGCACACGACGATTCCATCGAAGCAGCAACGGGAGAGCCCGACGCATCTAAGGCCGAACAAAGAAAGAATGAAACGCCATAGGAAGTCGCGCCTCATTCCCTGATAGAACAAATGAGATCGCCCCCGGTTTCCGATGACTGGGCAACATAGGCCTTCTCCTGAAGCCTAAACGGACCATGCCCGACGACTCCAGGACATTTCAAATGAAGCTTGATCAGATACCCAACCGAGATCTGGTTGGATGCCCGTACCCGGCACCAACCATGAATCAGGTTCGTAGATGACCATCTGGGAGCCTCTTAGGGCTCGGTATACCCAAGCAGGCTCTTGGAAAAGAAACTAATGCCAAACAGATGGAGGTACCATCCATGCGCCGCAGATAGGAGGAACGCCGCAAGATGCAACCTAACTTGCAACGATCGAGAAATGGCTCAGGGGCAACATCCTCGAGGAATCTTCAACAGAACTAGAATCGACAAGGCACGGCCAACGGGGATACCCCACCTAGCAGAGTGCAATTTCAGCATTGCTATACCAAACATCATGATCACCATAAGCGAAACCAGGGACGCCGAACGAATCAGACCTATTCGACCAAGACCCCTCCAAAGGAACCGCAACCTGGCACGAGAACCGTAGGGCATGCGCTGCCACGGAATCAAAATGGCCATCAGCTCAGGAGAACAATGGCCATGCTACTCAATAAAAATCGCCACCAAGTACTACTGAGCGATCAGGCTCGAATCCAGCCCCAAGGGAGGAAGGCAACCAAGAAGAACGAAGCAAACAAGCCGCGACGTATTACCACGACAGTGGAGGATCGGCGACACCCTCCGAGGACTCATAAAATGGAAAGTAAAAATGTTTGTCGCCAGGGAAGAACGGGTCCAGGGATATATTCCAAAGGACACCCTTACATCCAGAGGAAAGGACATCGAGACTTCGCCTCGGCCCCACACTGACGCATTGGTAACCCTCTCCCTCATTTGATCTATTCCAAATAAAACATGTGTTCATAAATACAGGTGGTTCTATCAAGCATACTAACGACGTCGGGCCAAGGTCAATGGGGCGATTCCGACAAACCAAATCGCTCCCGCACCCTGGATCTTTGACGGATTCCAAACGATGATCACCATAACAAGCAGGAAAACTGTTCTCTCGATACAGCCCATTTAAGCTCGAGCTGGGACGCCGGGCTCTTTACCATCAAAGAAGGTGCAATGTACGGTCGTCTTATTCAGATGGCCACGAGCACACTGCCTGGAGACAGGGTGGTGAATTCCTACGCAAAGGGCGAAATTAAAATAAGTCGACAGGGAGCAGTACGCGACGAGGGGAAATTCCCCACCATATGGCGCATAGCCAACATTAATGCCTCCACCCTCGAAAGGATCAAAGGGTAAACCAATCACATCTTCAGCCAAGCCTGATTAAACACAGTGGAGGGCTATATTAGGGCTCGCACCTCGAGAGGGCAGGAACGTACCAAACCACGAAACGTCGCCTACACATCCCGCGGTGAGGAAGAACTGCTTCACTCCTTTGTTATTTTTTCACTAACCTATATGAAGACAACCGAACGGGACATTCGGAAGTTCTGACTCTGCCCGAAAATCCCAAGTCCTTAGCAGGGCCCGCCGCGTTCTCTTTCCTCGATCGGATTTTCGCCCCAAAGAGGGTCTCGCCAGCAATATTATTAGCGGAGCAACGTACCCCTGGAGGAGGATCCGACAAGATCACATGCTTTCTCCTACAGACAAATGACAAGCGATGATCTTCTTTTAAGGGAACCCTCCCCTCGGAAGGATCGGGAAACGTTAGACTAAGTTTCAATAGTGGATTATGTACCTGATCGAATGGTCCGAGGAGCGGCGCTCGCATGGGCCGAGCTCACGACAATGAAACAATGCGTGTTTATGCCAAGCAATAAAAGGATATCTTTTCAGCATCTCATACGCCAAACAAGGAAACCTTAGTATACTCCCGGCAGGGACCCCTCCATCAAATGCATCCCGAAATACTCGGAGACTTTACACCAACAATTTGGCACCCGCACGACCCAGGGTCGGAACTCCGAGTTCATAATGCCCCTGCAAGGCAACTTCGAGCTCACGAAAAGTGGCCTTCGAGCTTAAACAAACTCAATGACTCGGAGACTGTCATTAATCTCCATGCCTGGAAAACCCAAAACTGTAAGACCCCTAGTGGGCAGACTCGGCGTAACCAGATCTATTCTACATTGTAACAAAAACTGTAAGACCTCAACAGGCATGACAAACTGTAAGACCTCTATATGCATGAAAAACTGTAAGACCTCAACAGACATGAAAATCTCGAAGTTTAGGCTATACGTTGCATTTGTAAGAATCCCGAAAGGGTGTCGGGCCCCCTTTTTCTCGTGAAATCAGGTTTATGACATTTGGGAAGACAACTCGATCCCTTTTGGGAATTGGGTTTAAATTGAAGAGTCTCCACCTAATGATTAAAGTGCATTAGGACACTAAGAAGGGTTTGATTTAGAAAACCAGAGATTTGGGTAAGGGCTTGAAATTATCTCAAGGGGAAGGTGTTAGGCACCCCTCAGGATCCACTAGTGTGGTTCCCGACCAAGCTATGGTTGTGACTTTAAGTACAAATAACATGTAGGCAAGTAAGGCTTTCAAATAAGAGGGGATTTTCACGTAATGGTTACAAATAAACAAAAGTAAGAAAAAGGAACTAAAAGAGTTGATTTTCTTAAAAGAAATAGTAAAAAAAAAAAGATTTAAAAGAAACAAAGAAAGCAAAGGGAAGGGGGGGGGTCCTAGGTTTATTAATAATATGGATCACCCCACACAACATCCGGTAATCACTCCTCAGTAAGGGGCTACACGTGATGTTATCGCGTGGTAATCATATCCATATCTACCCTTCCCAGCCCATTAAGGTATTAAAGTGCAGATCGGTCTCATTTACTTATTGCATGCTATTGCCCGCCCTAATCCTATCAGCCCCGTAGGTACTTGGGACTACAATTCCTAAAAGGGAGGAGAAGTTGGGGTTATTTATGGTTTCAAAGGTAAAAATACTAAGGCGACAAGCAAAATATATATATAGCAAGTATGGAAAGCACATAAGCAAATAGGGCTCAAACAGACCTCCTTAAATCAAAGAAAATCATATAGTTTAGCATGTCTTACACGTACTAATTAGGGTCTGATTAAACTTAAAAGTTGAGGCAGACTGATTTATTGCATATTTCAGATAAGAAGCCCGAATTAGGCTTGCCTACTGGTTGTAGTTAATAAAATCTGATTCAGTTTATAAACTGTCCTATGGCTTGCCTAAGTGTTAGACGAAAACCTATAGGCATGATATCTACTGATTTTAGAAAAGAAGAAGTATACTAATTTTTGAAAAGTTGTCAGTTATTCAGGAAAGACGAGTTTTGACAAAAGATCATAAATTCTGCAGACAATAGACATTGTTGTTACTGGTTTTAGACTTATAAGCGAGTGAAACGTTTCAGACTTGGTTGATAGTTCCTATAGACATGCTTTCTATGTGTTGCTGATTTAAAAAAAAATCTTTTGGACATAATAATTATGCAGAAACCCTATAGGCATGACATCTAATTGTAGTTGATTTTCAGAACCTATAGACATGTTCTCTACATGCATATGCAGAAGTCACGATATCTACATGAAAGTGCAGGTCCCTATAGTCATGGTATCTAAATGAGAATGCTGAAGTTCCTATAGATGTGGTAACTAAATGAGAATGTATAAAATCTTATAGACATGGCGACTAAATGAGAATGCAGAAATCTTATAGGCATGGTAGCTATATGAAAAATGCAGAAATCGTATAGGCATGGTAGCTATATGAAAAATGCAGAATCTTATAGGCATGGTAGCTATATGAAAAAATGTAGAAATCTTATAGGCATGATAGCTATATGAAAAATGCAGGAATCTTATAGGCAAGTTATCTATCCTTTTTTACATGCATGGTTACCCTTCCCTTTTCACTAACCATCCCTAAAAGTTATTACAAGTTATTACAGTCCAAATAAAATAAAGAAAAATACATCAGAAATTGAAAATTACAACCAAGGAGAGCCTGATTCAGACTTCCTGTTTGAAGTATGAGGTAAACCAACTCCAAAGATCATGTTTGAAAGCCTTTGTCCCACTTGGGTGTGTCAGAGTTCCCTAAGAGTTTCATAAGAACTCCGGGCAGTGCTTACACCCAAATGTATCACCATATTAAGCCAAAGTGCAGTGTGGAAGGGCCAGCCCTCAGGTGTCCAAGTTCAGAGGGAACTCAAGGTCCTAAGGCAAGGCTCACAAGAGGGGGGGGGCAAAACTTAGGAACTAAGATAGAGTGTAATTGCAGAATTCTGAAAGAGGGAAAGGGAAAGGAAAATAGCACACATAGGGATATAGGGAATGGGGAGTTGCAAGAGTTAAAAAGCAGGCTAGTGGGCATAACCCAACAATGGGAGATGCTGGCACACCCATAAGCCTACTGGAACACATTGTTTAGAGGTCAAATTCAATCCATAGACAATAACTTGTATATTGCCATGTTTTAAACTGTAACTCAAAGCACATAAAGGGAAATAAGGAATAGGGATTCATAGCAGAAATAAGCAAAAGGGAATCAACATGCTAGTTTAAGTATTTAACTCTGCAGAAGTAGTAAAGTAGACATAGATGTAGAAAGTTGTAAGTAAACACATCGTGGGGATGCTGAAATTTGAAATTAGGACATACCAGTTTCAAAGAAACAAGTAGAGAAAATTGCAGTAGTCTCGTAAAAACCTTAGTGCAGACAAGAAGAGAGAGTTTTATTATGTGAGTAAGAGTTCATAAGAGATTGTGAATTGTCCTGAAGTGTAGAATGGTCGTGCCCTTTTATAGTGTAAAAACCAAGTAGAAATAAGGTAAGAAATAATTGAAGAGCTGATTGTCAATCAATTACACAAGACTCCTTTTAGTTAAGGGATTCAGATTCAAACGGGTATAAACTAATTAAGGAAAGAAAGTATAAACTAATTAAGGAAAGAAATTAATCAAACACTATGTGCAAAGTAGGCAATTAGGGGTGAATACATAAAAGTTATTTAAGGATAGAGTTTTTGAAATACACAATTTGTATAAATAAGGTAAGGAAATCAATTGACAACCAGTAAATCAACAGTCAGGGATTTTGTATGAATGAACCGAGTCAAAAAGATAGGAAAGGTTTTTAACTTAAGGGAAATCAGCAAACAATGGAAAGGGAATCAATCAGACCATATTCAGAGAGAAGTATGAACTAGTCACAAATTTAAAAGTCACTTTAAAGGGAAGTCTATCATATATAAGAAGCATACAGACATGTTAAGCATGGAAAAAAAGATTGTCATGTCATGTTAAAATTATTGGAAAAATCCAGAGTAGAAGGGTTTAGTAAAAAGGTCAGAATCATATGAAAACAAGGAATTGGTCTGAAAAAGTTGGGGTTTTTGAAATAAGACCCCTAGTTCAGGCAAATCGTAAAATCAAACTTGGCGGAACCCCCAAATTCTTGGGTTTCCACCTTGAATCAAGTACAGAGATGAGAAGGCAAGTAGTTGAAACAGGCTAAGAGGTTTCAGAACTGAAACCTCTTGCATGCTTCTTTCATCAACAGAAACTGATGAGAAAACATGATAGCAAAGTAACATGCAAACACAGTAGAAGGATTCAAAGAACATAATGGAAAATGCTGATAAGAACAGTAGAAGAAGCATGCTTAAGAGGTTTTCTAGAAGAAGCTTAAACAGGGCTCAGTAGAAGAAAAAATAGTAAAAACACTTAAGAATATAGTAGAAAAATATAGTAGATAGAACATAATAGAACATGGTAGAAGAAAATACTAGAACATAGTAGAAGAGCATACGAGAACATAGTACAGAAAACACAGTAGAAGAACATACAAGAACGGGGTATAGAAAATACAGTATAAGAACATACATGGTAGAAGGAAAACATAAGAACACAGTAGAGGCAAATCACACAAAAGAAAAAGGAGAGAAAGTCAGAGAAATACTTAAACATTTTCAGAAAACCCTAGATCAGAAACGAATTGGTTTAGAAAGTAATTTTTGAAAGAAAAGTTAGGAAAATCATTTGAAAACTCAAGAAGAGCACATATACACAACGGATCTAAAGTAATCGGAGAAAAACCACGAAGGGTTAGGGTTTCAGAAGAACTCTAGAAGTGAGATAGGATTTGAAAGGTCACCGATCTTAGTCGGAGAGGTCGGAATCAGGCTCAAACTGCCATGGTGGGCCGGAGCAAGGCCAGAGATGACCGTGGAACCTCGAGTCGGCAGAGGTCTGGGTGCAAACCTTCGAGGTCAGGCCTCGAATCTTCAGGTATCAGGTGCGTGGGAGCAAGAGGAGGTGGGTATGAGATTCCCGCAGCCTGAGAAGCCATGGATTCCGGTGGGTTTCAAGGTAGAAGTGGTGGTAAGAGGCGGTTAGGGATTGGGAATGTTCGAGAGAGTTTGAGAGTTCAGAGGCGGCTGGTTAGGTGAACTGATTTAGGGTTAAGGGGTGTTGGTAGATTAGAAGAGGAAAGGAGGGTTTGTGGCCATTGATCATTTTGATCAATGGCCTGGATTTAATGGGGGACCGGACGGGTTAACTTAATTGGATTAGGGGCGGGTAGTTTAGGCATTGGGCTGGTCCATTTGAAATTGAAATTGGGGTCAATTGGGGGGGTTGATTTAGGCTAAAATCGAAATAGTTAGGGCTAGTATTTAAATAGCCACTTTTTCCTTTTTATTTTATATGAATAGTAAAATGATTTCTGAAAACAAATTAAAGGTACTAAATTAATTAATAATACAAAAATATTAAATTAAAAATACTAGGATCAATTTTTTAATTATAAACGCAATTAAATCTTAAAACAGGCTAAAATTGCAATTATGTGCAATTTAATTTTAAAAATAGACAATAAATTTGTAAAAAAAGTGCAAAAATTACCTTTGCTATATTTTGGTATAAACATGAGAATTCAATAAAGGAGTTACCAAAAATGATAATTTGGAAAATAATTATTGATTTTTTCTGATAAAATAAGGCGATAAATTGATTTAAAAATCTTTTTTTAAAAATTTGGAAAAATAATAAAACACTTGAACATGCTTATATATGCATACGTATGCTATTTTGAAAGTATTTTGCATATGAAAAATATAGGAAAAAATTGAATATCAATAGCTGCCCCTCTTTACTCGGGAAGGATGAAAGAGTTATCGGGTAAAGATATGATGGCCAATTTTGATCGAACAGAATGATTTGAAGAATTTGACTGAGCCTTGGCTCCTGAGCTACCTACATATCCCTGGCCTTATAGGAATCAGGCCATATGTAGTCCAGGATCCGTCGGAGGAATATGCCGATGGAGATTTTCCAAGAACGGACTCAATGTTTAGGTTGGGCTGGATGGTTAAGGCCTAATGGGGCTGCGGGAACTGGAGCGAGATCGCTCATGCTGAGACGGACGTTACTCGCCGGTTTACCTACAAATAAATAATGTATTGTGCAGAAATTTAAACATGATGCAAGTTCCCATCGGACCATGAATGTTGTCTTTGGACGGTTAGGATGACGTCCTCAGACCATGATGTCCTGGGCTATGAAGCGTATAATAAGGATTTGCAAGCCATGAAATGTTGCTCTCGGGATATGAGAATAATGCCTCCGAACTATGACGCCTTTGAATAATGATATGCAAAAGATAAAAGGGGTCCTCAGGCCATGGCATGGCGTTCTCGGGCTATGAAAATGGTGCCTCCGAACAATGACGCCTTTGGATGATTTAGCGATCTTTCAGCCTATGAGATGCGGTAGGTGGCGATCTTTCAGCCAATGCAAAATGTAAATAAGGTGGCGATCTTTCAGCCAATGCAAAATATAAATGAACTGGTGATCTTTCAGCCATGCAAGATGTAAATGAAGTGGCGATCTTTTAGCCAATGCAAAATGTAAATAAAGTGGCGATCTTTCAGCCAATGTAAGATGTAAATGAAGTGGTGATCTTTCAGCCATGCAAGATGTAAATGAAGTGGAGATCTTTCAGCCAATGCAAAATGTAAATAAAGTGGCGATCTTTCAGCCGATGCAAGATGTAAATGAAGTGGCGATCTTTCAGCCATGCAAGATGTAAATGAAGTGGCGATCTTACAGCTATGCAAGATGTAAATGAAGTGGTGATCTTTCAGCCATGCAAGATATCAATGAAGTGGCGATCTTTCAGCCATGCAAGATGGAGGTAGAGCTTAACCTCAAAAGGCAGAATGGTAGCCTTATGCAATGCAGGGAATGCAGATGGAGGTAGAGCTTAGTCTCGAAAGGCAGAATGGTAGCCTTATGCAATGCGGAGAATGCAGATGGAGGTAGAGCTTAACCTCGGAAGGCAGAATGGTAGCCTTATGCAATGCAGAGAATGCATATGGAGACAGAGCTTAGTCTCAGAAGGCAGAATGGTAGCCTTATGTAATGCAGAGAATGTAGATGGAGGTAGAGCTTAACCTCGGAAGGCAGAATGGTAGCCTTATGCAATGTAGAGAATGCAGATGGAGGTAGAGCTTAACCTCGAAAGGCAGAATGGTAGCCTTATGCAATGTAGAGAATAGAGACAGAGATTAGTCTTGAAAGGCAGAATGGTAGCCTTATGCAGGAAATAAAAATGGCAAATGACAATAGAGTTTTCTTAGCTGATAGTGGATTGTGGTATCGTGATTGCTGGGGATATTGTGCCAACTGGGGATACTGTTGTGCAGATAGTAGTTGCGAGCAAGTGCAACGGTTCAGAGAGTTGTATTCCTGAACTTTGTGAGTGAGCGTATAGTATATTTGATGATTTTGCAACTCAAGTGCATGCATCCAAAGAAAAATCGTGAGTTTGTAAAGGGGGAAAGGTTAGTTCGTATCCCCGCTGGCTTTGCTTGACCTGCTCAATTTTGATCCGGCGATATCGTATATATCACTGGGGTAGCGTTGCTAAACAAGACAATTTTAGTAATACATATGCATGATTTAGTAAAAGCATAACATAAGTACATAATTAAGAATAGTTCTTTTTAGATGAACCGACGACTGCGACGTGGTTCAAGACATTGCAACTTTTTCTTGCTCTGGAGTTTTGAGGGTCCTCCTCAAAATTCTGCCCTAGTTTACTGGGCTGTTGCTTCTGACGGCTGTTAATGATAAATGGCTATAATCAACTTCGGAATTTTGAGGGTCCTCCTAAAATTCTGCCCTAGTTTCCAATAGCGGGGGAAATGGAAATTTTATTGGATTGTAACCGAACCCATAAGGATGCCTACGTATCCCCTCTTAAATGGGAATCAGTTCAGGCGTAGTTCAAATTACATCATAAAAGAAATCATAAAGGTTACACATAGTATCACTTGACTGCGTCTGAATTGATCGGCTTTGGCCAGACTTCTCCGTCCATTTCTGCAAGTATGAGGGCTCCTCCTGTTAGAACCCGGTGAACCATGTACGGACCCTGCCAGTTGGGAGAGAATTTCCCTTTGGCTTCATCTTGATGTGGAAAGATTTTCTTTAACACCAGCTGCCCCAGTGTGAACTGTCTCGGCTTGACTTTTTTGTTGAAGGCTTGGGACATTCTGTTCTGATAAAGCTAACCATGCAAACTGCATTCATTCTTTTTCCATCTATAAGAGCCAGCTGCTCGTATTGACTCTTCACCCACTCTACATCATCGAGTTCTGCTTCCTGTATGATCCTCAAGGAAGGGACTTCCACTTCGGCGGGAATGACCGCTTCTGTACCATATACTAGCATGTAGGGGGTTGCCCCTGTTGATGTGCGGACTGTGGTGCGGTATCCCAATAAAGCAAATGATAGCTTCTCATGCCACTGCTTATGCTTCTCTATCATTTTTCTTAGTATCTTCTTGATATTCTTGTTGGCAGCTTCTACGGCTCCGTTCATCTGAGGTCTGTAGGCTGTAGAATTCTTGTGTTTGATCTTGAAGGTTTCCCACATGGATTTCATCAAATCACTGTTGAGGTTGGAGCCATTATCAGTAATAATTGACTCTGGAATTCCGAACCGACACATGATACGGTCGCGGACGAACTCCGCCACGACATTCTTAGTGACTGTCCTGCAAGATGCTGCTTCAACCCATTTGGTGAAATAATCAATTGCTACTAGGATAAACCTGTGCCCATTTGATGCGGCGGGTTCAATTGGTCCGATAAAATCCATTCCCCAGGCGGCGAACGACCACTACGAGCTTGTTGCATTAAGCTCATTTGGAGGCACCTTTATCATGTATGCATGTATCTGGCAGCGGTGGCACTTTCGGACATACTAGATGCAGTCTGTTTCCATAGTCATCCAAAAGTAACCAGCTCAGAGTATTTTCTTTGCTAAAACAAAGTCGTTCATATGTGGACCGCAGGTCCCTACATGAATTTCCTCTAATAGCCTGGATGCTTCCTTTGCATCGACACACCTTAATAATCCTAAACTAGGAGTCCTCCTGTACAGGATTCCTCTGCTATGAAAGAAATTGTTGGATAACCTTCGAAGCGTACGCTTATGAATAGCGTTTGCGAGCTCTGAGTATTCTCCTTTTGCCAAGTATTCCTTGATATCATGAAACCAAGGCTTTCCGTCTGCTTCTTCTTCGACATGAGCACAGTACGTGGGCTGATCATACATCTTTACCGGAATAGGATCAATGAAATTCTTGTCTGGATGTTGTATCATGTATTATAGGGTATCCAGTGCATCGACGAATTCATTCTGGACCTTGGGAACATGCTGGAATTCTGTCTTTGTGAACCTCTTTCTCAACTCCTGCACATGATGCAGATAAGGGAGTATCTTGGAGTTCTTGGTCGCCCATTCTTCTCGGACCTGATGTATAAGCAAGTCTGAATCCCCAATTACAAGCAACTCTTGGATGTTCATGTCAATGGACATCTTGAGCCTTAAGATGCAGGCTTCATACTCGGCCATATTGTTGGTGCGGGGGAACCACTCCTACGCCAACTCGGCAAGGTGATCTGCTAGTGCCTGTCCTTTGATTGCTTTTTGAGTCACGTAGGCAATGTCAAATTCATTCAATAGGATTTGCCACTTGGCCAGCTTGCCAGTGGGCATGGGCTTCTGAAAGATGTACTTCAAGGGATCCATTCTTGATATGAGATATGTAGTATAGGCACAGAAGTAGTGCCTCAACTTCTGAGCTACCCAAGTCAAAGCACAACAGGTGCGCTCTAACAGAGAATACCGAGCTTTGTACGGGGTGAACTTCTTACTGAGGTAATAGATGGACTGCTCCTTCCTCCTTGTTTCATCATGTTGCCCCAGAACACAACAGAATGCTCCATCCAATACTGCAAGGTAGAGTAATAGAGGTCTACCCGACTCAGGCGGAACTAAGACTGGTGGTGTTGATAGGTATTCCTTGATTCTGTCGAAAGCTTTTTGGCAATCATAAGTCCATGTGGTAGCGGCGTCCTTCTTCAACATCTTAAAGATCGGCTCATAGATGACCGTAGATTGTGCTATGAACCGGCTGATATAGTTAAGTCTTCCCAGGAAACTCATTACGTCCTTCTTATTCTTTGGCGGTGGTATTTCTTGAATAACTTTAACCTTATATTGATCCAATTCTATCCCTCGACGACTCACAATGAACCCAATTAGTTTTCCGGCAGGAACCCCAAATGCACATTTTGCGGGATTCAGTTTCAGGTTGTATCTTCTCAGTCTATTGAAGAGCTTCCTCAAATCTTACATGTGGTTAGCGACTTTCTTGGACTTTATGATGACATCATCTACATACACCTCAATATCCTTGTGTATCATATCATGGAAGATAGTAGTCATGGCCCTCATGTAGGTGGCCCCTGCATTCTTTAACCAGAATGGCATCATCTTGTAGCAATACATCCCCCACGGCATAATGAAAGTCGTTTTCTCAGCATCTTCTTAGTCCATCCAGATCTGATGATATCCAGCGAAGCAATCTACAAATGATTGCAACTCATGCTTGGCGCAATTGTCGATCAAGATGTGTATGTTCAGCAAGGGGAAGTCGTCCTTTGGACTGGCCCGATTGAGATCCTAGTAGTCGACACAGACTCTTACCTTCCCATCCTTCTTCAGCATCGGCACAATATTGGCTAACCATGTCGGATATTCTACTACCTTGAGAACCTTAGCTTTGACTTGCTTAGTGACTTCTTCTTTGATTTTCAGACTCATGTCGGGTTTAAACTTTCTAAGCTTCTGTTTTACCGGTGGACATGTTGGATCAGTTGGTAGTTTGTGGGCCACAATAGATGTGCTCAAACCAGTCATGTCATCATATGGCCAGGCGAATATGTCCTCATATTCCCTTAGAAATTCTGTGTACTCTTCCTTTTCAGACGGTGATGAATGAACGATGATCCGAGTTTCTTTGATATTTTCTGCATCTCCTAGTTAACAATCTCGGTCTCGTCCAGGTTGGATTTAGGTCTGTTCTCAAAATTCTCGACTTCTTTAACAATCTCTTCCGGTATATCCTCTTCCTCTGAATCTATGTCCGTTTGTTGCGTTGTCTCGTTGCATGTCACAACCATTGGTTCATCAAGATAGGTAATAGTAATGCTGTATAAGTAAAGAAATGAGAGAAAATAATAAGAGTAAGATTTGTAAGGAAACCGAAATGCTTTGATAAATTTCATAACTGTTTTGAACATTGGAAGATCTTATTGCGAAAATTCAAAAATGCGAAAGGAAAATCAACTAGTAAAAATAAAAGATAGTGCATGATGCTTTGTTTAGCCTTGCTACCTCGAGGCTTTCCGGGCTTTGGTGGTTCTGATGGTCCAATTGTTGAGGCATGCTCCTCGGCTTACGGCTTGTATGGAAGGGCCTTTCTCCCCCTCCTCCTCGAATATGACACAGCAATCCATGTCATCATCTTTTAAGAACAAATTCCTTACTGCTGCCAGTGCTTCCTCTTCTTCCGACCCATCGATAACATTGGTCGACTGGAAAGTCTGCTCAAAATGTGGTATTGGCTGCTCCAGCGGGTAGTATAGACCGCGCCATGGTGGTGACCAGTTGTTGAATTCCTCCCAAGTATACTCATATCCCAGACCAAAAGTGATGCCATGTTTCTTCAGTTTGATAGGCTTGGCGATTCCTTGGAGGTTCTTGCCAAGTCCCTTGCCAGGTTCATATCCGCACCAATTTAGTATGCTCTCAATTTTGTTGCCCCACCATTTGTCTTTGTCGATGGCATTGACTTGCTCGATGTGGTGATAGGTTTCCCCGCTTATCCTTCTCCTTCCCCCAATCGCTAGGATGATTTGGCGACTGTATATGGGATTGTTACCGTCGCCATAAATGATCACCTCTTGGTGGTTCCACTCAAATTTCACCACCTGATGCAGTGTCAATGCTACGAACCTAGTGGCATGAATCCATGACCGTCCCAATAGCAAGTTGTAAGATGCCGACATGTCTATAACTTGAAAATCAACGTCGAACAAAGTAGGACCCATTTGCAAACACAGGCTGATTTCCCCAATGGTGGATCTTTGGGAACCATCGAAAGCTTTGACGTTGATGGCCCCGTCCTTGATCTCATGCAGCCCCTTCCCCAATCTTTTGAGTGTTACCAATGGAAAAATATTAAGGATGGACCCTCCATCAATCAGGAGCCTAGTGATAAAATAATCTTCGTATTGCACGGTGATGTGCAACGCTTTGTTGTGACTCAACCCTTTTGGTGGCAGCTCATCTTCATGAAAAGTGATCTTGTGACTTTCCAATACCTGCCCTACCATGTTTGCCATTTCTCCTACGGTGATGTTGCTTTGTACATATGCCTCACTCAGCACCTTCAACAAGGCATTCTTATGTACGTCGGAACTTTGCAGCAAAGCTAGGATAGAAATCTGTGCCGGTGTTTTGTTCAGCTTATCAATGACTGAGTATTCCTTGGCTTGTATCTTTCTCCAGAGATTATCGGGCCTGGTTTCAGTGATGGTCGGCTGACTAGAGGCCTGCTTACTCGACTCAGCTAAATGCTCCGGAGTATAAACCTTGCCGGTTCTTGTCATAACCTATGCCGCAACTGTTTCCCCGAATTTAGCTTTCCCTTTCCTTCTCGCCTCGATTGTGTAATCCCAAGGTATGGCATTTGTATGGAACGGTGTTACGACCGACATTGTTACTGGGATGGGCATCTTTACTCCGAACGGAACATGTGTTTTGGAGGGTAAAACCACAACTTCAAACGGTGCGGGTGCATTTGCTGGAGACCCAAACTCGACTTCAATTGGTGTTGGCGTCTTTCTAGGGGGCAGTGCTTCAAATTCAAATGGTACAGACATGTTTACCTCAGCATACCTAGAAGGCTGAGTCTGAACTACGATCGGATGAGGGTGACTATCGGCTTCTTTGGTTCGTCACCTTCTGTGATTAAACCGATCAATCCATTGGGATCCCAATCATCCTCTATTTCAATCATGTGAACACCTCCACCCTTATGTTCCGGGAGAGGGTTGTTGCGGACATTTGGAGTAGGCTCCTTTGCTACAATGATCTTGTTATCGATTAGAGTTTGGATATTGTCTTTTAGAGAGCGACATTCATCAATGGTATGTCCCTTTATGCCAAAATGGTATGCACAGGATTTATTTGGATTGACCCACTGAGAAGGGTTTTCAAGGGTTATAGCAGGATTAGGGGTGACATAACTAGCAGCTTTGAGACATTCGTATAGTTGGTCAATCGGTTCAGCAATGGCGGTATACTGTTTGGGGGGTCTACGGTTAAAATTTGGTCGAGGTCTAGGAAAGTTTTGACGTGTGGGAGGTGATTGATAGTGGGATGGCTGAGCATTGTAGGTTTGGTAGACATGTGCGGGTTGGGAATATCTGGGTGAAGTAGGTTGATATGTAGGAGGTGGGGGTGATTGGTAAGTAGGTGATGGAGTTTGGTAAGAGGGTGATGGTGCTTGGTAATTCAGGGTAGGCTGATATGTGAGTGAAGGTATCAGATAGGCTTGGTATTTGATAAGGGATTTGTCTCTTTGTGCAACCATTATGACACCTACGTCCCTTTTCTTAGACGTACCACCAGACTGTAAAGCCTTATTGGTAGCTTGCAAAGCTTCAAAGTTTGTAACCATACAACTTTTGATGCCTTCCTCGATCTTTTCCCCTAGCTTGATGATATCGGAAAATTTCTGGCTCTCAATCAACATCAGCCTTTCATAGTACTGCAGGTCTTGAGCCCGGACGAAAAACTTGTTCATTTGTTCTTCTTCTAAAGCAGGTCTGACCTTAGCAGATTTTGATCTCTAGCGAGTGGCATACTCGCGGAAAGTTTCCGTGGGCTTCTTCTTTAAGTTCTGGATGTAGAACACATCTGGTGCATTTTTTGTGTTGAACCTGAACCTGTCCATAAAGTAGGACGCCATACTCACCCAGTTCGACTATTTCTTCGGGTCTTGGCTAATGTACCAAGACAAAGCATCTCCCTTCAAACTCCTTATGAAAAACTTCATGCAAATCCTTTCGTCTTTCCCTACTCCAACCAGCTTGTCGTGGTATGTTCTCAAGTGGACTCTCGGATCCCCTGTACCATCAAACATCTCGAACTTAGGAGGTTTGTACCCCTCGGGCAGTTCGACATTCGGTTGTATGCAAAGATCTTCGTAGTTCAACCCTTCAATCCCCTTACTTCCTTCGTTACCCTGAATTCGACTAGTCAATCACTTGAGTTCCGCAGCCAGGTTCCTGATGAGTGAGTCTTTATCATCAGACTTGGGTGTGCTTGAGACATGATGGGTGGAGGGTGGCATGGTTTCCACATAGATGGGGGTGTTATGGTAGAAATGGTCATTTGTGGAATTCAAAGGTTCTGGGATGAGTAGTGGAGTATGACAAGTATTGCAGTGGTGGTGAGGAGAGGGATGGTTTTGTGGTTTTGGGATGTTTTGTGGCGGCGTGGGGTTCTGAGAATTTGGAAAATTGATATCCGGAGTGGTGAGGGAAAATAACAAGTTTGCCAGATTCCAAACTTGATCAAGTTCCTCCTGAAATTTCACCAGTTTCTGATCGAGTTGGGACGCACTTTCTGTGGAGACCTGAGCACCATGACTGAACTCTACCCGTTCAGTTGAGTTTTCCTTTCAGGTGTTGTTCAAATCATCCATCTTTCCTTTGTTCCTGCTTCTGATAGGACTAGGAGGAGGAGTGGGTGGAGGGCCCTTTGATCTTGTGGAATACGGTGACGATGCTAGAGTGCACGAACTAACCTTTGGGGAGGGGAGTAAATAAACAAAAAGTAAAAACAAAAGGTAATAAGTCAGTTGAGGATCATAAGAAAGTGTTGCGATATTTAAACACACAGTGCAAGAATGTAAATCACGTCCTAATTTGGGAGACTCGTTGTGCCCGAGGTAGGCCTAGCGACAAATTGATTTGGAGAACTTAGAATGCTAAATGCCTCATTTTATTGATAAAAGTAGACAAATCCCAAAACGATACTAAATAACAAGGAATAAAATGTCATTAGTGGCCATTGGCCTTATTACATTTCATAAAGTAAAAGAAAACTCCTATCTATTTGGTCCTAGAAGGACCTTCCCCAGACTCGGCATCTTTGGCTCCATCGAACAGCTTCACCAACTCGCGAAGTCCCAACAACAGGTAGGCTCTGGCCAGGTTTCCACCCTCATTTCCTTCAGCATTCTGGCAGTCCTCGATCCTCTTGAGAAACTTCCTTTCCAGCTCCACTAAACCTCGTTCCAGGTATCCTAGTCGCTTGTTGGCACTGACAGACATGTCTTTCCACTCTTCAATCAGTTTTTGGTGGGCTTCTTGAATCTCGCGGTGCTTGCTTTCACATTCCCAAATCCTCTTGCGCAGTTGGTTGTATTTAACCTGTGCTTCAGCCCTTTCATCGATGATTCTGTGACCTTGAACAAACCCGGGTTGGCCCAGACCATTATGATTATCCTCTAGCCAGCCTGAATAGTATGGAGTGCAGCCAGCATGGTATTTGTCTGGTTCGATAGTATCTCTTCCCATGATGATCTTGAAATGCCACATATGCTGAGCTTGGAACTTATAAGGACTGTCATCAGCTTGGAAGTCAGCCTAGAAGTGACTCATCTTGTCGACCCTTGGTATAACCTGCTTCCTACCAGCCTATCTCATAACTCGGAGAGGGACATATGGGTAGGTTCCTCTCAAACCGATCAGTATCAGAAATAGTGCATCCCTGGATCGGGCGATGACCTCTTCAGTAGGGAACCACTTGAACATCCATTGTATTTGATCCTCAGTTAGATTTTCAAACAGTTCTACCCACCCCTTGGCATCTTCTAGCTGAGCAAACATGTTGGGCATGTAGTTCATTCGCCTTGGTTGATGGAAGGCTATATGATCATCCCAGTCTCTACGCTGAATCTCTTGCCGATATTCACCCCTTTGAAGATGCTCCATAAGCCAGAGCTGGAGTAGCAAGTTGCAGCCCTCGAAGTGTGGGGCTCCTTGTTGACACTTTTCTAAGGCTCGGTATATCTCTGCGATGATCATGGGCACTATGCTGAATGGTTGTCCACCAATTCCCTCCATCAAAGTTTTGGTAACCATGGCTAGCCTGGTGTGGATCCTTGCTTTCTTCATTGGAAACACTATCATCCCCAAAAAGTAGAACATGAAGACAAAGACCCTTCAGTGAATATGCCCCAACGATGTAAGGGCTAACTCATCCGAACATGTACGGTAGGATTTGCTGTGACGTACCTATCGTACAAATATTCAAAGGGAATTTAGGACTCCTTCAAACATATCAAGTATGGATTCTTCTTTAGGCCCATCATTTTGAGAAAACCTCTAGCCTTGCGATTTTCCGGCATTAACAAACCCGGAGTCTCCCATGGTATACCAGCCAATCCTCTTATTTCCTCTAGCAGGGTTGTCATCTCAATCTCTCCGGAGTGAAACACAGACCTATCATAATCCCTGACTAGAGTAGTAGATTCTATGATTTTGTTGTTGGGTTGGACCTCCAGGATGGAAGGTAGATTTCCTAGGTATTTCCAGACAAGAGTCTGATCACTGGAATGGAGATCCTCCCACCAGCTTAGCAACCTTGGGTGGATGTTTATGACCATGCTGAATTTGGGGACTTCGTGCCTCATGTTTCTGCAAGACAAAAGGGTTAGGCCATTACCCCCACCAGACTCGCCTATTAAATACCAATAATTGGCATAAAAGCATTTAGTTCTCCAAATAAATGCACAAAACGTGATAGTGTCTGTTTGGGTTTTTGGGAAACCTAGTGGACTTTGGATAAGGCTATTTTAAAGAGTCATTATGCGGACAACATAACTGACTCAGCTAGGTTTGACCAAGATGCATGCATAATTAAACAGAGTAAGTTTTCTATGGGGGTTTTAGACTGGTACACTTGAGCGGACAACTCAAGAGGGAAAGGCACGGAACCGTCGACTACACCGTTGATCGACTGGTTTTACCACAAATACGCCTTTGCCAGATTTAAAGGGTGATAATATCGGAAGAGCGTAACCACTCATTATAAGCGTTGCTATAGTATTTTATTTGGCACAAGTGAAAGATGATGTTGAATATGCAGTTGCAATAATTAAACAAGTTGTCATGTATTTGCATGTTAATAATTATAACAATTCCTCAGAATTTAAAATGGTAATAAAGGAAAGCAGTAAAGGAAGGCAGTAAAAGAAATAAAGGAAAGAAACAAAGAGCCAAGTCAGTTTCGAAGTTGAAGAGGGAAATAAATATTTAAAGGCATTAAATAAAGACATGTAAAGAAGCATAAAGTTACAAATAACATGAAATGGTAAAATCCTAAAAGATATCCCCAGCAGAGTCGCCACGCTGTCGCGCCCCCTTTTTCTCGTGAAATCGGGCTTATGACATTTGGGAGGACAAATCGTTCCCTTTTGGGAATTGGGTTTGAATTGAAGAGTCTCCACCTAATGATTAAAGTGCATTAGGACCCTAAGAAGGGTTTGATTTAGAAAACCAGAGATTTGGATAAGGGCTTGAAATTATCCCGAGGGGAAGGTGTTAGGCACCCCTCAGGATCCACTAGTGTGGTTCCCGACCAGGCTATGGTTGCGACTTTAATTACAAATAACATGTAGGCAAGTAAGGCTTTCAAATAAGAGAGAATTTTCACGTAATGGTTACAAATAAACAAAAGCAAGAAAAAGGAACTAAAAGAGTTGATTTTCTTAAAAGAAATGGTAAAAAAAAAAGATTTAAAAGATAAAAAGAAAACAAAGGGAAGGGGGGGGGGAGTCCTAGGTTTATTAATAATATGGATCACCCTACACAACATCCGGTAATCACTCCTCAGTGAGGGGCTACACGTGATGTTATCGCGTGGTCATCATATCCATATCTACCCTTCCCCGTTAAGGTATTAAAGCGCATATCAGTCTCGTTTACTTATTGCATGCTATTACACGCCCCAATCTTATCAGCCCCGGAGGTACTTGGGACTACTATTGGTACAATCCATATCCACACGTGTTAGTTCATGCCATATATTAGTTAACATAAATCCAAGAAGGAATTACCTTTGACGTGATAAGAAGTTAATTCTATTGGTCTTAAGTGATACAAGGGTGTATAAGGGTGATTAACAAGTATTAGAAGTTAAACGAATCAAGGATGTTGTAACTCGTATTTTTAGGTAAACCTAGAGGTTCTTAATACACTCAAGAGGTCATGTATTAAGGTCTTTGAATAATATAATATCCGTATCATAAGTCTTGAAGTCAAACGAGTTATGAAACAAAAGTTGACAAACGTTGTGGCAAATTAGGTTCATAATTTTACTTAAACATTAGGTCACATGTTTCTAAGCTTTTCTCCCAATTTACAAGAAATTACGGGGTGATCTACCCACAATATTAAAGATATATGAGTCTAGTTTTCAACTCATTAAACCGTTTGTCAATACGATCTCGAAGTATAGAGATATTCATATTTTCGCAAGTCTGCGCAGATTGGTAGGTGACAAGTAGGTGCATCACCTACTTGCCAAAATGAGAGGACAAAAGTAAAAGTCCCAAAGTCGTCTAAGAGAGGACTTTTAAGGGATTATAAACTCAGTTATTTCACCCTTATTTGAGACCTTCAAAACCAAATTAAACCCCTGCAACTCCTCCCCAAAAATCCCACACAAACCCTAATCGATTTTCCCTCTCTTTCAAGTTCTAATTGAAGATAAAACCTAGAGTTTGAAGAACCAAGGGAAGGGCTGAGTTATCCAATAAGTAAGGTAAGTTACTTCCATCTTTCATACATTTTTTACTGCTGTGAATTCATGGTAATTCGTTCCATACATGTAAGAACTCACGGGACGGTGATCGGAAGCCGTGAGTTCGAGTTATTCACTTGTAGCGGACTATTTTGTGGACTGTTGGGCTTTGTGGTTTACTACTATTTTGTGGAGTTTTGGAGGTGGAAGAGGGTGGAGAAACACCATATATATGTAGGGTTTTGGGCTGATAGTTCTTCGTAACATTTCCGGGTCGTTTGACACGACTACGGTGGCCGTCGTTTGTACGAAGTGATTAGGTTGTGCGTGGACTGTTTTGGGAGGCTCAATATGATTATTATTGGTGTTGTTTGGTCTGTTTGGTAATTGTTTTGAATTGTGTGAAGTCATATATATAGGGGAGGTGCTGTCCGTTTCATCGTAAAATAGGTTGTGATCGATACATAATAGTTATGACGCTTAAATGATAACGATAGTATCATTTATCTTATTGTAGACTAAGGAGTTGTGACAATTTCATAGCTTGAGATTGGGGCAGTATATACAAGGTATGTGAGGCTATCCCTTTCCTTCTTTTGCACGACTCCGCTTGTACATAATGTAATGAACGAGCTTCCAAAGATACTCTACTCTTAGAAGCTAGCAGTACTTACATTATTTTCCCTCTTATGGAACGATTGATGTTAATGTTGCTTCTCTTATTCTTATGTTATCAATGTTGTTGGTGCTTCCTGATTCTTATAAGGTTCATAGTGAAGAGTTAGTCCTAATAACATGTACAGAGGATACCGACCTTACGTCACTCCGAAAGGTGTAGAATGTGATTCCATGAGTCGAGCATGCATTATATATATGTATCTATTTTACTCTACCAAGCCGCGCTATAGTTGGCCGGGTACGACACCTATTGTAAAACCACTTATCAGTTGGGTTTTACCAAGCTCCACGTGGCCGGGTACGATACTACCGAGCCTTATGATGGCCGGGTACATTTTTTTTACCGAGCCTATTACGGCCGGGTACGTTATGATGATGATGATGATGCCCACAGAGGCGTATGATTTAAAAGTTTATGTATTTATATATATGTATCATGCATTTCATGTCAGTAGCCCTTAGAGGTACTCAGATGTTACAGGTTGTATATTCTCTATCCCTGCTTACATTACTATTCGTATTTATGGTTCCCTGCCTTACATACTCAGTACTTTATTCGTACTGACGTCCTTTTGTTTGTGGATGCTGCATGTCATGCTGCAAGCCCTGATAGACAGGCCGGTGCAGCTCCTCCACCACAGTAGGCTGTCCAGTTCAGCAATGATTGGCGAGATCCCTTCTCCGGACTTGCCGTGGTCTTGGTATGCATTTTTGTTATAGACATTATGGGTATGTCGGGGCCCTGTTCCGGCTATGTTGCAACACTTATGTTCCTTTAGAGGCTCATAGACAGGTGTCGACTCATGTATAGTTTGGTATGCCTTGTTGGCTAGTTTTTGTTGTATAGTCTTTCATGGTAGCATGGTAGCTCGTACCTTATATGTAGTTTCTTGATTGTCTGGTCATCCCATGTTATGTATGTTCATGCCATCATATTTTATTGTTGGTTGTCTATGATCCATGTCTACCATTTATATTGATCTTGTCAACCATAAAAGATAATAAAGAAGGTTAGATAAAATGTACGTTGGTGCTCGGCAAGTATGGTCGGGTGCTAGTCATAGCCCTCCAGTTTGGGTCTTGACAAACTTGGTATCAGAGCAAGTGTGTCCTAGGGGTTGTCTATGAGCCGTGTCTAGTAGAGTCTTAATTATGGATGTGTAGCACGTCACATTTATAATCAGGAGGCTACATGACATCTAGGACTGTTACCTTCTTCATGAATCTAGATCGTGCGTAGAGTTGAGTCATAAGTGTTCGTCTATAATATTCACCTTGTTTTCTTTTAGTGATGCCTTTGACTAGGAAGCAAACGATTAGTAGACGGCTTGAAACAACAACGGGAGAGGGTACCAGTCAGGTGCCCCAAGCCAGAGCAGGACAAAGTGAGGCTTTGAGTGAGATTCCCTCTCATACCTCACCTACTCCGTATCCTCCATAGGATATTAGGAGGCATCCAGCACCTCCAGTTCCTCCGTCTGGCACTACAGAGCAGGATATGTGGAGTGTTTTACAGTTGTTGACTAGCTTGGTAGCTGCTCAGGCTCAAAGGCAGAATACAGGTGCTGCTGATAAACCAGTTAGTACGAGAGTTCGTGATTTTATTAATTTAGACCCTCCAGTGTTTACCGAATTAGACCCCAAGGACTTTTATTGACCAGGTTCATCGTACACTGCGGGTTATACATGCTAGCGATATGGAGGCAGTAGAGTTGGCTTCTTATCGGTTACGGGATTTAGCATTTTTTTGGTATGATATTTGGGAGAGATATAGGGGTCCGAATGCTCCTCCAGCTGTGTTAAAGGAATTTTCTGAGGCCTTTCTTCGTCACTACTTGCCAGTTGAGATACGACGAGCTAGAGCTGATAAGTTCTTGAACCTTCGACAAGGTAATATGAGTGTGCGAGAGTATAGTATGCAGTTTGATTCTTTGGCAAAGTATGCTCCCCATATGGTGGCCGAGATGAGTGATAGGGTGCATCTGTTCGTGAACGGGTTGGGACCATATTTGATAAATGAGTGTACGACAGCCTCCTTGGTGGAGGGCATGGATATTTCCTGTATTCAAGCTTATGATCATACACTAGAGGATTGTAAGCGCCAGCAGAGGGATGATAGGGAGCAGGATAGGGGCCAACATAAGAGGGCGAGATTTGCAGGGTATTCTGATGACTTCAGAGGCAGTGTCAGGCGCCGGTCTTCGAGGAGTTCGGCGCCACCTGTAGCTAGTGCTCCTCCACAGTTTCAGAGGCCTCGATATGATCGATTTACCTATTCTGGTCCAGGTCAGAGTTCGCGAGCATCAGGCTCGCAATATCACAGGGATACTAGTTAGACGAGACCCCCAACACCACGTTGTGATCAGTGCGGCAAGGCCCACTTTGGACTGTGTCATCGAGGTTCTGATGCGTGTTATTCTTGCGGACAGCCTAACCATATGATACGGGATTTTCCTAATAGAGGAGGTGATGGTATGGCCCAGCCGACTGGATCTGTGTCAGGTTCTTCCTCATCAGTTCGACCTCCAGCACGGGGTTTTCAGTAGTCGACAGGTCGTGGTAGAGGTAGAGGTGCAGTGCCGAGTTCGAGTGGTGCTCAAAATCGAACCTATGATCTAGTAGGTCGACAAGATCTCGAGTCATCTCCAAATGTTGTTACAGGTATATTGTCTGTGTTTTCTTATAATGTATACGCGCTGATTGATCCGGGATCTACATTATCATATGTTACACCCTTTGTGGCTAATAAGTTTGGAATTGAACCTGAATTAATAAGTAAACCCCTTGCGGTATCTACTCCAATAGGAGATTCGGTGATTGCTGAAAGAGTATATAGAGGTTGCACTATGATGATTTATAGTCGTCAAACCTCGGCAAATTTATTTGAGTTGGAAATGGTTGATTTTGATGTGATAATGGGAATGGACTGGTTGGCCTCATACTATGCAAATGTTGACTGTCGTACGAAGATGGTTAGGTTTCAATTTCCTGGTGAACCCATCATTGAATGGAAAGGGAACATTGCTACACCGAAAGGTAGGTTTATTCCTATCTTAAGGCAAGGAAAATGATCTCAAATGGTTACATTTATCATCTCGTTCGCGTTAGGGATGCGAAGGTGAAGCTGCCTATTCTACAATCAATCCCCGTGGTCAACGAATTTCCAGATGTTTTCCTAGATGAACTCCCAGGCCTTCCTCCTGAAAGGGAGATTGAGTTTAGTATTGATGTGTTGCCTGACACTCAATCGATCTCTATCCCTCCATACAGAATGGCCCCGGTAGCATTGCGAGAGTTGAAGGTGCAGTTGAAGGACTTGCTGGATAAAGGCTTCATTAGGCCTAACACTTCACCTTGGGGTGCACCAGTCCTATTCGTGTGGAAGAAAGACGGGTCGTTACGGATGTGTATCGACTATCGACAGTTGAATAAGTTTACTATAAAGAACAAGTATCCACTTCCAAGAATTGATGACCTGTTTGACCAACTCCATGGTGCCAAGTATTTCTCCAAGATTAATTTACGTTTAGGGTATCATCAGGTGAGGGTTAAGGAGAAGGATATTCCAAAGACGACCTTCCAGACAAGATACATACACTTTGAGTTCTTGGTGACATTGTTCGGGCTAACAAATGCCCCAGCAGCTTTTATGGATCTCATGAATACTGTATTTAGGCCCTATCTTGATGTGTTCGTGATTGTATTCATTGATGACATTCTAGTGTATTCTCGTTCGGAGGCGGAACATGAGGGCCACTTACGGATAGTATTACAGACGCTTTAGGATCGTAAGTTATATGCTAAGCTCTACAAATGTGAAATTTGGATGAACTCAGTAGCGTTCCTTGGCCATGTGATATCTGACGAGGGTATTAGTGTAGACACTCAGAAGATCGATGCAGTAAAGAATTGGCTGAGACCTACAACACCATCAGAAGTCCGCAACTTCCTGGGGCTTGCAGGATATTATAGGTGGTTTGTAGAAGGGTTTTCCTCTATATCATAACCATTGAATAAGTTAACACAGAAAGTTACCAAGTTCCAGTGGTCTGACACTTGTGAACGTAGTTTTCAGGAGCTGAAGAATCGATTGATATCCGCACCAGTGCTCACTCTCCCTGAAGGAACAGAAGGTTATGTGGTATATTGTGATGCCTCAGGTATAGGTTTGGGGTGCGTATTGATGTAGAGTAGGAAGGTGATTGCTTATGTATCAAGACAATTGAAGAAGCATGAAAAGAATTATCCAACCCATGATTTGGAATTGGCTACAGTAATATATGCTTTGAAGATATGGCGACACTACTTATACGGCGTCCATGTTGACATCTACACAGATCACAAGAGTTTACAATACATCTTCAAGTAGAAAGAGTTGAATTTGAGGCAGCGTAGGTGGCTTGAATTACTGAAAGACTACGACGTCGAGATATTGTATCATCCCGGTAAAGCCGATGTTGTGGCAGACGCTCTCAGCCATAAATCAATGGGAAGCTTAGTACATATTGAGGTAGGTAGATGGGGGTTGACTAAAGAGCTTCATCAGCTAGCCAATATGAGAATCAAATTGTTAGACTCTAATGACGGAGGTGTTACTGTACAGAATACATCAGAATCATCTTTGGTAACCAAGGTAAAAGCACGATAATATGAAGATCCTATCTTAGTACGATTAAGAGAGAGCATTCAACAGTGTAAAAGTATGGCTTTTGAGATCGGAAGAGATGGGGCACTAAGATACCAAGGCCGATTATGTGTGCCTAATGTGGTAGGGTTGCGAGAGAAGATTATGAATAAGATTCATCAATCCCGATATTCCATCCATCCCGGCTCAACAAAGATGTATCATGATGTCAAGGAGCAGTATTGGTGGGATAACATGAAGAAGTCTATTGCAGAATTTGTAGCCCAGTGTCCCAATTGTCAACAAGTAAAGATAGAACATCAGAAACCCGGTGGATTGCTTCAGAATATAGAGATTCCGACCTGTAAATGAGAGGTGATTATTATGGACTTCATTATTGGATTACCTCGCTCTTACATAGGTTTGACTCCATCTGGGTGATAATTGATCGACTTACAAAATGTGCCCATTTTCTGCCAGTTAAGACAACTTACACGGCTGAAGATTATGCGAAGTTGAATATCAAGAAGATTGTTAGGCTTCATGGTGTGCCGATATTTATTATATCAGATCGAGGAGCTTAATTTATAGCTAACTTTTGAAGGTCTTTTCAGAAGGGTTTAGGCATACAAGTGATTCTCAGCACTGCATTTCATTCGCAGACTGACGGACTGGATGAACGTACCATTCAGATATTGGAAGATATGCTACGAGCATGTGTTCTAGATTTTAAGGGAAATTGGGATGACCATCTTCCACTCATAGAATTCACATACAATAATAACTACCATTCCAGTATTAAAATGGCCCCATACGAGGCACTACACAGGAGGAGATATAGATCACCAGTTGGATGGTTCGAAGTCGGTGAAATAGAATTATATGGGCCATATTTGATTCACCAAGCTATTGAGAAGGTGAAAGTGATACAGGAGCGATTGAGGATGGCACAAAGCAGGCAAAAATCTTATTCCGATGTCCGATGTCGTGATCTGGAGTTTGAGGTTGGTGACTGGGTTTTCCTGAGGATCTCACCAATGAAGGGTATTATGCGTTTTAGGAAGAAAGGTAAGCTGAGTCTAAGGTATATCGGGCCATATAAAATTCTTCAACGGATTGGACAGGTTGCTTATGAGTTAGAATTGCCATCCGAATTGGAATTTGTCCACCCAGTATTCCATATATCTATGTTGAGGAAATGTATTAGAGACCCTTCTCGAGTCGTCCCTATCAAATATGTACAAGTTACGGAGGACCTATCATATGAAGAAGTGCCAGTGGCTATATTAGATCGACAAGTCCGCAAGCTGAGAACAAAAGATGTAGCTTCCGTCAAAGTATTATGGAGGAACAAGAATATGGAAGAAATGACATGGGAAGCAGAAGAGGAAATGAAGTCTAAATACCTGTACCTATTCCAGAATGAAGATAACAAGGATGCTGGTGGAACACATGATATATTGGAAGGTGAAATGGCTCTATGAGGTAAGCAATAACTTGAGAATAATCTTCCTTAATACAAAATGGTGATATGCAGATAATGTACATGTCCATAGTGCTTTGCATACTCTTGTAAGGCCATACGTTGAGTTAACTGCTTGCAAGTTTGTCCTCTATTTATGGGAGAAACTTGTTCGGAATCCACGATGGTTTAAACTCCCCATGAACCCTTACATTCAAGGACAAATGTTCCTAAGGGGGGAAGGGTGTTACAACCCATATCCACACGTGTTAGTTCATGCCATATATTAGTTAACATAAATCCAAGAAGGAATTACCTTTTAGGTGATATGAAGTTAATCCTATTGGTCTTAAGTGATACAAGGGTGTATAAGGGTGATTAACAAGTATTAGAAGTTAAACGAATTAAGGATGTTGTAACTCGTATTTTCAGGTAAACCTAGAGGTTCTTAATACACTCAAGAGGTCATGTATTAAGGTCTTTGAATCATATAATATCCGTATCATAAGTCTTGAAGTCAAATGAGTTATGAAACAAAAGTCGACAAACGTTGTCGCAACTTAGGTTCATAATTTTACTTAAACATTATGTCAAATGTTTCTAAGCTTTTCTCCCAATTTACAAGGAATTACGGGGTGATATACCCACCATATTAAAGATCTATGAGTCTAGGTTTCAAATCATTAAACCGTTTGTTAATATGATCTTGAAGTATAGAGATATTCATATTTTCGCAAGTCTGCGCAGATTGGTAGGTGACAAGTAGGTGCATCACCTACTTGCCAAAATGAGAGGACAAAAGTAAAAGTCCCAAAGTCGGCCAAGAGAGGAATTTTAAGGGATTATAAACTCAGTTATTTCACCCTTATTTGAGACCTTCAAAACCAAATTAAACCCCTGCAATTCCTCCCCAAAAATCCCACATAAACCCCAATAGATTTTCCCTCTCTTTCAAGTTCTAATTGAAGATAAAACCTAGAGTTTGAAGAACCAGGGGAATGACTGAGTTGTCAAACAAGTAAGGTAAGTTATTGCCCTCTTTCATACATTTTGTTCTGCTGTGAATTCATGGTAATTCTTTCTATACATGTAAGAACTCACGGGACGGTGATCGGAAGCTGTGAGTTTGAGTTATTCACTTGTAGCGAACTGTTTTGTGTTGCTGTTGGGCTTCGTGGTTTACTACTATTTTGTGGGGTTTTGGAGGTGGAAGGGGGTGGAGAAACACCATATATATGTAGGGTTGTGGGCTGATAGTTCTTCATAACATTTCCGGGTCGTTTGACACAACTACGGTGGCTGTCGTATGTATGAAGTGATTAGGTTGTGCGTGGACTGTTTTGGGAGCCTCAATATGATTATTATTGGTGTTGTTTGGTCTGTTTGGTAATTGTTTTGAATTGTGTGAAGTCATATATATAGGGGAGGTATTGTCCGTTTCATTGTAAAATAGGTTGTGATCGATACATAATAGTTATGACGCTTAAATGATAACAATAGTATCGTTTCTCTTATTGTAGACTAAGGAGTTGTGACAATTGCATAGCTTGAGATTGGGGCAGTATATACAAGGTATGTGAGGCTATCCCTTTCTTTCTTTTGCACGACTCCGCTTGTACATAATGTAATGAACGAGCTTCCAAAGATACTCTACTCTTAGAAGCTAACAGTACTTACATTGTTTTCCCTCTTATGGAATGATTGATGTTAATGTTTCTTCTCTTATTCTTATGTTATAAATGTTGTTGGTACTTCCTGATTCTTATTTGGTTCATAGTGAAGAGTTAGTCCTAATAACATGTACAGAGGATACTGACCTTACATCACTCCGAAACGTTTAGAATGTGATTCTATGAGTCCAGCATGCATTATATATATGTATCTATTTTACTCTATCGAGCAGCGCTATAGTCGGCCGGGTACAACACCTATTGTGCAACCACTGATTAGTTGGGTTTTACCGAGCTCCACGTGGCCGGGTACGATACTACCGAGCCTTATGATGACCGGGTACGTTTTTTTTACCGAGCCTATTACGGCCGGGTTCGATATGATGATGATGATGCCCACATAGGCGTATGATTTAAAAGTTTATGTATTTATATATATGTATCATGCATTTCATGTCAGTAGCCCTCAGAGGTACTCAAATGTTACAGGTTGTATATTCTCTATCCCTGCTTACATTACTGTTCATATTTATGGTTCCCTGCCTTACATACTCAGTACTTTATTCGTACTGACGTCCTTTTGTTTGTGGATGCTGCATGTCGTGCTGCAAGCCCTGATAGACAGGCCGGTGCAGCTCCCCACCACAGCAGGCTGTCCAGTTCAGCAGTGATTAGCCCCTTCTTCGGACTTGCCGTGGTCTTGGTATGCATTTTTGTTATAGACATTATGAGTATGTCGGGGCCCTGTTCCGGCTATGTTGCAACACTTATGTTCCTTTAGAGTCTCATAGACAGGTGTCGACTCATGTATAGTTTGGTATGCCTTGTCGGCTGGTTTTTGTTGTATAGTCTTTCATGGTAACGTGGTAGCTTGTACCTTATATGTTGTTTCTTGATTGTCTGGTCATCCCATGTTATGTATGTTCATGCCATCATATTTTATTGTTGGTTGTCCATGATCCATGTCTACCATTTATATTGATCTCGTCAACCATAAAAGATAATAAAGAAGGTTAGATAAAATGTACGTTCGTTCTCGACAAGTGTGGTCGGGTGCTAGTCATGGCCCTCCAGTTTGGGTCGTGACAACTATTCCTAAAAGGGAGGAGAAGTTGGGTTTATTCATGGTTTCAAAGGTAAAAATGCTAAGGCGATAAGCAAATATATATATAGCAAGTATGGGAAGCACATAAGCAAATAAGGCTCAAACAGACCTCCTTAAATCAAAGAAAAGCATATAGTTTAGCATGTCTTACACGTACTGATTAGGGTCTGATTAAACTTAAAAGTTGGGGCAAACTGATTTATTACATATTTCAGATAAGAAGCCCAAATCAGGCCTGCCTGCTGGTTGTAGTTAATAAAATCTGATTCAGTTTATAAACTGTCCTATGGCTTGCCTAAGTGTTAGACGAAAACCTATAGACATGATATCTAATGATTTTAGAAATGATGAAGTATACTAATTTTAGAAAAGGATGTCAGTTATTCTGGAAAGACGAGTTTTGACAAAAGATCATAAATTCTGCAGACAATAGACATTGTTGTTACTGGTT
This sequence comes from Nicotiana sylvestris, assembly GCF_000393655.2. Lineage (NCBI taxonomy): Eukaryota > Viridiplantae > Streptophyta > Magnoliopsida > Solanales > Solanaceae > Nicotiana > Nicotiana sylvestris. The sequence continues at coordinate 84,558,277 of NC_091061.1, forward strand.
TTAGACTTATAAGCGAGTGAAACGTTTCAAACTTGGTTGATAGTTCCTATAGGCATGCTTTCTATGCGTTGCTGATTTTTAAAAAAACCTTTTGGACATAATAAGAATGCAGAAACCCTATAGGCATGACATCTAATTGTAGTTGATTTTCAGAACCTATAGACATGTTCTCTACATGCATATGCAGAAGTCACGATATCTACATGAAAGTGCAGGGTCCCTATAGTCATGGTATCTAAATGATAATGTTGAAGTTCCTATAGACGTGGTAACTAAATGAGAATGCAGAAAATCTTATAGACATGGCGACTAAATGAGAATGCAGAAATCTTATAGGCATGGTAGCTATATGAAAAATGTAGAAATCTTATAGGCATGGTAGCTATATGAAAAATGTAGAAATCTTATAGGCAAGTTATCTACCCTTTTTTACATGCATGGTTACCCTTCCCTTTTCACTAACTGTCCCCAAAAGTTATTACAACTTATTACAGTCCAAATAAAATAAAGAAAAATACATCAGAAATTGAAAATTACAACCAAGGAGAGCCTGATTCAGACTTCCTCTCTGAAGTATGAGCTAAACCAACTCCAAAGATCTTGTTTCAAAGCCTTTCTCCCACTTGGGTGTGTCAGAGTTCCCTAAGAGTTTCATAAGAACTCCGAGCAGCGCTTACACCCAAATGTATTACCATATTAAGCCAAAGTGCAGTGTGGAAGGGCCAGCCCTCAGGTGTCCAAGTTCAGAGGGAACTCAAGGTCCCAAGGTAAGGCTCACAAAAGGGGGGGGGCAGAGCTTAGGAACTAAGAGAATGTAAGTGCAGAATTCTGAAAAGGGGAAAGGGAAAGGGAACAACACACATAGGGATATAGGGAATGGGGAGTTGCAAGAGGTAAAAAGCAGGCTAGTGGGCATAACCCAACAATGGGAGATGCTGGCACACCCATAAGCCTACTGGAACACATTGTTTAGAGGTCAAGTTCAATCCATAGACAATAACTTGTATATTGCCATGTTTTAAACTGTAACTCAAATCACATAAAGGGAAATAGGGAATAGAGATTCATAGCAGAAACAAGTAAAAGGGAATCAACATGCTAGTTTAAGTATTTAACTCTACAGAAGTAGTAAAGTAGACATAGATGCAGAAAGCTGTAAGTAAACACATTGTGGGGATGCTGAAATTTGAAATTAGGACATACCAGTTTCAAAGAAACAAGTAGAGAAAAATGCAGTAGTCTGGTAAAAATCTCAGTGCAGACAAGAAGAGAGAGTTCTACTATGTGAGTAAGAGTTCAGAAGAGATTTTGAATTGTCCTGAAGTGTAGAAAGGTCATGCCCTTTTATAGTGTAAAACCAAGTACAAATATGGTAAGCAATAATTGAAGATCTGATTGCCAATCAATTACACAAGCTCCCTTTAGTTAAGGTATTCAGATTCAAACGGGTATAAACCAATTAAGGAAAGAAATTAATCAAACACTTTGTGCAAAGTAGTCAATTAGGGGTGAATACATAAAAGTTATTTAAGGACAGGGTTTTTGAAATACACGGTTTGTATAAATAAGGTAAGGAAATCAATTGACAGCCAGTAAATCAACAGTCAGAGATTTTGTATGAATGAACCGAGTCAAAAAGATAGGAAAGATTTTTAACTTAAGGGAAATCATCAAACAATGGAAAGGGAATCAATCGGACCATATTCAGAGGGAAGTATGAACTAGTCACAAATTTAAAATCCACTTTAAAGGGAAGTCTATCATATATATGGAGCATACAGACATGTTAAGCATGAAAGGAAAGATTGTCATATCACTGTAACATTAGTAGAAAAATCCAGTGTAGAAGGGTTTAGTAAAAAGGTTAGAATCATATGAAAACAAGGAATTGGTATGAAAAAGTTGGGGGTTTTGAAATAAGACCCCTAGTTCAGGCAAATCGTAAAATCAAACTTGGCGGAACCCCCAAATTCTTGGGTTTCCACCTTGAATCAAGCACAGAGATGAGAAGGCAAGTAGTCAAAACAGGCTCAGAGGTTTCAGAACTGAAACCTCTTGCATGCTTCTTTCATCAACAGAAACTGATGAGAAAACATGATAGCAAAGTAACATGCAAACACAGTAGAAGGATTCAAAGAACAAAATGGAAAATACTGATAAGAACAGTAGAAGAAGCATGCTTAAGAGGTTTTCTAGAAAAAGCATAAACAGGGCTCAGTAGAAGAAAAAATAGTATAAACACTTAAGAATATAGTAGAAAATTATAGTAGACAGAACATAATAGAACATGGTAGAAGAAAATACTAGAACATAGTAGAAGAGCATACGAGAACATAGTATAGAAAACACAGTAGAAGAACATACAAGAACGTGGTATAGAAAATACAGTAGAAGAATATACATGGTAAAAGGAAAACATAAGAACACAGTAGAGGCAAATACACACAAAAGAAAAAGGAGAGAAAGTCAGAGAAACACTTAAACATTTTCAGAAAACCCTAGATCGGAAACGAAGCGGGTTTGAAAGTAATTTTTGAAAGAAAAGTTAGGAAAATCATTTGAAAATTCAAGGAGAGCACAGATACACAATTGATCTAAAGAAATCGGAGAAAAACATCGAAGGGTTAGGGTTTCAGAAGAACACTAGAAGTGAGATAGGCTTTGAAAGGTCACCGATCTGAGTCGGAGAGGTCAAAATCAGGCTCAAACCACCATGGTAGACCGGAGCAAGGCCGGAGATGACCATGGAACCTCGATTCGGCAGAGGTCTGGGTGCAAACCTTCGAGGTCAGGCCTCGAATTTTCTGGTATCAGGTGCGTGGGAGCAAGAGGAGGTGGGTATGAGACTCCCACAGCCTGAGAAGCCATGGATTCCGGTGGGTTTCAAGGTAGAAGTGGTGGTAAGAGGCGGTTAGGGTTTTGGAATGTTCGAGAGAGTTTGAGAGTTCAGAGGCGGCTTGTTAGGTGAACTGATTTAGGGTTAAGGGGTGTTGGTAGATTAGAAAAGGAAAGGAGGGTTTGTGGCCGTTGATCATTTTGATCAACGACCTGGATTTAATGGGGGGCCGGACGGGTTAACTTAATTGGATCAGGGGAGGGTAGTTTAGGAATTGGGCCGGTCCATTTGAAATTGAAATTGGGGGGGTTGATTTAGGCTAAAATCGAAATAGTTAGGGCTAGTATTTAAATAGCCACTTTTTCCCTTTTTATTTATAAGAATAGTAAAATGATTTCTAAAAATAAATTAAAGGTACTAAATTAATTAATAATACACAAATGTTAAATTAAAAATACTGGGATCAATTTTGTAATTATAAACGCATTAAATCTTAAAATAGGCTAAAATTGCAATTACGTGCAATTTAATTTTAAGAAATACTCAATAAAATTTGTAAAAAATGTGCAAAAATTACCTTAGCTATATTTTGATATAAATATGAGAATTCAATAAAGGAGTTACCAAAAATGATAATTTGGGAAATAATTATTGGTTTTTTCTAATAAAATAAGGCGATAAATTGATTTAAAAATTGTTTTTTAGAAATTGGAAAAATAATAAAACACTTGGACATGCTTATATACTCATATGTATACTATTTTGAGAGTATTTTGCATATGAAAAATATATAGGGAAAAATTAGATATCAACAAAGGGCATACCCTCGGTGTAGATGCCTAAACTATTACTCAGGATCAAAAACGGCTCCGGCCAAACACATATGACTATGGTTAGAACGGCTCATACAGCCAAATTAACTCTACTCGGGGATTCCCGACCATCGCTAAACAAAAATCGCAGGCTAGTACTTCGAATATACTTAAGAAAGAACCGGTTAAAACTGGTTTCCCTCAACAGGCAAAAGAAGAGCTTCGACCATGTCAGCTCCATATCACAAGGCTTCGACCTACTCAACCTACGAGCTATGAACCTTCTGAGGTGCTCGAACATCGCCGATAACGACTTGAAATCGAGGTTCCTCCGGAACCAACGACAGGTCAGGCAAAATTATTTCAAAAGACCTTAACGAGCGGAAAACAAAGCCTACAAAAAGCCCACGAGCAAAACAGCGTAAGAGCCATTGTCTCTAGCCAAACGAGCCTCCGGGCACTATTAAAAGGTCTCAATAACCAAAATAGCGTAAGAGGCACTATCGCCGGTCTAAAAATTGAAAGTACTTAAGGGTCAATTAAAGCTTGAGTTGCAACACGACTCGGAGACTGGACCCGAAATAGTTAAACTGCAATATACCTAAGGGCACGACATAAATGCCACAGTCACCAACCGAGTGAGCCTCCGAGCCACGCGCCTGTAAGGTCACTTCGACCCAAAGTACAAAAGGTCATTGTCGTCCTCCCATGCAGGTAAGAAAGAACTTGAGGGTCAATTAAAGCTCGAATCATAATGCGACTTGGAGACTGGACCCAAAATAGTTGAAACGTCAAATGCCCAAGGGTAAGAAATATGAACAATCACTATCTGCATGTACATGCACAAAAGATTGAAGGTCGGGCAAGCTCGAGTCAAGGCCTGACTCGGAGACTAAGCCTAAGCAGTTGGGCAAAACACGAATGCCCCAAAGCTTGCTCACGTCAAGGATCGTACTTAAAATCCTCCGGCCCTACCTGATCAGTTCCGGACCTATGAGGATCCCGCCAAACACCGAAACCGGCTGGTCAAAAGTAGTACAGAAAGAGATACTGAAGAAATAAGACTTCAAGTTTCCTCTTATCTTACATATGCAAAGAAGGCACACTCTCCATCTACAAACATGCTCTAAAAGTATCAAATACAAAGCGGAAAAATGGTGAAATCTGCATTCCGCTCCAAAGGGGTGAAGCTTGCCAGATTCACTCTCTGCGACATCTACAAGAAGTGACCAAGCGTCACGCTCATCCGCCCTTGCTCGAGCCAATTCCTCCAAGAGCACGAAGCCCCTTGCACCGATTTCCTCGAGTACCTCTCTTCGGGATCTGCAACGATTATGTTCCTCGACCCTCTTCTCCTAGTCGAGGGCTCGCTTCAGCTCTGCTTGGGCATCAGTAGCGTCCTTCATACGAATCGCCATCTCCTGATCAGCCTTGGTTTGGCTTAGTGCCGCTTCAACCCGGGCATCGATTATCTCAACTCTGATATTTGAGAGATCAAATTCATGTATCCCGATCATATCCGCTTGAACTTTGGCATTGTTACGAGCCAAGTGGAGTTGGGCTTCGAAGGTAGGGACCTTGGCCGAGGCGCCTGTCTCCTCTAAAGCTTGAGCTTGCACTTGAGCTCTTAGCTCACCACAAGCAGTTCTGGCACGGTCGATGTCGCCCTTGAGGCACTCCGAAGCCTCCGTCTTTTTCTGCAGCTAAAATAACAAAAAGGGGTTAACCTTAAGGTCCAAAAAGAGCGAAGCACGTGCTACAAAAGGTTACTTGCTCTATCAAATCGCTCTCGTAATTTGAGCTCCAGTACGCCTCATATTGCTAATGCAGCAACTCAACCTCCTTCTCCTTGCTAAGGAGCCTAAGGGACTCGCCCTTATCCAGAATTTCCCAAAGCCTGGCCCCTTGACGGAGCAGTTCAGACATAAGCCTATCACAAGCCTACACAAGGAAAACTCAATAAATGGAGGAGGACGCGGAATATAGGAAAATTGCACCTAAGCTCACCACGAATTGAAGCCGGCGGACTTCCTCGAAGTCAGAGCACACTCCTGTTGATCCTGCCTCTTCGGCCCCAGGAGAACCAACCTTGGGCAAAGCATATTCACTCGGAGGAATCGCCGCACGGGAATCAGACACTCTGGGAACAACAAGCTCGGACGGTGCCCTCTCTTCAAAGACACGGGCCCGTTCAGTGCCACTAAAAGCTCTATCACACTGCGGGTGCCAATCCCATTTATCACCGCCGTCCCTCGGCTCGGAGGCCGACGCCTCTTTCTCCCCTTAGAAAGAGCACTGCCTTATCCCTAAGAACCGCCCGATACCTGCAAACGGCAAAGCCGGTACAAAAGAAAGGAGGGAAATGTGACCTCAAATATACGAAGGCCAAGGCAAAGGCAGCATGCATGCATACCTTGGTATTTCGCTTCCCATCTGATACGGAATACAGCTCGCCACCGATGCTCATCGCAGGTCAAATGGGTCACCAGGCTCCGGACCCAGCCGGGCAGGTCAAGAACTTCGCTTGGCATCCATGAAGTTGCTGCAAAAAGGAAAAAAACACGATTGCTCAACCGATTTTCACTATAGGCAAAATCTGATAAAGCAGTAGATGCTTCGCTCACGTGCATAATTCCATCCCTCAGGAAACGCCAAAAGCTCCACAGGGATAAGGTCGGTCGTCCGGATCCGGATAAACCAACTAGCCCACTCTCGATCCCATCTTCTCATCATTGACAACAAAGGGCGTGGACGAACGACACCTCAGGGTTAGCAGGCCTTGGTGATGAAAGGGCCGGTATAGCCTAACGAGGTGGTTAAGCGTGAATTCAAGCCTAGCCTTCTCCGCAAAGAACCTCATCATTAGCACCACTCGCCAAAATGACAGATGTATCTGCGCCAAAGTAACCCGGTACTCCAAGCAAAAATCAAGCACGACCCTATCAAGGGGGCCACATGCGAAAGGATATAGGTATACGCTCAAAAATCCATCAGTGGAGTCCGTAATACTCTCACCCGGGGAAAGCACCTGCAGCGTTATCCCCTCGCTCTATCCATAGTGTCTCCTCGCTATCTCCAGATGTTCCTCTCTTATCAAAGACACGGTCTTCAGAGCAAACTCCTACGGATCCTGAGCGCCGGGAGCAGCACTCTACACTCCCTACCGGGCCGGCCCCGAAGTGGTTGCCATGACTATGGTAAAACTAACAGATAAGAGTAAGAACATGCGCCAATGCCTTTTGCCCCTGAAGAAATGAATAACCATATGCCAAAGCGGGAGGGCAGCTATCTAAAATAGTGAGGTCTTTTGAAGAAGCCAAAGCCGCCCCACATATATGGGAGAGGCAGCGACGACTCGCCTACCCTGAGTGAGCCCCAAGAAGCCAACAGCCTTGATACAAATTGGTGGGGTGATACCCGATCCCGGAAGCATCCTTCGACGAGAAGCCAGGACTTAAGGAGTCGGTCATATTATCTCCAATTTCGAGGCAACATTCTACCTCGAGGATCCCCGCCAAAAGGAAGTTGGACTTCGGAAAGCTTTCAATGCCATCACTCGACTCAAGGCAGTACCTAGTCTCATGGTTCCCTTTTATAAAAAGAGGAATGAACACGGGAAGCTCCGATCACGAAAGCTCCACGAGCGCTCGAGGCAGCGCCTGAGTACAGACAACTCCTCAACAGAAGTCTATCCAATACGCTTTAAAAAGCTATCTGCATCAAGATCCAAAGGGAACCCCAGATACCCAAAGGTGACCTCCATTCAGGATAACATTCTCGAAAAGCTCCGAAACTCAGCATATTATCTCCTTACAACTCAGAGAGCCCGACAGCTCGAACCTATCAGATCTATTCAGGCTTGGTCCAAGGTACGACGAAGGGCTCGGAAAAAAGCCACATCGATCGGTATAGGAACGGAAAGAACGCTCGCACCCGAGTTGGATATCAATAGTCAACAGTAAATGAAGATATTCAAAGGGACTCAAAGGGCACAAGAGCATGTAATTACAAGGCAAGAATTGAAAGTAGAAGTCAATGGGGGATAGTCATATTCATAAAGATCCATGTACAACAGCCCTCGAGGGGTCATTACATATAATTACAAAAGCCTACAGAGGATCTCTACGCATAAAGGAAGAAACAAAAGGATGCACACATGAAGTAAAAGCCCGAAGACTGGTCCACCTTCAAAGGTCCGCCTCCTACAATAGGTGCCTCAGGACGCACATCCTCAGAAGCTTCATCCCAGCCTTCCACACTTATATCCCCATGGTATAAGTCGAGTAGCAGGGAGGGATGAAAAAATGCCATAGTTCTTCGAAGCTCGATGACCCTCGTTGGCCAAGAGAACCTCGGAGAGACAGCAGCCTGAACAAGCCTTGGTCCCGCTTACGACTACTTAGAATCATTTCTTGGAATGTCTAGCCGTGCAAGCCCCCAGCTCAGGGCAGAGCACCACGTCGAGCCGGGATATGAAGGTGAGCAGCGGTGTATAATCCAAGCCCCCTTTGAGCAGTGGTATGTAATCCGAAGAGCTTTCTACGAACAAGGAAAGTTGGCCTTCGTATGTCATCATCTCGAGCCAACGGCAATAGCTACGACAATCATGTCAATGACCATAGCAGCAACTAGGAGGCACAATCATGCTCGACAAAAGGAAGCCTTAGCAAAAGTTCACAACACAATCTAAGGGAGCTCTGCCAAACGGTCTTGAGGCTATGATCCCCAAGCATGATCTTCAAGGATAGAGGAAGGTTATAAGAGGTAATGGGAAAATGAGCCAGCGAAAGCACTGGGATAGGAAAAACAACGCCAAGGCACCCCCATTTATAGAGGGTTATGACACGATCATCGAGGCTTTGGAAGATTGACCGACAGATGTAGTTATTGCATTATTGAAAAACCGAATCGACGGCGGTACAACCACCTTGGAGAACGGGAATCGGCAGTGCATCGAATGAAGTCAAAATACACAGATCCATGGGATGCCCCAGTTGTCACAAAGCTTGCGCCACAGGTTGCATCACTAGTGTGATGTCGCTGTAAGAAGCTCGAGGAGTCAAGTGTCAGAATCATTTACTTTTGCTTTATTCTGGGAAATGTGGAGACTATCTGTATGTGGCAAAAATTAGAGGACTTAATTTCTCTCTATCAAGACATTTCAGAAGAATGCCTCGAGACCCCGAGGGCGTGGAGCCACGACCGAACCCCCTCCCTCGGGGCTCGTCGAGGCCCGATTTAGGGAAGATGGAGATTGAAGACAGGACAAAGAGAATCTCCCAAGGCACATGGCTAAGTCTGACAGGGCCGACCTATCCAGTTCCTATGCTGAGGCGTCACATCAAGCCGTTCCATCTCCATACTTTATAATTAATGCCCATGTACTAGTAGCCTGGTTCCCCTCCTATATAAAGGGAACTCGCACTACCTTATAGAAGACTGATGTTGCTCCAACTATTTTCACCAAGTGCAATAATATATATATATCTTCTTTCTAATTTGCTCATACTCACTGGCCCGAGGCCACTTTAATACTCATCGTTCTCTTACTTGTTCTTCATCTTATTGCTTGGTATTGCCAATAAAGAGATTTATTTAATCATATCATAACTGTTATCCCATTCCCAATTGCCCCCGATAGCTCGAGCTGGACCCAAACATCTGCCCCGAGGTCCCCATCGACCAATCTTACATCCGAGCAACAGGCCCCTTAGTTTGATTATTTCCTCATTTTAGCTTGTATTTCATCATTAAACTCCATGTTCTTAGCATCATCTGCTCTAACAACTAGCTCGAGAATAGATCTTGTATTTTTAGAATCCCATTTACAAATTTAATTGTTGATACCATTTTCACGGTAAACATAACAGCTCTGCCATAGCAGGCTCGCTCATAGACGCTCGGCCATACTAGGCTCTGTATCTCGACCAACTGGGCTCGCTCATAAGTGCTCGGCCATAGTAGGCTCGGTATATAACTTACCATCTGATCAGAGGTTGCCCAATAGGGGCCTGCCCATCGATTATAGCTTGATGGTAATGAAAATACTTTAATACTGTATATATAAACTCTCTGCTCTCTTGACTGGAAGAATGAAATACTTAAATGAATATGAAGTCCCGATAAAGAGAATACTGTAACTTGCGAGACTAGCAAAATATACGTAAATTTTGGAATATGAATTTTTCTTTATGCTTCGTTATCAAACTTGTGTAATGACAAAATCATGCCAAAATGAAGGAAGATATTAGCCTTATCATACATGTTCTGCAAAATTTTAGAACGAATTTTATACTGGATTCCTTGAAATTGGAACGAACTTGTCTTGGTTTGTGAAATTTTGGACGAATTTGATTTCCAATTCTGTTCTTGAATGATCTTTCTTAAAGACAAAATGTCTTTGAAATATTACCAAGAATCAGATTCTTTACCCAATTCAAGAAATGAGACTTTAAAATAAGTCTTTGTCCAAAATAAATGTTTCTGACTTTGTCCAAGTCTTTGTTCAAATGGAAATTAAGATTTTTAACAAGTGTTGTTTTGTTAATTCCCACCTAACCTTAGGTAGCCACCTAAGTTTATAAGATCCTTAGTCATTTTCTTGAATTGTGGCTTCTTGCCACGCGTAATTCCTGTCCACGTATTGGTTAACTAGGTAATGTCCTGTTACCCAGTAATTAATCAATTACCTGTATAATTTAAAAATTAACTCAACTTAACTAAATACTACTCTCTTTTAACATACATTGTACACCTTACTAACATGGTCATGTAGTACCTTGTATGATACTAGTCCATAAATACCGGGTATTTTAGTTCGGACCGTATTTTATCCCAAAATGTCAAACTTTGGTAAAATTTGTTTTCTTTGATTTTGCTTATCCTCTTACCTTCACGAATTTTACTCATCACTTATAATCTTTATAATCCCCAAATAATCTTTTTCTTGGACTGATGTCATTTACCTTACGACCAATTTAACCTACAATACTTTAGGGTGAAACATCGTCGTAACTTAATACTACAAAGCGTGACATCACTGTAATGTAATACTGCTAGGTGAAACACTATCGTAACTTAATACTGCAAAGCATAACTTCACCGTAATGTAATACTGCTGGGTGCAATACCGTCGTAACTTAACACTACGAAGCATAACATCATTGTAATATATTACTGCAGAGGGTAACATCATCGTAATATATTACTGCAGAGCATAACATCGACGTAATACTATGAGGCATAACAGTCTGAGGGTGAAAAGTTGTGCTCAACTCAACTTGAGTACCCAACTCTAGTCACACGACCCTCCAAAACTGTGAAGTAAACTGAGTACCCCTATCTGAAATGATGGAAACTGGAACCCCATGCAGGCGAACAATCTCTCGGATATAAATCTATGCTAGTCGCTCTGAAGAATATGTAGTACACACAGGAATGAAGTGCACGGACTTGGTCAGCCGATCCACAATCACCCAAATGGCATCGAACTTCTTCAAAGTCCGTGGGAGCCTAACTACGAAATCCATGGTGAACCGCTCTCACTTTCACTCTGGAATATCTAACCGCTGAAGCAAGCCACCCAGTCTCTGATGCTCATATTTCACCTGTTGACAATTGAGACATCGAGCAACAAATCCCACAATATCCTTTTTCATTCTCCTCCACCAATAGTGCTACCTCAAATCCTGATACATCTTCACGGCACCCGGATGGATGGAATACCGCGAGCTATGGGCCTCCTCCAGAATTAACTCCCGAAGCCCATCTACATTGGTCACACATATTCGGCCCTGCATCCTCAATGCCCCATCATCATCGATAGTCACATCTTTGTCATCGTCGTGCTGAACTTTGTCCTTGAGGACAAGCAAATGAGGATCATCATACTGGCACTCTCTGATGCAATCAAACAAGGATGACCAAGAAACCACACAAGCTAATACCCGACCGGGCTCCTAAATATCCAACCTCATAAACCAATTGGCTAAGGCCTGAACATCAACTGCAAGATGTCTCTCCCTAACAGGAATATTTGCCAAACTGCCCATACTCACCGCCTTCCTACTTAAGGCATCGACCACTACATTGGCCTTTCCTAGATGGTACGAGATAGTGATATCATAGTCCTTTAGCAGCTCCAACCATCTCCGCTTCCTCAAATTGAGATCCTTCTGCTTGAACAAGTGCTGGAGGCTACGATGATTAGTAAACACCTCACAAGACACACCATAAAGATAATGCCTCCAAATCTTCAATGCGCTAAATAATGGTGGCCAACTCTAGGTCATGAAAAGGGTAAATCTTCTCATGGGGCTTCAACTGACGAGAAACATAAGCAATCACTCTACCCTCCTACATCAACACACACCCAATACCAACTCTTGAAGCATCACAATACATTGTATATGAACCTGAAGCTGATGGAAAAATTAACACTAGAGCTGTGGTCAAGGAAGTCTTGAGCTTCCGAAAGCTCTCCTCTCACTCATCCGACCACTTGAATGGAGCACCCTTTTGAGTAAATTTGGTCAAGGGTGATGCAATAGATGAAAATCCCTGAACGAACCGACGGTAATAACCCGCCAAACCAAGAAAGCTGCAAATCTCTATAGCTGAGGACGGTCTGGTCCAACTCTGAACCGCATCTATCTTCTTCGGATCAACCTAAATACCCTCACTGGACACCATGTGCCCCATGAATGCTACTGAACTGAGCCAAAACTCACAAATGCAGAACTTTGCATAAAGCTTCTCCTCCTTCAATCTCTGCAACACAACTCTCAAATGCTCCGTGTGCTCCTTCTGACTATGCGAGTATACCAGAATATCATCAATGAATACAATAACTAACGAGTCGAGATAAGGCCGAAACACGCTGTTCATCAGATGCATGAACGCTGCTGGGGCATTGGTCAGCCCAAAAGATGTCACAAGGAACTTATAATGACCATATCGGGTCCTGAAAGTTGTCTTAAGAATATCTGAGTCCCTAATCTTCAACTGATGATACCCTGACCAGAGATCAATCTTGGAGAATCTCTCGCTCCCTGAAGTCAGTCCAATAAATCATCTATAAAAGGTAAAAGATACTTGTTTTTGATTGTAACTTTGTTCAACTGTCTGTAATCAATGCACATCCTCATCGTGCCATACTTCTTCTTCATAAATAGAATAGGCGCACCCCAAGGCGACACACTAGGCCGAATAAACCCCTTATCAAGGAGTTCCTGAAGCTGCTCTTTCAACTCTTCAACTTTGTCGGTGCCATACGATATGGTGGAATAGAAATAGGTTGAGTGTCTGGCACCAAATCAATACCAAAGTCAATATCCCTGTCCGGTGGCATGCCCGACATGTCTATAGGAAACACATTGGGAAAATCCCTCACTACAGGAACATAAACAATACTAGGAGTCTCTGCACTGACATTCCTCACAAAAGCTAAGTATGAGAGACAACCTTTCCCAACCATCCACTGGGCCTTCAAAAATGAAATCACCCTACTGGGGACAAAATCTGTTGAACCTCGCCACTCAATCTGTGGCACGCCCGGCATAGCCAACGCCGCCGTCTTAGCATGACAATCCAATATAGCACGATACAGAGATAGCCAATCCATGACTAATATCACATCAAAGTCTACCATATAGAGCAATAAAAGGCCCACTCGGGTCTTCCGACTCCCAATAGTCACCACACACAACCGATATACACGGTTCAGAATAATAGTATCACCCATCGGAGTAGATACACGAACAGATGAAACAAGAGACTCAGGGGCGTATCCAAATAACGAGCAAAATATGATGACACATATGAAAAAGTGGAACCAGGATCAAATAACATAGAGGCATCTTTGTGGCAAATTGAGACAATATCTGTAATAATGATATCTCAAGCAATAACATCTGGTCTAGTTGGGAGTGCATAGAAATGGGCATAACTACCACCTGATCGACCTCCCCCTCAGGGGAAACCCCTAGCTGACTGACCCCTACCCATGGCTGTATGAGGGGGTGGTGAAATAACTGGAGCTGAAGTCGAGGGCTGACTCCTCTGCTGAGCTGGATCCCCAAGAAGATGAGGACACTGCCTCCTCATATGCCCAAACTCTCCACACTCATAACAACTTCCTGGTGTTGGAGACGAGGACTGAAGGGAACCCCTGGCACCGGGATGACTGGCAGAAGAACCTGATACAGAAGAGACTTGAACTGATAGAGCACGGGATAAACTCTGGGCTGGAAGGGCACTAAGTGATGAATGGCCCTAATGAGAACTGTGAGAACCATGTCCCAATGATGCCCCACGATGAACTGGGCGAGCCGACTGAGCATGTCTGAATGGACGACCTCTGTCATACTGAATCTGGCCTCTCAAAGGAGTGCCACCAAAACTACCAGATTCTCGAGACATCTTGGCTTCCCTCTTATCTCGCTCCTAGAGACGAACTGAATCAATATCTCGGGCAATATCAACAACCTGCTCAAAGGTAGCACCTGACACCCTCTCTTAGGTCATAAGAATCCAAAGCTAATACGTGAGGCCATCCACAGACCTCTTGATCCTCTCCCTATCCTTAGGAACCAACCACACAATATGACGAGCTAGCTATGAAAATCTCATCTCATACTGCATCATAATCATATCATCTAGACGCAACTGCTCGAACAGCCTACGCAGCTCCTCTCTATGAGATTGTGGCACATACTTCTCCAAAAAGAGAGCGGAGAACTGCTGCCAGGTAAAGGGTGCTGCATCAATAGGCCTACAGCTCTCATAAGCCTCCCACCAAGTAAAGGCAGCTCCTAAAAACTAGAAAGTAGTAAACGAGACCCCACTGGTCTCCAAAATACCCGCGATTTGAAGCATCCTCTAACACTTGTCTAAGAAATCTTGGGCATCCTCGCCCTCTGCACCACTAATGGTCGGAGGCTGAAGTCTACCAAACCTCTCCAATCGATGTTGCTCGTTGTCAAGCATAACTAGTACGACATAATCCTGGGATGGTGCAACTGGCTGGGCTGGAGGTGCCCCTGGTGTCTGAAGTACCTGCACAACATGCTCAGGTGTGGGAGCAGCGGGAGTTTGAGTGCCTCCCCCGACCTGAGAAGTAGCTGCGGTCGTAGTAACTAAGACTGCCTGAGCCAGGCCAGTGCACACTGATAGAATCTAGGCTAGGGCCTCCTGAAGGCCTGTAATAACAATCGGCACAGCCGGTACCTGAGCTGGTCCTGCTGGAGCGTCCGAAACTGGGACCTAATCATGAACTGGGGTGGCTAGTAGATCTGCAGGTGTTTCCCTAGCTGCTGTGCGGGCTACACCCCTGCCCCTACCACTACCTCGACCACGACCTCGACCTCTAATGGCCCCAACTAGTGGTACTGGTAGTCATGCATCCTGACCGGTAGCACCTGTCCTCACCATATGTGAGAGAATAGAAAAACAGAAGTTTAGTACCAGAATTAACAAATTCACACGACAGGAATTTCAAGAATGTGAATATTTTCCAAAAGGTTCTACAGCCTCCCGAGGACAAGTACAGCTATCTCCGTACCGATACGCGAGACTCTACTAAACCGGCTCATGACCCGTGAGGCCTATGTAACCCAAGCTCTTATACCAACTTGTCATGACCCCAAACCATCCCGGTCGTGATGTCGCCTATTACATTACTCAAGCCCATTCAACATTTACAACATCAAGTTCTTTTATAAATTCATTTTCTAATCAGATAAATCTCAAATCTCTCAATTTAATTTATATAAAAATATGCAGAAACAAGTACGTAAATACATCAACACATCTCGAATCTGGTGTCACTAGTCATGAGCCACTAAGTACAACTCAACACTATCTTCTTAATACAAAATAAGTCTGAAATATAAAATACTGGAATAGGAAGGAGAAGGGCAGGGCTGTGAACGTCGTGCAACTACCTTGCAATCTCCGCATAAGACTCTGAAGGCATCAATCAGCTCTCACTCAGAGGTTCTGACACCTGGATCTGCACACAAGGTGCAGGGAGTAACGTGAGTACGCCAACTCAGTAAGTAACCAAGGTAAATAAATGCTGAGTGCAGTGATGAGCATTTAAAATCATGTACATACTTTATCAAAAATCCAAACAGAAATATCAAAGTAAAAATCTGTAGTTCAATAACCAAATATCTCGTAAAAACTCCCTTTTCAATGAAAATCCTTTAAAGTATTTATTCAACATTTATCAATAGAGGCTCAGTATAAAAGAAGAGTAAAAACAGAAAATCTCATAAACAAGCCCCTCGGGCAAAGTATCACTCATAAGTATAGCCTCTCGGGTAAGCTTCTCAGTCACTCGTGACTCAACTCTCGTCAATCAGTACTCATACTAAGCACTCCCGCTCAATAGATATCTCATAATAATAACTGCTACGACGTGCAACCCGATCTGTAATATATAGTCGACTACACTCACTGGGGTGTACAAAACTCCGGAGGAGCTCCTACAGCCTAAGAGCTATTCGCTGCGGTGTGCAGTCCGATCCATATATATATATATGTCATTGCAGCGTGCAACCCGATCCATAGATATATATAATCCTCACCATCATGTCCTCGACCTCTCTCTCAATCATTAACCTCACAACCACTTGGGCATTTCAGTGACAATCAGTAAACTCAACCCAAACAGTTTTCATATATTTGAAAGTAGAGTAATGAAACTGAATCAATAATAAACAGGAAAAATCATGACTGAGTATATGCTTTCAAATCAAAATAGTGTGAGGAAAGTAGTAAAATACTCCTAAGGGTCCAAACAGTTCGGCACATGGCCCCAACATGGCATTCAACCCAAGTTAACAGATTTATTTCTAAAACACATGGAGATCATATAAAGCTTATAAAAATATGCAACTCTACAGTCGCCACGGGACAGACCAAGTCACAATCCCTACGGGTGCACGCCCACAAGCACGTCACCTAGCATGTGCATTACCTCATTTATCAAAACAGTACGAAATTTCGAGGTTTCATACACTCAGGTCTAGATTTACAATCGTTATTTACCTCGAACCGGATGGAAATTCTTCTCCGCAATGCCCTTGCCTTTCGATTCGGCCTCATATTGTCCCGAATCTATCAATAATCAGAATCATAACATCAATACAAGCCAAAGGGACAAAACCCACCCGAAAATCATCAAATAAAACTCAAAATCCCGAAATTGGTCAAACCCGACCCCCGGGTCCACATCTTAGGTTTCGATAAAAATCACATCACTAGAATCCTTATCCTCCCACAAGTCTATACATACCAAGAACATCAAAATCGGACCCCAAATGACCCCTCAAATCCCCAATGAAAACTCTCCAATACCAAGCCCTAATTCTCCAATTTTAACCCTTAATTTCCAATAATTTCAAGCCAAATCAGTAAGATAATGCCATAGAATCGAGTATTGGGTTCAAAAATCTTACCTCCAAGCGTTATCCTTTGAATCCCTCTTCAAATCCTCTCAAAAAGCTCTCAACCCGTCTAAAAATGGTGGAACAAGGCTGAAAATCGCGAAGGAAAGCTTATATAGTTTCTGCCTAGGTATTTCCACACCTGCAGACAAATTATCGCACTTGCGGACTGCTTCTATGGTAAAAAATACTGCACCGACAGTTTTCACTTAAGGGCCAACTCCCGCATCTGATGTTAGAATCTTGCACCTGTGGCCCAGCAGGTGCGCTAGAAGCTCCGCACCTGGGATCCAACTCCAATTGACCAAAACCGCTTCTGCGACCTCCTCCACGCATCTGCGATACCGCACCTGCGGTCCCCAATTCGCAGGTGCGGTTATGACAGGAACAACAGCTGAAGCTGCTAAACTTCAATTCCAAACTCCCCGTCAACCTTCCGAATTCATTCCAAGGCCCTTGGGACCTCAACCAAAAATGAAAACAAGTCATATACCACTATTAAAACTTTTACCAATCCTCGGAACACTCAAAATAATGCTGAAACACCAAATCACCCTCGGATTCAAGCCTAAGGATTCCAAAACATTCGAATTCCGCAATCTATCAAAACATTTATCAAACCTCATCTGAATTACTTAAAATTTTGCACACACGTCACAAATGACACAACGAACCTACTCCAATTTCTGAAATTCCATTCTGACCCCGATATCAAAATTTCCACTACCAACCAGAAAATACCAAAATTCCAATTTCGCCAATTCAAGCCTAAATCTACCACGGACCTCCAAAATACATTCTGATCACACTCCTAAGCCCCAAATCACCTAACGAAGCTATCCGAACCATAAAAACCAAATTATGAGATCATTTACTCTCAAGTCAACATCCGATTGACTTTTCCAACTAAAAGGCCAACTTAAGAGACTAAGTGTCTCGTTACTCTACGAAACCACTCCGAACCCAAACTAACCAACACGATGCGATGAAATACAGCTGAACAATACATAAAGAAGTAGAAATATGATAAACGGAGCAGTAACTCATGAGATGACCGGCCGGGTCGTTACAAAAATTAAAATAGAAACGGGGCTAGATTTTAAATACCCATTTTTAATTAATAAAATAATTTGTAAAATGGCAAATAAAATAGTAAAAATATTATTTGTGCATAAAAAATGGTTAACAACAATTATTTAATACTGTAAAAATATAAAAAGTTATTTTTTGCATGAATATGGCAATTATAAGTATATATGGGCTATTATTGCAAAATGTGCAATTCTAGCCTTAAAAATTGCAAATATATTTATGATAACTATGTTAAATTACTTAAACCTAATCTGGGTGTAAATGATGAAATTAAATGATAAAAAAATAATTTGTGATGCACTTAACGAATACTTATATAGTAAAATATAGGAATAAATTGATTTAAAACTCATTTAAATTATAGAAAATTATGAAAAATGCTTGTATATGTCTTAAAACCAAGTGATGATGCATATGCACTATTTTGGAAATATATATGTATATTTAAAAAATATGAGGGAAAAATTGGGTATGAACACACGTGAGTCGTCCGTGCAACATATGAGTTGTCCGTGCAGCATGTGGATACGGATCCATCCCCTAGGGTCACCTTCTCATGTTTCTCTCTTGATGGTGTACACGCGGACTTTGAGAAACCTACAGGTTTCTGGTTGATGTAAGCTCTGGGAGAGCTGGTTATTGTTATTCGACTGGGTTGCACGCCGCAACAGGCCTTATTGGCTTATGGTTATTGGATCGAGTTGTGTACCGCAATGGACTGTTATTTGGTTATTGCATTTTAACCTTATTTGCAATTTCCTTAACTGTTGCCTACTGTATTGCCTATATTCTTTATATGCTGGATTGTTGACTGAGTAAAACACTTTGAAACAAGAATTTTGAGCATCAAAGTGGTTATACCTAAGATTTTCCTGATTTTATCATATAATTGTTCTATACTTGTTGAATTATGAACTGTACAAGCGTTGGTGAGTATCATTTATAGTTCTTGATTCTTGTATCTCGTCGAGGTTAGTTAGGATACTTATTGAGTATGGGGTCGGTTGTACTCATACTACACTTCTGCACCTTGTGTGCAGATCTTGGTGTTGATGTTGTTGTGTATGGTGAGGGATGATATTGAAGATGTATCTGCGATCCAGTTATGGCTATCACTTGTCCTCAGTATCGTTAGATTTAGATTCTGTCTATTTACATTCCAAAAAGATTTTGTAATTATTTCAGTTCAATTTTTTGTAAAATTTAATTCTTAGTGGCTCATGACTTATACTACCAGTCCTTGGGGAGTTATACGAAATTTAGTTATTTTATTTTTGACTATTATCATTATCATTATATTGTATTTTAATTTTATTTGGCTTACCTAGCGGATTGGGTTAGGTTCCATCATGCCGAGTTGGATTTTGGGTCGTGATAAGTTGGTATTAGAGATCTAAGTTCATATGTTCTATGAGTCATGAGCAAGTGTCTAGTAGAGTCTAGCGGATCGGTATGATGATGTCAATACCTATCTTCGAGAGGCTACAGGGCATCTAGGATAAACTTCCCATCTTTTTTTCCTTATCATGCATCATTGATTCAGCTTGACGCGTATCTTTTTGAATTTCTTCCACTCACTCATATGCATATGTGAGCGCTTGGTATCAGCTGTGCAATGGCGATTTGTGATTCTATGAATGAGGTATGAGATGTGTATTTTGTGTCTTCTGTGATGGGCCAGTCGTGAGGACTTGAGTCCAGGTTTAGACTGCAGCTTAGGCTCGGTAGTTTCAGTTGTGTGAGTATGTGCTTTTGGACTTATATGTTGGGTAGTGTCTCTATGAGGGGGAATTTATGACTGGGTGAGTTGTTGGATGACTATATGATGAGTATGATGTGACTGCGGGAAGTGTTCAGATGGTTTAAATGTGATGAGAAGAGTTTGCTTGATATGTGAAAAAGACTATTGGATGCTCATTTTTTGTGGATGTGTTATACAGTATGGAGTAATGAGGGTTTTGAGGGATTGATTAATGTTATTTCATTTATGGAATGAAGTAAATTCTTAAGTCTTGTTGATGAGATCAGACTCAAGAAGATTAAGCAATTGCGTAGGAGTTGTGGCTGTGAAAGGGTATAGAGAGATGTTAGCTTGAGGCTAAGCATGTGAGTTATGACCCGCGGGGCAATCTACAGATGTGTGATTCTTATGATATTGTGTGAAGGGTTTATTTTCTACCATTGAGTTATATGTGTTGGGATTTGAGTGTGGGTCGGTTGAGAAAGTTGACCTAACTGTTATGCGGATGAATGTGGGCTTAGTGGATTATTTGAGGTATTTATAGGTTGTATTGCAGGAGCTTGTGAAGGATTTAGTTGAATCTCACTATGGGATTATGTCAGTAATAAAGTATGGGTATTGTGAGCTATCATGTGTTTTTTTCTATGGCTTTGAGCCAAGTGGGGGAGTTTCCCATCAACAATTTTATTGTATGGTTTTGTGTTGTATTGGTTTCGGTCTGAGGCATACTTATAGGCCGGTTATGACTCGCAGATATTGGTTTTGAGGATGACATGGGCAAGGAATTTCTGGATGCATGATGTATTTTACCTTATGAATACATGGAAGTCTTGGGGGTGGTTTAGAGTTGCTGTTCGTGGCGGATGTAATGTACTAAGAAAAGGGATTCACTTAGTTGCTTAGAGGTGTGGATTACTTTTTTGGGTGTTGGTGTGCGAATGGAACACAGATCGTTCGGCTCGTTAGGTGGTTCATTTTAGATTTGAATAGGGTGGATGGCTCTCGAGGGAGTTCTAAGGAGTTTAAGATTCATATGTGGCATTTGAGGATTTTTTTAGATTTATATATGGCTAGAATATGAGATTTGTAATAGATGGTGTCGAGACTCGTGGTATTTCTATTATATTATGGATTCTACATTTCAGTATTAGGAAGGTAAAAGAAATATTTTAGATTCACAGAAAGTCACTTCAGAGTGTGTGTCTCAATTGTGGTACTTTTAGGGTGCTAAGAGGAAATACAATTACTTATGGGCGTTAGGGCGATGTGGTTTTATGCTAGGATCTCGTATGGTGATCTTTTTGTAAGGGTCGTAGTCTACTGGCAAGGAGAAGTGTTAACTTGAGGGTAATTTGGAAGGAACTCGGAGAAATAAGACAGCTTGGTCGTAGGTTGAATCAACACTATAATGGATATGATATGTTCTTTGGGTACTTATGATGTGGTGAGTCTCTACAGGTGTTTTGTGGCAATAATCTTGGGATTGGTGACCTACGTTGCTTGGTTGAGTTAGAGAGATTCAACTCTAGTGGCTTGGTTATGTGCAAATGGGTTTCGAAGTGTTCCCGATGATTTCTGCCATAATTTGAGATGGATATTATCTTCAGGTATGAGGGTTATGTTGCGTGATGTAATTTCTCTTGGATGGGATCAAGTGAAAGGTTTTTGACTGATTGGGTATGTATCCTACTAGTGACTCATGGTTGATAATGCATTTCTCATGCTTTTCACATGATGGCATGATAAATTCGGTACGTCCTGTAGGATTGAGATTCACATGTACAAGGAGACGGTTCAATTTTAGAGGGAAGGTCATGAATTTTGAACAAAGTGGACGGTTGTAGATGTTTAGATGAATACAATTACTGCTTGGTATTATCTGAGAAGAGTGCGCATTTTAGAAGGCACATTGTGTTTTGACTTAGAGATGCTTCATTGGCATTGTGGTACTCGCCTGGTTGATCGGCTGCTAATGTTTAGATTTTGCTATGTGGAACAGAAGAATTATAGAAGTATTCCTCGTGGGATGATCGTGTATGAGAGATGTGTTAGACATTCGAGTGGTGGAGTTGGGATTAGCTATGGTGATTCGTGTGTTTTATAGATTTAGAGACTGGTAGTTCTTCGAAGCAGATTGTTTCAGGGTTGTGGACTATGTTGATGTAGCCAAAGTTAGGTATGAGGGTGATACGTGTTATGGTTAGATCATTGTGTACCTTTTAAGGGCTATTTATCCATTTAGGGATGACCAGAGTTGATTTGGGAGCCCATTGGTAGGCCTAATGAGGAAGTGTATTCTACATTGTGTCGAATTTGTTGACCCATGTTGGGTGTGGCATTCAATTAGAATTGAGCTTGTTCGTGTTTTGATATGTTTTATGTGTTACTCGTATGTGCTTTGAGGGGTTGTGATTTGTTGGTCATATGCACATATGATGTGGTTCTATTTGGGCCTTGTAGCGGAATTTGAGCGAGATGATTATTGGGGTGTTGAATGGGTAATAACGCCTTGGTTATGGTCTTTCCAGGCTGTGGTATATAGTGTTATTCGCTTCTCCATGGTTATGGTCATGCACTTCATGTACTTGATGTCAAATTACGCGTGGTTGTTGATTTTGACAATTGTGGCTTGAGGTATATGGACTAGTGTTTGGATAGGTTCACACAATATAGCTGGGTTATGTTGGGATATGATCCTTTGTGATAGATTCGTGTATCTTGGTTTTACTATGTGTGATGGGTTCATAGCATTGCGTTGTGGTGGTACTTGTTGATCTTGCGGGATGGTTCACTCATTGAGTCATTTTCCATGTTGGAGTACACATGAATTGTTGCTTATTGGTACACAGATTGCACAATTTCTGGTTGTAGGTTGTATTGGTGTGACATGTCAATAGAATAGTTTTGTTTGATGATATAAGGTCATTGGACCTAGAATGGATACTATCGGATTTGATTACGGTATGTTTGGAAGAACAATATTAGAAGTCGGTTTAGGCTTTGGCTTTGGTTCTTGTTGGACGAGAGAGAGCTCCATGACTTGTTGATTTGATAAGTGGTTATGTGTTCCTGCATGTTTCTTTCATCATTGGCAGTGTACGAAGGTTTTGGAACGAGGTTTTATTTGATATGAGGTTTATTATCGGTACTGGGTTTGTTTTGAGCAGCTACTATGATAAAAAATTATTGTTGCGAGTATGCGAGTTATGTGGTATATATGTGATTTCATCTTGGGTTATGGTTATGGCTTGATACAGTTTGATCAAACTTATACAGTGTGTAGATGAGAAATTACGGTCTTGTAAGGAATTTCGAATGTTGGAAATTGGGTTCCAAGGTTTATGGGCTAAGGTTGAAGGAAGAATCTTCGGTTATGTTGAGTTGGCAGACTTATAAGGATTGGGGTGACGTGGGACCACCCCCGGGTATGTGCATGTTTAGATTACACAGTGAATTGATGGCCTTAGAACGACTCTTGGCACGTTCGAGGATGAACGTATCTTTGAGTGGGGGAGAATGTAACGACCCAACTGGTCATTTTGAGCATTTACATTCTGTTAAGCTATTTGAAGTCTTGAGCAGCTTTGTATGATGTATTATGACTTGTGTGAATTGTCCGTTTTGGTTTTCAGGTGATTCGATATTGATTTGGAAGAGTGATTCTCAACTAGGAAGCTTTTAATTGGAAGCATTGACCAAGTTTGAATTTTTAGTATTTGACCTCGGATCGGATTTTTTATGGTTCCGTTAGGTCGGGATGGTGATTTTGGACTTGGGCGTATGCCCGGAACTACATTTGGATATTTCTAGAAGGTTTCGACACTAATTGACGAAAGATGGAAATTTAAAGGTTAAGAATGTTCATAAGTTTGACCGTGATTGACTTTGATTTTATCATGTTTAGATTGTTGTTTCGGGAATTGGAATAGGTTCGATATGTCATTTGGAACTTGTATGCAAAATTTGGATTCATTCCGAATTGGTTAGGCTTGAATCAAATGCTTGGTTCAAAGTTTGAAGTTTACGAACATAAGAGATTGGTCTTGATCAACGACTCATGATTTTGATGTTATTATGTGTGATTTGAGGCCTCGAGCATGTTCATAATATGTTTTGGGACCTGTTGGTATGTTCAGACGGGGCCGAGGGGCTCGGGTGAGTTTTGAGGTGGTTTCAGACCATTTTTAGGACATTTTTAGTTGCTGGTTTTTGGCCATAGGGGTGTGCATCACGATCCCAGACATTGGGTCACGTTCGCAAAGAGCAAATTGTTGTTTTTGGCACTGCAAATCGCGATCGTAAAAACATTTTCGTGATCGCGTAGAGGAAATTCTGTTGTCACCGACCCGACTTTGGAAGATTATATCTTGCAATATATAATGAATTTGAAGATGATCTAAAAATAAAAGTTGTAGCGTTTTGTGTCTAGTTTTCACAAAATCAAACAATTTGTTATTTGGAGTTAGGTACAATAAGTTATGGATGATATACTATAGGCTATCTAATTAGAGTTTGGGAAGGGTAAATGGAAGTTTGTTCATCGCGATCGGGGGAAATGGCCACGATCACATAGGGTAAAAATTATCTTGGAAATTTTTTTAATCGCGATAGCGAGGTTTGTGACTGCGATTAGTAAGGGTACCTCTGGAACAATGTATAAATTACTCTATTTCGAAGGTTTCAGACATTTTAGCATATTTTGAGCTATAGAGCTCAGATTGAGGCGAATTTTGAGGCAATTTTTATCACATGGATTGGGGTATGTATTTTCTACTTGGTTTTGATTATATTTCATGAATCCATCTTTGATTTTGACATTTGATTGATGATTTTGAAAGAGAAATTGGGGGGTTTTTCTCTATAGTTTTATAAAGTGAATTTGAGTTTTGAACATCGATACATAGCAGATTTGAGTGAAACTAGTATGTTTGGACTGGTAATTGAATGGGCTGTCAGATTTTATAAGTTTTGTTGGGTTTCAAGGTATGGGCCCAGTTTTGATTTTTTGGTTGACTTTGGGCTTTTGATTAAAGATTCCACCTTTATCGATTGGTTTTGTTTTCTTTGGCATTATTTGATGTTTTTGAGTTGCTTTTGGCTAGTTTCGAGCCGTTTGGAGTTTGATACGCGGGGGATGGCATTTATAAAGTGTCGTTTGGCTTGCTCGGTATTTGTCTTGGCTTGTTTGAGGTACGTATCCTATCTAAACTTGGTTGAGTAACTTATTGCTTGAATTATTTGTGATGGCTACGTGCTATGGGTGCGCATATGTGTGAGGTTTAAGCCCATGTGCGAGCACCATGGTATATATCCATATTCGGGGTAGTGCTTAGGCTATGATATGCCTAGAGTTGACTGTTAAGATTTAAGCTATAATGTTTTCTAAATTTGTATTATTGTTGTGAATTATTTGAGCCATGATTGGGGTTACGAAGGGGCTAATTCCCTAAATAAACTTGGTAATTACTATTTCTATGATAAATTGATGATTTGAGCTATGATAGCACACATTGCACATGCCTACACTTTAGCATGTTATTGTACCATCCGGAAGCATGAAGTCTGACATTTATCCATCATATAAATATGTTCATGTATACTTACTTCTGTGTGATTTGGACTGGGTGCCTATGACCATACCAAACGGATTTTATTATTATGACTATGACCATGCCGGGCCAATTATGATATTGTGCCTGTGACCAAGCCGAGCCGATTATGATATTATGCCTGTGATCACGCCGGGCAGATTGATATTATTAGCACGTGGTTGTCCGTGGAGCACGTGAGTTTTTCGTGCAGCTTGTTGATACGGGATCCATCCCCCCCCCCAGGGTCACTCTCTCATGTTTCTCTCTTGATGGTGTACACGTGGATTGAGAAACTGGCGGGTTTCTGGTTGATGTGAGCTGTGGGAGAGCTTGTTACACCCCGCAATATTATGTCGATATTACGTCACACAGTATTAAATTACGACGATGTTGCACCCTGTAGTATGGTACATTGAATTTGTCGTAAGATAATTGACATCAGTCCAAGGAAAAGATTATTTGGAGATTATAAGGATTATACTATTTCAAACAAGTGATGAGTAGATTCGTGAAGGTGAGAGGGGAAGCAAGTCAAAGAAAAGTAATTTTCGTCCAAGTTTGGCATGTTGGGAATGCAATTTGGGCCGAGCGTTACTACCTGATATTTATGGACTAGTACCATACAAGGTACCATATGACCATGATAGTAGGATATATAAGTGTATTTAAAATAAGTAGTATTTTAAGTAATTTAAGATAATTCTTAATTATGTGGATAATCGGGTAATTATTAATTTTAGTGGGAGATTAGCAATTAATTAAGATGTTGGTATCTAATTGGTTAGGAAGGGCTAAGAACTAATGTGGCAGCTACCTAATTAATTTAGATGACTCTTCAAACTAATTGATAATGTGTCATCCCTAAGGTCTTAGTCATCACCTTAGTGGGTGTATAAGACTAAGACTAATTCATAAAGAGATAGATGGATTTTCACATTTCCTAATGTCCACGGTAATGGATGTGCTAGACATGTACAACAAAATAACGGGAAATGTAAGACTCTAGTCTCTTAATGAATCTAAGGTGTATAAATTTCAACAAGGTAACACCTCTGTGCAGGAAATTTCATACTAAATTATACTACGTAATAGTGATTAGATTTTGCGATTATGAGGAAGTACAGTGCAATCTTTCCCAAGAATATCGTATGGATTTTCCCCTACACCGATCCATCATTACGTGTTGTCATAAAGACGTGGGTTAGAGGGATTGTTAAGAGAATTGGCTCAGGTATGTTAAAGCTATCCATTCTTTCTTTTAGCATGATCCATACCATACAAATGAAACAAGTAAATGCACAACTTCCATAAATAACTCTATTCATAGAAATACTAGAGGTTCCTATGTTCTTGAATTTCCATGTGTCCTATTATTTTATCATATGTTCATGGGTCTCAAAAAATATGTAAATTGATAAAGTTTACTTCATAGTGTTATTCAAAGACAAAATGGTCTTATGACACTCCGAAAGATTTTATTGACGTACTTCTCATGCATTGCATTCATGTACATTTCATTCATTTTGATCCGCTAGGCAATCACCTTGGGCTAATTTTTATAACTAATAAAATCATAAATAAAATACATTGTCAGGGGGTCTAACATAATGAAATAGATAAACTTTGATGGTTACATGAAACCTACTATCAACATTGAGTTTGAAATTCAACATTGATATTACATTAGATCTAGCATTAGCCAAGTGTTTAAAATGTAGTCCTGCACAGTGAGCGTACCATAATAGAGTGTTTATCTTCATCTTGTACCTATCGCTGCACTTGCAATAATAGCGTAACTCATTGTGTATTTGTGTGAACCTTTGATTTCCATAAAGGTGTATGTCTTGTTCCATTATTGACTGCATATTACCCCATTGTGTCTCAAATTCTTCCTGCATCGAAGGTTGCCATGTTGATTCCCTCTTGAATAACTATTGAGCTTTTTGAACAGCATTGTTGCTCCATCTAAGCCTTTTTGCTATTAAAGAAAGCCTATTACAGACGATTTCTGTGTAGGCATGCGTTAGCTTGAGATGCTCATAATGATTCCTTGCTGTGCAAAATTTCCAGCACCTCGAAAATGCAAGAAGTTTTCCTTTTTATAGTCTTCCATGGGTAATTGTAATGGCCCATGCTTTGTCCCAAACTTTAGGTGTGCAGAAAACACTACCCAATTTTCCTTTATTTAAAGTCCCAAGTCTCATGAATCCTTTGTGGCCCCATGTTTTTGGCATGTGCAACCATGCTTCTAAGCTTTTTACTCCTATCGAGTACTTATACTCGATCCCCTCCCTTTGTTTAACACACTTCCAGACGAGAGAGTGCATTGGATTTGTGTAGGTTGATGCGTTTGAAAAGTTCTTTATGATGAACTTTAATAATGCTTCATTATTTCCAGACACAACCTGCTGCCAGAACCATGCGATGCACTTTGTATCCTTCTGTTGTATTCCTAAAGACTGGTTCCCTGCATGTGCATTTTGTTTCCTGTTGTATATTGAAGATATCCACCTACAGGTCACTTCTGCTGCATTATGGATGTTGGCTTCATCAGTGATTCTGCTACATTTGACCTCGATGTCATGTGTCCATCCTTTGTGTGTTGTTGAGTTCCCTACACTATTGGATACTTCATGTGCTCGACTATGATGCTGCATTGATGATTTCTTCCTCTTAGCCTTATATTTTTCTTTAATGGATTGCCAGTTCAAATAATTGATTTTCCTCAAGCTTATCATGTCACCTTTCCTCCTTCAAGTGATTGAGCGCAAAGTACTAATACCACCCATAGAAGTCGTATTAAGTGACATGGCTTGAGCACAGTATCGATTCCTGCAAAAAAGAACCCAAGGTTAGTAAAATAACATTTTTCGACTTCCTTTCCTCTCGTAGGATTTGAAATCATCCCCTTTGACCTTGTGTTAACCTCTCCTTCTACTGCATCGAAGCCTTTACTCTCAGAAATTGACATTGCATTTTGTCTCCATTAACTAGTCTTCTGCCTTGTGTATCCAGATGATGAAAAGAGTGGCATTCTATAACTCCTTGATCAAGAGCATAGTTTGCCAAATGATCAGCTAGTTTGTTCCCCTCTCTGAAAATATGTGTTATCCTGCCATTGCACAACATTAGCATCTACCTTATCTCTTTCACTTCCTCTTCAATAACCCAGGGTTGTTTCCACTCCCTTGTGATGGCCTTCTTGAGCAGTATAGAATCAGTTTCTACCCATATGTTATTCATCTCATTAGTCAAATATTGTTTCAGGGGCTCCAAAATTGCCATTGTTTCTGCTTGAGTGTTTGTCACCTCTTGAATTTCTTTTCCACACGCATAGACCAGATCTCCTTCCTCATTCCTCAAGCAAAAGCCAATTGAACTCCTACTTGGATTACCTCTCGAGGCCCCATCAGTGTTAATTTTTGTCCAACCTGTCATAGGGAGTTCCCATAAAACCTTGTTGAACTTCAGTTTGGGAGTGTAGTTCTCCATCATTCTAAGTATATCAGGCCATCTGAATGGTACTCGATCAATGCCTAGCTTCCTTAGTTTAATAAGAGATTGAATAGTATTGCAGACTTGGTATACCACTCGATTGGTTGACACTGCCTCACCATGCTTGTTGTTGTTCCTCCTTTTCAATAGTTCCCACACAATTATACTAGGCAATGCTTGGAATATTGGTTTGAGTCTCGGATTTACCTTTGTTGTCCAGCATTTCACTATAGCTTGATGCAAGTTTAAGCCCTCAAGAGATAATCCAACATGAGAATAGAAGTAAGACCAAACCTTTAAGGCTGTGAGTGATCGATAGAAAACATGGCTTAATGTCTCTTCCTTTGGCATTACATAACACCAACATTTAGATGGCATGTAGTATCTCAACCTTCTAATTACATCATCAAGTGGTAGCTTACCTTTCCACAGTTTCCACATAAAAAATGAGATCTTAAAAGGCAATCCTTTAACTCACATGTTGTCGTATGTAATAGCTGGATCTTTCCTTCTCCTCAAATATTCCTAAGCTGACTTAACCGTTGACCTCTTTTTTCCAAACACCAGATAGGTTTGTCCAGTTCATCATTCATCGATGGAGCTTGTATGGTGCGCATAATGTGCATAGCTAAGTAACCTGGCAATATCTCTTTGATTTATGTTCATCCCACTGCCCTTCCACAACAACATCATTCATATTATGGATTGTTTCATCAACTATAAACTCTGGGGGTATTACAAAGTAAAGGCCCCCAAGCCTGTCCAATTGTCAAACCAAAATAGGGAAGATCCCATTTTTAGTTTCCAGAAAATCAGATGTTCAGTAGAGTCTCTGCATTCCAACATTTTTCTCCAAACGTGTGATCCACCTCTCCAAGGCACAACAGTTGCATGCATCTTCTTCAAATATTTTTGACTCATAAAAGAGCTCCATAAAGATGGCTTAGTCCTGAAGTTCCACCATAGCTTGCAAAAGAGAGCATTTGACATATCATTTAAGGATCGAAATACCACTCCTCCTTCATGTTTAGGTAAGCATAAAGTATTCCAAGATGCCCAATGTCTAGCTCTATCATCAATAGAATTGCTCCAGTAGAATCTCGTAAATAACTTATGTAGTTTGTTTAAAACATAGGCCGGTGGATTTACTACAGAAAGTAGATGAATTGGCATGGTTTGCAACACACTGCTGATTAGTACTACCCTTCCTCCGATAGATAATAGTTTCCCTTTCCACGCTTGAAGTTTATCCAGCACTTTTGATATCAAATCTTCATAATACTCCATTTTTCTCCTTTTGTAAAAAATAGGACAACCCAGATAGATGAATGGGAAATCCTTTCTCTGTATACTAGTTATTCCTTCAATCTTCCTAACAACTTCATCGCTTGTAGAATGGTGAACATAAACTGCAGATTTTGCCTTGTTGATTAGTTGTCCAGATGCTGCTTCGTAAGAATTTAGAACTTCTATAATCAATCTTAAAGAAGTAGCATCTGAGGATGAGAAAATGATTGCATCATCTGCATAAGCAAGATGGTTGATCTTAGGGCTCCACTTCGGCATTCCGAATCCATAAAAGTACAGATTATGATGTAAAGCATTTAGACCCCTTGACATTGCCTCTGCAGCCAGTATAAATAGTGTAGGTGATAGAGGGTCACCCTGCTTCACCCCTCTGGTTGACTTTAAAAAACCATGTGGTTGGCCATTAACTAGAACTGAATACCTATTGTTTGATACAATCCCAAAAATCAATCCAATAAATCATTCAGAGAATCCCATCTTCCTCAAGATCTTTGTGAGAAAAATCCAGGAGAGTCGATCATATGCCTTCATCATGTCCAATTTTAGAACTACATTAGGGCCTGCCTTTGTCCTCAATCTAATGTCAGTGATTATTTTTTGAGTGAGTAATACATTCTCAGCAATACTTCTACCTTTTACAAACCCTGCTTGCTCATCAAATATAATATTAGGAATTATATCCACTAGCCTCTCATGAATAACCCTCGATATGATTTTGTTAGAGAAATTACTCAAGCTAATTGGCCTTAAATCCGAGAAGTTTTGGACATCCTTCTTATTAGGTAGTAGGACCAAATTTGTATGAGTCACAAATTTGGGTATTTCCTGCCCACAGAAAAAAGCCTGCACCATGTCTAGTATGTCTCCCCCAATGATTTCCCAACAAGCATGAAATAAATTACCATTGAATCCATCAGGTCCCCCTGCATTGTCCCTATTCAAACCAAACACAGCCTTCTTCACTTCCTCAATTGTTGGCTGCATTGTAAGCTCACAGTTCTGCACTTCATTTAACATTTGGGACATGATCCAATATCCTAAAGTCAGTAGGAATTGTGGATTCATGAAACTGCTACTGGAAGAAAAGAACCGCTTCATCTACAATAGCTGATGGATCTTCTAACCAATTCCCATTCATGTCTTGTATTCTTTTCAGCTGTAGCTTCCTTCTTTTGCCATTAACATGAGCATGAAACAATTTAGTATTTCCATCTCCATCTTTGAACCAAGCCGTACCTGCTGATGATTTGCATTATATATGCGTATATATGTATATAGGATATGGGAAAAGGTTACAGAGTTATATACGCACTACCACCTGATCAGTTGGTATACGTTGATGATTTGCCCACACTGGCCAAGATGATATAATGGGATGCCCTCAAAGGCCTGATAATGTTATGAAACATGTACCTATGCACGACATGACATTCATACACATATGCATGACAATATAAATATTTCATGAATTACAGAATTATCCATACTTACAGGTTGAGTCATTTACTCCATATATCTTCCATGCTGTTATGTACTTATTTATGTGCCTTACATACTCGGTACATTATTCGTACTGACGTCCCTTTTGCCTGGGGATGCTGCGTTTCATGCCCGCAGGTCCCGATAGCCAGGTCGAGAGCCCTCCAAGTAGGCTATCAGCTCAGCGGAGGTGTTAGTGCGCTCCATTTGCTTCAGAGTTGCTTATTTGGTTGGTATGATTTAGACGTGTATTGTTCTTTATGAACATTATGTATTCTTAGAGGCATGTAGACAGATGTCATGTATGTAAAAGATTGTATGGCCTTGTCGGCCTATGTTCAATATACGAGTGGTTATTTTGGCCTTATAGGCCCGTACGTTATATGTATAAGTTTGGATTACATGTTGGATCGTCCAATGTCGAGTATTTCTCCATGTTTTATTGTACTTATCTCATGATAGCCTCTCTGGCTCATTTACATATGATAGTATGATACAAAAGATACATTACGTAGGTACTCGGTTGAGTAAGGTATCAGGTGCCCATTACGGCCCATTGGTTTGGGTCGTGACAGAGCTGATTACTGTTATTAGATTGGGATGCACGCTGTAACATGCCTTATTGGCTTATGGTTATTAAATCGGGTTGCGCACCGCAATAGACTGTTAATTGGTTATTGAATTTCACCCTTATTTGTAATCTCCTTGACTGTTGCACGCTGTATTTACATATCTTCTTTATATGGTGGATTGTTGACTGAGTAGAACAATTTAAAACAAAGAATTTTGAGCATCAAAGTGGCTATACCTGATATTTACATGATTTGATCATATAGTTGTTCTATACTTGTTAAATGATGTTATGGGATATGTTGGCATGTTTGGTTGAGGTCCCGAGGGCTTCGGGTGTGTTTCGGATGCCCAACGGGACATTTTTGGACTTGAAGAGTTAGCAAATTTTGATGGTATTTCTGTTGCACAAGATCCTTCTTCGCAATTGCGTGAGGAGGATCGTGATCGCATAGAGCATTCTTGGAGACCAAGCAATTGTTCATCGCGGTAGCAGAGTAAGGGATGTGATCGCGTAGGTTAATCGGGTGAAGCATCGCGAACACGTGGATTAAGTTGCGTTCGCGTAGAGTTATGTGGACCAAAGCTCGGGCCATGCGTTTGTTCATAGAAAACGTGATTAGAGGCCCGCGAACGCGTAGGAGAGAAAGGCAGAGCATCGCATTCACATGATGATTAATGCGATCCCGTAGAGTTATGTCAGGATCCAGCAAAGTTGTTCTTCGCGATCGCGAGGCTCTTTCTGCGATCGCAATTAAGGAAGCACCTGGGCAGAATGTTTAAGTTCAAAAACGAGGGTTTTGGTCCATAATTTCAAAATTCAATAGAGAGCTCGGGAGAAGGCTATTTTGGAGGGGATTTTCAGAGGAGTGATTTGGGTAAGTGTTCTTCACTCAAATTTGGTTAAATCCCATGATTATGCCTTGATTTTTATCATTTAATTTGGGAATTTGGGGTGAAAATTGGGGAAAATGGAAGAAAAATTGGTGAGTTGATTTTGGGGATTTGAATGGCCTTTTGATGTCATATTTTGGTGAATTTGATATGGGTAGACTCGTGAGCGAATGGGTTTTCCAGTTTTGTGATTTTTATCGGATTCCGAGACGTGGGGCTGGGGGCTGGGTTTGAGCCAATTTCGGGATTTTTGAGTTAATTTGATTATTTTCTCTTGTGCTTTGTTCCTTTAGCGTATATTGATGAAAATATACTGATTTTGGTTTGATTCGGAGAATTGGGAGGCCGAGTCGAGAGGCAAAGGCATCGCCGGTTAGAGTTTGGACTGGTTTGAGGTAAGTAATGATTGTAAATATTGTCCTGAGGGTATGAAACCCCAGATTTCAGATTGTGTCACTACTTTGAGGTGACGCACACCCTAGATGACAAGCCTGGGGGTGTGCACCGTTGGGGATTGTGACTTGGTCCATCCCGTACGACTAATAAGTCGCATATTTGACTAAAAACTATCTGATATCATTGTGTTTTTGGAAAGTATTACTATGTTTTGGGCTGAATGCCATATTTGGGCCTCATGCCAAGCTGTTTGGACCCTTACGGGCTTTTTACTACTATTCCTCACTGTTTTAATTTAATATCTGTACTCAGTCATGTCGTGGTTTGCTGTTTTCATAACTTAGTCTTATTACTCCGTTTTGATATTATAAATGATATTTTTGGGCTGAGCACCCTGTTCTACTGTAGCCCAAGTGGCTTAAGAGATTTCTGACTGAATGTGGCCGAGGGCCTGTAATGTGAGTATATCATGGGATTGTGATACACGCCTTAGCATGTTGTACTGATTTATGATATATGAGAGGCTGATGGCCTGATTTATTATGCCACAAGATGGCTCATAATAGCGCTTGGGCTGTAGGAGCCCCTCCGGAGTCTGAGCACCCTCGGTGAGCGCGAGTACCTAGTGTGAGTGATGTGATGTTACCCGAGGGGTTGTTTGATTTATGTTGTTGCCCGAGGGGCTGATTACGAGTGATTGTGAGGTAGCCCGAGGGGCTGGTTATATTGATATTTTGCCCTAGGGGCGATTTATGGTACATGTCTTGCCCGAGGGGCTATTTACGTTTCTATCATTTTTACTCACTGTTTCATCACTTGTTTGAAACTATTGAAAGATGTTTTTATGAGAAAATGTTTTTACTGAAACTGAGTTTGTTTTACGAGATAATAGATTTATGTATTGATTTGGAAATGTACTGTATTTGCTGTAGTGATACGACGTGGAATTATCTGTTTTCTTACTACTCAGCTTTCATTTACTTTTTTTACTTACTAAATTGGCATACTCACATTACTCCTTATACCTTATGTGCAGATTCATGAGTTGCAGGTCTTGATAGCTTCGGAGTCGGCAAGGTAGCTGCTTGGCATTCACAGCCCTGCACTTCTCCTTCTTACCTTACTCAAACTATTCTTAGTATCTTTATTTCCGGACTATGATAGTCTTATTGTACTTAGACAGACCTTGTAGTTGCTTGTGACTTATGACACCCCGATGTCGGGCTTGTGTTATTTTCTTCTGCACTGGTTATTTAGACCCCTGTTATGAGATATTACCAATTAATAGCTTAGAAACTGTCTTTTATGAATTAATAGTTTGATTTGGGATTTGTGTCGGCTGGCCTAGTTTCACTATAGTTGCCATCACGACCGTTTTGGTTTTAGAGTCGTGACAAGTTGGTATCAGAGCCTAGGTTACATAGGTCTCACGAGTCATGAGCGGGTTTAGTAGAGTCTCGTGGATCAATACGAAGACGTCTGTACTTATCCTCGGGAGGTTGCAAAACTTTTAGGAAAAACTTCACATTCTTGAATTGTCATGCGAATCTGTTGATTCTGGTAACCAAATTTGTATTATTCTATTTTCTCACAAATGGTGAGGACACGTGCTACCAGTCAGGACGGACGACCACCAGCACCACCAGTTTGGGCCACTAGAGGACGAGGATGCGGTCGAGGCCGTGGTAGGGGTAGAGGTGTAGCTTGCACAGTAGCTAGGGCAGCACATGCAGATCCACCAGCCGCCCTAGTTCAGGATCAGGTCCTAGTTGCGAATGCTCTAGAAGTACCAGCTTATCCTAGGCTTTCAGGAGGTCCTAGCCCAGATTCTATCAGTGTGCATTGTCCTGGCTTTGGCAGTCTCAGTTACTATGGCCGCAACTACTTCTCAAGCCGGGGGAGGCACTCAGACTCCCACCGCTCATACCCCTGAACAGGTTATACAGGGACTTCAGACACCGGGGGTACCTCCAGCCCAGCCGGTTATAGCTGCTCAGGATTATGTAGCTCCTAGTATACCAAAGGATGAGCATCGTAGATTGGAGAGGTTTGGTAGACTTCAGCCTCCGTCATTTAGTGGTGCTGAGGGTGAGGATGCATATGGTTTCTTTAATAAGTGTTAGAGGATACTTCGGACCGTAGGTATTCTGGAGACCGGTGGGGTCTCATTCACTACTTTCCAGTTCTCCGAGGCTGCACTTAGTTGGTGGGAGGCTTACGAGAGGCGTAGTCCGGTTGGCGCAATGCCCCTTTCTTGGTATCAGATCTCCGTTCTCTTCCTGGAGATGTTTGTACCTAAGTCTTGCCGAGAGGAGCTGTACAGGCAGTTCGAGCAGCTTCGTCAAGGTGACAGATCTATTACACAGTATGAGATATGGTTCTCTGATTTGGCTCATCATGCGGTATGGTTGGTTCCTAGAGACCGGTAGAGGATCATGAGGTTTATAGATGGCCTTGGTTTTCAGCTTCGGTTTCTTATGACCAGAGAGAGAGAGAGTATTTGGTGCTACCTTTGATGAGGTTGTTCACATATCTCGACAGATTGATATGGTTCGTGGTCTGGAGAAGGTTGAGAAGGAGGCTAAGATGCCTCGTGGTCAGGGTGGAATCAGTGGCACTCCTCATAGGGGTCAGTTTCAGCATGGTAGAGGCCGTCCATTCAGACATTCTCAGTCAGCTCGCCTAGTTTATCATGGGGCATCATCGGGCCATAGTTCTTACAGTTCTCATCAAGGCCATTCCTCACTTAGTGCCCTTCCAGCCTAGAGTTCATCCCGTGCTCCATCAGTTCAGGGCTCTTCTATGCAAGGTTCTTCTGCTAGTCATCTCGGTGCTAGGGGTTCCCCTCATTCCCCGTGTCCAGTACTAGGAGGTTGTTATGAGTGTGGAAAGCTGGGGCATATGTGGATACAGTGTCCTCGACAGCTTGGGGGTCTGTCTCAGCAGAGGAGTCAGCCATTGACTTTGGAGTGGAGGATAGTCAGCTAAGAGTCTCCCCATAGGGGGAGGTCGATCAGGTTGTGGTCAGGCCCATTTCTATGCAGTCTCAGCCAGACCAGATGCTATTGCTTTAGATGCAGTGATTACATGTATTGTCTCAGTTTCCCACACAGATACCCCTGTGTTATTTGATCCTGGTTCCACTTTTTCATATGTGTCATCATATTTGGCTCGTTATTTGGATACATTCCGTGAGTCTCTTGTTTTATATATTCTTGTATCTACTCCAGTGGGCGATACTATTGTTGTGAACCGCATATATCGGTTGTGTGTGGTGACTATTGGGGGTTTGGAGACCCGAGTGGACCTTTTATTGCTTTGTATGGTTGATTTCGATGTGATATTGGGCATAGATTGGTTATCTCCGTGTCATACTATTTTGGACTGTCATGCTAAGACAGTGACGTTAAATATGCCAGGTG
Source organism: Nicotiana sylvestris (assembly GCF_000393655.2). Taxonomy (NCBI): domain Eukaryota; kingdom Viridiplantae; phylum Streptophyta; class Magnoliopsida; order Solanales; family Solanaceae; genus Nicotiana; species Nicotiana sylvestris. The sequence continues at coordinate 84,595,364 of NC_091061.1, forward strand.
TGCCACGGATTGAGTGGCGAGGTTTGGCTCATTTTGTTCCCAGTAGGGTGATTTCATTTTTGAAATTCCAACGGATGGTTGGGAAGGGTTGTCTTTCTTACTTGGCCTTTGTAAGGGATGTCAGTGCAGACACTCCTACCATTATTCAGTCCTGGTAGTGAGGGACTTTCCGGATGTGTTTCCTGCAGACCTGTCGGGCATGCCACCGGACATGGATATTGACTTTGGTATTTATTTGGTGTCGGGAACTCATCCCATTTCTATTCCACCATATCATAAGCACCAACGGAGTTGAAGGAGTAGCTTCAGGAACTCTTTGATAAGGGGTTTATTTTGCCTAGTGTGTCACCCTGGGGTGCGCCTGTTCTATTCATGACGAAAAAGGATGTCACTATGAGGATGTGCATTGATTACAAACAGCTGAACAAAGTTACAATCAATAACAAGTATCTTTTACCTCATATTGATGATTTATTTGACCGGCATCATGGAGCGAGAGTGTTCTCCAAGATTGATCTCCGTTTAGGGTATTACCAGTTGAAGATCAGGGACTCAAACATTCTTAAGATGGCTTTCAAGACCCGATATGGTCATTATGAGTTATTTGTGATGTCTTTTGGGCTGACCAACGCCCTAATAGCGTTCATGCATTTGATGAACAACGTGTTTCAGCCTTATCTCGACTCGTTTATCATTGTATTCATTGATGATATTCTGGTGCACTCCCGTAATTAGGAGGAGCATGCGGAGAATTTGAGAGTGGTATTGCAGCAGTTGAGGGAGGAGAAGCAGTATGCAAAGTTTTCCAAGTGTGAGTTTTAGCTCAGTTCAGTGTCTTTCTTAGGACACGTGGTGTCCAGTGAGGGTATTCAAGTTGTTCCGAAGAAGATAGAGGTGGTCCAAATTTGGCCCAGACCGTCCTCAACCACAGAGATTCGCAGCTTTCTTGGTTTGGCGGGTTATTACCGTTGGTTCGTTCAGGGATTTTCATCTATTGCATCACCCTTAACCAAATTTACTCAAAAGGGTGCTCCATTCAGGTGGTCGGATGAGTGTGAGGCGAGCTTTCAGAAGCTCAAAACTGCCTTGACCACAACTCCAGATTTCTTATATGTTGAAAGCCCTAAATTTCTAAGGTTCTGTGTGTTAGCATAACTACTTGATTCTTGTTTAAGTTTCTGTGATTATCTTGCCTCGAATGTGTTTTCTACTGAGTTTCTTATGCCTAATTTATATCATCTCTGTATGTTTATGTTCATCTTGATTGTTCAAACTTGCCTTTTTCTATCGATACTATTTAACCTGCATGTTTGCTATGTCTGGTTATTCTACTCTATATATATGTTGAATACTGAATCATGACTTCCCTTTTGATTGATTTTGGATCTCCAATTTTATAGTTTGATTGAAAGACCTTCCCTTAAACCCTCAATTTCTACCTCTTCTATTCAAATTAACAAATTCGCCTACCTTGTTTGCTGTGGTACTTTATTGTTACTGAACTATTTCCTTAATTAGAGTTTTTCTAAACTTAGCCCTAATTGTTTACCCTATACTTACTGAATTTGATTCTTTCCTTATTAGTCATACACCGATTTCTTTACTTATATGCTACTTGTTCTTACCATTTGAATTGATTCCCTTAACTTAAGTGAGTACTTGTCCTGATTTTGCTCTAATTAATTCTGAGTTCCATAATTATTATGCTACTATGATTCTTACCTTATTTGTATCTGATTTCAAGCTACTATATACACACACACTCTCTCATTAACACAAGACATGAACACTTTGGTTAAAATCTCTCTCTCACACTTAAACTTTCTGCTCTCTCTCTCTCTCTTTTATGCTACTTGCTACTATTCTGAGTTAGCCGGCTGCAAGCCAAGGCCAACTATTGTGTTCTCCTACTCCTTCACTTTTGTTTACTGTCTTCTCTACTGGTATGTTCTAGTTTCAATTCAAGTTTCAACAATAATATGGCTCTTTTATTACTTTAATTCATCCTATTTCTAGTTTGCTTTTACTTATGGTTCTGCTGTGAAACTTGCAGTTAATACGCTTACATGATTAGCATGTTATGAACTCCCCTTCTTTAGAATCAGTATGAGCATGCTACCCTTTCTATGTACTCTGTCTTCATGTAATCTCGCACTATCTGGACTCTGATAGGAATACCCTCTAAGTAGTCTGCACTCATAACTGGTATGGTTCTGGAATTGAATCATGTGGATCCTATACTGAACCCTCTTAAGTATTGCTGGTTCTGTGACCCTGTCTGATCAGTTGTGTCTGAGCATGTCTGTACCAATTCCTAATAACTTTGCTTGTTATGTGTTCACAATTATGTGTTCTATGTATCCCCAAATCTCTTGACCACTGTTTGTGACTACTAAACTTGCTTTGGTTCTGTGACCCCTGGCTGTGTATGAACCTGTCTTAAGGGTGTTGTGTTTGGACTGTTGTTTACTATTGTTTTACTAAATTATTTCAAACAGACTTCTCTGTAATATTGTTTTCCATACTAAGACCTTTCAAACTATGTCAAGTGTCACACTTCCTTTTTCACACCCCCGAAATGGGTATAAGGGAGTTTTTCCAATTAAAGTGACAATAATCGAAACAGGATTATTTATTTAAAATTCAGAGTCGCCACTTGGGATAATTTATGGTATCCCAAGTCACCGGTTTAAAATTCCGAATCGAGGAAAGTTTACTCTTATTTATGGTTTGCGAACACAGAAATCCGGGTAAGGAATTTTGTTAACTCGGGAGAAGGTGTTAGACATTCCCGGATTCCATGGTTCTAGCATGGTTGCTCAACTATTAATATTGGCCTATTTATCTGATTAATTACACATTTTAAACCTACGTGCATTTTTTACTTTCTAACCGCTTTTAATGTTTATAGAAAAGTTCAAGGTTATTTAAAACACATTGTAAGCCATGCTACATGAAATGCACTCGCGGTTCACGACACGTTCTATTTAACCTTTTTGAAAATTAGAATCGGGTCACATTAAATGTACACCCGGGAGCCGTACCCGTAGCCATGATATGTGTTTAATTAACGCGTCTAAAGCAAACTATTAAATTTATTTTTTAGTATCTAAGTTATAAAATATGAGGGCCATAGGTGATTCAGTTATGAATGGCACACCTCAATCTATCTTTAAAGAATTATACTTAGTTAAAAGGTCTAATGATATTCTTATTTAGAAAGGGTGTGAGCTTAATATATAACTATTAATTGTAAATAAAATTGGGGTACATGCTGGCCTTCATTGTTTAAGCAGATCTTGGTTGAACATACTGAAATCTTTGATTATTAAAGAAGAATTTGGGCCAACAGTAGACCGTTGAGTGATCCACAGATAATCATTAATATTAGTTGGGCTCAAAGCTGAGCCCAATACATAATTAGGGGACCAGGGGCGAGCAAGTCGGCTTGTCATGGCGTGGCCTTTTAATTCGGCTGATTTCCAGCCCAGTTCCTGGGCAGGGAAACCGATTTATTATTCAAAAGAAATAGAACAGGAGTTCAAGGTCGCTTTGACCTGAAGTTGAGACCAAGGACAATGAATAAATTTAAATGCAGGCAAACCAGCCTAAGTTCCACTAGGCTGCCTTGCTTGGGCCTTGGCCAAGCCTAAACCAAAACCTAGATTCTCTCTTCACAGCATATCAAAAAATCAACAGGAAAATCTAATTTAAATCATGCCATTAATGTGAACTAAGCTTCAAACTCGACCATACATTAACTCAGGATATTGTAAAATCAGTTTGATGAGCATACAATTCATAGCAGAATGGTTAAGTGCTTTAACTGCAGTCCAGCACGCAAATGCTAAATAAAACGCAGGTTGGAATTTACAAACCCAGCCTGTTTAACCAAGTTCTTCACAGTTCACTTACACATGAAAAATGTACAATGACATGTTCGATACAATATATCACTTCTAAGTTGATTTGAACTTCTAGGTTATGAGCACTATCCTAATAACGATAACATACTTAATAAGAAAACAAAATGTACAAGAACTATAAAGTAAACATTTAGGCAGGAATTCGAAAATAAAGAACTACAATTCCACAAACAATTGAGCTACAACATCATTTTTCTGCACTTTCAAAGTTGAAGAAATTCCTTAAACAACAAAGAAAAAAAATAGAAAGTAAGCTTCAGCAAAGACAAGGAGGCAATAGCGATCAACAACAATGTTCACCTCTTTTTTAGACCAGCCTTAAACCTAGAAAACCAAAAACTCCATGAAAAAGAAGCTCTTAAAGTTCTAAGAGAAGTTCAGAAAACCAGCCAATAATGTAGAGAATTTTTATATTCTTCTAGCATATTAAATTCTGATGAGTTTTTCAGGACTTTGGTGCAGAGAATAGTGCTGAAAGTTCGTTTTTGAGTAAAAGGAAGGACACTACTTATCGGCCTAAAAGGCCATGTGCTCAAAACAAATCAGGAAAATATTCCCTCAGCCTGAAAAGGCATCTTTTTTAACCAACTGGGACAGCTGGTTGTCCTTTATTGGCTTAGCATATTTGTGCTAACCAAATAGGGGCAGCTGCCCTTGTTCTAGAGTCTTCCAAATAGGAAATATCTGGAAACCCTTGCTCTTATTTCCCAACATAAACCCCCTGAGTTCTTAGTTGTTCAATTACCCCCCCCCCCCAAAGTCGTAATGACTACAGAATAATGCAAACAAAACAAAGAAAATCAAATAGAGCAAAACTTCTAATTCTCTTAAGCTTTAGACTAAACCTAACCTTTTGCTCAAATAATGGAATCAAAATGAAACCAGGATATAAACAGTAATCACAAACAAACATAATTAATCTAACTAATTCATGCCAGCTAATCACAGAAAATAACTATGCGAATCAAGTCCATTAATTAGCTTAGCCTAAATCGAATTTAACTTTCTAATACCTTTTTATTAATTAGCCTATGAGGTTACTGACAATTACTAAAAAGAAACAGAGATGAATGAGACTCCGAATTGACACGGACAAACAAGATGAGAAACATTGGTCAGAAGATGTGAACATCAAAGAGAAAGAAAAGGAAAAGAACAGAGAAAAAGAAATAAAACTTGAAGCAAAAGGGAAAATTACCTATGCTAACTCTGGCTACACAAAACACCCGACCAATTTTCTTCAAAGAATGAAATGAATCTTCAACTAACATTAATCGACTGTCCTTGATAAGGATTAATCGATTAATGTAAGTTTGGGGTTCAAACACCCATACACTGACCAAGATCAGAGGGAAGGGAAATTTAGGATTTTTTCGAACCTTAGATTCAAAATCCGACAGAGTTGGGTCTGATTTGAAGGGAACGAAGGGGATATTTGGGAAGAGGCGGGGTAGGGGGTTGAATGGTGTGAGTTTGTGCTTATTTGGGTGATTTAGGGTTTTCGGGGTTCCGAATTTAGATCTAAAATTCAAGGTGTTTGGTGGTGATTTGAAAGAAACAGGTTAGAGATTTGAAAAGGGGAGGGCAAGGAGGTCATGAGGTGTTAATTTGGTGGTGTTTGGAGGTGGTCCGCCGTCGTGAGGCGATTTCCGGTAGGCGGACCACGGCGGAGACAGCGAAGTGTATGAGGGCGGCTAGGGTTTGGGTGTTTCTGAGTTTGAGAGATGGAGATGGGAATTGAGGGCGGTTCGAACTGAGGGGAAAGTCTATGTTAGGACAATTTTATACTTAGGGGGGTTAGTTCCGAACCGTTGGATCACTAGGATCCAATGGTTGTGATCAAAGGCCGACAAAACGTGGTCGTTTTGGTTTAGTGGGGGACTGGACTGGGTAATGGGCTCTTGGGCTCGGATTTTGGGGCGGGTTTAGGCGAAAATATTTGGGCTTCAGCCCCTTTTGGCACAATTAAAACAAAACCATTTTGCTTAACCCTTTATTTCCTTTTCTTTTTGTTTTTCTTTTTCCTTTCCCTATTTTTTTCTTTCATTAAAAAAAATCTAAATTAAAATCCTAAATTAATCTAGATTGTAAAACTAACCATTTTCCTAAAAATTATAAAAATTCCTTGATCCTTAATCAAAAAGGAAAATCAATAATCTAACAATTAAAGGTAAAAATGTAAAATGGGCAGTGTTTTTGTAATTTTCATTTGTATTGAAACAAATAATTAACTAATTAATCCTAAAAATATAAAAATAAAACCTAAATGCAATGCATGATATTTTTGTATTTTTCAAGATTTTAATAAAAGTAAACATGTACAGAAATGCCACCAATTAACACAAATTCCCACAAAATCCTATAAAATTGCAAAAATTGGGAAAAATTTATTTTCTTAGATTTTATGGGAGTAATTCCTATAGGGAAAAAATCACGTGTTCACAACTGCCTTTCTTTTCTCGAAAACACGAAGAGTTTTCATGCAAAGATAAAGTGAGCAGATACGAGCGATTTTTGCCCGTTTGAATACTCTGTGGGAAGTATTTTTTGAAAGATTTTACCGAACCTTGCTTTCGAGGTTACCTACATATACTTGGCTATAAAGGAATCAGGTCATTGTAGTTCGGAAAGGTTTGGTAGCTGGGACTACCGGGAAGCCATGATTTCACTACTGCTGCTGCTGCTACTACCTGCTGAACTCCTTATTACACCGAGACAAAATAAAAAGAAGCTAGGCTAAACTATGATCTATGAATTACAAGAATCTTATCTACCATATTCAAACTTGGTCTTGCTGCTTCTACAGTTTTGTTGTGCATCTTGAACTGTTAACTCGCACTCTCAAGGCGAGCTTCTATTGTTGCTAACACGAATTGGATTCTAAAATGAGTTCCCTTATTTTTCAGGTGGGTGCCTGATTGCCAATACTTGAACTGCATTCCCTTGTTTTACATTGAGCGCCTGATTACTAAAACTTAAATTGTATTCCTTTGTTCTTCAGGTGGGCGCCTGATTGACAAAAACTTGAACTGTATTCCCTTGTTCTCCAGGCGGGCTCTTGATTGTCAAAACTTGAAATGTATTCCCTTGTTCTCCAAGTGGGCGCCTGATTGCCAAAACTTGAAGTATATTCCTTTGTTCTCCAGGTGGGCGCCTGATTGCCAAAACTTGAACTGTATTCCCTTGTTCTATATGTGGGTGCCTGATTGCCAAAACTTGAATTGTATTCCCTTGTTCTCTAGGTGGGCGCCTGATTGCCAAAACTTGAACTGTATTCCTTTGTTCTACAGGTGGGCACCTGATTACCAAAACTTGAATTGTATTCCCTTGTTCTATATGTGGGTGCCTAACATTGCAATAAAACAGACAAAACAAAAGAAACGTTTCTGCCCCAGTTTGGTATCAAGGCGCATGTGTGAGTGTTCATCGAATCATGTTACCTAACATCTCTAAGAATTTAAAAGCTAAATCCCATTATCCTGTAGGGTCCTGAAAATTTCAAATTAAATCTCATCTTAAGAGTAAAAACTGTAAAGCTAAATTTTGTTTCCTAATGGAAGAACTTACGCTAAATCTTTTAACTATGAAGGTCTTAAAATTTAACTAAATATCATTTTCCAGGAGGGTCCTGAGAACTTCAAATTAAATCCCAGTATCCAGGCGGGTACTGAAGATTTACGGTCGAACCTATCTGGTACATGCTTTCCTCACAGAGGGTTCCTCCAGAACAAACAAAATTTCCTGCCCCTATTTCAATCAAAGAAACCTTATCAGTTTAAAAAATGTGGTAGTTAGTTTGTGGCAGTCTTGCTGAAGGTGGCCTTTCCACTACCGTGCTTTGTTCTAACTGGTTGCTTTGAACTTACCAAGAATTGTTTGACTTTCTGACTGAATCTCTCCTACGGGACTTTGAATGACCCGTGTGACCTGCACACACCCGCTGTTTTACATTTCTGTCCTTCCTCTGTATTTTCCACAAAATTCACAAACCACTCGACCACTTGAACTTTCACTAACACTTTATTTTCCATTTTTGCATCGTGCTATTTCTGGTATGTTTTGGCCGCACTTTGCTTTGTGCAATTTTAAAGTTGGTAGTAAGCTTTGAAATCCTTTCTTCCTTGCTTAAACAAGGCTGAAATTGGAAAAGACTTAGAGAAATAAACCCAAAGGAAATGAAATGCAATGACTTCGAGAGTTAGTAATAAAGAAGAAAATCCAAAACTGGATGACTGTTTGAGGGAGAAAAGGAAGAAAGACTTATTTGAGTGAAGCAGCTGGCACCAATGATCATGACATACATTTCGGATTAATCAGCCCAACCTATTCAACCAATCACCTTTCAGTTGTTATACTTTATGCCCCAGGATTTCCATATTCCAATCTCTTTGAAAAGTCACCGACCTTGTTTGGCTTGGGGCGCCCTGAAAGGTTTTCACTAACAAACCTCTCTCATTTGTTTATCTCTCAACTCATTGTCACCTCACGGTACCTGTGAAAGTTTTCACCGATAAGACTCTCTCATCTTTCTATCGCCCTACGGTGCCTGCGAGGATTTTCACCAGTAGGATTCTCTCATTTCCTCATTTTCCTTGTGCAGAGCGGAGTGTTGCCCCTGATACGAATCGTACCTCTATCTAGCTTGACTTGACATTCTCAAATATTGATCGGAATGTCTTTGAACCGTAATGTGGACTTTTGGATAGGGAGGGAAAGAATATTATAAAGGCTTAAAAACAACTGAAATGGGTTCAATATTACAACTTTTGGAATCAGATCTCCTACGAAACTGCAACTTCTGCCCCAGTTTCTTTGCCTGAGGACTTTTGAATTTTATTTTGATGGGACCGAACCATGAGGCTGCCTCCGTATCTTTTAAAGGAATCAGGTCGAACGTAGTTCATGTCATAGGAGTTGCTTTGTTTTTGTTACTTTTTTTTTTCTCTTCCTCTCTTTTTTTTCTTTTCTTTTTTTTTGTTTGTTCTTTTTATCTTTTTCTCTTCTTTTTCCTCTTTTCTTGTTTATTTACCTTTTGTGTCTGTATTTCTGAACTTTTCTACTCATTCCAAAAGAGGGGTACAAAGAAAATAAATAAGGCTCAAAGGGGTAACAAAGGGTAAAGTGTTTAGATAGCAGAATAAAATGTCTTCGTCATTCCAATCTTCAAAACATGCTAAGTACAAACAACACAATTTAAACCAAAGAAATCATATATAATATCTTTTGACAGCATCAGAATTGATAGCCATATCTACACATTTGCCTTCTATATCTGTTAAATACAAAGCACCATTGGACAACACTCTCGTTACGATGAACGACCCCTGCCAATTTGGGGCGAACTTGCCTTTTGCTTCAGCCTGATGTGGAAGGATGCGTTTCAATACTTGCTGACCCACTTCAAATTCCGGGGACGCACCTTATTGTTGTATGCTCTTGCCATGCTCTTTTGATACAACTGGCCATGATATACTACTGCCAATCTTTTCTCGTCAATCAGATTTAATTGCTCCAAACGGGTTTTGACCCACTCATCATCATCAATTTTGGCTTCAACAACAATCTGAAGAGATAGAATTTCAACTTCCGCGGGTATCACTACTTTAGTACCATATACCAACAAATAGGGAGTTGCACCTACTAAAGTGAGAACAATAGTGCAATAACCTAGCAAAGCAAAAGGCAACTTCTCATGCCATTGCCTGGAACCTTGCACCATTTTCTGAAGTATCTTCTTTATGTTCTTGTTGGCCGCCTCGATAGCTCCATTTGCCTGGGGGCGATACAGAGTGGATTTTCGATGTGTAATCTTGAACTGTTGGCATAATTCTTTCATCAAATGACTATTAAGATTAGCACCATTGTCTGTGATGATTACCTTTGGGATTACAAACCGACAAATGATATTTGAATGAACAAAATCGACCACTTCCTTCTTGGTCATAGATTTGAAAGTTTTAGCTTCAACCTACTTAGTGAAATAGTCAATGGCCACCAGAATGAACGTGTGCCCGTTTGATGCCGTGGGCTCAATTGGTCCAATGACATCCATGCCCCAAGCAACAAAGGACCACAATGCGGACATTGTGTGCAACTCAGATGGCGGAAAATGAATCAAGTCTTCGTGAACCTGGCATTGATGACACTTGCGCACAAAGCTGATGCAATCTCGTTCCATGGTGAGCCAATAATACCCTGCTCAAAGAATATTCTTTGCCAGAACATACCTCGGTCATGATAGTCATGGCTTGCTTAGCATCGATGCACCTCAACAACCCAAGATCTAGAGTTCTTTTGTACAAAATTCCCCCGCTCTAGAAAAATCCACTAGCCAAACGTCGAATTGTTCTCTTTTGATCACATGTGGCTTGTATCAGATATACCCCCATCCTGTGTACTCCCTGATATCATGGAACCACGGTTCACCATCAAGTTCTTCCTCAACCACATTATAGTAGGCATGCTGATCACGAACTTAAATATGCAGAGGGTTGACATAAGCTATGTATGGATGGTGCAACATTGACGCCGAGGCAGCCAAAGCATCGACAACCTCATTATAGATCCTTGGAATATGCCTGAATTCTATTGATCAAAATCGTTGACAAAGATCATACAAACATTGTTGATACGGTTTGATCTTTAAGTCCCGAGTCTCCCATTCTCCTTGAATCTGGTGCACCAAAAGATCCGTGTCTCCCAAGACCAAGACTTCCTGAACTCCCATATCTACAGCTAACCTTAATCCCAAAATTCATGCCCCGTACTCAGCCATGTTGTTGGTACAATAGAAATGAAGCTGGGCCATAACAGGGTAGTGATGCCCTGTTTCACAAACAATCACGACCCCTATTCCGACACCTTTCATGTTAACGGCTCCATCAAAGAAAAGTTTCCAACCTGGTTTTTCAACCTGATCTACCTCGTCAATATGCATCACCTCTTCATCGGGAAAATACATTCTTAATGGTTCATACTCTTCATCCACCGGATTCTCGGCCAAATGATCGGCTGATGCTTGGGCTTTTATCGCGGTTCGAGTCACATAGATGATGTCAAACTATGTGAGAAAAATCTGCCACTTAGCAAATCTTCCTGTGGGCATAGGCTTCTAAAAGATATATTTTAGAGGATCTAGGCAAGAAATGAGATAAGTAGTGTCTGACGACAGATAATGTTTCAACTTTTGTGCCACCCAAGTCAGGGCGCAACATGTCCTTTCAAGGGGAGTATACTTAACCTCATATGATGTGAACTTCTTCCTGAGATAATAGATGGCCTGCTCTTTTCTATCGGATATCATGTTGATCCAGTACGCAACCGAACGATTTGTCCAGGACTGTCAAATAAAGAATTAAAGGCCTCTCGGGTTCTGGCGAGACCAACACAGGTGGGTTTGAAAAGTACCCATTGATCTTATCAAATGCCTCTTGGTACTCATCAATCCATTTGACTGCATCATCCTTCTTCAGCAACTTAAAGATGGGCTCACAAGTTGTTGTGAGTTGAGCAATAAACCTGTTGATGTCGTTCAAATGCCCGAGCAGACTCATCACTTCTGTCTTGTTCCTTGGAGGTGAAAATTCTTGGATAACTTTGATTTTTGACGGGTCCAATTCAATGCCTCAATGACTAACTATGAATCCCAACAGTTTTCAAGATGGAACACCAAATGCACACTTGGCAGGGTTAAGCTTAAGATTGTACCTGCGGAGCCTTTGGAAAAACTTCCTCAAATCTCCGACATGGTCGGCGTGTTGCTTTGACTTTACGATCATATCATCCATATAAACCTCAATCTCCTTGTGTATCATGTCATGGAACACAATAGTCATTGCCCTCAAGTAAGTTGCCCCAACATTTTTCAAACCAAATGACATTTTTCGGTAGCAATAAGTCCCCTATGGTGTGATAAATGCTATCTTTTCTGCATCTACCTCATCCATCAAAATTTGGTGGTATCCCGGATAACAATCCTCAAAAGAACCAATCTCATGTTTGACACAATTATCAATCAAAATATGGATATTTGGTAGTGGAAAATTATCCTTTGGACTTGCTTTGTTGAGATTGCGTTAATCAACGCACACCTTGGTCTTGCCGTCCTTCTTTGGCACTGGCACAACATTAGCTAACCAACTGGAGTATCGCATAACTCGAATGAGCTTTGTATTTAACTGCATTGTGATTTCCTCCTTGATCTTCACACTCATGTCAGTTTTGAACTTTCTTAACTTCTGCTTGACAGGAGGGAATGCTGGGTCAGTGGGCAATTTGTGAACCACCAAGTCAGTAGTACTTAGACCCGGCATGTCGTCATATGACCATGCAAAAATGTCTTTATATTCAAACGGTGCTTTGATTATTTCCTCCCTAATTTGTGGTTCCAAGTGTACACTTATCTTGGTTTCCATGATATTATCTGGATCCCCTAAATTGATTGCTTCAGTTTCATTCAAATTAGGCTTGGGTTTCTCTTCAAAGTGACTTAGCTCTTTACTAATTTCCTCAAATACTTCCTCTTTATCATATTCTATTTCATCATCACACTCTATTTCTTGGATTATTATTTCAGAGTTAGATTGGCTTTTAAGACTGGGCTGAAGAATCCTCATGCATCTCATGTCATTAAAACCAGCATAAAAGAACAGAAAGAAAAGAAAATAACACTATCAGGAGTAATGGAAAAGGGAAATTGCATTTCATTAAAATTAAAGGATAGAAGGGTTTGTACATCAATAGACAGAAATAAAATCTGAAATACAACCCTGGAATAATCCAGATAAACTGAAAGGAAAACAAAGCAAACTACCAAAATTCCTTCCGGGTAGGGAGATGAGTAGCATCCCAATTGTTAATCTTCACTTTTGTATCCGCTTTGCTGGAACCTTCCCCAGTTTCTACCATGTTCACTTCATCAAACAGACTCTAGAACCTTTTAACCAATTCCTCATCAAAATCAACTACATGCCTTGGAACTGTTGACACTAGATGCTTCACAACCCCTGCCTTGATGAAAGACCTGGAGAGACGTGGGACAGGCTTAGGGAGCGACCATGCCTTCTTTTTTAGCATTCGAGCCTTCTTCACATCATCCCTTGCAGGCTAGAAACCCAGACCAAATGTACCCAGATTTTCACGCAAGGACACTGGCTGCACTATGTAGACATGTGATTTTTGACCATCCCCAAGATTTTTCATATTTTAGCACGTAAATATTTAATTTAGGCCTAATAAATCTATTTCAACTCATTTTTACTCTTTTACTTTTATTTTATTACAAGAAAACGAAAATTACAAAAAACTAATTTCATTAATGTTTTGTAGTTATTTTTAATCTTGAAAAATATCAAAAATAGTGTTTGTTTTAATGGTCAGTCTTATATTAATAGTTATTTTATTTAAGTAGGACCAATTAATAAATGAGATCGTATTTTAATCTCGTTCGCGTGGAAAGAATAAAGCTTGGGCTTGAGCAACCCATTTTTAGGCCTAATTTTGGACCTAACCCATAATTTCCAAGCCCATAATTCCTAGGCCCATACCGCTAACCTAATCCCTACCCCTATATAATAGTACCTAACACCTAAATACGGGGACACCGAAAAACACACCATCAGCCGATAAAAAAAGAAAAGGCAGCGCCGTAAACAGAGAACCCCACCTCACAAATCCGGCAAACTGGACACCATAATCGAAATACACAAACACACAAAAACAAAAGAAACCAAAAGCAACACAGCGACAATTAAATAAGAAAGTAATATATTCCCCACATTTTGATCCTTTGATTTCACGTGAGAGTCAGCAGTTTTTTTTTTCAATTTTGAAGTTCGATTGTCGTTAATCAAATCGAGACTCGGACTTCTTCGATTATTTGGTTCTTCATGGCCTAGAAACGAATTTCGAAGGGATAGAAAGTTGCAAATTTTTTGGTTTTGTTATGGATATGAAGTGCCAGTTTATGTATTGTTTGAATATTTGATTGAGCGGAGGTTGTCTCGGGTTTTTCGGTGTCGATTCGAGGTTCCGGTTTGTAATCTCGATGTTTCGGTCCAAGGATTGTTGCTTTGTTTAGCCGATTAATTTACAATTTTCGGCTTTGTTCATCAATAAAAGGTCCCTTTCTCACTTTAATATTTTTCATGTATTTATTGTGCTTTGGTGAATGCTTTGGTTTGATACCTTGCGTTTTCCATGCCATATATGTGATTTTAATTTGTTTGTCCATTTGTGGTGCTTAAGTTTATTATGTTAAATTATTAAGGGTTGGTCAGATTTTCCCATTTTTAGTTGTTGAAGTAGATTTCGTGTTCAAATGGAGTATATATTTTACGTTACTAATTTCAGCAATTAGGCTATCTAGGAAAGTGTAAGTTTGTTTTCGGTCAATTTATATTTATTTTTATTGAATTCCTTTGTGTCAGTTCATTGTAACTCATTAAGTAATGTATATTTTATTCACCTCTAGTGGTAATTGCTTTAGATTTCTAAGATTATGGTCCAAATCTCATGTTTGTATTTGAAAGTGATGTTTTTTTTTCTTTCACTGAATTTTATCGTGGAACAATAATCTCAGATTTAGTCTTAGAAAAATCATGAACATCCTTAGATTGCTTTAATTGAGTACCAATCCTTAAGAAAAATTTGAGGCGTGTCATGCCAAATAAAATTCTTAAGCCCATGGCCCTCACAAACCTAGTTAACTCTTTAGAAATCGAGGTGTGCTATTTAGTTGAATTTTTCATGGCCTTCGCAAACTTAAAAGTGCGTAGTTGCTTTAGGCGTGTAATTTAAATTACTTTCCTAAACTCGGGTGTGCATTTATGTCACCCAAATCCAAATCTCAACAACGTTAGATAAAATGTGTCGTGGGCCGCGGGTGCATTTATGTGACGTGGTTCAAGACGTGTTTTAGATGACGTGAATCTTTCCTAAAAATAATTAAATAAAAGCGGTTATAAAGTTAAAATTGTACCATAGGTTAAAACATGTATTAAAAATCAGACAATAGGCCAATTATAATAGTTGAGCGACCGTGCTAGAACCACGAAACTCGGGAATGCCTAACACCTTCTCCCGGGTTAACAGAATTCCTTACCCGGTTTTCTATATTCGCAGACTGTAATACAGAGTCAATCTTTTCCTCGATTCAAGATTTGAACCGGTGACTTGGGATACTATAAATTATCCCAAGTGGCGACTCTGAATCTTTAAATGAAATAATCTCGTTTCGATTGTCCTTTAATTGGAAAAACTCCCTTATATACTCCCTTCTAGGGGTGTAGGAAAAAGGAGGTGTGACACACGATACCTTGTAGAGAAGCACCCAGACCCTTGCTCGGCATAAAACCATTTTTCAACATCTCGGTTGCTACCATGATGATTGCAGATGCTAAATTTGGACCCGGGATGTATTCCCCTTCCGGAACCTTTTCAACTGACACCGTCTTAGACACTTGATAGACCCACGGACCCTTATCCTCTTCAGCCTTGATAAACGGGATGGAGGTATCATTGAAAGCACATAAATTCTCATCCCCATGCACGACGATTTCTTGTCTATCCCATTCAAACTTCACCATCTGGTGTAAAGAAGACAGAACCACCTTGGCAACATGTATCCAAGGCCTACCCAACAGCAAATTGTAAGAAACAGCCACATCCAGTACGTGGAACTCTATAGTGAATTCAACTGGTCTATAGTCAACTCGAGCATGATGTCGCCAATAGAGTCTTTTCCCCCTCCGTCAAAACCTCGGACGCATATGATGTTCTTGTGAATCCTTTCATCATCAACTTTTAACTTGTTCAGAGTAGAGAGAGGGCAGATGTTTGCACTGGAACCATTGTCAATTAACACCCTTGTGACCACAGAATCTTCGCATTTCACTGTAAGATAGAGGGCTCGATTGTGTTCTGTACCCTCCAGAGGCAAATCATCATTTGAGAATGTGATCTTGTTTGACTCAAATATCTTATTGGCAATCTTCTCCAAATGGTTCACTGCGATTTTATCAGGGACACGAGCTTCATTTAGAATCTTCATCAGGGCCCGGCGATGCTCATCTGAATAGATCAACAATGATAACAGGGAAATCTGAGCAGGAGTCTTTCTCAACTGTTCTATGATGGAGTAATCTTGTACTTTCATTTTTCTCAAAAACTTCTCTGCCTCTTCTTCAGTGACCGGTTTCTTCACTAGAACTAGATTGTCTCTGAGTGTTTTATCTTTCCTTAACTCTTCCGGGAAAAAGCATCTCACCGAATGAGTTAATCCTCGGGCCTCGTTAACTTCCTCTTTCACTTCCTTCCCCTTATATGTTATTGTCACTCGCTCATAGTTCCATGGGACAATCTTGGTGTTAGCTACCGTCAGCTGGGTCACAGGTTTAATAATGATCGGGTCCGTGCGAGCACCCTTCACAATTATGACTGGTTTACTTGTGACCCCCGACACGATCACTTTTAGCTTTTCTTGCTTTGCTATAACATTACTTGGGGACCTCTTTTCAACTACCACAACTGGCTTATCATTTGGCATGATCAACTTGTCCGCCGATCCTTCAGCCATCAAACAGGTTACTTTTGTGACAACCAGGGTCCTTGACCGACATACTTTCACTAGACCGGATCATCATGACAGATTGTGAAGGCTTCTTGGGCTTCCTATCTGTGTGCACTATCTCAATCGTGTGCGTTTCAGCATGGGCCGGCAATGGGTTCTGGTTGATATTGGGTACTTCTGGGCTCTGGACCACAATCTAGTTCGTATCAATGAGCTCTTGGATGGCGTTCTTGAGATGCCAACACTTTTCTGTGTCGTTCCTCGGAGTATGAGAACAGTACGCACACCTGAGAGAATAATCCAGGTTCTTTGGAGGAGGGTTTGGTAGTTTTGACTCAATTGGCCTCAGAACATCCAACTGCCTCAACCTTTGAAATAGGCTGGTATAAGATTCCCCAAGTGGGGTGAAAGTTTTCTTTCGCTGCAACCTTTTATTCCTGAATTCTGGCTTGGCTCGAAAATTTGGACCAGTAGGGTTTCGGTATGTTTATGGTGGTGGGTAAGGGTTTCGTGGAGCTGGGGCACGCCATTGCGAGTGAGGAGGGGGTTGAGCATATGACTATGCATGATAGATATGATATTAGGGTGGCCTGACTGACTATTGAGGCTCTGATGGTGGGAAGTAGTGTTGGGCTGGACTATATGGAGTTGGGGTATAGGTTTGAAGCTAGGTTCGAGGTTGGGTGTAGTGGGTAGGAGCACCCCCTGGTTTGTGCCACAATCCTGAAACGACGATAGCGACATCCTTTTTTTTCTTTTTCCCAAGCACGCCTCCGGTGCCATTATGGATTGCCCATGTAGTTTCTTTGATGGCAGAGTAACTCATGATCTTTCTTGATTTGAGCCCTTCCTCTACCATTCCTCCCATTTTTAGTACTTCATTAAAAGACTTACCTATGGCCGAGATAAGATGACTAAAGTAAGTAGGCTCCAAGGCCTGAAGAAAGTATTCTACCATTTCGTTCTCCTCCATTGGAGGGTTAACCCTTGCTGCCTGTTCTCTCCAACGGAAACTGTATTCCCTGAAACTTTCACTAGGCTTCTTCTCAATATTAGTCAAAGATAAATGATCTGTAACAATCTTGGTGTTTTATTGGAAATGACGAGCGAATGCTTGGGCCAAATCATACCAGGTATACCATCTGTTGTGATCTTGACGAGTGTACACTCCAATGCTGCGCCACTCAGACTTTGGCTGAAGTATGCCATTAACAGTTCATCTTTCCAACCGGCTCCTCTCATTTTACTGCAGAATCCCCTTAAGTGTGCCACGTGATCTCCGTGTCCGTCATACATGTCGAATTTGGGAATTTTGAACCCAATAGGCAGTTGTACGTTAGGGAACAAACACAGATATTAGTAGGCTACGCTCACTTGACCTCCCAACCCTTGCATGTTTCTGAGCGACTGTTCTAGTCTTCTCACCTTCCTAAACATCTCCTCATATTCCGTGTTTTTAGGTGATTTCTCAGTCTCAACAGGGAGGTCGAAACAAGGAGTGTATGAGTAATGTTTGGGGCCATGAAAGTAGGCTTTGGGTGATAGTGCTGATTATCTTGGGTTTGGAATAATGGCTCACTGGAAGACCAATAGAGTGTAGCTGGTGGAGGTGCTACGAAAACAGGGGTAGTTGGTGGATGAGGGTATGGGTTTATTTTGGTTGGTGGAGCTTGTATGGTTTGGGGAGTAGTGCTAGGATAGTGGTGGTAAGGGGTAAAGCCTGGGGCGTGTTGTGGGGATGAATCAGTAGTGGGAGGTTCTTGGGTTTGAGCTAGCGGTGGGATGAAAGCAGGGTTGGTTTGGTATGATGGCGGGGGATGCCCTTTCATCCATGCCTGGTACATTTCGGCCATCTGGTGTTTCAACTTATGTAACTCCTCTTTCAGACCCGATTCAGTTTCCTCCACCTCCCTCGGTGGATCAATAATGCTTGCATCCAATTCTTGGCCAATCATGATCAACTTGTTTTTGGACCTGGTGTTGTACAGGTGAGTTGCCAGAATGCCACACAAACTAACCAACTTCCTGAACTCAATGACAACAACGAACTTGTCAGTGTTAAAGATTTAACAGATAGGCAACCACACATTTGGGATGGAATGCACCTAGACAGTTAAAGCTTCTATCGTGTATTTGAACGACTGCATGCTTCATCCTGGATTTTAACTAACTCTTCACATTTTGTGCTTTCTCTTCTCTCCCTTTTCTATTTTCACTCAAAACACTTTTTAATCACTATTGCCCTTTTTCCACTTGTTTTTGTTGCCTCCCTTTTATTTTGCACTTGTTTTTTCTCTCTTGTTTTGCCATTAGTTCTTTCCACTCGATTTTCTTTATTTTCTTTCTCTCTTCTTTTTCCTCTCTTTTTTTTCTTTTCATTTTATGGTTATGATCGAATCCTATAGGAATTGCTGACGTATCATGGTGCCGCATGAATCAGATCATTACATAGTTCAGGGGACAAATGCGAAATAAAAGAAAGATATATTTTCATAATAATAAAAAAACATCCTGATTACAGTGACTTCCCCTACAAATTCAAACATAAAACTGACAGACTCAACAAGTGGACTAACAAACTCCAAAAGAAAAATGAAAATACAGACTCGAACAAATAAAATAAAGAATAAATAAGTGCATCAACTATTGCTCCAGGGGCTCGTGGGACATCAGTCGGTCTCGCCACGTGCCTATGTGCAAGATCTCCTTAGAGGCGATCCAGGTCATTTATTATTTGGCGAACAAAGGTCATCACTGTGGCGAAGAAGGTGGTCCTAGTCATGTCCTCACATTCATGGCATTTCATGACGATATAGTCGGCGATTGCTCAAACCCTTTCCCTAATGATGCCCTTCTCTTGGAGTAAACACCCAATTTGTTGAGACCCAGCTTCTAGCACTTGGGTGTCATGATGGCTTTGACCCTGCAGCTATTGCATATTTCCCTCTAGCTGAGACATTAATGCATAACAATGTTCCCTTTCTGCCTTAAAGCTCTTTGTTTGTTTGGCCATCTCATTCTCGAGGGTAGTGAGCTTTTTCTTCAAGCTTGTGACTTCTCCCTCATATTTCCTTTTCAATTGCCGGACAAACTCTGCCCGTCCCTCTACGTTCTTCACCAACTGTGCCCGGGCTCTCGCCAGACTATCCTCAGATTTTTCCAAATCATCCTCGTACTCAGACATTTTCCTCCTAAGACCATTTATGAGTCTTTTATCCGTTCGGCTCTTTTCTTGATTCTCAGCAGCTATCTTCATTTTTTGAATCTAGGCTCGAAGGGCTTTGTTTTATTGGGCCAATTTCTTCTTCTCCCCTTCATCAGCAGCAGCCTGTACACTTTTGTCAAATTTAAGATCTCTGATTTGCCGCTCCAATTTGCTTATTGTGGCTCTGTAGCTTGCCTCTTTTACCAACTAATTCCATTGCTCCTGTGCCCCATCAGTGATTGTTGAACATGGGGCTTTGTGGCGGGCCGTTCGGGCTCTTGATGGACTGGAGACCTTTTACCATACCAAATTGTGTAACTAGGCTCCAACTCGCCTTTGGACAGATCCCGTATTTGAGTCTTTGGCTCCAAGAACATACACTGATGCCAAATTTGGCGCACCTTTTCTTCTGGGAATACAACTTTTGGCCCTAGTTCGATGACCTGTCGACTCAAATCCTCATCATGCGGGATAGTCTGGTACCTACCTAGCTGGCGTAGAACCCTATGTAGGGCATAGGGTGGAATGCTCCGGAGACCCATTAATAGAAGAAAACACACTTCGGCTGACATGTAAATGATTTCAGTGACCGGGAGCCACCCGAATGTCCACTCAATTTTGCTTGCTATTAGAGAGCTCAAATGTGCGAACCATGCCTCCGTACCTTCCGGAAACACATGACCCTCCACCCAGTTTTCATGTTCTTCAATGCATTTAAGACCGGTCATACCACAGTTCATGTACCCCGGGCGATGGAAGAGGTGTTCTTCCATCCAAAGTTGTAAAAGCATGTTGCAACTCTCAAAACATTTTCCCCCTCCTAGGAAAACAATTAGAGCTCGATAAATCTCTGCTAGGATCATCAGTACAATGGTGCTAGTAGCCTTTTTAGTCATGAATTCGGCCATTCCCACGAGCCCCAACGCTATATTTCCATCCTTTCTTGGGAAAATTAAGACGCCCAGGAATGCCACTATAAAATCTAGTCCTCGCCGAGCTTCCCATTTACCTTTGTTCCCTGAGTGATTTAGACTAGTATCTGGAGCCTCAAAATCGTGGGGATCCCCGTAATGCCGGTACAAGAAGTAGAATGTGCAAAATCCCTCAGCCAAATTTCCGTCTTTAACTTCCCGATTGATACTCAGGAGGTCTAGAAACTTATGAGGAGTTACCGCTCTAGGTGCCACTGGGTATCGATTTATGAGATTCCCACTAAGACCACCATAACCCGCTATTTCCTCAAGCGTAGGGGTTAACTCAAAATCAGAAAAATGGAACACATGCATCGGGTCCTAAAAAGGTATTAAAGCCTCAATTATATCCAACCTCGACTTAATCTTCAAAAGACCAATGAGATCACCCAAAGCTTTTATCACAGTATCTCTGCTGACTTTCCCTAAATCATTCCACCACATATGGAGTTCTAACTTGATTTCCTTGAGGGCCGTGAAGGGTTCATTTTCAATAATGCTCATCCTGCACATTTTTTTAAAGTGATCGGTTAAAAGACCATGATTTATTTTGACTCAAGAGAAAATTATCAATTTTCAAAAATTTCAATTTAAAACAAAAATATCTTTGCAAACACGACCCTTCAACACCTCAGGAAAGAAGATTTTAGGGTTGTGTTTGCTAATAGGCAAAAAATTTGAAAAAGGACCATAGGTGGCTATTCTTACCAAAGCAGCCTTCCGGCGCCCTTTTGGGGCATTTTGGCTCATTTAGACAAGAACGACATTAGCTAATTTTATTTACGACGAAATAACAACACTTCATATTTTTAGGTTATTTTTGCAAAAAAATGGAGTTGGACCCGGTGAGGGTTGCCTACGTATCCCAAATCCGGTGGGAATCAAACTTGCGTAGTATGGTCAATTTTGACACAACAAAAAAGCATAAACATTTTGAAATAAATTTTCCCTTTTTTTTTCAAACGTTTCGGCAGAGTTTCGGGATATTTGGACACCAAGTTTTTCCTAGGCGGGTAATTTCCTTTCTCTCACCTCAATTTGGTTTTTCTCAATTTTTCTTCCCTATTCTAGAAGCCGGTCAACATGCAATCCGAGTCAAATAAATGTGCAAGTACAAAGTAAAATGCATCAGGATGGTCTTTTGATTTCGAGTACACATGTCTTAGACGGACCCAACCCCTGAGTTGAGTCCCCAAAGTCAAATGCACGTGATGAAAACAAGTGTTCCTACTAGGGATCTGGTATGAGGCTATGTTATACTATGTTTGAAAACCTGGGTTTATTTGTTCTAGACATGGCTTAACCCAGTGGACAACTCGAGCCGAGAGAGGGCAGTGTACAGGGAATACAGAAGCTTCACCGGCTTTGCAACTTGTCCGAACCTCGTTCTAAAATTGGGATATGACTCTAACAGAAGAGAAGTCACACGAAGTGCACCCTTCCCAGATGATTTAGAAGACTAAGTGAGAGGAGGGTTTCGTAACAATTTATATACAGTTCAACAATATCAAAGCGGGATTATTTATTTAAAATTCAGAGTCGCCACTTGGGATTATTTGTGGTGTCCAGAGTCACCAGTTTAAAATCCCGAATCGAGGAAAGTTGACTCTTATTTACGGTTTACGAACACAAAAATCCGGGTAAGGAATTCTGTTAACCCGAGAGAAGGTGTTAGGGATTCCCGGGTTCCATGGTTCTAGCACGGTCGCTCAACTATTAACATTGGCCTAATTATCTAATTAATTACACATTTTAAACCTACATGCATTTTTTACTTTCTAACCGCTTTTAATATTTATAGAAAAATTCAAGGTTATTTAAAACACATCGTAAGCCATGCTACATGAAATGCACCCGCGGTTCACGACACGTTCTATTTAACCTTGTTGGAAATCTGAATCGGGTTACATGAAATGTACACCCAGATTTTAGTAATTACAAATCACAACTACGTCACGGGAGAGGTACCCGTAGCCATGATAATTATTTAATTAACGCGCTTAAAGCAAACTACGAAATTCATTTTTTAGTATCTAAGTTATAAAATATGAGGGTCATAGGTGATTCAGCTATGAATGCCACTCCTCAATCTATCTTTAAAGAATTATACTTAATTAAAAGGTCTAATGATATTCTTATTTAGAAAGTGTGTGAGCTTAATATATAACTATTAATTGTAAATAAAATTGGGGTACATGCATACCTTCATTATTTAAGTAGATCCTGGTTGAACATACTGAAATCTTTAATTAATAAAGAAGAATTTGGGCCAACAATAGCCCGTTGAGTGATCCACAAATAACCATCAATATCAGTTGGGCCCAAAGCTGAGCTCAATACATAATTAGGGGACCAGGGGCGAGCAGGCCGGCTTATCATGGCGTGGCCTTTTAATTGGGCTGATTTCCAGCCCAGTTCTAGGGCAGGGAAACCGATTTAATATTCAAAAGAAATAGAACAGGAGTTCAAGGTCGCTTGGCCCTAAAGTTGAGCCCAAGGACAATAAATAAATTCAAGTGCAGGCTAACCAGCCTAAGTTCCACCAGGTTGCCTTGCTTGGGCCTTGGCCAAGCCTAAACCAAAACTCAGATTCTCTCTTCACAGCATATCAAAATCAACAGGAAAATCTAATTTAAATCATGCTATTAATGTGAAATAAGCTTCAAACTCGACCATACATTAAACTCAGGATATTTTAAAATCAGTTTGATGAGCATACAATTCATAGCAGAATGGTTAAGTGCTTTAATTGTAGTCCAGCACGCAAATGCTAAATAAAACGCAGGCTGGAATTTACAAACCCAGCCTGTTTACCCAAGTTCTTCACAGTCCACTTATACATGAGAAATGTTCAATGACATGTTCGATACAATATATCACTTCTAAGTTAATTTGAACTTCTAGGTTATGAGCACTATCCTAATAACGATAACATACTTAATAAGAAAACAAACTGTACAAGAACTATAAAGTAAACATTTAGGCAGTAACTCGAAAATAAAGAACTGTAATTCCACAAACAATTAATCTACAACTTCATTTTTCTACACTTTCAAAGTTCAAGACATACCTGAAACAACAAAGAAAAAAA
Source organism: Nicotiana sylvestris (assembly GCF_000393655.2). Taxonomy (NCBI): domain Eukaryota; kingdom Viridiplantae; phylum Streptophyta; class Magnoliopsida; order Solanales; family Solanaceae; genus Nicotiana; species Nicotiana sylvestris. The sequence goes on from NC_091061.1 coordinate 84,619,125, forward strand.
ACAAAAAAAGAAGCTTCAGCAAAGACAAAAAAGCAATAGCAATCAACAACAATGTTCAGCTCTTTCTTAGACCAGCCTTAAACCCAGAAAACCAAAAACTCCATGAAAAAGAAGCTCTTAAAGTTCTAAGAGAAGATCAGAAAATCAGCCAAAAATGCAGAGAATATTTTTATATTCTTCTAGCGTATTAAATTTTGATGAGTTTTTCAGGACTTTGGTGCAGAGAATAGTGCTGAAAGTTCGTTTTAGAGTGAAAGGAAGGGCACTACTTATAGGCCGAAAAGGCCATGTTCTCAAAACAAATCAGGGAAATATTCCCTCAGCCTGAAAAGACATCTTTTTTAACCAATTGGGACAACTGGCTGTCCTTTATTGGCTCAGCATATTTATGCTAACCAAATAGAGACAGCTGCCCCTATTCTAGAGTCTTCCAAATAGGAAATATCTGGAAACCCTTGCTCTTATTTCCCAACATAAACCCCCTGAGTTCTTAGTTGTTCAATTAAACCCCCCCTCCAAAGTCATAATGACTACAGAATAATGCAAACAAAACAAAGAAAAATCAAATGGAGTAATACTTCTAATCACTTAAGCTTTACACTAACCTAACCTTTTGCTCAAATATTGGAATCAAAATAAAACCAAGATATAAACACTAATCACAAACAAACATAATTAATTTAATTAATTCATGCCAGCTAATCACAGAAAACAACTATGCAAATCAAGTCCATTAACTAGCTTAGCCTAAATTGAATTTAACTTTCTGATCCCTTTTTTTTAAATTAGCCTATGAGGTTCAAATGAAATTAAACTAACTACTGACAATTACTAAAAAGAAATAGAGATGAATGAGACTCTGAATTGACACAGACAAACAAGATGAGCAATATTGGTTAGAATATGTGAACATCAAAGGGAAAGAAAAGGAAAAGAACAGAGAAAAAGAAATAAAACTTGAAGCAAAAGGGAAAATTACCTATGCTAACTCCGGCTCCACAAAACACCCGACCAACTTTCTTCAAAGAATGAAATGAACCTTCAACTAATATTAATCGACTGTTCTTGACAAAGATCAATCGATTAATGTAGGTTTGGGGTTCAAACGCCCATACATAGACCAAGAACAAAGGCAAGGGAAATTTACAATTTTTCGGAACCCTAAATTCAAAATTCGATAGAGTTGGGTCTGATTTAAAAGGAACCAATGGGATATTTGGGAAGAGGCGGTATAAGGGGTTGCATGATGTGAGTTTGGGGTTATTTAGGGTTTTGGGGGTTCCAGATTTAGATCTAAAATTCGAGGTGTTTGGTGGTGATTTGAAGGAAACAGGTTAGAGATTTGAAAAGGGGAGGACAAGGAGGTCATGGGGTGTTAATTTTGGGGCGTTTGGAGGTGGTCCATCGCCGTAAGGCGATTTCCGGTCAGCGGACCACGGCGGAGATGACAAAGTGTATGAGGGTGGCTAGGGTTTGGGTGTTTCTGAGTTTGAGAGATGGAGATGTGTACTGAGGGGGGTTCGATTTGGGGGAGGTCTATATCAGGACAGTTTAATACTTGGGGGGGGGGGTAGTTCTGAACCGTTGGATCACTAGAATCCAACGGCTGTGATCAAAGGCAGACAAAATGGGGTCGTTTTGGTTTAGTGGGGGCCTGAACCGGGTAATTGGCTCTTGGACTCGAATTTTGGGGCGGGTTTGGCGAAAATATTTGGGCTTCAGCCCTTTCTGGACCAATTAAAACAAAACCCTTTTGCTTAACCCTTTATTTCCTTTTTTTTTTGGTCCGCTAGGCAAACGCCTAGGGCAAGTTTTATTAATAATAATATAAAAATGAAATACAATGTCATGATACATAATCCTATTATCAAAATTGAGTATTACACTCAACATTGATGTCACCTTAATGCAATTAAACTTTGAAATACAATTCTACATCCAAGAATGTGCATGTGAAATTCACACTGCTTTGATCCTTGATTAATGCATGTTTAACTTTGTTTCCATATCGGGTTTCCTCCATCCTCCATTGTATATTCTCCTCTAGGTACCCGCCGTACCAGTGCACCTAAGTTGCGCACGCTATCTGCTCGTGATGGAGACGAGTTCCGCTTCTTCCTTGTTTGAAGACAGCTTTGTGGTGGGGAGCAGTTGAGCCCCACCTACTCCATTTGCTCAACAGCATTCCACTTTAACCCATGCATGCACATTCAATTAAGACTCTGAAAACCCCATTGAACTGTTAGATGTAGCTGCCGTGCTCGTTGTCCCTTGATATCTTGCATCTGCTGATTTTAATATCTTTTACGCGTGCATTCACGTCTGAATTATTGTCGATATCCGTAAGAACCAAATCCCATTTTTGTTGTTGTTTTTCGTGCTTTAAATTCCACTCCCCAAAATCACAAAATCAGCAACTTGTTTGAATCATCACACTATCGCGCATGGCCTCTTTTCCCATTGCTAAATTCATTTTGCCTTATCGATTGAACTAAAGAAGATAGCTTTGTGGTGGGTAGCACGTGAGCCCCACCTATAGTTGTTTCATAAAGAAATATATCCCATATTACCTTCATCCTAGAGTATTGCATGCTTTTATGTATCCTAGATAACTTTCCATGTGCATTCTACTTTTCCATATTACTTTATTCCTTTGCTCACCAGCATGTTTTCTGCCAGGCCTTCTTAATTCGAGACTTGTGTTGAAGCATGCGTCTTTTTTGCCTACTTTTCTCGAAAAAATATTAGCTGTACATGCTAGTTGTGTTTCCAATGCCATTTGCTTCTTGTTGTGCTCGACATGAAGAGTAATCAATTTTATAATTCCAGATCCTTTTTGTAACTGAACCATGCGTGAGATATAAAACACTTTTGCACCATGCTGGTTGTATATCCAATGAGCTGAAAGCACACTTTCACCCCATGCTGGTTGGGTTGCCAATGCCATTATTCTTTGTTGTTGTGCTCGATTATTGATTTTTTTTTTGCATCATTTATCTCGAAAGTTGCAGCATGAATTGCCATAAGCATCGTAGTTGCACCTGCATTAGAGAAAAGAAAGTTAGAAATACCAACCCTTATATCCTCATCCCTTAGGATTTGAATATAGTGGTCGAGTAAGTTTTGCCTCCTGCACTTCCTTTTTTCTTTGCTTCCTATCTCTTGTTCACCTTCACCCTTAGATTTGGACATTGCAGCTTATCTTCATTAACCAACCTCCTTCCTTGTGCATCTAGATGGCAAAATTGTTGGCATTCTATTTCTCCAAAATCTAAAGCATAATTAGCCAAGTGGTCTGCCAGCTTGTTGCCCTCCCTATGAATATGAGTAACTGTGTAATTGCTCCCATTCATTAATTGCATCATTTCCTCTACCTGCTCAAAGATGATCCATGGTGGTTTTCAAATCCCATCCATAATCTTTTTTAATAACATTGAGTCAGTTTGAAGCCATACATGTGAGTATTGATGAGATCTGCAGAACCTTAGTGCTTCTACCATGGCCTTCGCTTCAGCTACTGTGTTTGTTGTCTCCTCAATCTCTTTCCCTACTGACTTAACTATGTCACCCTTTTCATTTCTTATACAAAAACCTATTGAGCTCCTGCCTTGATTTCCTCTCGATGCACCATCCGTATTAAATTTTAGCCATCCTGCACTTGGAAATTCCCACACGACTTTTGTAACCTTAAGTTTAGGAGTGAAGTTTTCCATCATAGCTAATAGATCTTGCCATTTGTGAGGTACCATGTCCATCCCAGGCTTTCTCACTTTCACCAAAGCCTGTATATTTGATGAAACTTGATAAATCACCCTGCTAGTTGTCACCGCCTCCCCATACTTCATACTATTTCTTCTTTTCCAAAGTTCCCAGACTACACATGAGGGGAGTGCTTGCATTACTGGTTTTAATCTTAAGCACACATTTGCAGTCCAACATTTTGTGATTGCTTGGTGCAATGTAAGTCCCTCCACATCTATTCCTGCCCTTGATAGAAAATACTTCCAAGTTGTCTTTGCAGTTTCTGATCTAAAAAACAAGTGCTGGAGAGATTCCTCGTCAGGTTGTATACAACACCAACATTTTGATGGCATGCTGTAACCAACCCTTTTCAAGAAATCATCTAAAGGTAGCTTTGCTTTCCACACTTTCCACATGAAAAATGCTATTTTAAAAGGCAGTTCGTTTACCCATATCATTCTATAAGCTTTTCTTGGTTCGTCTCTTCTTCTCTATACTCCCATGCTGACCTAACACTAAAATATCCTCTTGTTTCTAGCATCCAAAAGGGCCTGTCAAGAACCCACATTGTTGAGGGTGGTTTGATTTTCTCCAGAATGTGTATTGCTAACTCTTCAGGAAGCATCTCAAATAGCCTGTCCACATCCCATTCACCATCTAAGGTAACATCATGTACATTATGTACATTTTCATCAATTCCAAAGTCCTGAGGAACTAAAAAATATAGTGCCCCAAGACCTGTCCAGTTTTCATACCAAAATAATGAGGATCCCATTTTTGTTTGCCAAAGGATTTGATGTTCAATCAGATCTCTGCATTCCAACATTTTTCTCCAGATGTGAGACCCCCTTTTCCACGGAACAATTACAGGATTTAATTTTTTACAGTATTTCTGACATACGAAAGAGATCCATAGGCTTGGTTTTGTTCTGAAATTCCACCACAACTTGCTGAATAATGCCTTTGTTACATCATGCAGTGACCTGAAACCTATTCCTCCTTCCTCAAATGGCATGCATAAGGTATTCCATGAAGCCCAATGCCTACTTGTTCCTCCTACAGTGCTTCTCCAGAAAAACTGAGCAAACAATTTGTGCAACCTATTTATCACATACTTTGGGGGGTTTACAGCTGACAGTAGATGCATAGGCATACTTTGCAATACATGGGATATAAGAACTGCCCTGTCCCTACTGATAATAACTTGTCATGCCATGATTGCAGTTTGTCCATTACCTTAGTAATTAAGGGCTGATAGAATTCCAACTTTCTCCTTGCATAAAATATCGGACAACCTAAATATATGATAGGGAAATCATTCCTATGAATGCCTGTGATCCTTTCCACCTTGCTGACCACTTCCATGTCTGTTAAATGATGCAGGTACACAGCTGATTTGGTCTTGTTACAAGCTGCCCAGATGCATTTTCATATGCCTTCAGCACTTGCATAATTAGCATCAGAGATGTTTCATCTGAGGATGAGAAAATAATCATGTCATATGCATATGCCAAATGATTGATCTTTGGACTCCACTTTGGCATCCCAAATCCACTAAAATACAGGTTAGTATGTAGTGCATTGAGACCCCTAGATAATGCTTCTGCTGCCAATATAAACAAAGTTGGAGATACAGGATCACCTTGTTTTATTCCCCTTGAGGACTTAAAGAACCCATGAGCTTGACCATTTATTAGAATAGAATACCAATTGTTTGAAACTAATCCAAAGATAATCCCTATCAATATTTCTGTGAAACCCATTTTTCTCAGTACCTTGGTTAGAAATAGCCAAGATATTCTATCATAAGCTTTGGTCATATCTAGTTTCAGGATGACATTAGGTCCAGCCTTAGTTCTAAGTCTAATGTCTGTCACTATCTCCTGAGTTAGAAGGATGTTTTCTACTATATTCCTTCCCTTAACAAAACCTGCCTGTTCCTCCGATATCAGACTTGGGAGAAATTTCACTATCCTTTCATGTATCACCCTTGATATAACCTTATTAGAAAAATTACTGAGGCTTATTGGTCTTAAATCAGAAAAGGTGGTAACTTCTTTTTTCTTTGGAAGAAGAACTAGGTTTGTGTGTGTTACACACTTGGGTAGCTTATGACCATTGAAAAAAGCCCTCACCATGTCGTACAGGTCATCCCCTATTAAGTCCCAACAAGAATGATAAAATTTTCCTGTCATACCATCTGGCCCCCCCAGCACTATCACCATTAAGTCCAAGTACTGCCTCTTTAACCTCCTCTTTTGTTGGTTGTTTTATCAATTCTGCATTCTGCTCAGTGTTAATCAGATTAGGAACATGCTCTACGATATCAAATGATGCATGAGTAGTTGCTTCTGTGAACTGTTCCTCGTAGAATTTGATAGCCTCTTCTGCAATTTCTTGTTCTTCTTCAATCCAGGTTCCTCCACTGTTTTGAATTCTGATAAGTTTAAGTCTCTTCCTCCTACCTCTCACTTGTGCGTGGAAGAACTTTGTGTTCCTATCCCCTTCCTTGAACCAAGTCATGCCTGCCTTTTGTTGCCAATATTTCTCCTCTAGTGCCAGACATTTGATCAATTCTGCCTGAACCTTTTGTAGTCTTTCCCTGTTCATCCCTGTAGGATTTGCTTCAAATTCTGCTTCATGGACCATCACTACCTCTTCCATACTTACTATCTTTTGGAATATATCTCCAAATGTAGCCTTACTCCACAATGATAGGGCCTTCTCTATTTTTTTTAACTTGTGATTAAAAAGAACAAAAGGGTTTGCACTGAAATCAGCAGTCCAATTCTCTTTCACCACATCTTTAAAAGTCGCATGTTCCACCCAAAAATTCAAGAACTTAAAGGCTTTTTTTATAGGTGGAGTCTCAAAATCACACTTCAGATACATTAGACTATGATCAGAGCCAGTCTTTGACAAATGTTGCACCTCTATTCCTGGACATGTTTGTTGGAACTTCGCATTTGCCAAACATCTGTCCAGTCTTTTGAATATACAGTCTTCTTCTGCTCTCCCATTCCACCATGTAAATATGCTGCCTTTAAATCCAAGGTCGAATAGATTGCAAGTGTTGATACAGTGTCAAAAATCATCAATTTCATTCAGTGACATAGGTAACCCACCAAACTTCTCTTCTTCGTCCCATATTACATTGAAATCACCTCCTACAAGCCATGATGCATCCATATCCCTTGCCATTGCATATAATGAGTCCCATAATTCTATCCTCTCAATTGCATCACATTTTGCGTATATCAATGTTAGGACAAACTCCACATGCGTTTCAGTATGAAACAATCTTAGTGTTAATTGTTGCACCATATTGTACATAACAGTTACCTCAAATACCTCATCTATAAAAGCCCAGATCTTGTTTGATACATTTGAAATTGCTTGTGCAAGTCCTATCTTGTTTCTGTATCTTTCCAGTTTTTTTGCTTGTTGCTTTGGCTCCATTAATCCTACAAAATCATAGTGATTTTGCCTATGCATTTTTGTCAACCTTTCAAAGGCCTGCTGTGTGTTGACTGACCTTATATTCCAAATGAGAGCATTCATCACTGATTGTTGGATTTAGTTAGCGTTCTCCTTGTGTGCACCCCAGCTTTTGGTGCTGCAAAATTATCTTTCTGTTGCTTCTTTTTACCTTTTGCTGCTGATTTTGCCTTTTCCACTTGCATAGGTGATAAATCACCTTTCCTTGCCGCATTCATAAGGTGTTGGGTAGTTGATTCTTGATCCATGTCGTATCCTATTTTACCAGATTCTTCTCCCTCTTCATTGTCTTCCTTCCCTGCTGATGTAGCTCCAAATGCATTCTTTTTAGGGACCAAAGATTTCTCTTCTCCTTTTTTTAATAGCTGCACCTGATTTTTCTCCAATGTAACAGTAAAATTTACTATTTCTGTTTTTTTATTTTGGTTGTTTCTCCTTCTCTATTGTGATGTGTCCTTGTAGATATTCTTGTAATTTCTGAAGTTGATCTTCTTCTGTTCCTCCAGGATCATTTACCTCTGGGCCTCTTCCTTCATAGTTGCTAATTTCTGTGACTTCTGTTGTCTGAAAATTATTGATGTGCTCAACATTTTTTGATCCTTCCTTTATTAAATGAAAACCAGTTGTATTGTTGTCATTGGCATGCATATCTCCATTTACACTTTGCTCATCTTCTTCTTTGTCATTCTCATTGGGTTCATCATCAACTTGTGCTCCTAGTGGTACTTCGTTCTCCTCTGAATCGTATTCCCTTTGTGCTTCCCATAGCCTGCCTCCACATTCTTGTACTCTTTCTTTAAATGTAGACGATTTTGACCCTTCTGCTTGAGAATTTGGATTTTTATTAAGTACCTTGTTCACTAATGTATCTTGTGATGGGATTTCCTAGCATGGTTTATTGATCTTCATAATTCCTTCTCCTATTTTATCCTTGAAGCTTCTTTCTACCCATTGTGCGGTATCGTTATTTGATTTTGATGCCTCCTTTCCATTGTCTAGACCATTATTCGAAATAATCCCAGATAAGTTAAGATGAAAAGCTTGTGCTGCTGGATTTAGCTTTCCCCAATTATTGACCATATTTTTTTGTTTTTGCTTTGTAGATGCTTGGTTATGAAGTGCTGAAATGTTTGTTGCTACATTAGCTGCCACCATTGCCAATTGATTAACAGGTTCTTCCTCTTCATCCATCCCTTGTAATATTGCAAACTTGTTAGCTACTTGAACATGATCATTATCTTCATTGTCTACTGCCTCCAACTCCTTATCATTGTTCCTTTGTGCTTCTACTTGTCTCTCTACAGTGCTTGTACCCTCCATGTTCTTATTATTTTCAAACTGCTTAGGTGGTGCCATCTCCATTTCATTATTAGTGAGACTAGTATTTTGATTTACTACATTTCTAACTTTGTTGTCCTTCACTTCCTTCCATTGCTCTTTTGCTGTAACATTCACATTACCCACGACCTTTCTACTAGATAACATCATTATGGGCTGTGAGTTCCCTATGTCCTGCTTTTTAGCTGTATCTGTATGGTTGTCATTCTCCTTCTCCATATATAGTTTAGGGTGTATCCTCCAGCATTCAAATTGATCATGCCCTTGAAGTTTACAATGTCTGCAATATTTAGGCAGCATGTCATATTGAATTCTCACCCATTCAGTTCTTGTTGTTCCGTTAGCTTCGTTGGCTATGTCCATCCTCACCTTTTTAGGCAGATCTGCAAGTAAGTCAACTAGTACCTTCACCCTAGTACAACTAGGTCTAGTTTTGTTAATTGTTGCCATGTCTAGATGCATAGGTTTACCTACTGCTGAAGCTAAAGAGAAAAGGCATTCCTTTACAAAAAATGTTGGCAATAGACCTGGGAATGAAATCCAAGCCATTGCCTTGGGTGTTTCTTCATCTGCTCTAAACTTTGAGTCATAAATTAAAGGCCTAAGCTGATATTGATAGCCATCCCTGTCCTTTATGTAATGAGTTTTTGATGAGAAATGAAGATAGTCCTTCCTTAACGTCATTCTAATTAAAATATGTCTATCCCTTAGAAAACCAATGTTACATTCACCTTTAATACCGCATTGAATTGGTATTAACTTACGCAATTGTTGAATTTCTGGACTTCCATAAGAACATTTACCAACTATTGCATATTGTAATCCTTCGATGATATCCATCCTTTCTACTTCTGCTTCTGTGAATTGAATAACATGTTCTCCATTCAGTATTGTAGGCGGACGAATTGGAATTGGCTCAACTTCCTGTTGCTCTTTCATTGCAGCATTTAAAGTGCAAGGTTTCAGAAATTTGGAGTAATCCATCAGCTGTTTGTTGTTATTTGTGTTCCCTGATGCTTGTGCCAAGTTTGGAGGAGATTGTTTAGGCAGCGCAGCCTCTATATGTGGCTGGCCACCTGCCAGTGTGTCCATTACAGTTGTAATTCTTTAGCAGTATACTTACATGACACAGGACCTTTGTAATTAAACGATGCTACTGTAATAACTTCACATTACTTATTGCGTATGGCTGTGAATCCAAGAATGAACCTTAAAACAGAAGCGCTGGATTTAGCTGAGTTGCTAGAATTGAATGAAGAAAACTGTCTACTACAGTAACTCGTGAAAATGAAATTAAGATCTACAAAAATTGACTATAGATCTGAGGTTGAAACCAATTGGAAATTATTCGTAAGGAAATTATGTATCTTTTGACACCAAGTTTGGTAAGTTCCACCACCGGATTCCGGATTTAAGACCGAAAATGATGACGAAATTACTATTCCTTCTCTTCCTAGAGAGAAGGCAGAGAGAGGATTTTTTATGTGATATTTTTTGCTTTGAGTACTTTCTCCCTTTTATTTCCTTTTCTTTTTCCTTTCCACCTTTTTTTCTTTAATTAAAAAAATCTAAATTAAAATCCTAAATTTATCTAGATTGTAAAACTAACCAATTTCCTAAAAATTATAAAAATTCTTTGATCCTAAATCAAAAAGGAAAATCGATAATCTAACAATTAAAGGTAAAAATGTAAAATGGGCCTTTTTTGTAATTTTTATTTTTAATGAAACAAATAATTAACTAATTAATACTAAAAATATAAAAATAAAACCTAAATGCAATGCATGGTATTTTTGTATTTTTCATTATTTTAATGAAAGTAAACATGCACAGAAATGCCATTAATTAACACAAATTCCCACAAAATCCTATAAAATTGCAAAAATTGGGAAAAAAATTATTTTCTTAGATTTTATGGGAACAATTCCTATAGGGAAAAAATCATGTGCTCACATCAAGCACTCTCACTATACTCCAAAGTTAATAGGTTCTACCCCCTCCAGTATGTGTACTGCCTTGGGATCCTCTTGAGAACCCTCTGAACTCTGGTATACTGAGGCTAGCCCTTCCACACTGTACTTGTTCAATTTTGGTTACCAAGTCTAGGTGTAAGCATTGTCCGGGATCTTTGAGATCCTTAGGGAACTTTGATGCACCTAGACTATGACATTGTCTATGGAATTGAGGCATTTGAGGCTTGGAGGCTTTGGAAACCTGAGCCTATCTGTAGGCTCCCTATAAAATAACTTCTTATTTTCTTATCTACTTATGTAATTCATTCATATGGTCTATAATAACCTATAAATGAATATTGGGGTAATTAGTGAAAAGGGTGGGTAGCTATATGTTTGTGGGGTAATACGAGTAGAAACCATGCCTATAGGACTTTACAATTTGGAACTAAGACATGTTCCGCACCTTGCATGAGGCTAAGCCTGCCTCCATATTTGCATAAGGCTAAGCTCTGCCTGTGTCTGCCTTCATAAAAAGAAACCAGGCCTATAGGACCTTTGTATATTGTTATGTGAGAAATCATGCCTATAGGTCTCAATTGATTCCATGATAGAAATCATGTTTAATAGGTCTTAATCAGTTTCACAAGTAGATACCATGCCTATAGGATATAATCCAAATTCAGCTTCTATTATAACAAGTGTTTATGTGTGTTTTTATTTGTCATCATGCCTACAAGTCTTTAACATCAGTATTAAACAAGTAGATATCATGCCTATAGGGAATAACACCAGAAATTCTGCCTATAGATCTCCCTAAGTTTAGTTTAAATAACTCAATCCGGTTAATGCTTGGCTCACTTCTGAACTGGTTTAATTAAGTGGTTTATATTTCCCTGAAACAAGTTCTTTTAAAAACTGCCTTAAATCTGTTATTAGACAGCATGCCTATAGGGACTAAAGGGTCCGTTTCAAAACCTGCTTTGTTTTACTATGTAAAATGTAGTCATCAGTATTCCGCGTATAGGCAAGCCTGTAGGGCATTTTCAAAACTTACAATTCTGAAACTGTTTCTGGGAGTTAACGTTGTTCTAACAGGTTTTTAAAAGCAATATGCAAATGGTAGGATCATTACTTTTGATTTTATAAAATAAACTGCCCGTCTTCTGTATATTCACTTAGACATCATGCCTTAGGATATTGTTTAACAAAAGACCCTTATTTGTGTTTGAGTCGTGCTGTTTATGTGTATTGTTTGAGGAGGTAACTTTGAGCCTCTAATTGCCCCCTTCTATCTTATGTGTTAAAGTCCTAATTGTTCTTGTATGTCGCCTTAGTATTTTCACCTTTAAAACATTAGGGGTCTGTCTAGAACCACCTCTAGGTAGAGGTCCTAAATCCCTCTAGCACTATTAAGAAGGGACAAGTAACAACACGCAATAGAGATCGCTGGCCAAACACTCACTTTAAATGACCACTAAGTGGATAGGAAGGGTATATATGGTATATGATGACTACACGCTAATGTCACGTGTAGCCCCTCATTGAGGAGTGTTTACCGAACATTGTGTGCGGTGATCCTATAGGCTAAACAATATAGGACCTCCCCACTTTCCCGAGATTCTTTTGTTTAAGGCATTGTTTTATACAACTTGTCCAAAAAACTTATGTCTTATTTGAGTCATACAAATATGCCTTATTTGTAATTATTTGTTTCAAGTACTTATTTGGACTAATTAGTGACTATTAGTTTAGTCGGGACCCACAGTTGTGGATCAAGAGGGGTGTCTAACACCTTCCCCTCGAGGCCATTTCAAGCCCTTACCCTAGTCTCTGGTAATGCAAACCAATCCAAGAGTTAATCACTCTAGGTGCCCTAACGCACCATAACTCGTTAGGTGGCAACTCTTCAAATACCCAATTCCCAAAAGGAAAGGAGTTATCACACCGCAGGAATGTCGAAACTCGAACCTCTCTCTGTGGAGGGAAAAAAGGGGGCGCGGAAGTTGAGGTGCGAGATGTATTTTCTATGATAGGCTAGTTTGGAGGACTTGAGGCCAGGTTTAGACCATAACTTAGGCTCGGTAGTTTCAGTTGTGTGAGTATGTGCTTTAAGACTTATATGTCCGGTAATGTCCCTATGAGTGGAAATTATGGCTCAGTGAGTTATTGGATGGCTATATAATGAGTATAATATGACTGCGGGAGGTGTTCAGATGGTTTGAATGTTACGAGAAGAGTTTTCTTGAGATGTGAAAAGGACTATTGGATGGTCGATTTTTGTGGATGTGTTATACAGTCTGGAGTTATGAGGGTTTTGAGGGATTCTTTCTTTTTATTTCATTTATGGAACGAAGTAAATTCTCATGTCTTATTGATGAGTTCAAAATCAGGAAGATTAAGCGATTGCATAGTAGTTGTGGCTGTGAAAGGTTATAGAGAGATGTCAGTTTGAGGCTAAGTAGGTGGATTATTACCTACTAGGTAATCTACAGATGTGTGATCCTTATGATATTGTGTGGAGGGTTTCTTTTCTACTAGTGGGTTATATGTGTTGTGATTTTAGTGTGGGTCGATTGAGAAAGTTGACCTGACTATCACAAGGATGAATGCAGGCTTAGTTGATGATTTGAGGTATTTTATGGGTTGTGTTGCAGGAGCTTGTGAAGTATTTAGTTGAATCTCACTACAGGATTATGACATTAATAGAGTATGGATATTGTAAGTTATTGGGTGTTTTGTTCTATGGCTTTGAGAAAAGTGGGGGAGTTTTCCATCGGCGATTTGATTGCATGGTTATGTGTTGTATTGGTTTCTATCTGAGGCATACTTGTAGACAGGTTATGACTTGCAGAGGTTGATTTTCAGGATGACTTGAGCAAGGAATTTCAGGAGTGGTTTAGGGTTGTTGTTCGTGACGGATTTAATGTACTAAGAAAAGGGATTCGCTCGGTTGCTTAGAGGTGTTGATTACTTCTTTAGGTGTTGGTGTGATAATGGAGCACAAATCATTCGGCTCGTTTGGTGGTTCATTTGAGATTTGAATAGGGTGGATGACTCTCGAGTGAGTTCTAAGGAGTTTTTAGAATCATATGTAGCATTTGAGGATTTTTTTTAGATTTGTATATGGCTAGAATCTGAGATTTGCATTGGACGGTGTTGAGACTCGTGGTATTTACTATATAATTATGATACTACATTTCAGTATCAGGAAGGTAAAGGAAACAATTTTAGATTCACATAAGGCCTTTTCAGAGTGGGTGTCTCGATTGTGGTACTTTTGGGGTGCAAAGAGGAAATACAATTGCCTATGGGCCTTAGGGTGGTGTGGTTTTGTGCTAGGATCTCGTGTGGTAAGCTTTGTGTAAGGGTCATAGTCTACTAGCTAGGAGAAGTGTTAACTTGATGGAAATTCGGAAGGAACTCGGAGAAATAGGACAACTTGGTAGTAGGTTGAATCAGAACAATAATGGATATGATCGGTCCTTTGGGTACTTATGATGTGGTAAGTCTCTACAGGTGTGTTTTTAGCAATACTCTTGGGATTGGTACCTGCGTGACTTGGTTGAGTTAGATTCAGTTCTAGTGGCTTGGTTATATGAAAATGGGTTTCAAAGTGTTCTCGATGATTTCTGCCACAATTTGAGATGGATCTTATCCTAAGATATGAGGTATATGTTGCGTGATGTAATTTTCTCCTGGATGGGATAAAGTAGAAGGTTTCTGGCTGATTGGGTATGTATCCTACTGGTGACTCATGGTTGATAATGAGTTTATGGTACTTTTCACATGATGGCATGATAGATTCGGTGCGTCTTGTGGGATTGAGATTCACATGTACAAGGTGACTATTCGATTTTGGAAGGAAGGTCATGAATTTTGAACAACATGGACGGTTTTGGATGTTTAGATGAATACTATTACTACTTAGTATTGCCTAAGAAGAGTGCGCATTTGAGAAGGCGCACTGTGTTTTGACTTACGGATGCTTTATTGGCATTGCAGTACTCGCCTGGTTGATTGACTGCTTATGTTCAGATTTTACTGTGTGGCACGGAAGAATTATTGAAGTATTCTTCATGGGATGATCGTTTATGAGAGACGTGTTAGACATTCGAGTGGTGGAGTTGGGATCAACTATGGTGATTCGTGTGTTCTATGGATTTGGAGACTGGGAGTTCTCCGAAGCAGATTGTTTTAAGGTTGCAGTCTGTGAAGATTTGGCCAAATTATTTATGAGGGTGGTATGTGTTATAGTTATATAAATGTGGTCTTTTGAGGGCTATTTATCCATTTGGGGATGGCCAGAGTTGATTTGGGGGCCCATTGGTAGGCTCAATGAGGATGTGCAATCTACTTCAGGTCATATTTATTGACTTAGAACTATTAGTGTCGAGGGGTATGGCATTCGGTTAGAGTTGAGCTTGTTCATGTTCTGATATGTTCTCTATGTTACTCTTCCATGCTACAAGGGGTTATGATTTGTTGGTTATATGCACACATGATGTAGTTCTGTTTGGCCTTGTATCGGAATTCGAACGAGATGGTAATTGGGGTGTTGAATGGTTGAGTGTGCCTTGATTTTGGTTTTTCTGGGCTATGGTATATAGTGTTATTCGCTTCTCCATGTTTGTGGTCACGCACTTCGTATACTTGATGTCGAATTGCGCGTGGTTATTGATTATGAGCATTGTGGCTTGAGGTATTCCATATGGACACATGTTTGGATGGGGTCACGCATTGCAGCTTGGTTTATGTTGGGATATGATCCTTTATGATAGATTCGTGTGTCTTGGTTCTACTGTGTGTGATGGGTTCATAGAATTGCTTTGTGGTGGTACTTGTTGAATGTCACGACCCCAATTTCCCTCCGTAAGATGTCGTAATGGCACCTAGTCTTTAAGACTAGGTAAGCCTAACACTTGCTAAATAAAAAGACGAATTCAAATATTAAATTAAAAATATGAGATAAAAATCTTTTACAAATTACAATTCCCAAAACTGGTAGTACAAGTCAAAAGCTCTACTGAGTTTGCTAGAAAATCTCTAAATACAACTGTTCATAATAGAATTAAATAGCAGAAGGTGACTCCGAGGCCTTTGAATGCGACGACAAATTTACCTTTAGTCTCCATAGCTTGAACAGCCAGCTAATAAGCAACAACAACAGTGGCACCTGGATCTTCACAAAATGTGCGGAAGCATAGTATGAGTACACCACAGCAGTACCCAGTAAGTATCAAGATTAACCTCGATGGAGTATTGACGAGGGACAATCAAGATACCTACTAGACTAAACAACCTTAACAAGTGTGTAGATAAAACTAATAGAGGAAACAATATTAATATTAAGCTAATCAGGATAAGGAGCACAAATTAATACTTTCAATGATTGTTTATACCCAATTTTTCCCTATAATATTTTTAAAGTACATATATACCTTCAAAACTATGCATTAGCATCAATGGATATTTTTCCATAATTTCTATATTTTTAAATTAATTTATTCTAGTATTTTATTTATATAAATAATTACAAAATTGCATCACTAATGGCTCTATAACATTTCATTGATTTAATTTTGCTATTTATAGCCATATTAAGTTCAAATTATTTCATAAATGGCCAGATTTACACCTTTTGATTACAATTGCAATAATTTTGCAATTATAACCCATGCATATAGCACTGCATTATTTTACCAGGAATTGGTCCATTATATTTTTAAAATATTGAATAATTATTTTAAAGCACTTCTATGCATGAAAATTATTTTTTCTCATTGTTAATTATTTTATAAAATAATTTTTATTCAATTACTTGGGTATTTAATAAATAACCCTCCTATTTTCGGATCTAGCCTAATTGAACAACCCAATTTCAATCCCAGGTCCCTAACCCAATTAACCCTAAGCCCAAATCAAATTAAACCCGGTACCGAACCCTCTAAATCCTGGTCGTTGATCACAGAGATCAACGCCCATTATCACTTCTTACCTTTTTAATTCCAAACGACCTCCCTCTAACCTAGCTCATTCTCACCACACTCCGCCGCCCTCGTTCCCTCATCTTTTCAGTTCTCTCTATGAGACCTAAACCTAACCCTAGTCGCCGCCACCCAAAACCAGCCCTAATCCCTCCGATCCTCACTCGATCCATGGATTCCCATGGTTGTTTGAGACTTATACTTGTCTCCTACGTCTACTGGTTGCTTGTTTATGTGATTTCATGGAAAGATCTCGAAGAGATCTAGTCCAGATCTTGTTCGAGACCCTTTAAGAGTCCGTCAATGTTTTGTGAGTGCTTTTTCTATCGATATTTATGGTTCAAATCTCTGGTTCAAGACCAGATTTCCCTTTACCCTTTTCTTTTTCTTCAAAAACCTAATGTTTGGACTTGAATCGGTTCAGATCTTTGTAGATCTGGAGCGGTTATGAGTTCATCACTGATTTTCTTTAAAGTTCTCTTACTTCCTTACTGTTAATCGATTTTCAGCATTATGTTATTCTAGGGTTTTTGGTTTCTTTGTTATTTGTTGTCTGAATCCCTACCTATTTGAAATGTTTCAAGTTTCCATGGCTGTTTTCTTTAAGGGTCCTTTGATTTCAATACTATCAATCAATCTTAAGTGTTCTCAAATTAGGGTTCTTCCCGGACTTCTCTTCAAGAGGTTTTTCTACTTTCAAATGTTTAATCTAGTCATCTCTTTACGTATTTAGTTAATTTTCGTATGTATGCTCGAACCCTAGATGTTTCTGATGGTAACACTGATTTCATCAATTGTTTTTCATTTATTATGTTTATGTTTGTGAACCAGTCATATTAACTGATTCTATTTAGGGATTCAAATGTGTTCCCTGTTAAATCCAGTATTCTTTGGAATTTTTGCCCTAATTGATCTCTATTGATGATTCGAACTAGCTTTTCTTATTAAGTCTGGTATTTCTGTGAGGGTTTACTTAATTGATTTCTATTTTAGGGAATCTGAATAACTCTTTCCTATAAAATCAGTATTCTTTGAAGATTTCACTAATTAACTCCTATTAAATGTCCTGTTAAAATCAGTATGTGCTGAAATTTTATATGTTTCTTTATTTGTGACCTTAACTGATCATACTTGCCTTAATTGGTTATCAGTATGGTTTTGGGATTTCTTCTTACTCCTTACATGGAATGTTTTTTGAGTCCTTACCTTAATTGGACCCCTTGTTGTGATCGTTAATTGATTGCCCCCCCCCCCAATTAAGGGGCCTATTCCGGGCTCCTCTAGGGGAATTGATTCTGTGACTGATTAATTGCTCCTAATTGATTGAACTGTGATTCTTTTATCTTATTTGTTTTACTCCCTAAAGTGTTATATATACCCTCTCATTCTGCTTCTTCAACACACGAATACACTATTCAGAATACACACACATACATTCGAAACTCTCTCTTCTTTCTTTGCTGCTTGTGCTAACTGTTGGTCTAGCCAACATAAAGCCAAGGCTAGATGGTGGAATTGTACCTGTTTTTCACATTCTGCATTTTTACTTTAACTGATATGTCTCTAGTTAAATTTTGAAATTTAACTCTATGTGTTCCATGTCTATACATCCATGCTTATTCTTGTACTAGTTACTCAATTATTTCCATGTTTACTGCTTTAGTCAGCATGCTTAAATTCTGCCTTCTCTTGTTAAATGTGTAGTCAGCATGCCTAAGTCTCACTTGATTATTTGATATTCTCCATCATGTTTATTCAGCCACTGTTTACTCTTTTTAATTGGTATAATCATATTGATAATTTAGTTATCTAGTGTACTTGGTTGATCCTAACGAACACACACTTTGTCTTCAATATGACTATTTGCTTCTTATCATGACTAGTTTATTAAGTCTCTGAACTATTAGACTCCTATTTGTTCTGTACAGCTGTTGCTCCACATGCTCCCCTAGACCCTGTTGTATGTTTGAACTCTCTATGTCCCAACCCCCTTGACCCCTATTTGTAAAGTGGGTTGCTAAATGATTGTGATTGCTCTTTTCAAAATTGATCTCAAAATTATTATTCACTCTTAGTACTTTCTCTAAACTGTGTCTATTCCTGAAAACCTGTTTCACTCCTGAAAGTTTATTTCAACATTATTTTATGTCAAACACTCTCACCCTACTCCTAGATTATTAAGTTCTGCCCCTCTTGTAAGGCCCTGTGAAATTTCTACTCAAAAACCCGAAATCTAGTAGTGCCAAGTTAAGAATATGTGTTAGAAATTTATAAAATCTGTGGCACGAACCTTTTGGACTAATCTGTGCATTAAAAGTTAAGGAAAGATGTTCTTCAAAGAGCGCATTTCTACGGCCCATTATGCGACCACATAATAGCAATGCGGGCCGCATATATACCGCAGAGCGAGTGAGTATGCTGGATAATTTTGAGGTCAACTGTGCGGCCAATTATGCGATTGCATAATCGATATACGAGCCACATAGTAGTTGCATAACCTCCTTGGGATTTTTTTGAAGGGACATTCTGCGGTGTATTATGCGACCGCACAACAGGTATGCGGACCCGCCTATTGGTCGCACCAAAATAAACTAAACCAATATCCACAAAACCCTCCTGCACCATATCAATATGCAACTCCACCTCAAAATCGCAATCCCTTACCGATACCAACTCCGCCATAACACCACCATCAATCAATCTAGTACCCACCAACCGCTACTTAACATACTCTCCAAAACACACCACGACCCATTCCCGATTCTCTAACCAATGCCCAATACTACGCCCAGGTTCCTGGCACTTACCAAAACAACCCTATATATCTGGAAACCGTACCTCTACTCAACAAACCTCCTATACACTAGAATCCGCTGAGAAGGACCTGCTCATCAAGAACATAGCTGAGGAACTCAAGAAATTGACAAGTCGGGTTCAAGGTGTCGAAGGAGGCAAATAGATAGAGGGTTTGAATTATGAAGACCTATGCATACAACCAAATGTAGAACTGCCAAAGGGTTACAAACCTACTAAGTTCGAGATTGTTGACGGTACAAGTGATCCTAGGATTCATCTAAGGACCTATTGTGACAAGCTTGTCAGGGTCGGAAAGGATGAAAAGATCCGGATGAAAGTTTTTATGAGAAGTCTTATAGGAGATGCTTTGTCCTGGTACATCAGCCAGGATCCTAAGAAATGGTCCAACTGGGTGAGTATGGTGTCTGATTTCATGGACCGATTTAGGTTCAACATAGAAAATGCACCAGATTTTTTCTACATTCAGAACCTTAAGAAGAAGCCCACCGAGACTTTCCGCGAGTATGATACTCATTGGAGGTTAGAAGCGGCCAAAGTTAGGCCAGCTTTGAATGAGGAACAGATGAAAAAATTCTTCATCAGAGCACAAGATCTACAATACTATGAAAGGTTAATGGTTATTGAAAACCATAAATTCTCTAATATCATCAAACTTGGTGAAAGGATCGAAAAAGGCATCAAAAGCGGGATGGTAACGAACTTTGAGGCACTATAAGCCACAAACAAAGCATTACAATCAGGCGTCATATCAAAAAAGAAAGACGTCGGGGCAGTAATGATGGTCAGGGCCCAAAATCTCCACTCACATAACAAACGTCTCCACTCATATACAAAACACCTCCACCCACATCCCAAACACCCCCACCTACATACCAACCCTCATCTCCCAGATATCCCCAACCAGCCACTGTCTATCACACCTATAATCCCCAACCATCTCATTTCCAGTCAGCTCTAACTCGCCAAAATTATCCAAGACCACGACCCAATTTTGACCACAAACCACCTAGACAATATACGGCTATTGCTGAACCCATCGACCAGCTGTATGAAAGGTTGAAGGCCACTGGTTACGTCATTCCTATCCCCGCTGTGGCAGTGGAGAACCCATCCTAATGGGTCAACCCAAACAAAACATGTGCATACAATTCCGATATGAAAGGCCACACCATTGACGAGTACCGAACATTAAAAGATAAAATCCAGACACTGATTGACAACAAGGTCATATAGGCAAAAGAAGTTGCACCCAATGTCCACAATAATCCTCTCCTAGATCATAGGGGCGGTGGAATACATGTGATAGAGATGGATGAAGAATGGGATCCTAAGGGGTCAATTGGGCTTATTCGAGAAGGCGATGACTTTAAACCCATAGTTACACTTACTCCTATTGTAGTACAAACTCAGTCACCAGTCGAGTTTGAGGTAGCTGCATCAGTTCCATTTGAGGTAGAGGTAGCTCCACCTACGGCCACCCCTGTTGCATTTGAAGTAGAAGTGGCCACACCTTTCACAGTGGAAATATCAACCATACCTCCTTTCGATTCAAAAGCAATACCCTGGGATTACGTTGCCGAATCTAGGCGAAAAGGAAAGGCAAAGATGGAGGAATCCAATGTTGCACAAGGAATGACTAGGACAGGAAGAATCTATACACCTGAACACTTGGGAGGACCAAGTAAGGATGCCACTACCAAGTAGCCTGTCCTTGAAATAGGACCAGATGTCCTTTGGAGAAAAGTACAAGCAAGGGAATACTCCGTTATTGATCAGATATTCATCCTATCACTGTTGCAAAATTCAGAGGCGCACAAGAATGATTTATTGAAGGTGTTGAGCAAAGTTTATGTACCAAACAATATCACCTGCTGAGAGATGGCCAACATGGTAGGGCCAGTGCTGAAAAGTCATAAGATAATCTTCCACGAGGATGAACTACCACCTAAAGGGTTGAATCATAACCGAGCATTGCATATCATAGTACAATTTGAAGATAAATTCATTTCTAGAGTTCTGATCGATGGAGGTTCAAGCCTCAATATTTATCTGTTGGATACTCTGAAAAGATTGGGCAAAGGTTTCCATGAAATACGGGCAGGAAACATGAACGTGAAATCCTTTGATGGGTCTCAAAAGGCCACGATTGGGGAGACTAATCTTTGTCTGTAATGGGGCCAACTTGGTTCGATGTTGAATTCCAAGTGCTTGACATATCATCTTCATACAATTTTCTGTTGGTCCGACCATGGATACATGCTGCTGGGGCTGTGGCTTCCACACTACACCATGCCGTGAAGTCTGAATGGAACCATCAAGAGGTGATCATCCAAGGGGACAGGAGTAACCCCATTTACACCAGTCAAACCATCCCGGTTATTGGGAACAGAAGAAGGCTAGGAGGGGAAACCTATCATCACATTGAACGTGTCAATGCCTTTGAGAAAGACAAATGGTGGAGTAACAAAATAGAAATCATACTAGTATGGTCTGGGTATGAACCCAGCAAAGGGCTTGGGAAGAATCTCCAAGGCATAACCAAACCAATATAGCTGAAGCATCATGGTACTACCTTCGAGCTCGGATACCAGTATACATGGCAGGAGTATGATGACTGGTCGCCTCCATGGCGTGGACCTTATTACCCATTTGAGCAACTAGTGCCACATCTAGGTCAGACTTTTCACCAAGCTTATACAATATGGGGAACTGCAGAAGAAGAAGCTTTAGCTGGGCTGAGGAATCTATTCCTAGAGGACGAAGACATGGATTGCAGTGGGATAATTGAGGAGGAGGAGGAAGAAGACCTCAGTATTCATACTGTAGAGAAGGGAGCTGTTCTCAGGAACTCGACTGCCACACCATCCCGGGCTTGCCGAGTCCCTAGGTAGCTTGGCAATAAACTTAATTTTATTTCTATAGCCATGCTAGGCATCTAAGATATTTTCAGTAATTTTGTTTTTAAAGACTCGCTTGTTTCAAAATAATTGCTCGATTCATCGAGCCATACTTGTTTTGGATGTTTTCAGTTTTAATCAATGCATTGCTATTTACTATTTATTATTATCTTCCACACTTTTCTTTCTACAACATTATTATTACTTTTCCTGATGTACCGGTGACTGTAACATGTAATGAGGAAACACAATGTAAGGATAGTGACTCGGATGAAGAAAATGAAATACCTGAGGAGATTGTCAGAGAGGTTGAGAACTTTGAGAATAAGCCTAAGTCCAACCTGGATGAAACCGAAGCAGTAAACTTGGGAGACTCCAAAACTGTCAAGGAGACTCGCATAAGCATTCACTTATCACCGATCGAGAAGGAGGAGTACATTTGTTTCTTGAAAGAGTATGAGGATATCTTTGCATGGTCATATGATGACATTACCGGTTTTAGCACATCCATAGTGGCTCACAAGTTGCCTACCAATACCATGTGTCCGCCGTGAAGCAGGAATTCAGAAATTTCAAACCGGATATGATCCTGAAAATCAATGAGGGAGTAACTAAGCAAATCAAAGCCAAAGTCCTCAGGGTAGTTGAATACCTAACTTAGCTAGTCAACATTGTACCAGTTCCGAAGAAAGATGGGAAAGTCAAAGTATGTGTTTACTATCGAGACTTAAACAGAGCAAGTTCCAAGGACGACTTTCCACTGCCAAATATACACATGCTGATCGACAATTGCGCCAAGCATGAAATCTAATCCTTTGTAGATTGCTTCGCGGGTTATAACTAGATCTAGATGGATGAAGAAGACACAGAGAAAACAACTTTTATTACACCATGGGGGGTATACTACTACAAGATAATGCCATTCGGTCTAAAGAACGTTGGGGATATTTAGATGAGAGCCATGACAACCATCTTCCATGATATGATACCCAAAAAATAGAAGTATATATGGACGCCGTCATTATCAAATCCAAGAGGGCCGCAGATCACATAGCAGACTTAAGAAAGTTCTTTGACAGGTTAAGGAGGTACAACTTAAAATTGAACCCCGCAAAATGTGCATTCGAGGTTCCCACAAGAAAGTTATTGGGATTCATTGTCAGCCACCGAGGGATCGAGTTGGACCTATCCAAAGTTAAGGCTATTCAGGAGTTACCGCCACCTAAGAACCAAAAGGACGTGATGATCTTCCTAGGACGTCTAAACTATATCAGTCACTTCATAGCACAATCCACAGTTATATGTGAACCCATCTTCAAGATGTTGAGGAAATATGCCAAAACAAGCTGGCCCGAGGATTGTCAGAAAGCTTTCAACAAAATCAAGGAGTACCTGTCCACACCACCGATCTTGGTCCCACCAGAGCTAAGTCAACCTTTGCTACTCTATCTATATGCAATAGATGGAGCCTTCGGATGTGTTCTGGGATAACATGACGAGACAGGGAAAAAGGAGCAAGCCATATACTACCTGAGTAAGAAATTCACACATTATGAAGCATGATACTCTCTACTGGAACTCACTTGCTCTGCTTTGACCTGGACAACTCAGAAATTGAGGCATTATTTCTGTGCCTACACTACATACCTTATTTCCAAGATGGACCCTATGAAGTATATACTTTAGAAGTCCATGTCGATTGGGAAGTTAGCCAAGTGGCAGATACTATTAAGTGAGTTCGATATCGTCTATGTAACTTAAAAGGCGGTCAAAGGATAAGCATTGGCAGACCATCTTGCTAAAAATCCTGTGGGAGGAAAATACGAACCCTTGAAAACGTATTTTCCTGATGAAGAGGTATTATTCGTAGGAGAGAACATTACTGAAGCATACGATGGTTGAAAGATATTCTTCGATGGAGCTGAAAATTTCAAAGGAGTGGGCATTGGAGCAGTTTTGGTATCATAAATAGCTCAACACTACCCTGTATCTGCAAATCTTAGATTTCAATGCACTAACAACATGGCATAGTATGAAGCCTGCATACTAGGGCTCAACATGGTAATCGACATGAATATTCAAAGCTGCTGGTAATCGGTGATTCAGATTTTCTTGTGCACCAGGCACAAGGAGAATGGGCTACCAAGAATTCCAAGATATTTCCATATCTGCACCATGTACTGGAGTTGAGAAAGAGGTTCACGAAGATAGATTTTCGGCATGTTCCCAGAATTCAGAATGACTTTGCCGATACATTGGCCACTTTGTAATCCATGATACAGCATCCCGACAAGAACTCCATCGATCCCATCCCAATAAAGATCCATAGCCCGCTGGCATATTGTGCCCATGATGAAGAATAAACAGACGGTAAGCCTTGGTTTCATGATATCAAAGAATATTTGGCAAAAGGATAATATCCAGAGCAGGCAAACCAAACTCAAAAGCGTATGCTTTAGAGGTTTTCTTCCACAACGGAGGAAACTTGTACTGAAGAACTCCTGATTTGGGATTACTAAGGCATGTCGACGCAAAAGAAGCTTCTAAGCTACTTGAGGAGATCCATGCTGGGACTTGCAGCCCACATATGAATGGTTTTGTCTTGGCCAAGAAGATACTTAGGGCCGGTTACTTTTGGATGACCATGGAGACAGATTGCGTCCAATATGTCCGCAAATGCTACAATGTCAAGTGCATGCTGATATGATAAGAGTGCCGCCAAATGACCTCAATGCAACAAGCTCACCTTGACAATTCGCCGCCTAGGGAATGGATGTCATTGGTCCGATCGAGCCCACTGCTTCAAACGGGCGCAGATTTATTCTAGTGGCCATTGACTACTTCACAAAATGGGTGGAGGTTGCATCCTAAAAAGTTGTAACCAAGAAAGTCGTCACAGACTTTGTCAAGGATCGTATTGTTTACAGATTCGGAGTTCCCAAGTCCATTGTCACTGATAATGCCGCCAATCTCAATTGTGATCTGATGAAAGCCATGTGTGAAACTTTCAAAATCAAGCACAAGAACTCCACAACGTATAGACCTTAGATGAATGGAGTTGTAAAAGCCGTCAACAAAAACATCAAGAAGATACTAAGGAAGATGGTAGAAATCCACAAACAATGGCATGAGAAGCTACTCTTTTCTTTGTTGGGATACCGCACTACAGTTCGCACATCAACCGGGGCAACTCCCTACATGCTGGTTTATGGTACCGAAGCTGTCATCCCAGCCGAGGTAGGGGTTCCTTCTTTAAGGATCATACATGAAGATGAACTCAGCGACGTAGAATGGATAAGGAGCTGCTATGAGAAATTGGCCCTTATAGATGGAAAAAGAATGAACATAGTATGTCACGGTCAACTTTATCAGAACAGAATGTCTAGAGCTTTCAACAAAGGGTCAAACCAAGACAGTTTCCACCAGGACAACTGGTGTTGAAGAAGATCTTCCAACATCAAGTTGAAGCCAAAAGGAAATTCTCTCCCAACAGAAAAGGTCCTTACATGGTTCACAAGGTGCTAATAGGAGGAGCACTCATACTTGCAGAAATGGACGAAGAAGTCTGGCCAAAACCAATCAATTCAGGCGTAGTCAAATGATACTATGCTTAGACTATTTACATTTCTT
Organism: Nicotiana sylvestris; assembly: GCF_000393655.2. Taxonomy (NCBI): domain Eukaryota; kingdom Viridiplantae; phylum Streptophyta; class Magnoliopsida; order Solanales; family Solanaceae; genus Nicotiana; species Nicotiana sylvestris. The sequence continues at coordinate 84,644,985 of NC_091061.1, forward strand.
CATCAGATGTAATTGAACTACGCTTGACCTGATTCCAATTTAAGAGGGGATACGTAGGCAGCCCTATGGGTTCAGTCATATCATAATAAAATTTCCATTTTCCCCAGAACCAAAAACTGGGGCAGAATTTTGAGGAGGACCCTCAAAATTCTGGAGCAAGTCTAGCCAACGCCATCACATGCCAGAAAGATAGAAACTGGTGCAAAATTTTGAGAAGGATTCTCAAAATTCTGAAGAAAGTTAAACAAGATTCGTTACTCCCAAACGGCCGAAGGATCATCTACTAAATTGGGGAAGAATTTTGAGGAAGACCCTCAAAATTCTAACACGAGAAAGCTGCAGTGTCTCTGAAATGTGTTATAGTCACTAGTTTATCTAAAATTACTTTATATTTCACCATGTTTTTAAAATAACTCTATTTTCATCAATAATCCGATATTTTCAAAAAAAAAAACTCTATTTTCGTAACAGCCAGGTGTTACCCAGGGAAACACAAACAAGACATCCAGAACGGATGATCATGGCCAGCAGATGAAGGCATGAACCAACCTCCCTTTACAAAACTTACAATTTTTCTTTGAACGCAGGTACATCTGACGTAACAGTAGCATTCGCAAATATATACATGTAGTGAAATCACTATCAATCGTGCCACCAGACACCGATCATATCTCCAACTAAGAAACATTCTACTCTTATTTGCTATTCGTTCATTGCATATTCATTTGCATAGGGCTGAGGCCTATCCCGCATCCTCCATGAGACTAAGCTCTGTCTCCATCTTGCATGAGGCTAAGCCCTGCCTCCATATTTGCATAAGGCTAAGCTCTGCCTTTTACTTGCACGAGACTAAGCTCTGTCTCCATCTTGCATGAGGCTAAGCCCTGCCTCCATGTTTACATAAGGCTAAGCTCTGCCTTTCACTTGCATGGGACTAAACCCTGTCCTGAATCTTGCATGAGGCTAAGCCCTGCCTCCATATTCGCATAAGGATAAGCTCTGCCTTTCATTTGCATAGGACTAAGCCCTATCCCAAATCTTGCATGAAGCTAAGCCCTACCTCCATATTTGCATAAGGCTAAGCTCTGCCTTCCATTTGTATGGGACTAAGCCCTGTCCCGCATCCTGCATGAGACTAAGCTCTATATCCATGTTGCATGAGGCTAAGCCCTACCTCCATATTTGCATAAGGCTAAGCTATGCCTTTCATTTGCATGTGACTAAGCCCTGTCCCGAACCTTGCATGAGGCTAAGCCCTGCCTCCATATTTGCATAAGGCTAAGCTCTGCCTTCAATTTGCATAGGGATAAGCCCTATCCCGAACCTTGCATGAGGCTAAGACCTGCCTCCATATTTGCATAAGGATAAGCTCTACCTTCTTATGGGACTAAGCATTGTTCCTCCTTGAATAAATGTTGCTTTATTCCAGCACTATCTATTTGCTCCTCTTTCGGGATAAGCTCTGCCCTCAACCTCACAAGACTAAGCCTTGTCTTGTTAATTTTAGCATCATATTATTATATCTCATCGGCTGAAATATCACCAACTTGTCTAAAGGCGTCATTGTCCAAAGGCATCATCCTCATAGCCGGAAGACATCATGCCATGGCCTGAGGATCTCTCAAATTTGCATATCATTATTCAAAGGTGTCATGGTTCAGAGGCACCATTTCATTGCCCGAGAACATCATTTCATGGCCTGCAAATCTCCTATATCACAATTCATGGCCAGGATATCATAGTCTAAAGATGTCATCCACACCGTCCAAGGGCAATCTTCAATGGTCCAAAGGGAATTTGCATCACGTTTAAATTTTCGTAGTAACTTGCGTACTTGCATGCATCGTATTTTGAGTTTGTAGGTGGTCCTGGAGGTAACTGTTTTTCAAACAGGAGCAACCTTCGCTCCTGTTTCTGCTCATACTATTTTCACTACCGATTCTCATCAGTTGCCCATCTTACCTCGTGACATCCAGCTATCTAGTGTATAATACATCTGATACACTTCAAACCTAAAATCATAACTCCATCCGACATTACCCTTCATAAAAGAACCTTTGCCGAAATTGGCTACCATTCCTATAACAAGTTCATCGACGCCATTCACCGGTGGATCCAGAACTACACATGACATGATTCCTGTAAAACCAAGGGATCGAGAACTACACATTACCCTTAAAGTGCATATATACCTTCAAAACTATGCATTAACATCAATGGATGTTTTTCCATAATTTCTATATTTTTAAATTAATTTATTCTAGTATTTTATTTATATAAATAATTACAAAATTGCATCACAAAATGGCTCTATAACATTTCATTGATTTAATTTTTCTATTTATAGCTATATTAAGTTCAAATTATTTTACAAATGGCCAGATTTATACCTTTTGGTTACAATTGCAATAATTTTGCAATTATAGCCTATGCATACATCACTATAATATTTTATCAGGAATTGGTCCATTATATTTTTAAAATATTGAATAATTATTCTAAAGCACTTCTATGCATGAAAATTATTTTATTTCATTGTTAATTATTTAATAAACTAATTTTTATTCAATTACTTTGGTATTTAATAAATAGCCCTCCTATTTTCGGATATAACCTAATTGAACAGCCTATTTCAACCCCTAGGTCCCTAACCCAATCCACCCCAGTCCCAAATCAAATTAAACCCGGCCCCAAACCGTCTATATCATGGCCGTTGATCACAAAGATCAATGGCCATTATCACTTCTTACCTTTTTAATTCCAAACGACCTCCCTCTAACCTAGCTCATTCTCACCACACTCCGCCGCTCTCGTTCTCCCATCTCTTCAGTTCTCTCTGAGACTTAAACCTAACCCTAGCCGTCGCCGCCAAAAACCAGCCCTAATCCCTCCGATCCTCACTCAATCCATGGATTCCCATGGTTGTTTGAGACTTCTTCTTGTCTCCTACGTCTATTGATTGCTCGTTTATGTGATTTCATGGAAATATCTCGAAGAGATCTAGTCCAGATCTTGTTCAAGTCCATCTGAGAGTCTGTCAATGGTTTGTGACTGCTTTTTCTATCGATGTTTATGGTTCAAATCTCTGGTGCAAGACCAGATTTCCCTTTACCCTTTCCTTTTTCTTCAAAAACGTAATGTTTAGACTTGAATCAGTTCAGATCTTTGTAGATCTAGAGTTATTCTGAGTTTATTACTAGTTTTCTTTAAGGTTCTTTTACTTCCTTACTGTTAATCGATTTACAACACTATGTTATTCTAGGGTTTTGGTTTCTTTGTTATTTGTTGTCTGAATCCCTGCCTATTTGAAGTGTTTCAAGTTTCCATGACTATTTTCTTTAAGGGTCCTTTGATTTCTATACTATCAATCAACCTTAAGTGTTTTCAAACTAGGGTTCTTCCCGGACTTCTCTTCAAGAGGTTTTTCTGCTTTCAAATGTTTAATCGAGTCATCTCTTTACGTGTTTGGTTAATTTTCGTATGTATACTTGAACCCTAAATGTTTCTGATGGTAACACTGATTTCTTCAATATTTTTTTATTTTTTTCATTTATTATGTTTATGTTTGTGAACTAGTTGTATTAACTGATTCTATTTAGGGATTCAAATATGTTCCCTTATTAAATCCAGAATTATCTTTATTGATAATTCGGACCAGCTTTTCTTATTAAATCCGGTATGTCTGTGAGGTTTTACTTAATTGATTTCTATTTTAGGGAATCTGAATAACTCTTTCCTATAAAATCAGTATTCTTTGAAGATTTTACTGATTAATTGCTATTAAATGTCTTGTTAAAATTAGTGTGGCTTGAGCGCTAGCGCGCCCCTATCTCGTCAGCCGTTGCTTGTTCGGTCGAGCACTTCGTTCCTTACTTTCCAGCGTGCTGAAATTTTATATGTTTCTTTATTTGTGACCTTAATTAATCATACTTGCCTTAATTGGCTATTAGTATGGTTTTGGGATTTCTACTAACTCCTTACATGGAATATTTTTGAGTCTTTATCTTAATTAGACCCCCTGTTGTGACCGTTAATTGATTGCCCCACCCCCTCTTAAGGGGTCAATTCCGGGCTCCTCTAGGGGAATTGATTATGTGACTTATTAATTGCTCCTAATTGATTGAACTTTGATTCTTTTACCTTATTTTTTTTACTCCCTAAAGTGCTATATATACACTCTCATTCTGCTCCTTCAACACACGAACACACTGTTCAGAATACACACACATACATTCAAAACTCTCTCTATGTTCTTTTCTGCTTGTGCTAACTGTTGGTCTAGCCGGCTTAAAGCCAAGGCTAGATAGTGGAATTGCACCTGTTTTTCACATTCTGCATTTTTTCTTTAACCAGTACGTCTCTAGTTAAATTTTAAAATTCAACTCTATGTGTTCCATGTCTATACATCCATGCTTATTCCTGTATTAGTTACTCAATTGTTTCCATATTTACTGCTTTAGTCAGCATGCTTAAATTCTGCCTTCTCTTGTTAAATGTGTAGTCAACATGCCTAAGTCTCACTTGATTGTTTGATATTCTCCAGCATGTTTATTTAGCCCCTGTTTACCCTCTTTAGTTGGTATAATCATGTTGATAATTTAGTTGTCTAGTGTACTTGGTTGATCCTAATGAATACACACTTTGTCTTCAACATTACTATGTACTTCTTATCATAACTAGTTTGTTAAGTCTCTGAACTATTAGACTCATGTTTGTTCTATACAGTTCTTCGCATGCTCCCCTAGACCCTGTTGTATGTTTGAGCTTTTTATGTCCCAACCCCCTTGACCCCTATTTGTCAAGTGGGTTGTTGAATGATTGTGATTGCTCTTCTCAGAATTGATCTCAAAACTATTTTTCCTAACCTACTCCTAGATTATTAAGTTTTGCCCCTCTGGTATGTGTACTGCTTAGGGATCCTTAAGATCTCTCTGAACTCTGGTGATGGCCCAAGTAAAGGTTAGTTTTGAAGACTGACAAACGAACTCAGGATTAACTAGGTCCATCCCTCAGGTGCACAAAAATAGGCAGATTCGATCATATGGTTGCACGTGAAGGAGATAAGCTTAACTTGGTGTATTTAATATCTCCTGATCAAAAAGGTTGCATAATTGATAAGGAGAAGGACTCCTTAATCAAAGAGAACACTATCCAAGATAGAGAAGGAGTTAGAAGTTGAAATCAACTAGAAATCTTCCACCAAGGAAGAGTTGCATCAGAACTCTAGCTATTTATTCATCTACTAACTCTATAAATTGCAGGATGTTATCGCATTACAAGGGTTGCATAAAAACGCAGAAGTTAAACATGAATTGTGAGCAAAAGAGCAAGGCTTTTTGCAAGCACTTCGTGTGTGATTCAAGTGTGCAAACCTGAAGCTACATGAACTAGATTGAAGAACTAGCTCCATAAAGAGTTTTATGTGTCTTTCTTTATTTCTAGTTCAATTGTAGTAGGTGTTTTCATATTGTACTTTTCAGCTTTATCTAGAAGCAATTGTAATAGGTACTTTGAGTATTCAAGTTAGAGTTGACTTGAAGTTGTCGCAACAGCTAGAGGCTAGTTGCTACAACGGGATTGGAGGTAATCCTTAGGTTTACAAAGAGTTTTGTAAATGCTATTTTGGCTAAGTGATTTAGTGAAGTGTTGGGGAAAATCCTACTGAGTAGTAGGTCGTGGTTTTTTCACTTTTTGAGCCGGGTGTTTTCCACATAAAAATACTTGTGTTCTTTATTTTCTGTATTTATTATTCTGCAAACAGTAGTAGTTGGAACACCTAGAAGAACCAGGTTCTTCTATAGTTCGATTAAGCGAAAATTAGGTACCACACAAATCACCCCCCTCTTATGTGGTATTGACGCTTAAAACTTCAATTTGTATCAGAGCAGGTTATCCTTGAAGAGTCTAACACCTTAGGAACAGATCAAGATGAGCGCACCACTTGGAAATTGGGAAGGACAATCCACTGATAGGCCTCCACTCTTTAATGGCCACTACTACTCTTGGTGGAAAATTGGGATGTGATATCATATCATCGGAGAAGACTATCAGCTATGGGACATTATCACTGATAGTCCCCTTGCTACCATGAAGAAGAATGCTGAAGGAGTAGATGTGCCAAAACAAGAGCTGATTACAATGCTGAGGATTTGAGGAAATGGGAAAAGAATGCTAAAGCGAAGAAATGGCTTGTGTGTGGACTTAGTCCAGACGAGTATAGTAGAATTCAAAGTTGTACCACTGCTAAGGAAACCTGGGATACTTTGCAAGTGGCTCATGAAGGAACACCTCAAGTGAACAGGTCTAGAGGAGCACTGCTATATTCTCAATATGAGAATTTCACCATGGAGGAAGGGGAAACCATCCAGGAGATGTATACAAGGTTCACCACACTGACAAATGAACTTAAGTCTCTTGGAAGGGTTATTCTTGAAGAGGACAAAGTTGAGAAAATTTTGACAAAGGTTTTGTCAGTCACTTGGGAAAGCAAAATCACTTCCATTCAGGAATAAAAGAACATTGCCACTCTTAAGTTGGATGAGCTAATTGGAAATCTCACTACCTATGAACTTAGAAGGTAAACCATGAAGATGGATGCACCCAAGAAGGAAAGGAGCCTGGCATTCAGAATCATTGAAAGTGCTAATCTAGAGGAGGATGAAATGACCATGATCACAAAGGACTTCAAGAAGTACCTAATGAGAGGAAAGGGTCCTTCCAAAAGTGGAAGCTACAACAAACCAAGGGTTCCTGAAAAACAAAACAATGAGGGGTGTTACAAGTGTGGGAAGACTGATAACCACAACAAAAATTGCGCTCAATGGGAAATTGAATGGAATAAGGAAAGAGCTGAACGAACGAACAAGAAGAAGGAACATGTTCAACCCAAGAAGAACAAAGGATCCACAAAGGCTATGGTTGTTGCATGGGGAAAAAGCTCAGATGAGGACTCCGAGGGTAAAGATGGAGATGAACAAGCACTTATGGCAATTGGAGAATCCGATAAGGAATCTGAGGTAAGTATAATTTATCTCAAAGACAAGATTAAACTTTTGTCTAAAGAAAGGCTATCTGAGTTAGTCCTGGATTTCATTGATGAATCTGAGGATCTAAATAATGAAAAGGAACAACTGTCTAAGGAGTGTGTGATTTTGAAAGCTAAGTGCAAAAATCTAAAACTTAGGGCTAGTGAAAGTGAAGGTAAAAATGCTGAGTTAAAGAACCAGGTTTATAAACTTGACACTACTATCCTAGAGCTTAGATCTGAAAATCTAAAATTGAAATTAGGAACTGGTAAAAAGAAAGCTGATCACACACAACTCACTTTAGAAGAAAATGTAGGAAAAATGAAAGATGAGTTGTACAAAAGAGATGAGCAGATAAGAGTCCTTAAGGAGGATCTAAACAGGGTTAAGCACGAGCTAGACAGAACCTGTAAATGGAATAGGTCCTCTGATGCACTTTCATGGCTACACGAACATCATAGTAGCAACAAGAGTGGACTTGACTACGGGACCCCTACACCTAAGTGGGATCCCAAAAGCAAGCACCTCACACTTCCTGAGAACAAAATTTGCACACACTGTGGTAAAACTGGTCACTATAAAAGTGAATGTATTGCAAAACAAAAGGCTAGTCAAAAGAAAAAAGAATTAGCTCAAGGGAAATATAGGCTGCCAGATTGGGCTAAAAAGAATCTGATTCACCCTTTTGCCTATAGAAAGGGACCCAAACTAGTTTGGGTTCCTAAGACTAACGTTTGATTTCCTTTTGCAGTTCCAAGTGAAGGGGAGCAGCCAAATATGGTACATGGATAGTGGCTGCTCAAAGCATTTGATAGAAAGCAAGAACCAGTTCCTTTCACTTGAGGACCTCAAAGGAGGTAATGTCTTATTTGGAAATGGGAAGAAAGGTGAGATCATTGGGGTGTGAAAGGTAGGTAAGACTAATTCTCATTCTATTGAGAATGTCTAGTTGATAAATTGCCTAAAGTACAGTCTAATCAGTATATCACAATTATGTGATAGAGGTAACTTGGTAGCATTCACCTCTACCAAATGTTTTTCTATTGATCTTACCACTGACAAGATTGTTTTGCAGGGAAAAAAAGAGTAAACAATATCTACATTGTAGATTTGTCCACACTTTCAGAAAATGAACTCACTTGCTTATGTATGTGGGACAATGTTCCTCTCCTTTGGCACAAGAGACTTGGACATGCAAGTCTAAGTCAACTCAACAAATTAGTCTCCAAGGACCTGGTGATACGGCTGCCTAACATCAAGTTCAAGGAAGACAAAGTTTGTGAGGCTTGTGCAAGGGGAAAGCAGGTAAAATGCTCTTTTAAATGTAAGAAAGTGGTATGCACAACCAGAACGATGGAACTGGTCCATATGGATCTCTATAGTCCAATGAGAACATTAAGTAGAGGTGGTAAAATATATGTGATGGTGCTTGTTGATGATTACTCTAGATATTTTTAGACATTGTTTTTAACATTTAAAGATGAAGCATTTGACATATTTACTTCTTTTGTTAGAAAAACTCAGAAATAATTATGTAATCAGCTTGCATCAATTAGGATCTGATCATGGAACTGAATTTGAAAATGCTAAGTTTGCTGAATTTTTGCATTCTACATCATAAATAGTTGCATGACTAGACCTCTTGTTAAGAAGATTCCCTATGAGTCACTTAAAGGGAGAAAGTTAAATATATCCCATCTTAGGGCATTTAGATGCAAGTGCTTTGTGCACAACCATGGCAAAGACTCCCTAGGTAAGTGTGATCTCAAAAGTGATGAGGAAGTATTCTTGGGATATTTTTCACATAGTAAAACTTATAAGATATACAGTAAAAGAACTATATGTGTAAAAAATGTATATGTTATTTTAAAAAAAAAACTAACATTCTTTCTGAGAGGCAGGGACAAGATAATGAAGAGATTGGGTTGATAAGAAATTCAAATGGTGAAACCACAGTCCAGCCTGAAGATGCATCGCAGGAAGGAACAAGTGATGAAACAGGTCCTTCCACCCAGGGCAACATGATAGGGGGAAATGACTAGAGAGTAGCTGATCCTCAAACCTCGAGGGAACCTGTCCATGAACCTATTCCTCAGTAACAAAACCAGGAAGGAACATCCAAAGAAATTGACACTCCTATTGCAACATCCATAAAATTGGATATAGATGAACCTGGTTCATCTGTTGATCAGAAGTTGTATAGGGGAATGATTGGTTCTCTTTTGTATCTTACTGCTAGCAGACCTGACATTATTTTCAGTGTAGTGCTTTGGGCTCGATTTCAAGAAAATCCAAAGGAATCCCACTTGGCTGCTGTCAAGAGAATATTGAGATACTTGAAAGGCACTACTAACCTTTGCCTTTGGTATCCAAAAGGTAGTAACTTTAATCTAGTGGGATACGTTGACGTTGACTATGCAGGTTTCCTTATGGATAGGAAGAGCACCTCAGGTATGGTAGACTTCCTTGGTTCATGTCTTGTGTCATAGGCTACTAAAAAGCAAAATTCAGTGGCCTTATCTACTGCTGAAGCTGAGTATGTTGCTGCTGCTTCATGATTGTGCTCAATTGTTATGGATCAAGAACAGTTGATGGATTTTGGTATTGAAGTTGGTTGCATCCCTATTTTCTGTGATAACACTAGTACTATTAGTATGACTAATAATCTGATTCATCATAAGAGAACTAAGCACATAGATGTTAGACACCACTTTTGAGGGACAACTATGAGAAATGCTTGATCATTGTGGAGTTTTGTGCTATTGACAAGCAAATTGCTGACATCTTCACAAAAGCCTTAAGTGGAGATCACTTTGAGAGGAACAAGTTAGAATTATGGATGATTAAGATCACCTAAAAGGACCAGTTCAAGGTTAAACGAAAAAACTGAAAAAAAACTAAAAAAAATATATTTGGTGAGAAAGTCTGTAAATTGTGTATAGTTAGATTAAATCTTGCTCAGTCTCATACTTTCCATTAAATCTTGCTCAGTCTCATACTTTCCATAGTATACTCTTGTGCCATGTGTTAAAATGACTCATTAATCTCTAATGATATTTTCTCTATTTTGGCAAATTTTGACTTACACAAGAGAATTATCAGTGAAGAACCTAGTTCATCAAGATAACACGGTATGTTTTCTACACTCTGCATAATTTGAAATAACTATATTTGGATCATGAGCAGAGTCCTACCAAATACCAAAGTTCTTGTGAACTTATCCGTTACAAGTGAACCGGTTACGTTCAAGACTCCTAACCGTATTAAACTACCTAGATTCTTTTAAGTCTGCTACTCAGGGGGAAGAAAGTGGTTCTTCCGAAACTGAACAGGTATATTCTGATTCTAAAGTTTCTCCTGAGACAATTTCTAAAGTTGCTGCAGATTTGGAAACTAGATTTGTAGGATCTATAGCAGGTGTTGAGACTACAGAATCTGGAGAAGTTGGTGGTAAAAATGAAAAAGAAAAAAAAAGAGAGCAAGGGTGTTAAGAGTAATGTGAGGGGAAAAGGGGACAAGAGCTGATTCTTCACCCACTCCTGTGAGTTTAACCAAAGACGCATGTGTAATGGTTGTTTGGGGAGATGGACCTAGTTCATCTGTAGAGGAAACCCTCGCAAGACCTGCAGAAGAAAGTGACTGAAAGCTATAATCCAGCTTCTTGATAGAGTTATTAATGGCACCAGAACTCATACCATTTCCTATGGCTTCATTCTCACAACTATGCTTGCATATTTCAATGTACCTATGAAAAGGTGGGAGGTTAGTACAAGCATGGACCATTTTTTGGTTAATACTCTGCTTGCTTGCGATATGAAGTCAATGTTACTCCTAAAAACCTAGTTTATCCAAAAAGGTACCAGTGAATAGCAAGGTTAGAGCCTTGGTGCAAGAAAGTGGGGCTAAGGATGCTGAGATTGAAAGGCTGAAGAAGAGGTTGGTTGAGATGGAGACTAAGAGAGATGCTCTCAGAACTGAACTGGCAAGAGAAAAAGAGAAGAATGATGGCATTCTTCAAGGTGTGCTGAAACTCCTCCAAGTTAAAAACCAAGCACCTAATTCTTCCCAGCCTTAATCCTCCTATCATAGTGCAGATTAACCAGTGACCCAGTTCGGGATTTTTTGTTTCTTTTGCTCATGTTTTTAGTATTTTTATTTCTTCTTAAGCTTTGTGGTAGAATCTTATCAATCATCAATGACATTCACATTCTTTTGCTCTAACTGTTTGTTTATATTTCTTTGATGGTTAAAATTATCAGCTTGATCTATGATGATTAATCCATGATTGCATTTGAAGTAGCCTCATTGGCCATGAGTAAGCTTTAAAATTTGGTTATCTCACATTTTTATGCAACTTTTCGATGATGCCAAAAGGGGAAAAAGGTTGTGCTTTAAACAAGTGATATTATAACCTAATATACCTGGTCCTTGATGATAAGTGATAAAAAGGAAATATGTTTCTAACATTGTATTGATGTTGAGCTGAGTTGAAACAGGGCCTTGGTGTATTCGAGCAAGTGGGTTGCACGTGAAGGAGATAAGCTTAACTTGGTGTATTTAATATCTTCTGATCGAAAAGGTTGCATAATTGATAAGGAGAAGGACTCCTTAATCAAAGAGAACACTAATCCAAGATTGGGAAGGAGTTAGAAGTTCAAATCAACTAGAAGCAAGGCTTTTTGCAAGCAGTTCGTGTGTGATTCAAGTGTGCAAACCTGAAGCTACATGAACCAGATTGAAGAACCAGCTCCATAAAGAGTTTTATGTGCCTTTCTTTATTTCTAATTCAATTGTAGTAGGTGTTTTCATATTGTACTTTTAAGCTTTATCTAGAAGCAATTGTAATAGGTACTTTGAGTATTCAAGTTAGAGTTGACTTGAATTTGTCGCAACAATTAGAGGTTGGTTGCTACAACGAGATTAGAGGTAATCCTTAGGTTTACAAAGAGTTTTGTAAATGTTGTTTTGGCTAAGTGATTTAGTGAAGTGTTGGGGAAAATCATATTGAGTAGTAGGTCGTGGTTTTTTTAACTTTTGAGCCAAGTGTTTTCCACGTAAAAATACTTGAGTTCTTTATTTTCTGTATTTATTATTCCGCAAACAGTAGTAGTTGGAACACCTAGAGAACCAAGTTCTTCTATAGTTCGGTTAAGCGAAAATTGGGTACCACACAAATCACCCTCCTCTTGTGTGGTATTGATGCTTAAAACTTCATCTGGAATAACAAGGTTGACCCTTCCACACTGCACATAACGAATCCCTATTTTATGAAAGGTCTTGGTGTGAGCACTTCCCGAGATCCTTGGGGTCCTTAAGAACTCTGACACACTAAGACATGCATTATTGGTTGTGAGATCTTTAGCTTCTGAGACTCTATTGAAGGCCTGGCATTCCTAGGTTTACTTTAACCCTGATTTAGGCTCCCTATAGTATAATTTCATTCACTTATGTCATTCATTTCATCTTGGTTTGTAAAAGGGGAGAGTTCCTATATTTATAAACAGATGTTGGGGTGATTAGTAAAAGGGGAGAGTTCCTATATGATGTTTGTGGGAAACTGGATAGATATCATGCTTTAGGTTGATGCATAGTAGAAATCATGCTCTTAGTTTATATGTATATTTGCAACAGAAATCCGGGTTCGAGTTTATGTCATGATAGAAATTATGCTTTAGGCCCATATGCTATGTTACTTGCATCAAAACATGTCATAAGTCCACAATATTTGCATAGAAAACCTGCCTTAGGACACTCACGTTTATATTTTGCATATTAGAAAACATATTATAAGTTCATCACTTCTTTCTCTGACTTTGCATAAGTTATTATCACCTAGAAGTCATGTCAATAAACTACTTAAAATAAACGATCATCTCTATGTGCATTAGTAATCCTGATTTAGGACTTTGTTTGCATTGGGCTCTAAACCATGCCTACGTTGTTTTGAATAAATAACTATCTATAAAAAGGTTTAAGAATACTCTTAGTGTAGACATGCATGAAATCCATTCTGTAACGTTTATCACCTAATTCTATATGCCTATAGGATTGAACGATCTCAAGCTGTCTTAACTAATTCCTAGAATTATGATTGCATACAGACTCGCGCCTAGGCAAGTCTTAGGTAATTAAATAACTGCGAAATCAGGTTCTGTTTATGTGATTGTCCAGGTTTAACAGGCTATAAAATCAATAGTCAAGCTGACTAGGGTTCTGCTACTTCGGTTTTAAACACAATATTGCATATCCGGTATCTGTGATGTTCATCTAGATATCATGTTCTAAGGCTTTTCTGAACTTCTTTAAAATTAGTTGTTTGAGACGTGCTATGTATCTGATTATGTGCGGAGGCAAACATGAGCCCCTAATTGCTTCCCTATGTGATAGTCTTATGTGTTCTTTGTTGTCTCTTATATTTTACCTTTTAAATACTTTAGGAGTGTTTAGAACTACCTAAATATAGAGGTCCTAAACGCCTCTGGGGCCACAAGGAAGGGACGGGTAAAACACACTTAAAGATCGTTAATTAAACTCGATTATATAACTACTAAGTGGAGGGTAATGGGTATTAAAAGGATATGATCACCTGTGCGCTAATGTCACATGTAGCCCCTCTAGTTGAGGAGGATTACCGGGCATTGCACAGATTGATCCTATAGGTTAACCAACTTAGGACTTCCCTTCCTTAATTTATGTAAGTATGCTTAGACTGTACAAACTTCCTTGATTATATATGTGCTTAGACTGTATATACTTCCCTTATTTGCAAATCGGTGCTTAGAATATTAATGACTAATTCACATAACTAAGTTCGGACGGGACCCACCGTTGTGGACCGCGAGGGGTGCCTAACACCTTCGCCTCAAGGTTATTTCGAGCCCTTACCCTGATCTCTAGTAATGCAATCTGATTACATGAGGTAATTGCTATAAGTGCACTAACAAACCTTAATCCGTTAGGTGGCGACTCTTCAAATACCCAATTCCCAAAAGGAAACGAGTTGTTCCCAATGAATGTCGAAACCCGGACTCCGCGAAAAAAAAAGGGGGGCACGACAATGATACACTAATAACAATAATATTTAACAAGAAGCAATGAGGTGATAATGTTGTAGAGTATGCTGAACACACTTTAAGCCCGATAAAACCAAATAAAGGAAAACCACCAACAACTCAATAAGAACAACCGCTTTCACACCATATCTGTTCAAGCATTTCCACGAGGTACCAAACCTCATAATCATAGCTCACGGGTCCCAATTGTTGAACCCTAATCACTTGGCATTTTGTGCCCATACTACAATTCATAACCGTATGGACGGCTCACGTGTCAAGAGAACAACTCTCACACAGAAGGCAAATAGACAAAAGTACATGTAATGGTCAGTAATGTCAGGATTCATCTTCTTAAATTGATAGGGTGATTTAACTACTTGTATGTTTGTGCAAGTGTGCTACCATAGTTCAAGTCAACAATAAGAGTAGAGACAATGAATGCCACATAAGAAACAATCACCACAAAATGTACAAGGTAATAAAAGCAGCGATGAAGTTGAAACAACGACTAGCACAACAAAATTAGCGACATAGAACTGAGCAAATAGTGCAACACAGATGAAAGCAATTAGTTGTATGCTAAGGGAAACATCAATTAAAGACAAGTGCACAGAAAAGGGAAAATGACAACAAAGCCCTCTCGAGGTACCACCTCATAGTCTTAAATCATAAAATGAATCATAGCGGCACGACAGATATCTCGTGCAACAATAATGACCGCACGATAGAAACCTCGTGCAACAATAACACCTGCATGACAGAAACCTCATGCCAAATAACAACCCTACGGCAAAAACCTCGTGCCACAATAGAAATCGCACGGTAGAAGCCTCGTGCCACAATAACAACCGCACCTCAGAAACCTCGTTCCACAATAGAAACCGCATGGCAGAAGCCTCGTGCCACAATAACAACCGCACAACAGAAACCTCATGCAATAATAACACCCGTACGATAGAAAGATCGTGCAAAAGACATTGAATGCAACAACAACAATGACAATAACACAAGAATACGACAAGTAAATCAACTCAGGAGCTCCAAAACACAAAAAGACGGAAGAATGAGCTCACAAGGAAAGACACAAAAGGAGATAATGGTACACCATAGCAATATCTCAACAAGGAAGAAATACCGTGTAGCAATTTTTCCACATAAGTACAATTGAATGATAAGAGGGATAACGTGAATCAATGACTCCAATTAAGGGTAAGTCAACAATGATAAGGGTAACGAAACTTCAATTAGGTTTGAGCAATTATGGAAGAGATTCAACAAACTCAATTAAGGATAAGAAGATTATAGGAAATATAATAATAACTTCAATCAAGGATAAGCAATTACGGAAAGGATAGCATAGCAATAAAAGAAGCAATAATTTCAGTTAAGGCACATAAGAGTTACATCGGTAATAAGGGTAAAATATGGAGCAATTAATTCCAATTAAGACGCGTAAGGGTGAATTTAGCAAATGGAGGATTTAACATAATAAAACAACTTCATATCTAATGAATATAAGAACCTAAGAGCCCTAAATGGTCAATTTCCACAAATAGGCCCAAGCACGTGCTCGTCACCTCGCGTACACGGGTGACACAATTAGCACCCAAGACTCAAATCCTAAGGGGTAGTTCCCACACATGAAGTTAGGCAAGATACTCACCTTAAAGAAGCTAGACCGTTACTCCAAAATGGCCTTCTCGAGTGAAACAACCTCCGGACGTCTCAAATCAAGTAAAAATAACTTCAATTCATAAATTAATCTCATAGAAAACAATTCTGGATAATAAAGCTTCAATCTCCCAAAAGTTGAATCACGGGCCCGTACCTCGGAACCCAATAAAATTTACAAAACCCCAAAACCCATTCCAATACGAGTTCAACCATATCGAAATTACCAAATTCCGATATCAATTCGTCCTTCAAATCATCATTTTACATTTTGAAAGATTTCTTAAAAAATTTCCATTTTCCTCAACTCAAATCATTAATTATATGAAAAAATAAAGATAGAATCATGGAATATAATAAATTACGGGTGAAGAACATTTACCCCAATGATTTGTGTTACTCTCTGCAATATTATGTTGATACTACGTTCCGCAGTATTATATTACGATGATGCTACATATTGTGGTATTACATTACGATGTTGTTACGCCTTTGTATATGGTGGAAATCAGCGGCTCGATTTCACGAGCATCAAGGCATCTCGAGGGCTTCCAGTAACCAACTCCGAGAATTCTCTACAGTTCCACTTCGACAGTATAAGTAATGACAGGTCTTTAGGCAATGAAATTAATGGTCTCAGCGGATCAGGGTGAAGTTCCCAAGGCATGTACGTACAGCTAACCAGGTCTAGTGGTCAAGTTGGAAAGGCGAATCAAGGCATTAAATGGATGGTACCATATCTTTGTAATTAATGTATTTGTACTATGTTGCGATTTCCCCTCTTATATAAAGGGGATCCTTGTCATTTTGTAAACATCTGTTGCTCCATACTAAATATACAAGAACTTTTTCTCTGCGCTCTAACATATTCTCTTGATCTTGTTACTTTATTTATTACTCGTATTTATTGTGTTCTATTCATTGTTCTTCATTTATTGCTTATTATTGTCCATAAAGAGCTATCTTTGATCTATTTATAACTGTTATTCACCATTGACCGCCTTCGATAGTTCCCAGCCGAGCTTCGAACTCTACCCCGTGTTCCTTGAATTGGCAAGCTCGAGGCTCCGATTGATAGTGATTCTGTTTGATTAACACCTCGTTCTTAAGCTCTTATTTCATTTCTAAGTCTTTCGCATAGCATCAACTGCCTAACAACTATCATAAAAATAGATCACGTATTTTTAGAACCATTAAATCAAATTTAATTGTTATTACCATTTTCACGGTAAATAGTTTGGTGCCCACCATGGGGCTAAAAATAATAGTGATTATTTTCTTGCTGGTTTAACTACATAACGCAAGTTATCTTTCACACTTTTTCTTGCCCAAGACCTTTGATTTCATGTCAGAATGTCCAACTTAGTGAACAACAACCTTGAGAACCACAGAGAAAATGGTGTAGATGTTCCAGGTGCTGGTGTACCGCCACGAAACCCTGAGAACGTACCAGAACTGATTCCTGTGGATGCAGTCTCACGCGATGCTCAACACGTCGATGTAAGCTCCCACACTAACAGGAGCGTGCACCAAGGAGACCGACAAGAAGCTCAGGAAACCCCGTCTAGGGAAGAACGGAAGGTTAGCCTTCACATTATTTTTGAAATATTGCAGGAACAATAGCTGGCGATTGCCCAGCTGCAAAGTCACTAGAAAACTCCCAGTACTTTTTTTCGCTGGGGACGACTCCCCCAGCCGAGTAGGTACCGGAGAGGTCAAGCAACAACAGGTCGGTAGCCAACCCTGTCATCATAAAATGCTCGAGGACCTCACAAAGCGGATCGTATCGGGTGAGAAAAAGATAGAACCAATGACAAAAAGGTCGAGACCTATAACTCCATGGTCGACCAGATTCTGGGCGCACCCCCGATCCTGAAAGGTGCGGATTCGAAGAAGTTCATACAAACCATTCCCAGAGGAAGCGGCTCCAAAACCTATTACAAAGAAGTACAGAATGCCAGACCTTCCAAAATACAACGGGACCTCATACCCCAATGAACACGTTACTGCTTACACTTGCGCAGTGAAGGGCAACGATCTAAAGGACGACGAGATCAAGTTCGTCTTACTAAAGAAGTTCGGGGAAACACTCTTAAAGGGATCCATGATGTGGTATCATAAACTAGCTCCTAACTCTATAGATTCATTTGCCATGCTGGCAGACTCTTTCATAAAGGCACATGCTGGGGCCATCAAGGTAGCAACCAGGAAATCCGATGTCTTCAAGATAAAACAAAGGGAGAATGAGATGTTGCGAGAGTTTGTATCTATCTTTCAAATGGAACAAATGGAACTACCACCAGTCTCCGATGATTGATCAGTGCATGCCTTCACTCAAGGTCTGAATGAATGAAGCTCCGTGGCTTCAAAGCAGTTGAAATAGAACCTAGTCGAACATCCTGTCGTGACCTAGTAGGACGTCCACAACCGATACCAGTCGATGATCAGGGTTGAGGACGACCAATTAGGAGCCCCCTCGGTCTCGGTATAACCAAGCAGGCTACCAGCGAAGGAGCCAAAGCCAAGCAAAGAAAGGTACCTGCCATACCTCGAAGACAAGAGGAACGCCCCAAAGCGCAACATGCCCCGCAACGATGGAAGGATAGACCGAGGCCAGAATCCTCGGGGACTCTTCAACAAAGCTGGCTTCGATAGGTACACAGGGTCGACGATGTCACCTCACTTGTCAGAATACAACTTCAACGTCGATGTATCGAACATCGTGTTCACTATCAGTAAAATCAGAGACACCAGATGGCCAAGGACTGTACAATCATATCCTTCACAAAGGAACCATAACTTGGTGTGTGAATTTCACAACACACATGGTCATAGGACCAAAAATTGCCGACAACTCCGGGAAGAGGTAGCCCGACTACCCGACAAAGGTCACCTCAGAGAATTCCTCAACGATCCAGCAATAATCAGTTCCGGGAAAGAGAGGCGACCAAAAAGAACGAAGCAAATGAGCCGCAACATGTCACCCATACGATCTTTTAAGGTGTCGGTGCCCTGCAGGAACCCACGATCAGGAGAACGAAAACATCCCTTATCAGGAAGAGGAAAAACTCGAGGCTCTATCTCAACCCCATAACAACACACTGGTAACTTCTTTTCTTGTGGATACATTTCATATTAAACTTGTGCTTATGGGTCCAGGTAGCTCGGCAAATATTATCAGGTCAAAGGCAACGAAGCACCTTGAACTGCTTGACCAAACTATTCTCGCCCCCCGAACCCTCAACGAATTCGACACGATGTTCATAAGGCATATTCTCGGTTGTTTCCAAATGAACAAACAAAGGGTCATACCGCACCCTTCGAGCAGATAGCTGAAGGCCTACCGAGGTTCAAAGCGTCATCGCCACTAACGTACAACCATCTCCCTTTTTGTGTTACATCTCATACCCACCTTTATGGAGGTGCCCTATTGAGACAACATGAGCGCTAATTAAAGCATCCATTGCACTCTTTCCTTAGACCGAGTTTTTATCCCAAGAAGGGTTTTATCGGCAAGGTTTTTAACGAGGCAACATCTATATGCTACCTAAGGAAGATCCAACAAGTATTCAAGGTTTCTTTTGCAACCAGCCTCAAATACTGGGGGCCATCACCCCGGAAGGTCACCTACTTGGAGAAGCCAAGATACGCCGAATGGGGGCTCAACAGGAAAGTAGTGTACCGAGCCAAACGGTCGAACGAACCGTGTCCGCATAGAACAACAAAGCCCGCAATAGCAAAAACATGTATACTTATACCAAGTAATCAAAGAATACTTCTCAAAAGCATTTTTCATCTCAAGGAAGCTCGATATTTTTGAAAAAAATGGCCCAAAGCCAAAAAATGTCCCAAACACTCGGGGACTGGCGTCAACAACTTAAACAATGTGACCTCCGGGGTGGAGCCCTGGACTCATAAGCCCTCAATGAGGCAACATCAAGATCACAAAGTGGCTCCAGATCCAGAAACATCCCAAACACTCGGGACTGGCATCAAAAACTCAAAACCACACGACCTCCGGGCCGGGAACTCCAAAATCGTAAGCCCTCAAAGAGGCAATACCGAGTTCACAATTAACGGCTCCCGAGCCAAGAAACCTTCGATGACTCGGGGATTGCCGTCAATCTCCATCTCCATTGACTTATCAAAACCCGAGGTTGTAAGGCCACATGCGGGCAGCCTCGGTCTCGTAAGGCCTACATAAAGCAACAACAACATCTGTAAGACCTCAAGAAAGGCATGAACAATATGTGTACCAAGTATCCAAAACTGTAAGACCTCAAAGGCATGAAAAACTTGTAGACCTTACTAAAGGCAGAAACCTGATCTCAATGTTTCGGTTATATATCGAACTTGTAAGACCCCTAAAAAGGAATATCGTCGATATAGATGCCAGAACTACTTTACTCGGGACTTAAAGGCTCCGGCCAAACACTAATGACTCTGATCACAAGGTTGTACTAGCCAACTCACGTGACTCAGGGATGCCCGATCGTCTCTATATATCACATGACTTTAATTACGTCGAATGTACTTTAGGAAAGAACCGGTTAAACAGGCTACCCTCGATACAGGCACAAGAGCTTCGACCATGTCAGCTCCTAAACATTGGTTTCGAGATACTCAGCCTCCAAGCCAAACCTTATGAGGTTCTTGATCATCGCTATATAACGACTCACAATCAAGGTTTTTTAAACCGTCGAAGAGTCATGCAAACACTATTTTAAAAAATCCTTATCGAGGGAAAAATAAAGCCTACATAAAAGGTCGCATCGACCCAAGGCGTAAGGGCCATTGTTGCCAGCCCACATACACTAAAAGGTCGCATTGACCATAAGCATAAGAGCCATTGTCGCTAGCCCACATAAACTAAAAGGTCGCATTGACCAAAAGCGTAAAAGCCATTGTCGCCAGCCCACATACACTAAAAGGTCACATCTACCAAAAACTTAAGAGCCATTGTCGCCAGCCCAATGAGCCTCAAGGCCATACCATGAACCTAATGATTCCTTTCAACTCAAAGACCAGTTCATCTGGCTAAAATCAAAACAAAAAGAAATACAGGAGAAACAAAACCGCGAGGTTTTCCTCTTTATACATACACACGAAAAAATACAAGATCCATTTACAACATACTTCGAAAGTACTATGTACAGAATCAGAAAAGGAAATCTATGTCCCCCTTGGGGACTATGGCTCATTGGCCTCATCCTCGCAATCCTCGACATCGGACAGAAGGAATTTAGCATCATTTTCTTCCGCCTGGGCTTGCTTGATCTCTTCCGAGAGGTCGAAGCCCCGGGCATGAATTTCCTCAAGGGTCTCCCTCCGAGATTTACACTTCACGTACTCTTTACTATTGTTCTCACGATCAAGAGCTTCCCTCAGCTCAACTCTAGAATAGGTAGCACCCTTCAAATAGGCTGCTGCTTTCTGGTCAGCCCCAATGTGACTTATTACGGCCTCAGCTCGGGCGTTCACTACCCCGGCCTTTACCTTCAAAAGCTCGGGCTCGAGCCTTGTGATCATATTTGCTCAGACAGAATCATTCGCATGAGCGTTCCGGATTTGTGCCTCGAGGGCAGAAGCCTTAGCCAAAGCATCCTCCTTGGCTGCAACTTGGGCATCTACTCGAGCCTTCAACTTGTTAATCTCACGTTTGGCCCAGCCAACTTCTCCCCAAAGACGTTCCATCTCCTCTATTTTGCTCTCCAACTGAATATCGAAACATTAATCTTTGAAAGTGAAAGGGGAGCATACATCAATATAAAATACAGGTTACCTGTCTTTGGAGACGGCTTTCGCAGTTCCGACTTCGGTGCGCCTCACACTGCAAGTATACCAGCTCACTTTCCTTTATCTCACAAAGGAGCTTAAGAGATCTCTCCCTATCCAAAGCTTTCCGTAGCCTGGCCTCATGGTGAAGCAGTTCAGACATAAGCTTGTCAAAGGCCTGAAAAGTAAGATTCAATATGAAAGGAATGGCGCAAAACCAAGATAAGCATATACCGGCTACCGAAGATTACCATAAAGCCAAGCCGCTAAACCTCATCAAAGGCCGAGCCAATGTCCGATGGCCTAGTATCCCCTAAAGTGCCTTTGGTAGAAAAAGAGGAAGGCGCCGCATGATCCTCGCTCCTTGAAATACCTTCGACGGGAACGTGAAATGATCTTTCAGAAACAGAGGCCTCTGAAGCAGGAAGATCGACCAAATCGCCTCTTTTGAACCTCAGAAAAAGACTCGCCCCGCCAAGATCATCCTCAAACCTCGGAGACTCTTTCCATTTATTGTCAACCCTCGACCCCGAGGTTGAAAGTCTCTCCTCATCCTCCTCCAAGGGACACGGTCTCATCTCGGAAAAATATCCAACACCTGCGGCAACAGAGTTAGTGCGGTAAAAATAAAGGTACCTTTCTGAGGAAATAAGTCACTTAACGCCTACCTTGATGTTTTGCGTCCCATATCCCCTTGGACGGGTCTCGCCACCTACGCTTATCATAGGTCGAACAAGCTACCAGCTTGCGAGACCATTCAGCCAGATCAGGGATCTCATTTGGCAACCAAGGAATCACTACAAAGAATAAAATAGAAATATGCCTTTATGGAGTCCATCCCCGCTATGGAAAAAATGATAAAAATACAAGTATGCCACTTACGTGTGAAATTCCATTTCTCAGGAAATGGAAAGAACTCTCCAGTGATAATATCGACTGTCCCCGGTAATGCAGCGGTCGATATAACCTAACGAGATAGCTGAGGGTGAATTGAAGCCCGACCTTATCCGCAAAGTACCTTATCGTCAGCACTATCTTCCAGAGGGATAAATGAGCCTACGCTAGGGTAACCTAATATCTCCTACAGAACACAAGCAAGACCCTGTCAGGGGGACCTGACGTAAAAGGATGTGTATACACACAAAAACCCCTCAACATGGGTCATGATATTCTTCTCTAGGGAAGGTACCTGCAGTACCACTCCTTCTCCTCATCCACAATCTTTTCTAATCATCTCGAGGTGTTCCTCCCTTATTGAGGAGATGAACCTCGATACATGCTCCCGAAGCCCTTGAACATTGGGAGGTCTCTCCAATGTAAAGTTTTTCCTCGAGACAAAGAACCTTGAGGTTCGCTCACCGGGTACCGGTGGTGTACCACCAACCAGACACGGAATAGAGGCAGAACTCCCCTCTCCTTGATGAGCGGATGTCGATATAGCATCCATGGCTACGGTAAAACAGGAAGACGAGGATGAGGGTTTAGGCCAAGGCTTTAAGTTGAAACGGCGAGAGAATTAGCACAAAGAACAAAGTTCTATGGAAGAAATAGTTACTCTGAATAGCAGAATCTCCATTTGAGAAGTAAGCAAGTGAATATATAAAGGCAGGCAACGACTGCTCACCTACCCAGAAGACCAATTACTTCTGGCCATGATAGCGTCACCTTTTTTTGGGAAATGTACTGGCAGGATCACCCTAGGTGTCCCACTATCAGGTCACATGAATGTTGCTGTCGCGCAAAGTTCAAGAGATATCGAGACCCCGAAGGTTTTCCTGCTATCATAAGCATCAGCCCCAAAGGAGCTGTCGACCTAATTTCGAGATAGAATCCGATCTCGGGAGCCCCAATTACTCCGAGCACGAGCTCCAAATAGCTATCATCGAAATTCGAAGGCTAACTCCGCAAGAACGATGGAATATAAAAAATGGAAAAACATGAAGTAGAAGGATTCTCTTGCATTGCAAAAAAATATATTTACATGGGGCATCTTTATAAGACTCATTTCCCCGGGAGTACATACACAAAAAGAAAGAAAAAAAGCAAAGACGACGTAGGCGTACTCTTCATCGCCACTACCCTCCGAACCATCTCCGGGATCTTTGTCCAAAGAAACTAAAAGATCCCAGTCTTCCTCCGATTCTCAGGCCTTCTCGACCTTAGTTGAGAGTTCGACACCTTTGGCACTAACTTCCTCTAAGGCTTGCCTCCTCGCCTTTGTGCTAGCATGAGAAACAACCCGAATAAGTTTTTGCTCGGCCTTCTCTGATATATTTTGGGCTATTTGATTCGCAGTAGCGGTGTCCTTCAGATAAGTGGCAACTTTTCCTTCGACCTCAGACTTGGACACGGATAGCACGACAATCTCTTTTCGAGAATTTTGGAGAAGACCTTAAGTTGACATCAATTCCAAGGTCACTGCCTTGTTTCGCTTCCTCAGCTCGAGGATCTCCCCATTCTTCTGCCCGATCTACAAAAGAAAAGGTAAGTTAGCAAACCTTGAATTGTTTGAACAATGAACGGGTTTATGAGTAACGAATTACATGTTCTTCAAGGCTAGCCTTTTCTCTGAGCACTCCCTCCAAACTCGTCCGAAGTTCGCCAGGTCCTTCTCCTTTTGGGCAGAAGAGGCCTCCGACTCCTGCAGTCTTGAGGTAAGCCTCTTGAGCTAGAGAGGGCATGGTCATACATCTCCTTAGACTACGATAAACTATAAGAGTTAGACCAATAATGAATAATGCTTGAGACTAAGAAAATATACATAAACACCTATCACCTGCCGTTGGAACCTCTCCACTGCCTTGATAGAGCTGGAGGCGTCAAGATCGATGTCCTCGCTGACATTATCAATATCATCGAGAATGTTGCCAAGCACACCTCCCCCTTGAGAGGAACCCCCACGTTGGCAGCATTCGGGTCCTGAGCGTCCCTTAACTCCCCGGAGGAGAACTGAGGGCCAAAATTAAGGCCACCCAGGGAATCGATATTGCCAAGGGGCAACTCCTGCCCCCGAAAAGCTTCGAGCCCAGACCCTTTGAAACCTTCAACAACAGTCTCCTTGGTGGAGGATACACCTCGACCAGATGAAGGCTCAGGTGCCGTGTCCGCACCCTCTTCTAGACCCTCCAAGCCACGGCTCAAGCCAATTTAGCCGACCCCAACTCAGCGCCCTTAGGCTCGGACATTTGGGGAGCTCTCGTGCCCATCTTTCTCCTTTGTACCAAAGGGGTGTCATATCCATCATCGTCCTCATCATCGGATCCCACTCCAGAGGCTGAAGACGAGACCTCGCTTCAGCTCGAGATCTACTAGGTTTTGCTTTCTTCGCCATCGGGGACTCATCGGCTAAACTTTTCTTCCTCTTCTTTCCTTTATCAGGCTTCGGGGTCCCATCCTTACCATTAGGAGGCGGTCTCATCTACACTCTGTCGCCAAGGACTATGCAAGCATAGTGATCAAAATCTCTCAGCATAAAGGATATGGTAAAGTAATGCAAAAACATAGTGAAAGCGGCAAGAGGGATCCTACCATGGTTCTTGGACACCCACTGCATTTTGGCCAGGTCGGGCCAAGACCGAATGAGATATGGGAACGAAGTATCCAACCGCTTGATCCATCCCGGCAGATCCTAAAACGCTTCAAGGTACCAAGCGGTAGCTGCAAAAACCAAAGGGAAATCATTTTTCGGAAGGGAGGTAAGAAGATCACATAGCATGTTCGAAGGAAAAGTACTTACACTGTGTATTTCACTTATTCGGGAATGGCATCTTCCCGGCCTGGATGATGTCCGAGGTCCTCACTCGGATGAACCTACTCATCCACCCTCAATCCTTGTCCTTATCGGTGCTCGAGAAAAATAATTTTTTGGACCGGTGATGAAGCTTAATCAAACCTCGATAAAATCGAGGGCTAGATAATCTAATCAGATGGTCGAGGGTAAAGGTCTCGCCCTCGACCCCATCAAAGAAGTGGCGAATCATGTAGACTATTCTCCAGAAAGATGGATAGATTTGACCGAGCGTCACTTGCTACTTGTCTCTGAGGAAGAAGGGTTAGAAGAATCGACCGGACTCAGAGTAAATGGGTAAGTATATACATAAAGGAAACCAACTTTATGATCTATTATGCTCTCGTCAGAACGGGGTATCTCAACCAACATTGCCTTCCCCCAGCGACAGTCTTTCTTCACTTTCTTTACATCGGTCACTGCGCTAATATATCGGATATGTGTTCGTATCGGCCTAGTATAAACGAAGGTTTGTCGACGGTGAAATCCTTCGTCGTGTCAAACCCAATAGGAGTGCACTGCTCGACGGTGGGTATCACTTTGGGTTTTCCTTTGGAGGTTCAGGATGAAGAGGCAACCTCGTCTTTCCGAGGAACTGTCTTGGAAGTTCTAGCCATAATGGTGGTAAAGTTTTTCTGAGAAAGTAGGCAAATGATCAAGAGCGAAAGAAGAAAGGATGCGAAAGGAGATGGATCTGGCCTTGAAAATTTGAAGATGTTGAGAAAGTATGAATTATCAAATAGTTGATGCATTTATAGGAGTCGTGTGGGCAGCATAAAGGATGAGCCAATAATGGTTCGTGGGCTACTCTATAGTTGTGTTTAACGACGACCCTTGCATGGCTTTTTGAAGTATGGCATTTAATGCTCTGATGGTCTGACATCATAGCAATGATGCTTATGGAGTAGGAGCTCAAAATCGTTTCTGATCACTTTGTTCTAGGAAACGCGGGGACTATCTGTATACGGTGGAAATTGACGGCTCGATTTCACAAGCATCAAGGCATCTCGAGGTCTTCGAATAACCAACTCCGAGAATTCTCAACTGTTCCATTTCGACAGTATAAGTAATGACAGGTCTCGAGGCAATGAAATTAACAGTCTTGGCGGATCATGGTGAAGT
Source organism: Nicotiana sylvestris (assembly GCF_000393655.2). Taxonomy (NCBI): domain Eukaryota; kingdom Viridiplantae; phylum Streptophyta; class Magnoliopsida; order Solanales; family Solanaceae; genus Nicotiana; species Nicotiana sylvestris. Next base: position 84,671,420 of record NC_091061.1, read on the forward strand.
TCCCAAGGCACATACGTATAGCTGGCCAGGTCTAGTGGTCAAGTTGGAAAAGCGAATCAAGGCATTAAATGGTTGTACCAGCCCATATCTTTGTAATTAATGTATTTGTACTATGTTGGGATTTCCCCTCTTATGTAAAGGGGATCCTTGTCATTTTGTAAACATCTGTTGCTCCATACTAAATATACAAGAACATTCTCTCTGCTCTCTAATATATTCTCTTGATCTTATTGCTTCATTTATTGCTCGTATCTATTATGTTATATTCATTGTTCTTCATTTATTGCTTATTATTGGCCATAAAGAGCCATCTTTGATCTATTTATAACTGTTATTCACCATCGACCACCTTTGATAGTTTCCAGCCGAGCTTCAGACTCGACCCCGAGGTCCTCGAATAGGCAAGCTCGAGGCCCCGATTTATAGTAATTCGGTTTGATTAACATATCGTTCTTACGCTCTTATTTCGTTTCTATGTCTTTCGCATAGCATCAACTGCCTAACAACTAGCATAAAAATAGATCATGTATTTTTAGAACCACTAAATTAAATTTAATTGTTATTAACATTTTCACGGTAAACAACATTGCAGTATTACATTATGATGATGTTACGCTTCGCAGTATTAAATTACGACGATGTTGCACCCTGTAGTATATTACGTTGAATTTGCCATAAGGTAATTGACATCAGTCCAAGGAAAAGATTATTTGGAGATTATAAGGATTATGCTATTTCAAACACGTAATGAGAAAATTCGTGAAAGTGAGAGGGGAAGGAAATCAAAGAAAATGAATTTTCGTCGAAGTTTGACATTTTGGGATAAAATACGGCTCGAGCTAAAATATCTGATATTTATGGACTAGTACCATACAAGGTACCACATGGCCATGATAGTAAGGTGTATAAGGTGTGTTAAAAGTAGTAGTATTTTAAGTAATTTGAGTTAATTTCTAGTTATGTAGATAATTGGGCTATTTAATGATTTTGATGGGATAATTAACTATGAAATAAAAGTTTTTAGATAAAGTTTAAGGGCCCCAACGTGGCAGCCAAGAAATTAGCTTAAATATGACTCTTAGGTCATAAATGAATGTGGCACCCTTAGAGAAGTATATGGATTAGTCATCTTATCAAATGGAGCCCTCTTATAGGTTAAATAACCTTTCTAATTCAAATTTAATTTCTCATCTCTTAAGAGAGTTTCAGCCAAGGAACGTAAAAAGAGAAATCATAATACTTGTCCCTACACTCCCCTTAAATTAATACATAAATCCATTTTGTAATGGAGACATAAGGATGCATAAGCCAAGAATGATACTCACTCCTCTTAAATTAATATCAAACTCTATTTGGTAATGGAGATATATGGATGCAAAAGCCAAGAATGATAGTCACTCCTCTTAAATTAATACCAAACATCATTTGGTAAGGGAATTATAAAGAAAGGCAAAGCCAAGAACGAAGGTGAGGGGAATTGGATATTCAAACGGATTTTTTCTACTCCAGGTATGTTAAGTTATCCCTATTGGATATTCATACAGATTTTTTCTACTCCATGTATGTTAAGTTATCCCTTCTTTTTTTTTTGGCATGATCCATAAGATACAAACGAAACGAGAAAATGCACAACTTCCATAAATGACTCTATTCATAGAAGTATTAGAGGTGCCTATGTTCTTGAATTCCCATGTGTCCTACTATTTTATCATCTGTTCATGGGTCTCAGAAAAATACGTAGGTTGAAAAAGTTTACTTCATGATATTACTCAAAGGCATAATAGTCTTATGGCATTCCGAACGATTTTATTGACGCACTTTTCATGCATTGCATTCATTTATACATATGCATTGACCCATGATCAGATGGCATTTTATACGTGTATATATGTATATTATATGTATATAAGATATGAGAAAAGGTTTCGTCGTTATATATGCACCACCACTTAATCAACTGGTATATGTTGTTGATATTGCCCATAGCGGCTGAGATGATATGATGGGATACCCTCAGAGGCTTGACAGTTTTACGAAATATGTACCTATGCACTACATGACATTCATACGCATATGCATGATACTATAATTATTTCATGAATTACAAAGTTAACCAGACTTACAGGTTGAGTCATTTACTATAAAGTTCTTCCAAGTCTGTTATATACTTATTTATGTGCCTTGCATACTCGGTACATTATTCGTACTGACGTCCCTTTTGCCTGGGGACACTGCATTTCATGCCTGCAGGTCCCGATACACAAGTCGAGAGCCCTTCATGTAGGTTATCAGTTCAGCGGAAGATGTTGGTGCGCTCCAATTGCTTCGGAGTTGTTTGTTTGGTTAATATGATTTAGACGTGTATTATTTGGTATGGCGGGACTCTGTCCTGACATTTATGAAAATTATGTATTCTTAGAGGCTTGTAGACAGATGTCATGTACGTAAAAGATTGTATGGCCTTGTCGGCCCATGTTCAGTATACAAGTGGTTATTTTTGTCTTATAGGCCTGTATATCTTATATATAAGTTGGTATCATATATTGTATTCTACTTATCTCACGGTGGCCTTCCGGCTCAGTTATCTATGATGGTATGACATGAAAAGATACGTTATATTGGTACTCAGTTTAGTAAGGTACCGGGTGCCCGTCGCGGCCCATTGGTTTGGGTCGTTACAAAAGTTGTATCAGAGTAGTTCTGTCATAGGGAGTCTACAAGCCATATCTATTAAAGTCTTGTTTATAGGTGAGTCGTGTACCACACTTATAAGTAGGAGGCTACATAGCATTTAGGATTGTCACTCTTTCTTCTTACTCTAGATCGTGTGGAAGAGTTGATCAGAGGAACTCGATTTTTCATAATACTTATGATGAGTAAATGTAAGGTCTTCAGTAGATCATGTGTGTACTAAAATGTGTAAGGTTCTTGATAAGGAGATTTAAGGAAAGAATACTTATCCACTATTACGGTAAAAAGGAATAACAGAATCGGAAGTTAGACACAAGTTTCAGCAAGTAAAAGGATCAAGGTGAAGAAGGGTGCGATATACCCAATTAATAAAGATTATTCTTATTGTCACTAAAACCCCCTCTTCTTAGAAATTGAGCTTCCATGGTGTCCATGCAAATATTGTACGTCCGAAGTTTGATTGATATAGTACTTGTTATTTCAAAGAAATTGGTGTTGCAAGAATATATATGAAAGATGTGTCTCAATGTGTTTAATATGCTATTCTTGGTAAATTGAGGATATATGAAGAATGTGAACTATGTGCGAAAATGCCTAGATTTCAAGGCAAGTTTAAATTGTGATTACTATGCCGAACCATGTGAATTTCTATCTATGTTTACAACTTGAGTTTCTCTTGTATGTGCCCATTATCTTAAATTGCAAGGTTAATGTTGAAAGTGAAAGTGATGTGATATGTGAGTTATGAAATGTGGCCTAGTGCCAAGTATGATGTGGTAATTGTGGACCCAAGTGCCGATGAACCGATATATGTGAAATAAAGATTGAAATGAGATGATTGATGGAAAAGGAAAAAACATCTTGGTGAGACGGCCTAGCCGGTCGGGCCGTAATCGGACGACATGTCGCACACACAATGGTATTGTGCTGATATTGAAACCAGAGAGTGCGAATGAAATTATAACAGAGGTACATGTCTTAAATGAGGCAACCTAGCCGATCAGGTCATGATCGGACTCCGCACAAGGAAGCGGTGGTATTGTGAATGATGATGCAACAGAATGAAATGTCCCAACCTAAAGATATGGAAATTATGTGAAAGCTATGTGATTCATTTTACTTGATGATGTGGTGATTGTTTAAAGTTTGTGTTAGTCCCTATGATTTCTTTGTTCTTGTATGGTTGTTCTTTCTAATGAGATGGTATTTAGTTATACATACTAGTACTATTCCATGGTACTAACGTCCCTTTTGCCGGGGGCACTACATCTTTTGAATGGATGTAGGTGGTTCCATAGCAGACAGTGCTGATCACAGGTAGCGGAGCATCCTCCTCTTAGAAATCTTGGTGAGCCCCTTTTCTTTTAGGGGTTATGCTGTACATCTTTTGTTATAAATTACCACTTTTGAGGTATAGCCGGGGCCTTGTTGCCGGCATTATCAAAACTGTATTTTGTATCTTTAGAGGCTCCGTAGACGTTTGTGTGGGTTATGTACGCGCATTGGATGGGTTACTAGACTATGTTTTAATTCTAAACTCTTACTTCCTCTAAACTGTAACTGCATGAAATTTTGGAAAGCAATACATACCTCAATAGAGTTTTCCTTAAATTCTTACAATAATTTCGGAACTCCTAGCAACTTTGATCTATTTTATGAGAATTACAAGTTGAATAAAGAATTAGAGGGATAATTAAGATTTTAGCTCATTTGGTCACATTATCAACCACTAAGTGTGCATTATGATTTTAGGACCTCTTTGGTGAGAGATTCTATCATCCTATACCACATTTGTTACATTTTTAACTCATAGTCTCCCCATACCCTTCTATCACACATGCATGCAAGAAAATTCATCCTTATACCCATGAACCCACTTGTTAATTACTTATTCTAGTAAGAATTTCGAAATCAAAGATAAGGGCATAAGTTCTTACCTCTTAGGGTGAAGGCTTAATAACTTGACTTGATAATCTTCAAATATTTGAGCAAGGATTGAGTGGTGACTTGTTGAGGATCACTCTCTCCCTTCAGAACACTTTCTCTCACTCTAAATATAGTAGAAAATAGCACAAGAGTGTCTAATGGGGTGTTTTTAACGGATTGCGGTCAGGTTTTAAAAGTTAGAAAATAGGAGCCCCGACTTAATCTGTGATTGCATATGTGATCGCATAGTTGACATGCAGCCCACAATGGGGACCACAAAAGTAGCCCTCAAGATTTGAATATACTGCCTGGGTATGCGACTAATATGCGGTCTGCATACCTATTCTGTGGTCGCATAATGCACCGCAGAAAGGCCCTTCGCAAAAATCCAAAGAGGTTATGCGACGACTATGCGGCCCGCATATCGATTATGTGATCGCATAATTATCCGCACAGTTGGCCTCAAAATTAGCCAACACTCTGAATCACTCTGCAGCAGATATGCGGCCCGCATTGCTATTATGCAGTCGCATAATGGGCCGCAGAAATGCTCTTCTAAAAAACATTTTTCCTTAACTTTTTAATTCACAAATCAATCCAAAAGGTCCGAACCACGACGAGCAAAAACATTTTTCCTGGCAGTACGAGATTTTGGGGTTTTGAGTAAAAGATTTCACGGGGCCTTACAGGTATTTACCATTCAGGAAGGGAGATATAAGCATTTTGAGTTACCTTCAACATTAACAAATGTAGGTACAATCGGCCACACCGATCTTAGTCATGCCCTATGGGAGCTAACGTATATAGTTTAAGAGAAGGACAGGTTTTCAGGATCCAACTGGGGTTAGAGTAACCCAAAATAGTGGATGGGTTGGTAGAGTTAGTTGACATTTCCGAAGGATAGTGCAAAGGAGCTAATAGGCCTCTTTGTGAGACACCCACATGGTGTACTCTAGAATATTACAATTAGTTGTGAATACTAGCATGAAAAAAAAAATTAGAAGATAGGCACTGGAAGCCTGGAAAGGGTAAATATTATCTTAGTATGACTCCCGTCCCTAGTAGAGAGATAATGCTAGGCAACTCGAATAGGCAGTGGATGGAGCAAAGGGGAGCTAAAAGCAAAAGAATAACCTATTGAAGTTTTCAGAATAAAGTGATAGACAAAAATGTTAGCAGGAAGTAAGAAGATGACAGTATTATAGAGACTATAGTCAAGTGAAGGAAAAGACGAGAGGTGACATGCCTTTAGACAACAAAAGAGTATAGTCCATAAAGTCATATCCTCATTTCGAGAAATACGTTCGCAACTCTGACGCTATTACCAAAAGGAAAAGTTAGACCCCAGAGTAATAGAAACTAGTATGGATTGGTGAACAAGATAAGCTAAACATGAATTAGAGATTGAGTGATTTGATAATAGTTGGCATCATGAAAAATTCAGAGAATGGTCATTCAGGCAGACGCTTCCCTAAAGCAAGCGATGTGAGTAAAGTTAAACTTAAGGAACTATGTGTGCCACTTACACTAAGTGTCACCCTCATGAGCAAGGAAATTTGGTATCCTTGGTACAAAAGGATTAATGCAAGGCTAGTAAGGGTCATAGATGATGTGAAAAGACGCCAAAGGTGATGAGATAAAACATCTATACTTAGATCATCATAGCTCTAGATCTTAGTACTCCCCTAAAGGGGGGAATATGGAGTGATGTGATATTAAGTCAAAACTAAGTGGTTCTAGTAACTAAGGAATGTCAAAGGAGGAATGCGATAAAAATGAAAAGGATGAGATTGCACTTATTCAAATCCTACAAATATGTTATGATTCCAGAACATATACAAGCACGACGTCAAGGAAAGGAAGTCAAGGTGTATGCCCAGGATGTTAAGATAAAGGAAATAACCGAAGAAAGATTACGTGGAGTAATGATATGAGAATGATCCAACGAGTACTTAGTAGTTGATTCAGGAAGAGTCTAGTTATGGCTAGTAAAGAGGATACCGACAAATTAGTAGGTTGTGCAAGATAAATATAGTAAAGCCCAATATAGTGAATTCAGCCCCTAATGACATTTTAATACTTGAGAAATATTCAGATAAGGAGTCGGGGTAGTTAAAGGTACCATATAAGTGTTACGAAAATAAAAAAGGGTGCCACTGGGAAGACAATCCAAAATATCAGTTCAGAAGCAACCCTACAAACATAAGGGCATGGAGGTAAGTAACTAAGGATAATTATAGGTGAGGAAGGACATCAAAATTTCTGTCGAGTATACGATGTAATAAGCTCGCAGATTTAGAAAGGTTAGAGGGTACTCCCTCAATACTACAATGAAAGACTAGTTGAGGAAACAACGAAGAAGGCTTCAACCTAAACATGGTAACTCGAAGGAGAAAAAAATGGTCATGTAAAAAACAGTCTCACTACAACATTGTATGCACGCTATAAGAAAGTGGCACCTACCATGGCTAATGAATGGGTAGTAAAACCAAAATAATATTTGAGACCATATGAGTTGCACAAAAATTTCGACATGTGTGAGAACTAAGATAAGCTAAGTATGCATGCAACAAGAAGGGAAAAAGACCACGAAAAGCAATTGCTTACTTTGAAGAAAACTGAGATGGAAGGAAATGAATTATTAGATTTATGATCAGCCGTAGAAGTGTCACGCCCCAAAACCGAGGAGCGCGACCGGCGCCTCAGCCGAGTGAACCCAACCGAGCAAGGCTGTTAGATTTTCTTCTGCCCAAACTAATTCATGAATAAAGAGGAGATGTATTCCATTATTCAAATTCGGAAAATATTTCATTAACGACTTCCAATCCGTTTCCATAGCAACTTCATTTATAATTTACAAAATATTACAAGTTTATAGATTTAATGAAAAACATGTTTATCAAATACAAACTTTTCTAGTTAAATTCCCCATATTAAACACCACCCACAATCTGTCTACGAAGCCTCTAAGTACACTGAAGAGTAATAAGGAAATGCCGGCAACAAGGCTCCGGCTATACCTCAAGACATGATAAGAAAATGAACAAAAGATACATGACATGACCCATGGATGAAGTGAGGCTCACCAAGTCTGCTGGGAAGGGAATACCGCTATCACTGATCGATTCCGTCTGCTGTGAAACCACCTGTATCATTTAAAGATATAGCGCCTCCGACAAAAGGGATGTTAATGTCGTCGAATAGCACTAGTTTGTATAGATAAAAGTCCTCTTTCAAAATAGAATAACCATATAAGAGAAGAAACCATAGAAACAACAAGTCACAATCAACAATATCCAAATGTCCACGTATGGAAATACAGTAACTTAAATAAGAGGCAAATGAAGTACATCGAGAAACTATGAAACGTCCTATAGAATCACATTTCAAGTCTTATTATACTTACTTCATTATTAACATATTTTGGGATCAAGTGTGCCATATAAACTATGTGTGAGGCACAAAATATAATGTAATGTAACAACATTTACAAACAAGGGCAATAGAAGTGGCATCTATTGTTTATATCGGATATGCATTTCACAGACTGTCCATAGGGTTCACATATACAATTCACCTATGCGTTTCATAGACCTTTCATAGGATCACATATACAATACACCTATGTGTTTCATACACCGTTCATAGGATAACATATACAATACACCTATGTGTTTCATAGACCGTTCATAGGATAACATATAGGATACACCTATGCATTTCATAGACCGTTCATAGGATAACATATAAGATACACCTATGCATTTCATAGACCATTCATAGGATGACATATAGGATACACCACTCCTAGGAATTTTGTATAGAGAAAAAGACACTATCCCAGTCTAACTCCGACAGCGTACTATCCTAGACCCTCTATCTGTCCTGATATTGATAGAAATTCATAGTTAGGTTAGCCAGCCTGGTAACCCAGACAAGTGGGAGGCTCCGCACTTTCCCTATCATATGATTCTACTAGACTATTCTATTTCATTCATTCTCCATTCAAAACCGTCTACTCCAAGAACCCATAATCTGATGATTCTTTCACGTATTTATGCATTTCATAGACCGTTCATAGGATAACATATACAATACACCTATGCATTTCATATACCATTCATAGGATAACATATAGGATACACCTATGCGTTTCATAGACCGTTCATAGGATAACATATACAATACACCTATGCGTTTCATAGACCGTTCATAGGATAACATATAGGATACACCTATGTGTTTCATAGGCCGTTCATAAGATAACATATAGGATACACCTATATGTTTCATAGACCGTTCATAGGATAACATAGACAATACACCTATGTGTTTCATAGATCGTTCATAGGATAACATATATGATACACTTATGCGTTTCATAGACCGTTCATAGGATAACATATACAATACAACTATGCGTTTCATAAACCGTTCATAGGGTTCACATAACACCTCATTATGAACGAGACCATATATAAACTCAAGTTAAATGATTACCATTACATTAACACGTGCATGGTGAACAAATAAGTCAATTTCAATGGCACATAGACCAAATTCATTTTCCATGAAATCCATCATCAATTAGCATAGGACATCTCACTTTCATCTCATTATTCACTTACTTGACATCTTAAGGCCATTAGCTAAGTTCATGATTCTTGGGGGCTTAACATCGGAGTCATTTACATTTATTATTTTAGAAGCGTAACTACTATGATTGAAACCTATTGGAACATACAATGCCTCATAATCCTAATTTTGGTAATGTGATTACATTTCTAGTTCATACTATTATTTACTTGTACCTTCCATGGGTGATCATAGGACATTAATGACATTTATCATATAAAGGGGTCAAAACTCATTTCATAGTCTTTCACACATTCTTTCATTTTCAAACATCTTTATAGATTATCAATAACAAGACATACTCAATCAAGACATTAGGTACACATAAGAAATTAGGAGTATTAAGTATATCGAGTTTTCCTCCCCCAATTGGTATACTAGTTTTCATTTAAAATACGATTCAAAGTCATACCATTTTAATAAGCAAACCTTACTTTAAACTTACGGAAAACATTATGGAATTCAATTTCGAGAGAGAGGTTAGCCAACATACCTGAGATTTGCCCCTTAATAATACTACGACGTCCACCACACTAAACAACTTCAATCTACGGCAATGCAACACATTTGTACCAATATTAGTATGATTTCTGTACTTTAAGTCATTAAGACTTTTTATCAAACATCTAATGTGCATAACTTTCTACAACAACCTTCAATGGAATTTCTTCACCTAACAACCACCTTCCATACCAATGATTCATCTTACCGTCATCTCTAGGCTATCAACAACTTCCATTAGCACATGCATGCCCAACAATTCACACCCAAACCATCAATCTCCTTAATTAACCCATTTCACAATCTTTACAATACCAACACAACCTAGGTTAGGCACTTATGGCTTCCAATCACCATCCCATAAGTCCTAACATATATTTCATACATAAATAATCTCCATAGTGTAGTTAGAGATGGTAGACATACCTCTTGCAGTAAGATTCTTGAGAATCCCCACTTGTAGTGTTCTTGACCAATTTAGGAATTTGAATGGAAATATATGAATTTTAAAGATTAATCCTTGTTAATATAAGTGTTTAGGAGTAGTAATAAACTCAAAATACTCCAAAACATTACCTTGGTTCATGGGAGGGAAGTATGGAAAGGATTCCCCTTGATAGAGAAGCCCTAGCTCAAACAATGACTTAGAGACTCTTCATACCCGATCTTGGGGGTATTTATAGGGCTTCTATGTACGCGGCCACACTCGGGCCACGCACGCAAGGCAGAAACTTTCAAATATGCGCGGTGACGCACCGGTCGCACATCTGGCCGCGCATATGACACAGGTTTAGTAAAATGGACATAACTTTCTGCATACATATCCAAATGTGGAACGGTTTTGATGCGTTGGAACTAGACTAAACGGTATTTAATTTGACAGGTTGTACATCACATAACTCTTTATATATATGTAGATATGCTCGTCCAAAGTTTGGTCTTGAGCATACTTATTTGGAATTTTAGTCTATCATGTAATTTTCCAACTTGGATTAAATTAAGGCCTCTCGTTAGACCCAAATCACTTATAATATGACTTATACACTTATTACCATATCCAATTGATATCCATCATATTAATAATCCTCTTTTTGACATAAAATAAAATAATTAGCCTACCTTGACACCACAAAATCTTAAATTACTTAGCAAAATTTTTCTAGTCCTTACAAGAAGACTCTAGTATAAGTTAAAGAAGGAATTGGGTCCAGATCATAGACAAAGGATTGAATTATTAGAAGATTGTATTATGTATTTCCATAGTTTACATGAAAGGCTAAAGTAATAACTAAATTCCATGAGCCGCAGATAAAAAAATAGCTTAAGCCTACATAAAGGCTGATCAGAAGGAAGAGGAAACTAAAGAGCTATATCATCTAAGTAAATCAAGAGTTTGATTATTGGACAGAAGAAATTATAGATCTCGTGATTGAGAACATTGCAGAATCACTCTTAATATCAGAGGTGCAAGAGAGATAGTACAGTAGCCAAATTTTATAACATCTCTATAATAAAGCCAGTTAGAAGAGTACTAGCCTCATAAGAAGAAAATGTGAAGCTCTCATCAAATTATGTAAAGATGTACAAGTATTATAATAGAAGTTCAAGTTGTGGATGTGAATTATACCTATGTGGAAGGGAGGTCACGAAAGAGATAGAAGGTGTGATGATATACTTTAAGGTAAGTAAGGTAAAGGTAAACATCGTATGAGATACTCAAATGCAAAAGGTTGTAAATAGTCCATACTTCGGATAAAAGTCTAGAAGTGCGGGGATTCAGTATCCAAGATTGATAGTGGAATCATCGGTAGCATATCTTCCAGCCTATGGTTTCTAGGTACCGAGATATCTGGCCAAGAGAGTAAAGAAGAGTTAGAGACGATGTGATGTCTCGCTTGATGTACCAAAACTCACATAAGGAGATTTGTGTGCAAGAGAGTTGAAGGAAGGTTGTGAGTAGTATAAATGAATATGTAGGTCGCAAGCTAAAGTATGGTAAAGAGGTAAGTTTTAGGAAGACAGATGTAAGGATAAGAAAGGGCAAATGAGAAGATGATGAAAATGGATAAAGTCCTTAGGATTAAGCCCATGAAAACAAGGGAGCTGATGGTTTCTATAAGTTATACAAAGCTCAGTATAGCCTGAATCAACTCAAACGAGTCTAAGACTAATGGCATTTAGAAGAGAAGGAATGCTGCCCTGATAGTACAATGAGGGTGTAATTATGATAAAATAAAGAATGACGTTTGGGCCTTCGATTGAGTAATGATTTGAAGAGGATTTCGTGAATTATACGTGATTAAAATACCCACATAAGTGAATTATATTTGGATGCTATAAAATATGGTTATGGAAGTATAATATCGCCCATATGTGGATCAATTTAATTACTCCAGATGTCCTTGATGAGACGTGATCCCTAGCGGCAGTGTTATATAAGAGATCAAGATATCAGTGGGAGATTAGGCCATCATTTTTAAGATGAACAAGTAATGAGGAAGCATTAAAGGACTTAGATTTATACATATGGGATAAGTAACAAAAGTAACCTGAAGTTTGGTAACAGACCTCAGTAACGATAAAACGAAGTAAGAGTTATCGTATAGTATGACCTACCTAGATAAACAAAGTCATATGAATGGATAAGCAGATCTATGAAATAATGTATAACAATATTCGTAAGTTTGACAAAGTACCGGGCAAAAAAAAACTTCAGTACACCTATAGATGCCTAGAGTGGCATCATATTAAGCCTTATATATGCTTACAAAGTAAGGCCTAGAGATTGGCTAAAAGTTGGAGAAAAAATGAGAGAAGAGTCGCATGGGCGCACTTACAAGGTCAGTATCATGGAGGCTGCATGATAGAAGGTAGCAACAGCTACGAGATTGGAAGGAATTCGATCATAAGTCATGGCGTGGGAAAGAGGCCTACAGGGGGGAATGCCCTGGCCTTTGGATTTGTTCATAAAACAACCGCCTGAATGGAAAGGAGAGTATTAAGGTATTCAAAAAAGCTATAAATTATGAAAATGATAAGAGCATCAATCAACATTCGAGGATGAATGTTTCAAAGGGGGGAATGATGTTACGCCCTGCAATATTACATCGATACTATGTCACGCAGTATTATATTACGGTGATGTTACATCTCTCCAATACTTCTTCGGCCTGCCTCTACCACTCCTTAGGCCCTCCAAGGCCAACCTCTCACACCTCCTCACCGGTGCATCTATGCCTCTCATCTTCACATGCCCGAACCACCTAAGTCTTGCCTCCCGCATCTTGTCCTCTATAAGGGCCACGCCTAACTTGTCCTATATAACTTCATTTTAATTGTACCTAACCTGGTATGCCCACACATCCATCTCAACATCCTCATTTCAGCTACCTTCATCTTTTGGACATGCTAGTTCTTGACTGGCCAACACTCCACCCCATACAACATAGTCAGACTGACCACTGCTCTGTATAACTTACCTTTAAGTTTTGGTGGCATATTCTTATCATACAAAACACTGGAAGTGAGCCTCCATTTCATCCACGTCACCCCAATACGATGTGTAACATCCTTGTTGATCTCTCCATTCCCTTGTACAACTGACCCAAAGTATTTAAAACTCTCTTTCCTAGGTATGACTTGCGAATCAAGCATCACGCCTTCGTCCACTACCTGATTTGAACCAATAAACTTACACTCCAAGTATTCTATCTTGGTCTGGCTCAACTTGAAACCTTTAGAGTCCAGGGTTTGCCTCCAAACCTCTAACTTCTTGTTAACACTGCCTCACATCTCATAAATCAGAAAAATATCTTCTTCAAATAACATGAACCATGACACCTCCCCTTGTATGTGCCATGTGAGTGCGTCGATTTCCAAGGCAAAAGAAAATGGACTGAGGGATGACCACTGGTGTAAACCCATCATAACTGGTAAATATTCCAAGTCCCCTCCCATGGTCCTCACTCGTGTCTTAGCTCCATCATACATGTCCTTAATAACCGTAATGTATGCAACAGGAACAATTCTACCCTCCAAACATCTCCACAAAACCTCCCTTGGCACTTTATTGTAAACCTTCTCTAAGTCGATTAACACCATATGTAAATCCCTCTTCCTCTCTCTATACTGCTGCATCAATCTCCTAAAAAGATGAATAGCTTCCATAATTAATCATCCCGGCAAAAATCCGGACTGATTTTCAAAAATAGTCACAATCCTCCTCAACCTCATCTCCATGACCTTCTTCGAAACTTTCATAGTATGGCTTAGTAACTTGATGCCCTGGTAGTTGTTGCAACTTTGTATATCACCATTATTCTTATATAACGCGACCATAATACTCCATCTCTATTCCTCGGGTATATTCTTCATCCTAAAAATGACATTAAATAACACAGTGAGCCAATCCAAGCCCCCCTACCCACACTCTTCCAAAATTCCACCGGGATATCAATTAGACCGGTCTCCCCCCTTGCTCATCTTATGCATATCCCCCTCAACCTCCTCGATTCTTATACGCCTACAATACCCAAAGTACCGATGACTCTCTAAGTGTACTAATTCACCTAGCTCAATGCTCCTATCCCCCTATTCGTTCAAGATTTAAATCTGCCATCTTCATCGAATAAGTGACTCATCCAACAAAACTCTGCCTTCCTTGTCCTTGATGCACTTTACTCAGTCCAGGTCATGGGCCTTCCTTTATCACGCCTTGACTAGCCTGTAAAACGTTTTAACCCTCTTTTGGCTCCAAGTTCTTCATATAAGTGTTCAAACACGACCTTCTTAGCCGCAGTAACTGCTAACTTTGCTTCCTTCTTAGCCATATTATACCACTCCATATTCGTCCTCTTCACGTCCTCGTCTGCGCTATCAAGAAGCTTCAGATATACCACTTTCTTGGCTTCTACTTTTCCTTGAACCTCAGTACTCCACAACATCCCCTTTTTTCCACCAGAAGAGCCCTTCGAGACCCCAAATACCTCTTTATCAGCCTTCCTAATGCAATTCATAGTCGCGGTCCACATACCACTCGCATCCCTCCTACTCCTTCATACTTCCATATCCATCAACCTATCCTCTAACTTACGTGCTTTGTCTTTAGTCAAATCTCCCCACTTGATCCAAGGTAGACCAAACACAACCCTCTTCCTACACTTCCCTATGATCTCCAAGTCCATGACCAGAAGCCTATGCTGAGTCGTAAGGTTCTCACTCGGGATGACCTTGCAAACCACACACAGACCTTTATCATACCTTTATTAGAGTAGGTAATCAATCTGGGCCCTAGCCACCGAACTCTGAAAGGTGACCAGGTGCTCCTCCTTCTTCGAGAAACTAGAGTTAGCTATCACCAAATCAAAAGCCTTAAAAAAATCCACCAGTGAAGTACCACCTTTGTTTCTAACTCCGAAACCGAAGCTGCCATGCACGTCATCATAGCCCCAGACGATGCTCCAATGTGGCCATCAAAATCTCCTCATACAAAAATCTTCTCAATGTGCCAAATACCACATACAACCTCATCCAAATCCTCCTAGAAACACCTTATGATCTACTCGTCCAAGCCCACTTGAGGTGTATACGCACTAATCACATTTAAAGTAAAATCCTCAACAACTAGCTTAATGCCCATCAACCTGTCAGTCACCCTCCTAACCTCCACCACAAGCTCTCGAAGATCCCTGTCAACTGAAATACATGTTCAAACAAAATTTGTTAAAAACAAAAGCACCCCAAGACACCCTAAAAACTGTCACCGGACTAGTTAATTACTTTGACGAGGAATATAGTAAAGATTTTGAACAAGTAAGTCCAGTAGTAGAGGAATCTCAACTTCAAGAGGAAGAAATAATGAAGGGTAAGAATGAGAAGGAAAAAGAAAAATATCTTTAGTTTTTTGATATTCTTCTATATTTTTTTCTAATATTATTTTGGACATATTTATATGTTTTAGAATTTCTAACCAGTACTTAAAATATTTGTAACTATCAATTTTTGATTTGTTCATATTAATACTGAGATGTATACCTGTTGATACATATATCCATGGTTTCTATATTTCTCAGTGTTATTTCTTTTCTGTGTTGATAACTTTCAAGTTTATCTTCATAAAATTCAATTTCATTTTCTATAGTTAGTAAAGCTTTATTACGTAATTTATTATATCTAATAATATCTTTGCAGGTTTTAATATTGTATTTAACACAATCTATTTTTCTATTTATGTTACTGAGGTTTTTAAGAAGTTTCCATTTCTGGGTATTATAGAATCTTATATAATGAAAAGTGTTATGTTTCATTTATAAAAAGATTTTATTAACTTGATATGTGATCATTAGTCTGAATATAAATCTAGTTCATATAGATCTAATATATCTATTTCATGTGATACAATTAGTTCCGTAAATGCTTGTTCCATTACATATATTATTTCAAAAGTAACTAAAATATCGTAAATTTTTCTTTTAACATCGTTATTAAGTCTCTTAAAGATATATAACATAAGTATTTTGTAGTCAATATTTTCTTCTAATAAATACGTGTGGTTGTTCATTCAGATTTCTATTTATCCTTATCATGTGTTTACTAAACATATTCCCTCTAACCTCTTTGTTTATCATAGAGTTTATCATATTTTAATAAGTTATACTGAACAATCTTTTCTGGTCACTACCATGTTTTTCATGCTTCAATCATTTACCCTAACAGCGCCTCAACTCTGTGTACTCCCCTAAACGGCTTCCTTGCCTACTGGTTTCCACTTTAGGATGGCATAGTCTGGGCTTAACTACTCTCAGCATTATTAGACAGGCAAACTTTCTCAAGATGTTCTTTATAACAGTACTATAATATGATAATCAATTATGATATTCAAGAGATTATAAGGAATATAAGAGTTTAGTTAAACATGATTATGAATAAACTTACCTGGTTTTGTAACTCGTTTGAAGGCTCCATAGCTGTATTAGATACTTGTAAATAACTCAGATATTTCTTAAGAGAGAAGAGAGAATATTAGAGAGAGAAGGTAAGGGTGAGGATGTCTGAGGATGTCCTTCCTTCCTCGGATTTACATTCTATATAAAGAAAATTAAAATGACTCCTACTGTTTACAAATGACTCCTACTATTCATGAACGACCTTTACTGTTCATGATTATGACATATACTATTTGACATATACTATTTACTTTATGACTCTTACTATTCATGAACGACCTTTACTGTTCATGAATGCGACTAGTACTATTTACTTTACATTATATGTTTCCAGTAGCTGTCTTCTTCTTTTGTCTTCTTGTTGATACCTTCATTCTAGTTGGACTTCTGGTACATAGTTATCATCTCCGTTGCACTTTGAACATATGTGGTCTGGATATTTGTGTCCTACTAGTTTGCAGTATCTTGTTAATAACTCGTTTGAAATAAATTCTTTTTTCAATGCTCTGGTAGTTGGTTGCATTTCTGGTTTTAATAATGATAAAATCCATTTCTGGACTTCATCCATATCTCCTTGTCGTAGTTCCTTCGAGTTGGCATATATCATCAACTGGTCTCTGGAATAGTAGCTCCAGATAGCATTTCCTTGTAGATAATTGTTAGCTAGTTCTTGAATAATAGTTGCTATACCAATTATTCTTTTATTGGCATAGAAACTTGGTATCTCCATTTTCTGTATCTCCGGTTGTTTCTCTATCTCTTCTGGTATTATCATATCTCGTGTTAGTCCTATCTTTATCACCTGTATTATGGGTTTTATTTCATCATATAGTATTTCCGCTGGTGCTGTATAGAATTTGATGAAGAATAGGTTGCCTTTTGTAATTCTCTTGAAGGTGACAAATGCTTTGTATAGCTCTGGTATTCCAATTATTTCTTCTCCGTCATGGGTATATACTGTGCTAAGTAGTCCGTAGTTGTAACATGTTTTTACTAGGTTTGCTTTTGTTTTTGGCTGGGCTATAAGCCTATTATATCCCTGTAGTTTTTGGGTTACATAATCTTGTGTTGGATCTGTAGTAGTCGTTGATCTAGGGTTTAGGTTTAGAAATGTCTGGATTTTATATATATTCTCAATATATGTTTGAGTAATATGGTTATATACCTTTTTGTTGTGGTGTAGGCTATTAGCATAGGTTGAAGTTTGTGGGGCTATAACTATTGCTTCTCTTGGCTTTTTTGATGTAAATGGCTTATCAAATACGGTATTTAGGTTTACATTGATATGTGGTTTTTTGCTAACTTGTTTGCTTGTACCTGCAGCTGTATATAAAGCAACTGTGTTATGGGTTTTTTGGAGTTTCCCAACGTCTCCTTCTACCTCTGGAAGTTTAGAGTCTTCCGATCGACTTAGCTCCGCATTTTTATAGTCATGCTGCTGACTTTCTAGCTGTTGTAATCTTTTTCCCATACTCTCCATCTGTAAGGATAGAGTAGTAAGGATTGTAAATATGTCTTTTGATTCTTGGCTTTCATCTGTTTGGGTACCTTTGTCTTGATAGGTAGTCTGCAATAACATTCTTGTCAGTCCGTATTACTTCAATTGTAAATGTAAAATTTTGTATATTTAATACAAGTCTCCTTATTTCCTTTGTAGTTACTGAATCCTGTACTTTCCGAGTTATCCACCATTTTACTTGTGTATTATCTGTTCTTACTATAAATTTGTTATAAACAATATATGGCTCAAATGCTAACAAACATTTATATAATCCAAATAGTTCTTTCCTATTTATTTCCCATTTTAATTGTGGTTCCGTGTATGATCCGGAATAATATCTACAATGGTGTTCAATTTTTTCATTATCATATTTATATTTTAGAACTCCTCCGTAGCTGTGATCACTAGAATCAGTTTCTACAATATATGTAAATTGTTTCTTTTCATCTGGAAAATATAGTTTTGGTAATTTTTTACACATATTTTTTATCTTCTGTATATGTATTTTATCTTTTTCGTCAAAATGATATTCTATGTCCTTTTTTAATTTTTTCTGTAATGGTTTTAAGTTTTCTGCTAATTTAGGAATATATTCTCTTACTTGGTTAACCAATCCTAAAAATGATTGTAACTTCTTTTTTGTATCAAGTGTTTCATTCAAGTTAATTATTTTTTGTACTACATGGGTTTGCATTTTTATTCCGTTTTTATCTATTTGTATACCTAAAAATTCTATTTGATTTTTCATTACTTCTGCTTTCTTTTTACTTAAACTTATTCCTGATATTTCTACAATGTGTATGAATTTTTCTAGTAGTTTTATATGTTCGTTCTCTGTTCTAGAATATAGCAATATATCATCTATATATATTATACAATTTTCTAATTGGTTGAAGTAATTATCCATAAAATGTTGATACCTACCTGGTGCATTTTTATATCCAAAAGGTAATACGTTCCATTCGTAAAATCCTTGTGGTACTGTGAATGCTGTTAACTTTTTAGATTCATCTTCTAGTTTTAAATGGTAAAATCCTGATTTACAGTCAAATTTACTAAAATAGTTATATCCTTGTATTTGTCTAATTTTTAGTATTTTATTTGGTATCGGATAATTATATGTTTTTGTTTTTGCATTTAAGTTTCTATAATCTATAACCATACGGCTTTTTCCTCTTTTTTGTTCACTATGCTTATTTACTATAAATGCTGGGCTAGTATGTTTACTATTACTTTCTTGTATGTAGTTATTATCTAATAATTCTTTTATATGCATTTTAAATTCTGTTAAATCATTAAAATTGTATTTTAAAGGTTTTTGTGTTATTATGCTATTTTCATCTATTAGTTCAATCTTTATTTTTGTTTGATGTTTTTCCCATCCTTGGAGTGGATTATCATTATATAGTAATTCTAGTTTATCTTGTAGTGGTTTTATCTTATTTATTGAGAAAATGATTATCTCTATATTATGGTTACTTTGTATTACATTTTCTAATTTTTGGGTAATCTTTTCACTTCCTTTAATCCAGGGTGTTGTTTTTCTTACTTTATTATTTACTCTTTTTGCTCCTAATTTTTGTTTACACGGGGTAGTAAACCACCAATGTGTTTTTGTTATAATATGTGGGTATAATTTATCTAAAAATGGCATTCCTAATAATATATCTTTATTTGTGAATTCGTAACTATATATTTCTTCTATGGTTAATATTTTATCCCATATTTGTATTTTTATATTTCTTGCTTTATATGTTATCATACTTCCTTCATTATTAAATCCTGTTACTACTATGGGGGTTTTTAGCTTTTCCCATTTACTTTCTGGTAAACAATTATGTCTACACATATTAGCTTCTGCTCCTGTATCCACCATAGGTGTATAATATCTATTATAATATCCTTCTACTATTATTTTAGAAAGTATGTATATCTTTGGCATTATATCAAAGTTCTTTTTATTATTATTTTCTTATTTTCATAACTTATTGTTAATTGCCTATCTTCTAATCACAACCCCCGAGGGTGGGAAATCCGGGTCGGCTTCTGGAGGGGTTTTCATCTATTGCAGCCCCGATGACCAGGTTGACCCAGAAGGGTGCCTAGTTCAGGTGGTCGGACGAGTGTGAGGCGAGCTTTCAAAAGCTCAACACAGCATTGACTACGGCACTGGTGTTGGTATTGCCTACAGGTTCAGGGCCATATATAGTTTATTGTAACGCATCTCGTATTGGACTTGGTGCGGTGTTAATGCAGGATGGCAAGTTCATTGTTTATGCTTTGCGACAGTTGAAGATTCATGAGAAGAATTATCCATTTCATGATTTGGAGTTAGCAGCCATTGTTGACGCGCTGAAGATTTGGAGGCACTATTTATATGGCGTGTGATGTTAGGTGTTCACGGATCACAAGAGTCTACAGTATTTGTTCAAGTAGAAGGAGCTAAATTTGAGGCAGATGAGGTGGTTGGAGCTGTTGAAAGACTATGATATCACCATCTTATATCATCCGAGGAAGGCCAATATGGTGTTCGATGCTTTGAGTAGAAAGTCAGCCAGTATGGGCAGTCTCGCATATATTTTGGTCGGTGAGAGGCCGTTTGCTTTGGATGTTCAGGCTTTCGCCAATCAGTTCGTGAGGTTGGATGATTCTAAGCCTAGCCGTGTGTTAGCTTGCATAATCACTCGTTCTTCATTATTTGAGCGTATCCGATATCGGCAGTATGATGATCCTCATTTGTGCGTCCTTAGGGATATAGTGCGGCACAGTGATGCCAAACAGGTTACATTAGGAGATGATGGAATTTTGAGGATGCAAGGTTGAGTTTGTGTGCCTAATGTGGATGGACTTCAAGTGTTGATTTTAGAGGAGGCCCATAGTTCCCGGTACTATATTCATCCGGGCGCCGCTAAGATGTATCAGGACTTGCGGTAACATTATTGGTAGAGGAGGGTGAAGAAGGATATTATTGCATATGAGGCTCAGTGTTTGAATTGTCAGCAGGTAAAGTATGAACATCAGAGACCGGGTGGTTCGTTCTAGAAGATTGAGATTTCTGAGTGGAAGTGGGAACGCATCACTATGGACTTCGTTGTTGTACTCCCACGGACTCAAAGGAAATTCGATGCAGTGTGGGTTATTATTGATAGGCTGACCAAGTCAGCACATTTCATTCCTGTGGAAGTTTCATATTCTTCTAAGAGGTTAGCCGAGATCTATATCCAGGAGATTGTTCGTCTTTACGGTGTGCCCGTGTCTATCATTTCTGACCGAGGTACGCAGTTTACCTCACATTTCTAGAGGTCATTTCAGTATGAGTTGGGCACACGGGTTGAGTTGAGCACGTCATTTCATCCTTAGACGAATGGGCATTCCGAGCATACTATTCAAATTTTGGAGGATATGCTCCGAGCTTGTGTTATTGACTTTGGAGGCTCGTGGGATCAGTTTTCGCTTTTAGCGGAATTTTCCTACAACAACAGCTACCAGTCGAGCATCCAGATGGCTCCTTATGAAGCTTTATATGGTAGGCTGTGTCGGTCACCGGTTGGGTGGTTTGAGCCGGGAGAGGCTCGATTGTTGGGTACGGATCTAGTACATGATGCCTTAGACAAGGTTAAGATCATTCAGGATAGGCTTCGTATAGCTCAGTCCAGGCAAAAGAGTTATGCCGACCATAAGATTCGTGATGTGGCATTCATGGTCGGCGAGCGGGTGTTGCTTCGGGTGTCACCTATGAAGGGCGTGATGAGATTTGGGAAGAGGGGCAAGCTTAGCCCTAGATTCATTGACCCATTTGAGATTCTTGATCGAGTAAGAGAGGTGGCTTACAGACTTGCGTTGCCACCAAGTTTATCTTCCATGCATCTAGTATTTCATGTGTCCATTCTTTGGAAGTATCACGGTGATCTATCCCAGTTGGAGAAGGACTTGTCCTATGAGGAGGAGCCAGTAGCTATTCTAGACCGGTAGGTTTGTCAGTTGAGATCGAAGAGTTTCCCTTCTATTTGTGTTCAGTGGAGAGGTCAGCCTACCGAGGTAGCTACCTGGGAGTCTGAGTCCGATATGCGGAGTCGATATCCCCATCTTTTCTCCGACTTAGGTGATTTTCTTATGTCTATTTGAGGACGAATGATTGTTTTAGAGGTGGAGAATGTGATGGGGTCATCACTCGCTTTAAAAGCAAATTCTGTGTTCCGAGGCCTTAAAAACCCTTTTTTGTCTCACCTCAATTTGCTTGCACAGTCCGTGCACGTTTCCGGAAAGTTTTTATGTGAAAACTAAGTAAAATAAGGAAATTGACTTTTAAAATTAATTAAAGTTGACTTTGGTCAACGTTCTTCATAAATGGACTTGGACCCGAGATCCGACGGTCTCGTAGGTCCATAGTAAAATATGGGACTTGGGCGTATGCCCAGAATTGAATTCCGAGGTTTCAAGTCTGAGAAATGAATTTTTAAAAGAAATTGTTTAACTGAAATTATAAGAGTTTTTGGAAAAGAAAAGATGTTTGAAATTAATGGTATCGGGCCCGTATTTTGGTTTCGGATACTGGTACAGGTCTTATATAATAATTAAGTTGAATCTTTGAAGTTTAGTAAGAATCGAAGTTCGTTTATCATAAATCGGACATTTATTTGAGATAATGGAAATTTTGATGTTCTTGAGTGATTTCGTGAATTTGAGGTTTAATTCATAGTTGTTGATGTTATTTTGATGATTTGATCGCATGAGCAAGTCTGTATGATGTTTTTAGACTTGATCACACGAGCAAGTTTGTATGATATTTTTAGACTTGCGTGCATGTTTGGTTTGGAGCCCCGAGGGCTCGGGTGAGTTTTGGATAGGCCGCGGAGTGTTTTGAACTTAGGAGCAGCAGCTGAATGATGTCGCAAAAGCGACTCCATCAGTGATCGCAATTGCGAACGATGGTTCGCATTTGCGAACTTAACAGGGCAGGCCTACCTTCACATTTGCGAAGCCTGGGCTACAATTGCACGTTCGTATTTACGAACCTGACATCACAAATGTGATAACTGCGCCTGTGTAAAATCAAAGTTAGACGAAATTTTCTTCCTTTTTCAAACTTCCTCCAACCCTAAGTTCTCTTGGGCAATTTTCCAAAGAAAGGTTCTTCTCCAAATCATAGGTAAATAACTTCTAACTTATTTTCTTCAATCTATAACATCTTTTCACAAGATTTTAATTCAAAATCAAGGGTTTTCATGGGGAAATTGGGTGTTTTTGGGTAGAACTTAGGATTTTTTATTTTTGGGGATTTGGACCTTGATTTGAGGTCCGATTTCAAAATAAATTATATATTTGAGTTTGTGGGTAAATAGATAATCGGGTTTTGATTCGAACCTCGAGTTTTGACCATGTGGGCCGAGGGTTGATTTTTTGACTTTTTGGGAAAATCATTAGAAAACCTATTTTCATGCACTAGAATTGATTCATTTAGACTTTATTGATTTCGTTAAGTAAATTGTGGCTAGATACAAGCGAATTGGTGGTGGAATTGAGGGGTAAAGCGGTAATTGAGGCTTGATTGTGTTCCTGGTATTGAGGTAAGTGTTTGGTCTAACCTTTGCTTGAGGTATTAGGAGTTTTGTCTTATTTTCTATGTGTTAGTTGTTAAGTACGACGTATAGGTGTAGTGATGAGTATCTATACGTCGGTGTCAAGCATGCCCGTGAGTTTTATAATATGATTGATGTGACTCCATTTTGTATTGTCCATGCTTAATATGATGATTTCTAATGTTGAAAAAGGCTTGTGGAAGTATTCTTGGTAATTGAACATTGTAGAGCGGTGGCTCAAGTTGAGAATTGAGTTGTGAAGTAATTGTGGAAAAGAGAAGAGAAGAGGTTTATGATATTGTCTCCCTTGCCGGGATGTTATTGCTTTTGATATTATTTCCCTTGCGGAGATGTTATTTCTTTTGATATTATTTCCCTTGCCGGGATGTTATTGCTCATGATAATGTTTCCCTTGCGGGGATATTGTTTTTATACTATTGTTTCCTTCGGGATTCTATTGTGATTTTATTGATTTCCTTGCCCGAATTGTTTTGTGATTGTTGCTTGGGTAAGGATGAGTGTAAAAGCACGAAGGGTGATACCGTGCATGATATTTGTGAGTGAGTGTTAATGCACGAAGGGTGATGTCATGCCAATATTGTAAATAAAAAAGCACGAAAGGTGATGTCGTGCCATGATATAAGTGATAATGCACGAAGGATAATGTCGTGCCATGATTATGTGAGGTACAAGTACGAAGGTGATGTCGTGCCAATTATATTGACTCTTATGGTGAGAACGAGAGTAAAAGCGCGAATGGTGATGCCGTGCACTTGTGATTGTTCTCCTTATTCTTGCTTACAGTTTAATTTTGTATTCTGTATGCTTCTTTACTGAATTCCTGTTTGTACATGATATTCCCCGAGCATGTTTCCCATTCCCATCTTTAACTGCTAGTTTCTGTCGTTATTACTTGTTGTATATGATATAAATGCACATGTTTATTTGGTTGTCTTGTCCTAGCCTCGTCACTATTTCACCTAGGTTAGGCTCGACACTTACCGACACATGAGGTCGGTTGTGCTGATACTACAGTCTGCATTATGTGTAGATCCTGGTGCTGGAGCTTTTGGACCACAGTGAGGTTGCTGCCTTCAGTCCATCAGGAAATCCGAGGTAGTCCTGCAGGCGTCTGCAGGCCTTGGCGTCCCCTTCCTATCTAGTTTTTCTTCTGTTCTTTACTATTTCAGAGACAGACATGTATCTATTTTGTTTGGAACCTATTTCTAGTATTCATAGATAGTCTGTGAGATTTTTACACTAGTTCTGGGTGGATTATGTTTATGGATTCGTATCGGTATTATTTTAAATTGTTATATTTCATTCTTCTGCTTTATTATTTCCGCTGCTTATAAAATTTTAACACACAACTGTTAATGGATTAACAAATGAAAAGGGTAAAATAATTAGAATCATTGGCTTGCCTAGCTTTCACTAGTAGGCGCCATCACGACCCCCGAGGGTGAAAAATTCGGGTCGTGACATTCAATTTATGTAAATTTTTATTTTTTGTCCATATTTGTCTCTTTGAAGCTGGATAATTTACTTGTATTAAATGTTTGAGCTCTTGAAGTTATTTACATGTTAGTGTAGGCTAAGTGTCTATATGTTCATATTGCTTAATTCTCACTTTGATTTTACTGATGCTTAGTTTTTCGATGATGCCAAAAAATGGAAGTTAAGGATGTGTTGTGCTGATTAACAAACCCAGTCCCTTATGCACTTGAGTTGATAATATCGTTGAGAGTTTGTTTGTTTACATGAAATAAAATGTTTTATGCCTAGCCATTTATAGGGTTGCGATAAATGGAAGGCTAGTCCCTTACACTTGTGCAAACATGGACAATCTGAAGAAAGTGCTGGCAGTGAAACTGTTTACACTGAAGCCTGTAGATAAAGTTGAGTATTAGGGAGCTGAAATGCATATATGTTTGTCATTGTCAAAAAGAGGGATTTTGTTGAGCTGAGCATGTTCGAGTATGGATGTGTTTTAATGATTGAAAAACTAATATTAATTATTCTAAAATACTTAGGTTTCGTGGATAGGATACTATGCTGATAAACTAATGTACATATACGATTTTCCGATGTCAAGAGGACTAGGTTCATAGAAGAATGACATCGAATGTTGATCAGACATGTGGAGATTGAATATACGTGCAAGTTGAGAAGTCAGTTTGTGTGCAACAAAGAGAGATCGTTGCTGGAGGAATCCATCTGCTAAAGTTCAAAGAGTAAGGATAACTTGCATGGTAGGAAAAAGTCGAAGAGGTGGAAACAAATAAGGAAACCAAATCAAATTGGGAGAGATTTTCCTTAACTGAAATATTTTAGGTTTTAGAGTAAACGGAGAAGCATTTTATCCACCCTCATACCTGTATAAAAAGACCAATTGCTACAGCATACAACTAACACTATTCTGTAAAGCCCCAGAAAAGTTTGCTAAGTAATTTAAGATTTCGTGGTGCCAAGGTAGGCTAATTATTTTATTTTGTGTGCAAATGAGGGTATGGATATTAATTGGATATGTTAATAAGTGTATAAGTCATATTATAAGTGATTTGGGGTCTAAGGAGAGGCCTAAGTCTAAGCCAAGTTGAAAAATTTCATAATAGACTAAAGTTGTAAATGAGTACGCACAAGGCCTCACTTTGGGAAATCATATCTACATTTATATAAGATATTGTGTGATGAAAAACCTTTCAAATTAAAGCCCTTTGAATCTAGTTTCCAACACATCAAACTGTTCGTCATTTGGAGGTGTATACAAAAAGTTACGACCATTTTACCGGACCTGTGTCAGATGCGCGTCCGCGGGAAAATTGAGAGTTTCTGCCTCCCGAGCGCGGCCACCGCGTCTTGGGTGTGACCACGCTCGGGCGCGGTTTGACCGCGGTCTCCCACCTAACAGCCCTATAAATACCCCAAGACCGGGTATGGAGAGTCTCTAAGTCATTATTTTGAGCTAGGGCTTGCTCTATCAAGGGGAATCCATCACATACTTCCCTCCTATGATCCAAGGTAATGTTTTTGGAGTATTTTGAGTTGATTACTACTCCTAAACACTTATATTAACAAGGATTGATCTTGAAAATCCATAGTTTCCTATTCAAATCCCTAAATTGATCAAGAACACTACAAGTGGGGATTCTCAAGATTCTTACTACAAGAGGTATGTCTAT
This sequence comes from Nicotiana sylvestris, assembly GCF_000393655.2. Lineage (NCBI taxonomy): Eukaryota > Viridiplantae > Streptophyta > Magnoliopsida > Solanales > Solanaceae > Nicotiana > Nicotiana sylvestris. Next base: position 84,698,379 of record NC_091061.1, read on the forward strand.
CATCTCTAACTACTCTATGGTGATTATTTATGTATGATATATACGTTAGAACTCATCGGTTGGTGATTGGAAGTCATAAGTGCCTAACCTAGGTTGTGTTGGTGTTGTAGAGATTGTGAAATGGGTTAATTAATGAGGTTGATGGTTGGGTGTGAATGGATGATCATACATATGCAGTTGAAAGTTATAAACTCGTTAGGAACGATGGTGGAATAAATTATTGGTTAATAGTGATACTTGGATGAACTAATACTACGGTTATGAGATGTAAAGATCTATACCTACAAGGTATTTGATAATATGCTTAAATGGCATATGTTATGGAATTTATTACTAATATTGGCCCTATTGAATGTTGTATTGTACATTGAAGTTGCTTAAGTGTATTGGATCATTGTAGTATCATTAAGGGGAAAATTTTAAATATGTATGGCTAACCCCCCCCCCCCTCCTTAGAAATTGAGCCTCCATGGTGCCCGTGCAAATGTTGTAAGTCCGAAATTTGATAGATGTGGTACTTGTTATGTCAAATGAATTAATGTTGTGAAAATGTATGTGGAAGGTGATTCTCCATGTGTTTAATGTGTTATTCTTTGTAAATTGAGGATGTGTGGAAAACATGAGTTATGTGCTGAATGCCTAAATGTCAAGTCAAAGTTACATTGTGGTTAATAAGCCGAACTAAATGAATTCCTCTCTATGCTTATAACTTAAATTGCTTTTGTATGTGCCTATGATCTTAAATGGCAAGGTCAATATTGAGAATGGGAATAATATGAAATGTGAGTTACGAAATGTGTTAGTTGTGGCCCCAAGTGCCGAGGAACTAATACATGTGAAACCAAATATTGAAGTGAGATGATTAACGGAAAAGGGTAACATCTTGGCAAGACGGCTTAGCCGATCGGACCGTGATCGGACGCCATGTTATACACACATGGTGGTAATGTGTTTATAATTGAAACTAGAAAATGAGAATGAAATAAGGGTAACGTCTTGGTAAGACGGCTTAGCCGATCGAGCCATGATCGGACTCCTCTCAAGGAAGCGGTGGTAATGTGGATGATGATGCAACGATATGGAATGCCCCAATCTACAAATTTCAGAAATCATGTTAAAACTATGTGAACCTCTTAAATTGTTGACGTGGTGCTTATTTGAAGCTTTGTGTTTCTTATGATTTCTTTGTACTCTTGTATGGTTGTTCTTTCTAACTGGATGGTGTTTAGTTATACATACTAGTATTATTCCATGGTACTAACGTCCCTTTTGTCGGGGGTGCTACATTTTTAAATGAATGTAGATGGCTCCATAGCGGATAGTTCCCATCACGCGTAGCGGAGCTTCCTCCTCTCAAAGTCTTGGTGAGCCCCTTTCTCCTTCAAGGGGTTATGTTGTACATCTTTTGTTATAGATATCCACTTTTGAGGTATAGCTGGGGCCTTGTTGCCGGCATTGTCATTTTTGTCTTGTGTATCCTTAGAGGCTCCGTAGACGTTTGTGTGGGTAAGGTAAGGGTGTTGTATGGGTCAATGAACTATGTTGTAACTTTGTACTCTAGTTCTTCTAGATTATAACTGTATAAAATCTTGAAACTTAACCATGGTTTTTGGTTTGTCACATGAAAATGGACTAATATCGTGAATGTTCGATTTTGCTATTGTCTAAATAAAAGAAAGCATGGTTCCCTTAACTATAGTGAGTTGGGTAGAAACGTATGAATAAGGCTTGCTCAATTGGGGTTTACTCGATTGAGCATCGGTTGCGCCTCCTGAGGTTGGGGCGTGACAAACTTGGTATCAGAGCCTAAGGTTTTGAAGTTTCCTAGGATGTCTCGAAGCCGTGTCTAGTAAAGTCCTTCTTATTGGTGTGTAGTCGATCACATCTATAAGTTGGAGGCTACTTGGACATTTAGGAATAACTCCCTTCTTTAATATTCTAGATCGTGCGGCAACTTGTTATGAAACTATTCCCTCCCTAATTAGTGCATTGTTCTATCTTTCAGTAAATGGAACCTAAGAAGAAAGCAAGAATTGGCCAAGAAGCCAATGCCACCATAGGAGTGGCTGATGTATCACTGCTTGGTACTGCGAGTGAGGGTAGTCGCCCTGCTATCACCCTGCCTAGTTCTCCTATTCCAGAGCAGACTACCCAACTCCTACACCTGTGGAGGGTACTACTATCCCTCCCAGAGATACTCTTATTCCGCCTCCAGCCCTAGCTTCCAGTTCTGGTATTTTTGATAGGGATCTTAGGGGAGCTATTCAGATGTTAACTCAGCTAGTGGCCTCTCAGGCCCAAAGGTCAAATGTTGCGCCAAGTTCATCTAGCTAGCAGGGGGATTCCACTAGTTCCAAAGTGAACAGATTTCTTCAGTTAGACCCTCCAGTGTTTACGGGTTCCAATCCAAAAGAAGACCCTCGGGATTTTATTGATGAGATGCACAAGACCCTCAGGGTTATGCGTTCATCTGAGACAGAGGGAGTAAAGTTGGCTGCCTACCGTCTGAAAGGGGTGGCCTATGCATGGTTTGAGTTATGGGAAGATTCCAGCGAGGAGGGGAGCCCTCCGACGAGGTGGAGCGAGTTTGCCGATGCCTTTATAGATCATTTCCTGCCTGTTGAGACAAGGGCAGCCCGTGCAGCAGAGTTTGAAAATCTGAAGCAAGGTAGCAGGAGTGTGTGGGAGTATCACTTGGAGTTTGCTCGCCTGTCCAAGTATGCCATCCATATGTTGCCCACAATGGAGGCCAGGGTGCGTCGGTTTGTTCAGGGCCTGAATCTTTTGACTATCAATGAGGCTTCTACGACTGCATTGAATTCTGACATAAATTATGGGAAGATGGTGGCATTTACTCAGGCCACATAGAACCATAAACTAAAGAACAGAATAGAGAGAGAGGGTAACAGAAAGACCCGGTCTACGGGCAACATGGGTGAGTCACTCGGTGGGGGAAGATCAGCTTTTAAGGGAGGATCATCAGGGCCATCCCAGTCTATGGCACAGTATTCAGCCAGTGCACCGCCATCAAGGCTCATCAAGCAGTAGCAGTAGAGTCCTTTCAGGCCTAGTCAGGGCAATAGAGGATCCTATCAGCGGGGTCGGTCAGGAGAGAGATCCCAGCAGCAACAGAGGTCCCTGTGCCCCAAGTGCGGGAAGATGCACTCAGAGATTTGCTACTTGGAGTTACCCGTATGCTATGGATGTAAGATGAGGGGTCACATTTAGAGGCATTGTCATACATACCACCAGGGAGCGGGTAGGGGCACAACACAGCCATCCAATCCAGCAGTTGCTGCACCTTCAGCCCCCATCCAACTCGAGGGACCCTAGCACCCGCAGGGCGTGGTGCAGGTAGGGGTGGTGTGCAGAGTTCAGGAGGACCCATCTGGTTCTATGCTATGAGTGGTTTCCGGAATGCAGAGGCTTCTCCAGTTGTTGTTATAGGTATTCTGACTGTCCAATCTCATGATGTGTATGCACTTATTGACCCCGGTTCCACCTTGTCCTATATTACCTCTTTTGTTGCTATGGAATTTGGGATAGAACCGGATCAGCTTCATGAGCCATTTTCGATGTCTACTCCGGGGTGAGTATATTACGGCTGCTCGAGTTTATAGAGGTTGTGTTGATACGATACGAGGTAGGGATACCACGATCGATCTTATTGAATTAGGGATGGTCGATTTTGATGTAATAATAGGAATGGATTTTCTTTATTCATGCTTTGCCAAACTTGATTGTCGGACTAGAACCATGAGGCTTGAATTTCCTAATGAGCCCGTTATTGAATGGAAGGGAGATAATGTAGTGGCTAAAGGTCGGTTTATTTCTTACCTTAAGGCCGTGAAGATGATCAAGAAGAGGTGTATCTATCATTTAGTTCAGGTTATGGACACCAATGCTGAGGCGCCTAGCATTGAGTACGTGCCAGTTGTGAATGAATTTCTGTATGTCTTTCCAGATGAACTCCCAGGAATTCCTCCAGATAGGGAGATTGATTTTGGGATCGATGTGATGCCAGGCACGGAGCCCCAAAAAATTTTGCTAAGTAATTTAAGATTTCGTGGTGCCAAGGTAGGCTAATTATTTTATTTTGTGTGCAAATGAGGGTTCATGATATAATCGATATCAATTGGATATGTTAATAAGCGTATAAGTCATATTTTAAGTGATTTAGGGTCTAATGAGAGTCCTAAGTCTAAGCCAAGTTGGAAAATTTCATAATAGTGTCACACCCCAAAACCGAGGTGCGCGACCGGCACTCGACCGGGTAACCCCTGTCAAGCGGACCTGGGTGCCTTTCCTATTCCACGTGTTACCCCTCGTTTTCAATATCCATTAACCAAGTAAAATAGTCATTTATGATTTAAACACATTCTTACTAGATTTACATAATATACATGGTTACTTAGCGTGGTTTACAAGTTACACTGCCCAAATACAAAATACATAAGTACATAACCCACATTTCATGTCTACGGAGCCTCTAGGGATACAAAAGAGTGTTACAATACTTGTCGGTAACAAGGCTCCGGCTATACCTTATGCAAATACCAAAATTAGATTTCCAGAAGGAAAAGCGGCATGCGCCACGTAGGGCTCCGAGAGGGAAAAGGGGCTCACCAATACAGCCAACGGAAAGTGAAGGAGTGCTACTGTTGGTGGACTGGAGTACCTGCTATAGAACCACCTACAATCATAATACGAATGTAGCGCCCCCAACAAAAGGGACATCAGTACATTTGAATTGTACTGGTATGTATGAACAAACGTTACCCCAAGTAAAATCAAGAAATACACAGGTAACAAACAGTAATAGAATCAACAATGCAATGCACATGAAAGGAACAACCAAAGCCAAACAAGTTCCACAATCTCTCCTTTTCCCCTTTCAACATTATTTTATCACATCAATGGTTTCACAACTTTCACATATTTTCATTTCAATAGTGATTTCGATCACTTTTCCACCCTTATTACCTCGGCCACCCTTATTACCTCAGCCACTCTTATCACCACAACCCACACCTTATAACTTCGTGTTGTGGCGCGCAACCCGATCCCATCGGACAATTACATTTCACACGACAACACAACAATTCACAAAGAGTTTTCATAGACATCAATACCATTTCCATTATATGCAACAGTCCGTATACAATTTAAGTCACAACGATAATTGCCGCGACAAGTCACGTATGATATTACCACAGTTGTTTCAATTGCATCAATTACGATTTCTTTCCATCATTTGTTACACAGCTCTTACCACATAAGCACCTTCACACACACACGCTTGGCTTGTTGCCATTTACTTACACCATTATATCAGGAAACTTAGCTAATAACGTTCAAGGTATATTAATCACAAGAATTCACAAATGGTCCACATAAATAACACATACCAATTAATCGTACACCAAAAAAGGTGACTTTAAAAAGGTTAAAGTTAGCCATAGATACCTCAAATTCGCCCTTAGTGATACTATAATGATCCAATACAGTTAAGCAGCCTCAATCTACAATACAACATTCAATAGGGCCAATATTAGTAATAAATTCCGTAACTTATGCCATTTAGGCATATCATCAAACACCTTGTAGGTATAGATCTTTACACCCCATAACTATAGTATTGGTTCACCCAACTATCACCATTAACCAACAATTTATTCCACCATCATTCCTAACCAATTTATAACTTCCAACAACATATGTGTGACAACCCATCTTCAATCAACCAACAAAATTCCATCAAATAATCACCTTCCAATCTCTACAATGACTATGTATTTATATTAGGCAATTATGGCTTCTAATCACCACACCAAGAGTCCCAATACTTAATTCACACTCATATACCCATAATAAATTCACATGTAAGTCTAAGGGGGGTAGGATTACCTTTTGGAAGAAATCTTGCAAAACTCTCCTTTGAGTTCTTGAAGGAATATCTTGAAGATCTATGTGTTTTATGAGTAGATTTCATCAATACTAGTGTAAGAATAATGGAATTTTACACCAAGTTAATGAAGATTTCTTACCTTGAAGATGGGAGGGGTTGGAGGTCTTGAGAGAGTGAAGAAAACCCCAAAATTCGAGCATGAATGATCAAAAAATGAAGGAAATGTAATACCCCTTCGGTTTTTACACTGGCCAGGGGTATTTTAGACATTTTACAAGTTCCACCGCATTCCGCCGCGGTCTTCCGTGGTTTACAGGCAGAAAAACCTTGGTTTGCCGCGGTTCGCACTCCTGGGCGTGTTGGTGATGCATGCCCGGTAAAATGGTTATAACTTTCTATAAACACCTCCAAATGACAAACGGTTTGTTACGTTGGGAACTAGATTCAAAGGGATTTAATTTGATTGGTTGTGCATCACTCAACACTTCATATAACTAGATATATGCTTGTCCAAAGTGAGGACTTGTGCGCATTCACTTACAACTTTAGCCTATTATGAAATTTTTCCTACTTGGCTTAGACTTAGGCCTCTCCTTAGACCCCAAATTACTTATAATATGACTTATACACTTATTAACTTATCTAATTGATATACATTATATCATGAACCCTCACTTGCACACAAAATAAAATAATTAGCCTATCTTGGCACCACAAAATCTTAGATTACTTAGCAAAATTTTCTGGGGATTTACATTCTCCCCCGCTTAGGATCATTCGTCCTCGAATGAGGATCAAGTTTCTTTCACTAGCCATCCTTATGTAACTTCGGCTTGTTCACATCTTGAAATATATCAACAACCCCGAATTTGGCTAACTTCTTAAATTTTCGAAAATTTTTGCCAGAGTTTCCTTTGTAACTAGACCTATCCACCTGTCAGAGGGCCCCAGATACATATCCTAACAGCATATACATGTTTCATAGACATAACATAACTTATACAACACCAACCATGGCCTCATAGGCAACACATGTAATCAAAATGGAATAGTTTAACATGGACCAAATCAAAAGATAAGAGTTCATAGGAACCAAATGCATAAAAGCTATTACATGACTATTCAAACAAATGTGGGTACTTCTTTCTCATTTCTTCCTCGGCTTCCCAAGTGGCTTCCTCAACCTGCTGGTTCCGCCATAACACTTTTACGGAGACAATTTCCTTATTTCTGAATTTTCGGACTTGCCTATCAAGAATGGCAACTGGAATTTCTTCATAAGATAGTTCTTCATTAACCTTAATAGTTTCAACTGGCACAATAGTGGACGGATCTCCCACTACCTTCTTCAACATAGACACATGGAAAACCGAATGTACCAACGACATCTCGGGTGGCAGCTCGAGCTTGTATGCCACCTGTCCAATCCTCTGAATGATTCTGTACGATCCGACATACCTCAGACTTTATTTTCCTTTCTTCCCAAATTGCATAATGCCCTTCATGGGAGAAACTTTCAAAAATACCCAATCATCTTTTTTGAACTCCAAATCTCTACGACGAATGTCCGAATAAGACTTTTGGCAACTCTGAGCAGTTTTTAACCTTTCATTAATAATCTTGACTTTCTCCATGGCCTGATGCACGAGGTCCGAGCCTATCAATTCTGATTCTCCAACCTCGAACCACCCAATGAGAGACCTGCATCTCCTACCATATAGTGCCTCGAATGGTGTCATCTGGATACTAGCATGGAAGTTGTTGTTGTAAGCAAATTCTATGAGTGGCAAATGGTCATCCCAACTACCCTTGAAATCAATAGTACAAGCACTCAACATGTCTTCAAGCGTCTGAATAGTTCGCTCTGCTTGCCCATCGGTTTGTGGATGAAAAGTTGTGCTAAGGTTTACCTGGGTACCCAAACCTTGCTGAAATTTCTTCCAAAAGTTGGTCGTGAACTGAGCCCCTCGATCTGAAATGATTGAGACTGGAGTGCCATGCAACCTGACTATTTGTTTGATATGAAAATGAGCATATTGTTCCGCTGTGTCAGTAGATTTAACTGGCAAGAAGTGCGCTCATTTTGTGAGTCGGTCAACGATCACCAAAATTGAGTCGAACCTGTGCGGAGTGCTTGGTAGCCCTACTACAAAATCCATATTGATCATCTCCCATTTCCACATTGAAATTTCTATGCTTTGAGTCAATCCATCGTGCCTTTGATGTTCGACCTTCACTTGTTGACAATTTGGACATTTTGCTACAAAATCCTCCACATCCCTCTTCATGTTGTTCCACCAATAAATTTTCTTGAGATCATGATACATTTTTGTAGAACCGGGGTGCACGGAATACCTGGATGTGTGAGCTTCTGCCATGATCCTTTCCTGAAGACCGTCGATATCAGGAACACATAGGCGGTCTTGGTACCGTAGAGTACCATCATTCATGCCAAAGGAAAAAATTGTGGTACTGTGTTTGTGAATCCCCTCTTTCAATTGTGCTAACAATGGATCATTGAATTGTTTTTCCTTCACCTCCGCTACAAGCGATGATTCGGCCCTATTCTGTATAATTACCCCTCCTTCACTAGAGTCCGCAAGGCGAACTCCCAAACTGGCCAACTGGTAAACCTCACTGGCTAACGACCTCTGATATGCCACCAAATGAGCTAAACTCTCCATACATTTTATACTAAGTGCATCTGCCACGACATTAGCCTTTCCTGAGAATGTCGATGTCATAGTCCTTGTGTAACTCGAGCCATCCTCTCTGTCTTAAATTCAACTCCTTTTGTTTAAAAAGAATATATTGAAGGCTTTTGTAGTTCATAAATACATCAACGTGGACCCCATACATATAATGTCGCTGAATCTTTATACAAAACTACCGCCACAAGTTCTAAGTCATGTGTCGAATAGTTCCTTTTCACGGTTCTTAGGTTGCCTTGAAGCATAAGCGATCACCTGGCCATGTTGCATCAATAGTGGACCATCTATGTCACATTTCTCTTACATATGACATCCTAGGATTTGAGTTCTTCAATAATTTTCTTGATATGGTTACAATCTTATGTGAGTACTTGCAACTTGCTCTTCCAAATTCTTAACAAAGACATTACTGGATGAGTTTTCTTATAGAACCCTCTATTTCCAAGGAATACATCTTCTAGCCTACGCACACACCTTAATATCATCAACATGCATGACATTACCTCAAATGTAATGTAACATTGTGCTCAGACCTTTCCTAGTCAACCTCTTTCCTCCTTGTGTGGCTTATAGGATTTAAGAAACCACTCCACTTCCTTTGTGAACATTCTCATGATCCCTCCATACTGTTAAACACTTCCGAAAACACGTATCAACAACCTTACTGCACATTCAACTCAGAAAGAGCAATGGCCCGAACAATAACTTGAAATCTTCCTAAATGTTTCAACAAAAACTTCTTGTTTTCCTTCCAAGTGTAAGAATTACTCCATCCTCAATAAGTGATTCACCTTATTCCTAATATTGTAGCTACCAATAGTGTTTGTTGGTATTGTGGATTAAGAGTTATCATGTTAAACATGTTTGATTCGTAACAAGTGTTCATCCTCTCTCACTACATTTCAAACATTTCCCTTTGTTCTTTGGGTAGATTGTGTTGTTTTGCCCTTTTTTTTCTCCCTTTTGGTCTAGCCAATACATTAGTACTATATTTTCTTTGTGATTGGGACATTCATTCCCATTCCATTTTTCTATAATACACAGTAGATAGCCTTATTGTGCCACGCACTTGTCTTCGCCCCATGGACTCATGGTATCATTGTGTCTGGTTTGTTGTGTTTATCACGCCACTATTTCACCACCAGTAGTCTCACTTTCCATTGTAATATGTAGACATGAACTCCCTCTAAATATTTTAGTTGATATTCAGTGTTACCCAAGTCGGTAACATTACGGTTAGTCCTTTATGCCTTCTATTAACATTTGTGCTCCAGGCGAGTCCACCATTCTGATACGAACTATTTTGCGATAACCATGGACATCTTAATATATAGATTTTCTTCTTATTTCTTCTCGCCTCATTATTCCTAGCTAGTGAATAGACACGCATTCTTCCACATTTTATGTGGTCTTTTTCCTTAATGTTTTTTAACCCGATCACCTCTTAACTCTTGTTAGGATATTCGTGGGAAAGTGTGTTCATCATCATATCACTTAACACTTCTTTGCTTGTAAGATTCTTTAGAATCTCTCCATCAAGCCCAAATACCCTCTTGGGTTATTATAGCATCACATTTATTTCTCCCACTCGTTTCGCCTTTCTTAACGCCTTGGTACTTTGGTTAAATCATAGATCTATGATTAACCCATTCTAAAAACTCGCAACCTTCCATATTTGGCCTATAGTACTTCCTTAGGTTCCATTGTTCCTAACCCTCTAACAAGTATAAAATCCCTTTACAAACATACTCTTAGTTTCTTGGATCGTTGACCCTATCATTCACATTGCCATGTATGAAGAGTTTACCTTCCTTAACCTTCCATTTTTTTGGGGGTACTAGTGGTCTATTATTAACATATCCTTTCAGATAATCACGTTATCCATTATCACCTTTCTAGACTACGCATGTCTTCAACAAAATATTCAAACATCATAGCTACATGGTCTTGCTCTTGTTTCATTGTATTTAAGTGGCCTTACTATGGCCCTTCCTCCCCCACTTAGGGCGAATGCCCCGGATTTTGACACAAGCCTTGAATTTAGCAACTTCATGGACATATGTTTCATATCTCTATCCCTCACATATATGTTCGACTATTAGGGAGATTGAAGTCAGCATTGTATTAACCTCATAAGTTCTCTACTCTTATTCAGCCACACGGACTTGGGATTCCAATTCCTCATGTCAATATCCTTTAGGAGTATAACACAACTTCATACACTTATGGGATTCTTATAACATTCATAGCATAAGGGTCTTTTCATTATGGGTTCAATTGACTCTCATTTCATGACTTCTTGTCTCCTGTGAGAGACCTACATGTTTGTCATTACTCTCCTGGTCATGCCTTACATATATCACATGCTTATATAACAAATTTTTCTTTTACACCTTAGGATCATATACATGCTTCCCACACTATCAACAGGTGCCATATAAGCTCGCGTCTCATTTATCAAGTCAATGTCTCTTTGGAGGTAGGTGATCAATCTAAACACTTTTCTCATATAAAGTATGCTTCTAGTACTATGTACGTATCTCATATATCCGTACAATTTGTTCAACATGATACACGTGCCATCTCATTAATATTCAGGCCTTTCCCATTGGTCATTCCATATGACAACATTACTTGAAATAGACGAAAGTGCATTTAAACTTATCTCGAATCTCAACGCACGAGTTAGAAGACAATCTTATAGTCAAGATTTATCGCACAATCTGGAGTCTTGAAGAAGGGTAACATTCCTAAATGTCCATGTAGCCTCCAAATTATAGATATGGTCGACAACACACCGATAATAAGGACTCTACTAGACACGGCTCCGAGAAATCCTAGGACACTTTAAAACCTTAGGCTTTGATACCAACTTTGTAACGCCCCAACTTCGGGAGGCGCGACCAGCGCTCAATTGGGTGAACCCAACTGAGCAAGCCTTATCAACCGCTATCTACCCAACTCGATAGGAATAAGGAAGCCATGCTTACCTTTATTTAAACTTGAAAAGATAGTACATTCAACATCTTAGTTCATTTTATATCACAACATTTAAAACGTGGTAAACTTCCAAGATCCCATACAAGTTATAGTATAGAAGAAAGCAAGAGTACAAGGTTACAACATGGCCCATTGACCTATCCAATACCCATACATAACCCACACAAACGTCTACGGAGCCTCTAGGGATACAAAAGAGTGTTACAATACTTGCCGGTAATAAGGCTCCGGCTATACCTTACGCAAATACCAAAATAAGATTTCCGGGAGGAAAAGCGGCATGAGCCACGCATGGCCTTGAGAGGAAAAAGGGGCTCACCAATACAGCTGACGGAAAGTGAAGGAGTGCTACTGTTAGTGGACTGGAGTACCTGCTATAGAACCACCTACAATCATAACACGAGTGTAGCGCCCTCCACAAAAGGGATGTCAGTACATTTAAATTGTACTGGTATGTATGAACAAACTTTACCCCAAGTAAAATCAAGAAATACACAGGTAACAAACAGTAATAGAATCAACAATCCAATGCACATTAAAGGAATAACCAAAGCCAAACAAGTTCCACAATCTCTCCTTTTCCCCTTTCAACATTATTTCATCACATCAATGGTTTCACAACTTTCACATATTTCATTTCAATAGTGATTTTGATCTCTTTTCCACCCTTATTACCTCGGCCACCCTTATCACCACAGCCCACACCTTATAACTTCGTGTTGCAGCACGCAACCCGATCCCACCAGACAATTACATTTCACACGACAACACAACAATTCACAAAGAGTTTTCATAGACATCAATACCACTTCAATTATATGCAATAGTCCGTATACAATTTAAGTCACAACGATAATTACCGCGACAAGTCCCGTGTGATATTACCATAGTTGTTTCAATTGCATCAATTACGATTTCTTTCCATCATTTGTTACACATCTCTTACCACATAAGCACCTTCACACACACACGCTTGGCTTGTTGCCATTTACTTACACTATTATATCAGGAAACTTAGCCAACAATGTTCAAGGCATATTAATCACAAGAATTCACAAATGGTCCACATAAATAACACATACCAATTACTCGTACACCAAACAAGATGACTTTACAAAGGTTAAAGTTAGTCATACATACCTCAAATTCTCCCTTAGTGATACTACAATGATCCAATACACTTTAGCAACCTCAATCTACAATACAACATTCAATAGGGCAATATTAGTAATAAATCCTGTAACTTATGTCATTTAGGCATATCATCAAACACCTTGTAGGTATAGATCTTTACACAACATAACTATAGTATTGGTTCACCCAACTATCACCATTATCCAACAATTCATTCCACCATCATTCCTAACCAATTTATAACTTCCAACAATATATGTGTGGCAACCCATCTTCACCCAACCAACAAAATCCCATCAAATAATCACCTTCCAATCTCTACAATGACTATGTATTTATATTAGGAACTTATGGCTTCTAATCACCACACCAAGAGTCCCAATACTTAATTCACACTCATATACCCATAATAAATTCATACATGTAAGTCTAAGGGAGGTAGGATTATCTTTTGGAAGAAATCTTGCAGAACCCTCCTTTGAGTTCTTGAAGGAATTTCTTGAAGATCTATGTATTTTATGAGTAGATTTCATCAATACTAGTGTAAGAATAATGGAATTTTACATGGAGTTAATGAAGATTGCTTACCTTGAAGATGGGAGGGGTTGGAGGTCTTGAGAGGGTGAAGAAAACCCCAAAATTCGAGCTTGAATGATCAAAAAATGAAAGAAATGTAATACCCCTTCGGTTTTTACACTGACCAGGGGTATTTTAGACATTTTACATGTTCCACCACATTTTGCCTTGGTCTGCCGCGGTTTACAGGCAGAAACGTTTGAATAGCAATTGGTTTTGATTTGAAAGGTACATTATAGGTGTTATGAATTAAAAACGTGCAGTCTATGTTAAGGTATCATTATGATAATGTAGTGCTTGTAATGCTGAGATTAGTGTTATAGATATATACATTGTGGTGCTTTGTCGAGTTGTGAATGTGTTGTTGGGATGGTTTTGGTGGTTCTCTAGCAGGTTGATAGGCCTAATTACGAAGGAGATGCTACCGAAATTTCTGAAAAAGGTTGGGAGTTAGTCAAAATTTAGGGACTTGAAGTAGGTTAGAAAAGAGATATGTTATGTTAGTAATTTGGGGCACACTCTACCTCTCATTCAAGGACGAATGATCCTAAGAGAGGGAGAATGTAAGGCCCCGGAAAATTTTACTAAGTAATTTAAGATTTCGTGGTGCCAGATATGCTAATTATAATATTTTATGTGCTATAAAAATGATGTATGTCAATTGGATATGGTAAATAAGTGTATAAGTCATATAATAAGTAATTTAGGGTCCAAGGAAGTGTGACGACCCGGCCGGTCGTCTTAAGAATTAACGCCCCGATCCCCTATTAACTTCTTTCCCCAAGTTTAATTTTGCTAATTTGATTCACCGGGATGTTCGGTTTTGAGTTTCGGAGAGTTTTGGGACACTTAGTCCCTAAATGAGAGATTAAGTGTTGGAAAATTGACAGTAGTCAGAAAAATATGAAGACGGCCTCGGAATGGAAATCCGATGGTTTCGTTAGCTCCGTTGGGTGATTTTGGGGTTAGGAGCTTATTCGGAATGTGTTTTGGAGGTCCGTAGCTAATTTAGGCTTGAAATGCCGAAAGTTGAAATTTTGGAAGTTTCCGGTTCGATAGTGAGATTTGGATCCGAGAGTTGGAATGGAATTCCGAGAGTTGTAGTAGTTCCGTTGTGTCATTTTGGGTGTGCTTGTAACGTTTCAGGTCATTCAAACGAGGTTTGGTAGACTTTTTTATCAAAAATGTGTTTTTAGAGTTTTTGGAATTTTTAAGCTTGAATTCCATGAAAAATAGGTGTTTTGATGTTGTTTATGGCGTTCCGAAGGTTGGAACAAGTTTGAATGATGTTATAGCATATGTTCGTAGGTTTGGTTGAGGTCCCTGGGGCCTCGGGTGTGTTTCGGATGCTCAACAGGTCATTTTGAGTTGTTAAAAAGTTGTAGAAATTTAGGTTTAGGTTTTGCAGACTTTTCTTCATTGCGATCGCAACCATCCATCCCAATTCCTTCTTCGTGATCGCATCACTTGACTCGCGATTGCATAGCACTTCTCATTCCTCTTTCGCATTCGCAGTTGCCCTTTCGCGTTCGCGTAGTAGAAATAGAGTCGGTGGCTCAGTAGCCCAATTTCTTATTCGCGTTCGCGTGTCTTCAACCGCGATCGCGTAAGGCCATCTCTTCCTCTTTTGCGATCGCGTGCCTCCTGTCGCGTTCGTGTAGGCCATTTCCTGGAGCCTTCATTTTTACACTTGGCGATCGCAGGACTTCTTTCGCGATCGCGATGTACAATACACTTGGGCAGATATAAAATTTCAAAATTGAGGGTTTAGCCATTTTTATCAAAACTTAATCTTGGGAGCTCAGCTTTGAGCGAGATTTTGAGAGATTTTTAGAGATATCGATTGGGTAATGATTATAAAATCCTTTTTGCTTGTAACCCACTAATCTAAGCATGAATTCCTCCTTTAATTTCGGATTTTGAATGAAAATTTGATAAAACTTCTTAGGCCGAATTATTGGGTTTTGATGGGGCATTTAACATCTGATTTGGGTAATTTTAGTATGGTTGGACTCGTGAGAGTACGAGGTTTCTGGAAATTAAAATTTTACCCGATTCCGAGACGACGGCCCGAGGGGCATTTTGGTCATTTTACATATTTTCGCGTATTAGCTTAGAATTTAATTGTAAGATCAATTACTTGAAGTGTTATTTACAATATGCGATTGAATTGAACAAATTTGGGCGATTTGGAGTCAGATACTCGTGGCAAAAGTGTGGTTTCAAGTTGATTTTGAGCCGGTTCGAGGTAAGTGGCTTGTCTAACCTTGTGTGGGGGACCTTCCCCTTAGGATTGGTATGTTTGGTAATTGAGTTGCCTTATGGGTGAGGTGACGGGCGCGTACTTGTGCAAATTGTTGGAAATCCGATTTTCTTAAAGTATTTATTAGCGTGATTCCTTTCCTGATTTATTATACTTGCAAAATTTAGCATGTTGTTAGTTAGAAAGCATGTTTAGTTGACTTGAATTGCCTATTTGCTTAAATTTCCTTGATTGAACTATGTGAAGCATGTTAAGCTGGAATTACTTGTTTCCTTGATATGAAATTTCATTTCTGAATATCTTCTTGTTGTTGCTGCGTATTTACATTAGGACTACGGATGTGGGATTTCGGTAGCTCCCTCCTTGTCTGTTTACTTTGGGACTACGGGTTAGATTCCCGGTAGATCCCCTGCATATTTACTTTGGGACTACGGGTTAGATTCCCGGTAGATTCCCCTGCACAGTTATATGGAACTACAGGAATGCACCCGATAGATTCCCCTAGTACTAGGTATTTACATTTCGGACTACGGAACGGGATTTCGGTAGATCCCCGTGCACTATGAGTTGGACTACGGGATGGTATCCCGGGAGATCCTTCGGATATATATATATATAGGATGGACTACGGGACGGTATCCCGGGAGATCCACTGGACATGTAAAGATGGGACTACAGGACGGTATCCTGGGAGATCCCCGATTGTTACTATCGGTGCTGAGTTATATTCCCTTTCCATGTTTACCTGGTTCTGTATAGTTGTCGTTGTTCTGTTCACTCTGTGTTGTTTTACTGTTGTACTCATTTATACTACTGTTAACCTTTATGTTTTATTTAATCTCAATAGGACCCTGACCTTCCTCGTCACTACTCTACCGAGGTTAGGCTTGGCACTTACTGAATACCACTATGGTGTGCTCATGCCCCTTCTGCGCATGTTTTTCATGTGCAGATCCAGGTACCGCTGATCAGGCCTACTATCATTGAGAGAGGCGACTGCTTAGAGACTTCGAGGTACATCTGCCGCGTCCACAGACCAAGGAGTCCCTTTCTATTCCTGCCTTTAGTATTTAGCCCTTCTGTACTTTTCTGTTCTTTATTAGAAATTCCAGAGTTAGAGCTATGTAGTATTTATTTTGTTAGATTGTGATTCATGGGTTTCCGGGTATTGGATTTATGATTGGTGTTGAGAGTTAAACATGGTGTATGCCGAACGGCACATTTGCACAACGTTATTGCTTTATATTCTGTTTTTAAATTGTTTTACTTCCGCAAGTTTGGTTATCTTCCACAAGATTCGACTTACCTAGTCGTAGAGACTAGGTACCATCACGATGGTTCACGGAGGGCGAACCGAGGTCGTAACAAGTTGGTATCAGAGCTCTAGGTTCATAGAAGTCATGGATCACAAGTCGGTTTATTAGAGTCTCGCTGATCGGTACAAAGATGTCTGTACTTATCTATGAGAGGATATGTAACTGTTAGGAAAATTCCCCTTCATTTGATTCCTTGTCATGAGATATTTTTGACATCACAATTCTAAAATTCTGTCTTCTATTCTCTCACAGATGGTGAGGACACGTGCTACCCGAGACGATCAGGCGCCCACACCCCCTACTGCAACCGTTAGAGGTCGGGCCCGCAGTAGAGACCTGGGCCGTGGTAGAGGCTGGGGCCGCTGTAGAGGCCGAGGACATGCATGTAGTGCATCCAGATCACCTGCGCGAGCTGCCGTCGAAGTACCACCAATGGATCCAACCGGAGTCCAGGCACCTAACACGCCTACTGCTACTACCACTCCAGCTCTTCAGGAAACTTTGGCACAGTTCATGAGCATGTACACTAGTTTGGCTCAGGAAGGGTTGCTTCCCCTTGCTGCAGCCACATCCTAGGCCGGGGTAGGAGCACAAACTCCCACCGCCCACACTCCTGATTAGCGAGTGCATGTTGAGCAGGTCCCAGAAATCATTCCAGCATCGCCTGCAGTGCCAGTTCATCTCGAGGATGGGGGCAGTTGCTTCAGAGGATGAGTAGCGGAGACTTGAGAGGTTCAAGAATTATGATCCTCCGGTATTTAGTGGACTAGCATCAGATGATGCCTTGGGATTTTTGGAGGAGTGCCACCGTATCTTTCACACCGTATATTAGGATCGAGCGGGGTTTCCTTCACTTCATTCCAGCTTCGTGGAGCCGCCTATGAGTAATGGCGCACCTATGAGTTAGACGATCCAGACGAGGCTGCTTCACTAACTTGGATTCAGTTCTCAGAGCTATTCCTAAGAGAGTTTGTTCCTCAGAGCCTCAGGGATGTGTGGCGCGCAGAGTTGAGAATTTGCACCAGGGTACTATGACTGTTTTAGAGTATGCTATCCATTACACCAGATTGGCTAGGCATGCACCAGCCTTGGTTTCCACTATTTGCGAGAGGGTTCGCCAGTTTATTGAGGGGTTCATTCCCAGCATCAGGTCTAGCATGGCTCATGAGTTGGAGATGGAAATCTCTTATCAGCAGGTGGTGAGCATTTCTAGGAGGATCGAGGGCATGCATGCTAGGGAGAGAGAGAGAAGAGGGAGGCCAAGAGGTCTCGAGAGTAGGGCCATTATTCTGGTGCCCGTACCCCAGCTGCAGGTCGTCATGGCAGGGGTTATATGAGCTGTCGCATTTATTCAGCTCTTCCAGCAGCCAGCAGTGCTTCTGCTCCTCCTAGGCCTCGGAGCCACATTATGCACCTCTTGTTTCTAGCGCGCCTCCTGCGCGGGGTGCTTTCAGAGGTCAGTCCAGCAGACCTAGCCCGAGCTAGTCACAACCACCACGTCTTCCTAAAGCTTTCTTTGAGTGTGGTGACACATGCCATATGGTTAGGGATTGCCCCAGACTTGGGAGGGGTGCACCTCCACAGACTTCTCAGCCACAACGTGCCCTGCAGAGTTCTCAGGCTATGGTTATAGCTCCAGTTGCTACCCCACCTGCTCAGCCAGCTAGAGGTGGAGGTCGGGGAGGTAGAGGTCACCCTAGAGGGGGAGGCCAGGCCAGATACTATGTCCTTCCTGCCCGTACCAAGGCCGTTGCCTCTGATTCTATTATCACAGGTATTATACTGGTTTGCCACAGAGATGCATCGGTTCTATTCAATCTAGGCTCTACTTATTCTTATGTCTCTTCTTATTTTGCTCCACATTTAGGTGTATCTCGGGATTCTTTGAGTTCCCCTATTTATGTTTCTACTCCTGTGGGAGATTCTCTTGTTGTGGACCACGTTTATCAATAGTGTTTGGTTGCTCTTAGTGGTTTTGAGACTAGAGCCGATTTATTGTTAATCTGTATGGTTGAATTTGATATGATCTTGGGAATGGACTGGTTGTCGCCCCATTATGCTATTCTTGATTGCCACGCCAAAATCGTGACGTTGGTTATGCCAGGTGTACCGCGTATTGAGTGGAGGGGTACTTTAGATTACACTCCCAGTAGAGTTATTTCTTTCCTTAAAGCTCAGCGTATGGTTGAGAAGGGGTGTGATGCGTATTTAGCTTTTGTGAGAGATGTCAGTATTGAAACACATTCAGTTGATTCAGTTCTAGTAGTACGGGATTTTCCCGATGTGTTTCCAACTGATCTTCCAGGCATGCCGATTGATAGAGATATTGATTTTGGCATTGATCTGTTGCTGGGCACTCAGCCCATTTCTATTCCTCTGTATCGTATGGCTCCTCCTAAGTTGAGGGAGTTGAAGGATCAGTTACAGGAATTGCTTGATAAGGGTTTTATTCGGCCCAGTGTATCACCTTGGGGTGCTCCTGTCTTGTTTGTGAAGAAGAAGGATGGGTCCATGTGTATGTGTATTGATTATCTCTAGTTGAACAAGGTTACAGTGAAGAACTGTTATCATTTGCCTCGTATTGATGATCTGTTTGACCAGCTTCAGGGTGCACGAGTGTTTTCTAAGATTGACTCGCGCTCAGGTTACCATCAGTTGAATATTCGGGAGCCAGATATCCCGAAGACCGCTTTCAGGATTTGGTATGGTCATTTCGAGTTCCTTGTTATGTCATTTGCGTTGACCACTGCCCCAACAACTTCTATGCATTTGATGCACAGTGTGTTCCGGCCCTATCTTGACTTGTTCGTCATTGTTTTTATTGATGGTATTCTGGTGTATTCCCGGAGTCGGGAAGATCATGAGCAGCACCTGAGGACCGTGCTTCAGACTCTGAGAGAGAAGAAGTTATATGCAAAGTTCTCGAAATGTGAGTTTTGGTTGGATTCAGTGGCATTCTTAGGCCACGTGGTATCGATTGAGGGCATTCGGGTAGATCCGAAGAAGGTAGAGGCCGTGCAGAGTTGGCCCAGACCGTCCTCAACTACAGAGATTCGCAGTTCCCTTGGCTTGGCGGGCTACTACCATCGTTTTGTGGAGGGGTTTTCATCGATTGCAGCCCCTATGACCAGGTTGACCCAGAAGGGTGATCCATTTTAGTGAAAAGAGAAGCGTGAGGTGAGCTTTCAGAAGCTCAAGAAAGCTTTGACACAACCCCAGTTTTAATATTGCCTACTAGTTCGGTGTCTTATACAGTCAATTGTGATGCCTCGAGGGTTGGCCTCGGTGCGGTGTTGATGCAGGACGGTAGGGTGATTGCCTACGCGTCCAAACAGTTGAAGGTACATGAGAAGAACTGTCATGACCCAAACCGATGGGCTGCGATGGGCACCTGATACTTTACTCAACCGAGTACCAACATAACGTATCTTTCTTACTACATCATCATATGCATGTGACATACGGGCCTAATAGGCCAACATCATTCTTTATAAAGTCAAAACATAGGCCGACAAGGCCGTACAATCTTTTATGTACACGACATATGTCTACAAGCCACTAAGAATACATAAATTCCATAAAGGTCGGGACAGAGTCCCGCCATACCAAACAATACATGTCTAAATCATACTAACCAAACGAGCAACTGCGAAGCAAATGGAGCACACCAACATCTTCCGCTAACCTGATAGCCTACTTGGTGGGCTCTCGACCTGTCTATCGGGACATGCGGACATGAAACACAGTGTCCCCAGGCAAAGGGACGTCAGTACGAATAATGTACCGAGTATGTAAGGCACATAAGTGAAAGACATATAGAGTACATGACTCAACCTATAAGTATGAATAGCTCTGTAAATCATAAATTACTTTTAATGTCATGCATATGCGTATGAATGACATGTCGTGCATAGGTACCTGTTTCATAACATCATCAGCCTCTGAGGGCATCCCATCGTATCATATCGGCCACTGTGGGCAAAATCATCATTGTATACCAGCTGATCAGGTGGTGGTGCGTATATAACGCCACAACCTTTCCCATATCCCATATATATATATATATATACGCGTTGAATACTTACATACATATGCGTATATAATTCCATTTGAATACATACATACATATGTGTATATAACGCCGTTTGAATCATATTTTTGAGCCACTATGGGCAACATCATCATCATATACCAGCTGATCAGGTGGTGATGCGTATATAACGCCGTAACCTTTTCCCATATCTCATATACATATATATATATATATGCGTATATAACGCCATCTGGTCATGGGTCAATGCACATGAATACAATGCATGAAAAGTACGCCAATAAAATCATTCGGAATGTCATAAGACCATTTTCCCTCTTGAGCAATATCATAAAGCAACATCTTTTCAACTTTCGTATGTTCCGAGACCCATGAACAGATGATAAAATATTATGGCACATGAAAATTAAAGAACATAGATATTTCTAATACTTCTATGAATAGAGTCCCTTATGGAATTTGTGCATTTGTGTGTTTCGTTCGATTCGTATGGATCATGCCAAAAGAAAGAAGGGATAGCCTTAACATACCTGGAATAGTAAAAAAAACGTATGATATTCTTGGACCAAAATTCTTAACTTGATCAATAACCATCTCAAGCTTTCACTTCCAAAACATCTCAAATAATCGTACATAGAAACTCCAAGAACAAAATTAGACGACATCTAATCAGATGTTCACTCCTTGGTATTTCTTAGGAAATGACAAACTTAACAATTTATGTCCAACTTGATTATATGTTGCTTGGGTACATGAAAGCTCTAACCTTAGCTCCCATGGATTTAGGTAGCAGATTGGACTTGAATTTAGCTCTAGCAATACCATTGTTACCATGTGGCCTACAAACTTTACCCCAAATATAACGATAATATGAATTGTTCTTCTTAGTTTTTGCCTTGTAAATATGAGCCATATACTTTCCTAAATATCAATCAACTTCTTCCTTAGTGTTCACTCCCTCAATCTGAATTAATGACGTGCTCGGATACTAATTCGACTTCGACCGTTTTGTAACCAATAACGGTGCCTCTAACATAGAGTCTTGCACGCTCTCCTTGGCATCCTTTCACCATTTTCGACTATGGAGCTACACAACTGAGGAATATGGCGGCAAGAAAGCTCAAGTATGCAAGTTTTAAAGGAGAATGAATTATATTATAATTCTTAAGAGAGATATGACCAAAAGCTACCTCTCTTAATTCCTCTTTTAAGTGTGACACCTAGGTACAGCTTTAAGAGTCATTACATTGAATTAGGGGGTACTGCCACGTTAAAGTGAGAAAGATTATCCAAACATTGAATTAATTAATTAGGTAATGACCGGTTACTCGATAATTAACCAATTACCCGAAAAATTGAGAATTATTCCTGCTTACTTAAAATATTACTCACTTTTCACATATCTTATACACCTTTCTATCATGTCCATGTAGTAACTTGTATGGCACTAGTCCATAAATACTGGGTATTTTAGCTCGGGTCGTACCCCAACATGCCAGACTTCGACAAAATTTGTTTTCTTCAATATTACTTACCCTCTTACCTTCACGAATTTACTCATCACTTATAATCCTTATAATCTCCAAATACTCTTTTCCTTGGACTAATGTCAATTACCTTACGAAAAATTTAATGTACAACACTACAGGGTGCAACATCATCAAAATGTAGTACTGCGGGATGTGACATCTCGCTTCCGAGCTCTCATTAATTTATTTATGGCGTATTTTCAAGTACGAAAATATGGGGTGTAACATCATTCCTCCCTATGGATCATTCGTCCTCGAATGTTGACTAATGTGCTTATCATTCTCATATCTCATAACTCTTGCGAATACTTTAGTAGTCCTTTTTCCATCTAGGCAATTGTTCTGTGAATAAGTTCAAAGGCCAGGCATTCCCCCCTTTAGGCCTCTTTCCCATGCCATAACTTGTAGTCGAAATCCTTCCAATCTCATAACTGTTGCTATCTTTCATCATGCAGCCTATACGATTTTGACCTTGTAAGGGTGCCCAGTCTCTAGGCTTCATATGTAGAGCTTGATAAGATGTCCCTTTGGGCATCGATGAGTATACTGAAGTTCTTTGCTCGGTACTTTGTTGAATTGACAAATATTTATCTCATTGCATAGATCCATTTAGCCATCCGTATGAATCTACTACCATAACTCTTACATTAATTTATTGTTGCTGAGGTCTGCTACCAAATCCCAGCTTACTCTCGTTGCTTATTCCATATGTATAAATTTAAGTCCTTTAATGCTTCCTCATTACTGCTCATTTTTAAGAATGGCAGCCTAATCTTATCTCATACTTTGTAACTTTTGTCGATCCATTGTTGATTCACCTCAATATTGATCTACAATATACCACTGATAACTTAACCTTTTATGTATATTGCTGCTAGGATTCACGTTTTATCGGGAAATGTCTAAAATGATTAGATTGATCCACCTGGGGTGATACCCTGCTTTCATAACCGTACCTCACATCATCCCAATGTGATTCACCTTGCATGGGTACTTTAATCCTGTCCAATTCATAAGATCTGTTTCTTTTCTTTGTTGAATCATTACTCAATTGAAGGGCCAAACATCATTTTTTATCTATCACAAATACACCCTTATTTTATTACTAGGCTGGCATTGTAAATGTTATTAGTCTTAGACTCCTTTGAGTTTATTCAGGCTATAGTGAGCTTTGTATAATTTAGAGAAACCATTATCTCTCTTGTTTTCATGGACTTAATCCTGGGGACTTATCCATTCTCGTCACCTTTACACTTGTCTTTCCTCATTCTTACTCATGTTTTCTTAAAACTTTGTTGCTCTACCATACTTAAGCTTGCGACCTATACATATCCATTTATAAACTTCCCTCTATCTTGCTTGCACCATAGATTTCCTTATATTATTCTGGAACATCAAGCGAGATATCACATTGTTTACAACTTTTCTCTATTATCTTAACTAGATCTCCCAGTACTTAGAAATCATAGGCTGGAAGACATGCCGCTATCATTGTCGATTATTGGATCCCCGTGCTTATAGCCTTCTATCCGAAGTATGGACTATTCACGATCTTCTGCCTTTAAGTATCTCGTACGTTGTTCACATTTACCTTACTTACCTTAAAATTTTGCATCGTATCTTCTATCTCTTTCGTGACCTCCCTTCCACCTAGGTGTAATTCTTGTCCATAACTTGAATTTCTATTATAGTACTCGCACCTATGGTACATACACAATCCGGTGGGATCTTCGTACTGACTTCATATGAGGCTGTTACTTCTTCTAACTGGCTTCCTTGTTGAGCCATTATAGATTATGGTTGTTGTGTTATTTCTCTTGAACATCTGATATCAAGAGTGATTCTGTCATGTTCTCTAGAATAAATTCTATAATATTTCTAGGTCTAATAATCAGACTCTTGATTTACTTAGGTGATGTAATTCTTTAGTTTCCTCTTCCTTCTGATCAGCCTTTACGTAGGTTTAAGCTATCTTCCGATCTGTGGCTCATGGTATCAGTTATTACCTTAGCCTTTCATAGGCGTTATGGAATATCCATGATACAATCTTCTAACAATTCGATCATTTGTCTATGCCCTGGGCTTATTTCTTTCTTTTAACTTATACCGGAGTCTTCTATGGCTATATGATTATCAACAAATATGCTGCCTAGATAATGCTCCAAAATCTTGAGTGTATCCATAACGTACTAACTTTGGATCATTGATCAAATAATTCTTTCATTTCAACATAAGTTATTACTTTTCCTGGTCTTTCTGCCCCTTCGTTGCGTCCATACTTAGCTTATCTTAGTGCCCACACTTGCCAAAATTTTCATACAACTCATATGATCTCGAATATTACTTTTAATTCTTACTTCCCGTTCATTAGTCACGGTAGGTGCCACTCTCCTTTGGAATGCTTACAATATTGTTGCGAGATTTTTGTTACATGACCATTTTCTCTTTAGGTCGTTGTGCATAGGTTGAAGCCTTCTTTCTTATCTCCTCAGCTAGTCCTTCGTTGTAGTACTTAGGGATAACACTTGACTCTCGTAAAGTTGTGAGCTTATTACGGACCTTTTTGATGTCCTTACTTGCCTATAATCATTTGTAGTTGCTTATTTACATGCCCTTATGCTTGTATGGTTTCTTCTAAACTGATATTTTGACTGCCTTCCCAGTGGCACTTTCTTTTATCCCTGTAGCACTCATGCGGTACCTTTAACTACCCCGACTCTTGTTTGAATATACCTCAAGTATTATAGTGATATTCTCCGAGGCTGAATTCTCCATGTTGGGTTCTAATATGTTTATCTTACACGATCTGATGACTTGTCTGTAACCCCCTGTTTAGCCATAATTAAGATCTTCCTAACCAATTACTAACTACTCGTTGGCCAATTCTCATATCAATATTCCTCGTAATCTTTCTTGGGTTATTTACTTTGTTTTAACTTATGTCTCGCACTGGCTCCTTATTTTTTAATAACAGCTCGGGCTGGGACCTTTACTTCCTCTCCTTGACGTTGTGCTTGCACAATATTCTTGAATCATAGTGTATCTGTAAGATTTGGATAAGTGTTTGTCTTGTTCCTCTTTCATTTATCGCATTCTTCCTTTACCATTCCATAATAACTAGAACCACTTAATTCTGACTTAATGCCATGTCACTCAATATTCCCCCCTTTAGGGGTGTACTAAGAGTTGGATCTACGACCACTTGCCTATAGATGTTTTACCTTTGTATCTTTGGTGTCCTCTTACATCATCGATGATCCTTACTCGCCTTGCGGTAATCCTTATGTACCAAGGATAACAAATTTTCTTCATTAATTTCTATTATTATGGGGTCAACTTTTCCTTCTGGTAGTCGTGTTAGAGTCACGAACTTATTTCTCAAAGTGACGATATGACTTTATGGCCTATACTATTTTGTTGTCTCAGGACTTATCACCTCTTGTATTTCCCTTCACTTGACTATAAACTCTGTAATATTGTCATTTTTTTCTTTTGATCTACCGTTGTCATTCATGTATCACATCTTACTCTTAATGCTTTATTAACTCTTTTCTTATTTTCTTGCTAACATTTTTGTCAATCACTTTATTCTGAAAACTCGAACAAGTCATTCTTTTGCCTTTAGCTTCCCTTTGCTCCCTCCATTGGCTCTTCAAGTTACTTAACGTTCTCGCTTTACTAGGGACACGAGTCACACTAAGGTAATATGTATCCCTTCAAAGCATAGAGTTCATGTCTTTGTAGTACTCATATCTGGCTACACTATTTTAAAGTATACCATCTGGGTGTCTCACAAGGAGATCTATTAGCACATTTGCAATATCCTACGGAAATGTCAACTGACACAAACAATTCATCCATCCTATCTTCTTATACTACTTCTATTAATCCCCATAGGGCATATTTGGAATGGGTGCGACCAATTGTATATACCTCTGTTACTATTGAATATAACTCAAAAATCTTATGTTCCTCTGCCCCATTATAAATGTTGTTAACCTTCATTATTTACTTATTGAAACTTGTATTTATCATTTTAATCTCTCGTTATCTTTCACCATAAAGATGGATAGACATTCCTGCCTTATGGCTTCTTATCAGGAAGCTTACACCTTTCAGTATACCCATAATCTGCTAAAGATCTCAAAATTACATATCATAGGCAGTATACAAAAAAAATCCAATTCCTCTGGCTCAGCTCATCCACAACTATCTCTCTTTCCAGCCTTCTTTCTAGATGTAGGTATCGTCTTATTACGAATAAAATAGACTTTCAGAATTTGAATTCTTATAAGTGAGCTCTACCACACGATCTAGAGTATGAAGAAAGAGAGACAATCCTAAATGTCATGTAGCCTCCTGCTTATAAGTGTGGTGCACTACACACCCATAAACAAGACTCTACTAGACATGGCTTGTAGACTTCCTAGGACAGAACTGCTCTGATACCACTTTTGTCACGACCCAAACCGATGGGCCGCGACGGGCACCCGATACCTTACTCAACCGAGTACCAACGTAACATATCTTTCTTATTACATCATAATATACATGTGACATACGGACTTAATAGGCCAACATCATCCTTTATAAAGTCAAACATAGGCCGACAAGGCCGTACAATCTTTTATGTACACGACATATATGGCTACAAGCCTCTAAGAATACATAAATGTCATAAAGGTCGGGACAGAGTCCCGCCATACCAAACAATACACGTCTAAATCATACTAACCAAACGAGCAACTCCGAAGCAAATGGAGCGCACCAACATCTTCCGGTGAGCTGATAGCCTATTTGGAGGGCTCTCGACCTGTCTATCGGGACCAGCGGGCATGAAACGCAGCGTCCCCAGGAAAAGGGATGAAAGTATGAATAATGTACCGAGTATGTAAGCCACATAATTAAATACATAAGAGACATGGAAGACATATAGAGTACATGACTCAACCTGTAAGTCTGAATAGCTCTATAAAACATAAATTACTTTTAACGTCATGCATATGCGTATGAATGACATGTCGTGCATAGGTACCAGTTTCATAACATCATCAGCCTCTAAGGACATCCCATCATATCATATCGGCCACTGTGGGCAAAATCATCATCGTATACCAGCTGACCAGGTGGTGGTGAATATATAACGCCATAACCTTTCCCATATCCCATATACATATATATACATACATATATACGCGTATATAACGTGGTTTGAATACATATATATATATATATGCATATATAACGCCATTTGAATACATACATACATACATACTCATATATAACGCCGTTTGAATCATATTTCAGCCACTATGGGCAACATCATTATCATATACCAGCTGATCAGGTGGTGGTGCGTATATAACGTCGTAACTTTTTCCCATATCCCATATACATACATATATATATACGCGTATATAATGCCATCTGGTCATGAGTCAATGCACATGAATGCAATGCATGAAAATTACGCCAATAAAATCATTCGGAATATCATAAGACCATTTTGCCTCTTGAGCAATATCATAAAGCAACATCTTTTCAACTTTCGTATGTTCCGAGACCCATGAACAGATGATAAAATATTATGTCACATGGAAATTAAAGAACATATATATTTCTAATACTTCTATGAATAGAGTCACTTATGGAATTTGTGCATTTGCACGTTTCGTTCGTATCGTATGGATCATGTCAAAAGAAAGAAGGGATAGCCTTAACTTACCTAGAATAGGAAAAAATCCGTATGATATTCTTGGACCAAAATTCTTAACTTGATCAATAACCATCTCAAGCTTTCACTTCCAAAACATCTTAAATAATCGTACATAGAAACTCCAAGAACAAAATTAGACGACATCTAATCAGATGTTCACTCCTTGGTATTTCTTAGGAAATGACAAACTTAACAATTTATGTCCAACTTGATTATATGTTGCTTGGGTACTTGAAAGCTCTAACCTTAGCTCCCATGGATTTAGGTGGCAGATTGGACTTGAATTTAGCTCTAGCAATACCACTGTTACAATGTGGCCTACAAACTTTACCCCAAATATAACGATAATATGAATTGTTCTTCTTAGTTTTTGCCTTGTAAATATGAGCCATATACTTTCCTAAATATCAATCAACTTCTTCCTTAGTGTTCACTCCCTCGATCTGAATTAATGACGTGCTCGGATACTAATTCGACTTCGACCATTTTGTAACCAAGAACGGTGCCTCTAACATAGAGTCGTACATGCTCTCCTTGGCATCCTTTCACCATTTTCGACTATGGAGCTACACAACTGAGGAATATGGCGGCAAGAAAGCACAGTATGCAAGTTTTAAAGGAGAATGAATTATATTATAATTCTTAAGAGATATATGACCAAAAGATACCTCTCTTAATTCCCCTTTTAAGTGTGACACCTAGGCACAACTTTAAGAGTCATTACATTGAATTGGGGGGTACTGCCACGTGAAAGTGAGAAAGATTATCCAAACATTGAATTAATTAATAAAGTAATGACCGGTTACTCGATAATTAATCAATTACCTGAATAATTGAGAATTATTCCTGCTTACTTAAAATATTACTCACTTTTCACATATCTTATACACCTTTCTATCATGGCCATGTATTATCTTGTATGGCACTAGTCCATAAATACCGGGTATTTTAGCTCGGGTCGTATCCCAACATGCCAAACTTCGACAAAATTCGTTTTCTTCGATATTACTTACCCTCTTACCTTCACGAATTTACTCATCACTTATAATCCTTATAATCTCCAAATAATATTTTCCCTGGACTGATGTCAATTACCTTACAACAAATTCAACGTACAACACTACAGGGTGCAACATCGTCATAATGTAGTACTGCGGGACATGACATCTCACTTACGGTCTCTCATTAATTTATTTATGGCGTATTTTCATGTACAAAGATATGGGGTGTAACAAGAACTACCATGTTCACGACCTTGAGTTAGCTGCTATTGTTCACGCCTGAAGATTTGGCGCCATTATTTATACGGGGTTCCCTGTGAGATTTATACTGACCATCGGAGCTTGCAGCACTTATTCAAGAAAAAGGATCTAAATTTGCGCCAGAGGAAGTGGTTGGAGTTGCTAAAGGACTATGATAGCACTATTTTGTATCACCCGGGCAAGGCCAATGTGGTGGCCGATGCTTTGAGTCACCGGATAGAGAGTTTGGGAGTTTGGCTTATTTACCAGCATTAGAGAGGCCTATAGCGATCGACATTCAGGCCTTAGCCAGCCAGTTTGTGAGATTGGATCTTTCGGAGCCTAGTCGGGTTTTAGCTTGTATGGTTTCTCGGTCTTCTTTATTTGATCGTATCAGGGAGCGGCAGTATGATGACCCTCATTTGCTTGTCCTCAAGGACAAGGTCCAGCACGGTGATGCTAGGGATGTGACTATTGGTGATGATAGGGTATTGAGGATGCAGGGTCGGATTTGTGTACCTAATGTTGAGGGGCTTCGGGAGTTGATTTAGGAGGAGGCACATAGCTCGCAGTATTCCATTCATCCGGGTGCCGCGAAGATGTATCAGGATTTGAGGCAGCACTATTGGTGAAGGCAGATGAATAAAGATATAGTTGGATTTGTAGCTTGGTGTCTCAACTGTCAGCAGGTGAAGTTTGAGCACCAGAGACCGGGTGGGTTGCTTCAGTAGATAGAGATTCCGGAGTGGAAGTGGGAGCGGATCACCATGGACTTTGTAGTTGGGCTCGCACGGACTTTGAAGAAGTTTGATCCTATTTGGGTGATTGTGGATCGGCTGACCAAGTCCGCTCATTTCATTCCTGTGTGTACTACTTATTCTTCGGAGCAGTTAGCGGAGATTTATATTAGGGAGATTGTTCGTTTGCATGGTATTCCAGTTTCTATCATTTCAGATAGAGGTACCTAGTTCACATCACAGTTCTCGGGGGCGTTCAGCATGAGTTAGGTACTCGGGTAGAGTTGAGTACAGCATTTCACCCTCAGACAGACAGACAATCCGAGCGCGCTGTTCAGATTTTTGAGGATATGCTCCGTGCGTGTGTGATTGAGTTTGGAAGGTAATGGGATCAGTTTTTTCCATTATCGGAGTTTGCTTACAACAACAGCTATCAGTCCAGCATTCAAATGGCACTATATGAGGCTTTATATGGTAGGCGGTGTAGATCTCCTATGGGTTGGTTTGAGCCGGGTGAGGCCAGACTATTGGGCACAGATTTGGTTCAGGATGCTTTGGAGAAGGTTAAGGTAATTCAGGATAGACTCCGTACAGCCCAGTCCAGACAGAGAAGCTATGCAGACCGAAAGGTTCGCGATGTTTCCTATATGGTTGGAGAGCGGGTTCTGCTTCGGGTCTCACTTATGAAGGGCGTTATGATGTTCGGGAAGAAAGGGAAGCTGAGTTCGAGGTTTATTGGCCCTTTTGAGATATTGAGGCGTGTTGGGGAGGTTGCTTATGAGTTGGCCTTACCTCCCAGCTTGGCAGGAGTTCATCCGGTATTTCATGTTTTGATGCTCCGGAGGTATCATGGCGACCTATTGCACGTGCTGGATTTCAGTTCAGTACATATGGACAAGGATCTATCTTATGTTGAGGAGCCAGTGGCAATATTGGATAGGCAGATTAGAAAGCTGAGGTCAAAGAACATTCCTTCGGTAAAGGTTCAGTGTCGGGGCCAGCCGGTCGAGGAGGCGACCTGGGAGACCGAGCAGGATATGCACAGTCGTTACCCTCATCTCTTCACTACTTCAGGTATATCTCTATGCTCGTTTGAGGATGAATGAATGTATAAGTGTAGGAGGATGTGACAACCTGGCCGGTCATCTTAAGAATTAACGCCCCGATGCCCTATTAACTACTTCCCCCAAGTTTAATTCTGCTAATTTGATTCGCCAGGATGTTTGGTTTTGAGTTTCGGAGAGTTTTGGGACACTTAGTCCCTAAATGAGAGCTTAAGTGTTGGAAAATTGGCCGTAGTCGGAACAGTGTGAAGATGGACTCGGAATAGAAATCTGATGGTTGTGTTATCTCCGTTGGGTGATTTTGGGGTTAGGAGCGTGTTCGGAATGTGTTTTGGAGGTCCGTAGCTAATTTAGGCTTGAAATACCGAAAGTTGAAATTTTGGAAGTTTTTAGTTCGATAGTGAGATTTAGATCCGAGGTTTGGAATGGAATTCCAAGAGTTGTAGTAGTTCCGTTATGTCATTTTTGGTGTGCGTGCAAATTTTCAGGTCATTCGGACGAGGTTTGGTAGATTTTTTGATCAAAAATGTGTTTTTAAAGTTTTTGGAATTTTTAAGCTTGAATTCAATGAAACATAGGTGTTTTGATATTGTTTATGGCGTTCCGAAGGTTGGAACAAGTTTGAATGATGTTATGGTATATGTTCGTAGGTTTGGTTGAGGTCCCGGGGGGCCTCGGGTATGTTTCGGATGCTCAATGGGTATTTTTAGTTGTTAAAAAGTTGCAGAAATTCAGGTTCAGGTGTTGCAGACTTTTCTTCATCACGATCGCAGCCATCCATCTCAGTTCTTTGTTCGTGATCGCATCACTTGACTTGCGATCGCAAAGCACTACCTCATTCCTCTTTCGCGTTCGTAGCTGCCCTTTCGCGTTCGCGTAGTAGAAACTGAGTCGGTGGCTCAGTAGCCCAATTTCTTCTTCGCGATTGCGTAACGCCATCTCTTCCTCTTTCGCGATCGCGTGCCTCCTGTCGCGCTTGCGTAGGCCATTTCCTGGAGCCTTCATTTTTACTATTCATGATCGCATGCCTTCTTTCGCGATCGCGATGTACAATACACCTGGGCAGATATAAAATTTCAAAATCGAGGGTTTAGCCATTTTTATCAAAACTTAAGCTTGGGAGCTCGGATTTGAGTGAGATTTTGAGGGATTTTCAGAGATATCGATTGGGTAACGATTCTAAACTCTTTTTTGCTTGTAACCCACTAATCTAGGCATGAATTCCTCCTTTAATTTTGGATTTTGAATGAAAATTTGATAAAACTTCTTAGGCCGAATTATTGGGTTTTGATGGGGAATTTCATATCGGATTTGGGTAATTTTAGTATGGTTGGACTCGTGAGAGTACGAGGTTTCTGGAAATATAAATTTCACCCGATTCTGAGACGTGGGCCCGAGGGGCATTTTGGTCATTTTACATATTTTCGCGTATTAGCTTAGAATTTAATTGTAAGATCAGTTACTTGAAGTGTTATTTACAATATGCGATTGAATTGAACAAATTTGGGCGATTTGGAGTCAGATACTCGTGGCAAAAGTGTGGTTTCAAGTTGATTTTGAGCCGGTTCGAGGTAAGTGGCTTGTCTAACCTTGTGTGGGGGACCTTCCCTTTAGGATTGTTATGTTTGGTAATTGAATTTCCTTGTGCGTGAGGTGACGGCTGCGTACTTGTGCAAATTGTTGGAAATTCGGTTTTCTTAAAGTATTTATTAGCATGATTCCTTTCCTGCTTTATTATACTTTCAAAATTTAGCATGTTGTTAGTTAGAAAGAATGTTTAGTTGACTTGAATTGCCTATTTGCTTAAATTGCCTTGATTGCACTATGTGAAGCATGTTAGGCTAGAATTACTTGTTTCCTTGATATGAAATTTCATTACTAAATATCTTCTTGTTGTTGTTGCATAACTACATTGGGACTACGGATGTTGGATTCCGGTAGCTCCACCCTTGTCTGTTTACTTTGGGACTATGGGTTAGATTCCCGGTAGATCCCCCTGCATATTTACTTTGGGACTACGGGTTAGATTCTCGGTAGATTCCCCTGCAGAGTTATATGGAACTACGGGAATGCACCCGGTAGATTCCCCCAGTACTGGGTATTTACATTTGGGACTACGGAACGGGATTCCGGTAGATCCCCGCGCACTATGAGTTGGACTACGAGATAGTATCCCGTGAGATCCTTCGAATATATATATATATATATAATGATGGACTACGGGATGGTAACCCGGGAGATCCACTGGACTTGTAAAGATGGGACTACAGGAAGGTATCCTGGGAGATCCCCGATTGTTACTATTGGTGGTGAGTTGTATTCCCTTTCCATGTTTCCCTGGTTCTGTATAGTTGTCGTTGTTCTGTTCACCCTGTGTTGTTTTACTGTTGTACTCATTTATATTGTTCTGTTCTATACTGTTAACCTTTATGTTTTATTTAATCTCAGTAGGGCCCTGACCTTCCTCGTCACTACCCAATCGAGGTTAGGCTTGGCACTTACTTAGTACCGCTGTGGTGTACTCATGCCCCTTCTGCGCATGTTTTTCATGTGCAGATCCAGGTACCGCTGATCAGGCCTTCTATCGTTGAGGGATGCGACTGCTTAGAGACTCTGAGGTACTAAGGAGTCTCATTCTATTCCTGCCTTTAGTATTTAGCCCTTATGTACTTTTTTGTTCTTTATTTGAAATTCCTGAGTTAGAGCTATGTAGTATTTCTTTTTTTAGCTTGTGATTCATGGGTTTCCGGGTCTTGGATTTATGTTTGGTGTTGAGAGTTAAATATGGTGTATACCGAGCGGCATATTTGCACACTGTTATTGCTTTATATTCTATTTTTTAATTGTTTTACTTCCGCAAGTTTGGTTATCTTCTGCAAGGTTATGCTTACCTAGTCGTAGAGACTAGGTGCCGTCACGATGGTTCACGGAGGGCGAACCGGGGTCGTGATAGAAAGGCCTACGTCTAAATCAAATTGGAAAATTATATAATAGGCTAAAATTCCAAACGAGTTCGCACAAGTCCACACTTCGAATGATCATATCTAAATATATATGGTTTTATGTGATGAACAACCTATCAAATGAAAGTTCTTCGATTCTAGTTTCTAACGATTCAAACCGTTCAACATTTGGAGATTCCTACACAAAGTTATGATCAAATTACCAAAGGCTGGATTTTCAATCAATTTCGCGATCGCAAAACGACTCCGCGGACCGCATATGCGTCGCATAGTGAAGTAGAGTCGGGCAAAATATTATGCTGTAACATATTGATTATGTTGTTGCATAATTGATTATCCTGTCGATTATGCTATCACATAATGATTATGCTGCAAGTCTGCTACCCACATATCGATTATGCTACAGCATAATTGCACCACATAATTGACTTCGGGGGTCATTTTTGAAAATTTTCATATCTGAACCCACTTTGATAAATAAGCTTTGGGGCTTCATTTGGGGCTATTTTATACTAAATCTAGAGAGATGTGAGAGCATTTCAGAGAGAGAAGGAGGAAGCCTAACATTATAACCATTCAATCTTTCATCAATCATCAAAAATCAAGGAAACCAATCACAAGATCTTCATGTAAGAGGTAAGGTTCTATACACTAGACTTTAATTTCAAGTTTGGGGTATAAGATGGGTTGTTGAGGTATGATTCTTGGGTGTAATAGTATTATGTAAACATGCATGTATAAATTAGGTTTGTGGGAAGATTATTGAACTCAAATAAGTAAAGATTGGGTTGGGGAATGAGGGAAATCTTGTAGAAGAGCTTTGAAATAAAGATGCACAACTAGTGTTTGATAAAATGCTCAAATGAGCTGAAACCATGAATATCTTCCTAATTTGTGTTCGATTTTGTTATATCTCAAAGTAGATTGGGATTGCTAGAATTTCCAGAACTTTGTAGTAACTTAAGAAAAGTTTAAACAAGGTATGTTGGCTAAACTTTCACTCTCGGAATTAAATTCCATAATATTTCCGTAAGTTTAAGTATGACCGCTTCAAAGTCCCCAATTTCTACGTTCCGAGTTATCCCCTATAAACTCATAAACTTGATCACCCCAAACGAGCCTTATATTGAATGATAGATGTTTAAAGTATGGGTTGCTTATTAACATGGTATGGCTTTGATTCGTGGTTTAAATGAAAAGTGGTGTACCGATTAGGTAAGGAAAACTTGATATGCTTAATACTCCTAATTGCCCGTATGCTTACAAAATATCTTGATTGAGTGTGTCTAGTGTTTGGTAAACTACGAAGATGTTTGAAAATGAATTAAATAAACTGGGGACATAGAGTGTGGGCAATGTTTATAATTC
The DNA here is from genome assembly GCF_000393655.2 of Nicotiana sylvestris. Taxonomy (NCBI): domain Eukaryota; kingdom Viridiplantae; phylum Streptophyta; class Magnoliopsida; order Solanales; family Solanaceae; genus Nicotiana; species Nicotiana sylvestris. The sequence goes on from NC_091061.1 coordinate 84,733,956, forward strand.
TGCCTAATGATGCCTATGAAATGAGGGAAATATATGAATCGGATTACGAAATGTGCCTCGACTCAACTGTCTTAAAATGACTTCTAAAAGTAAAATTTGCTTAAAATCTCTATTGAGGTACGTATGGCTAACTCTCTTCTTCCTAGAATCAAACTCTTGGTGTCCCAATAATTAGTGTAAGTTTTGACTTGATCATGCTAGAATTGATTGCCTTAATGTGTCGGGTTGAAAGATTTATGTTCCGTAATTTTTCTAAATGTTTATCATGTAATCATGCTATTTGAGAACGTGATTATGATTTCCAAGCTCTTTTCCTTAAGTGTGCAACGCCTTATGTAATTGAACTTAATGACATGAATGATACTGTTATTCAAACAAATAAAAAGGGAAAGACTTGAATTTTAAAATGTGTCCAAGTGCCAAGAACTACTTAATAAATGGGGTTGTTTGTGCCATGTAATGGAAGATGGAAAGAAATGTGAATTAAATAGATAATTGAAAGAGGTTATGTCCCAGGTGAGATGGCTTAGCCGGTCAGGCCGAGACCGGACTCCGTGTAAGAACAAGGTGGTATTGTGGATGAAATTGTGAATATGGTTACGTCTCACTTGAGACGACTTAGCCTATCAGGCCGAGATCGGATGCCATGTTGTACATATGGTGGCATTTATGTTGGATTTCTGATTATCATTGTGAATTTGGATATGTCTCACTTTGGATGGCTTAGCCGGTCGGGCCATGACCGGACTCCGTGTAAAAATACGGTGGCATTGTAGGTTATGGCACTTGGCACTAAAGATTTTTAAACTAAAGAGATGAAAAGATTGAATCAGAAACTATATGATCCTTACTTGGCGTTTTCTTTTATATTTCTGTGAAGCACTTATTGATTATTATGATTGTCTTCTCTTTGTTTCACTGTTCATTCTACTAAGGTTGGTGTTTGCCTTTACATACTAGTACTATTAAACAGTACTAACATCCCTTTTTCTGGGGGCGCTACATCTTTAAATAGATGTAGGTGGTTCCATAGCATATAGTATTGGTCGCAGCTAGCGGTATATCCTCTTTTCAACCGACTTGGCGAGCCCCACTTCATTTCGGGGTCCTGTATCATTGTTTATCATGTACTTTGTATTTTGAGGTATATCCGAAGCCTTATTGCCAGCATTTCCATATTACTCTTCAGTTGTATTTAGAGGCTCTATAGACAGGTTGTGGGTGGTGTTTGGTAATTGAAATTAAATTAGAAATATTGGTATTTTACAAATATTTTTTCTTCATGTCTATAAAAATTATAATATTTTGGATATTATGGTTGAAACTGCTAATGGAAACAAAATGGAAGTTGCTAATGAAATATTTACAAAGTATGATAGATGAAGTTCATCTCCTCTTTATTCATGAATTAGTTTGGGTAGAATGAAACCTAACAAGCTTGCTCAGTCGGGTTTACTAGGTTGAGCAACGCTCGCACTCCTCAGTTTTGGGGCGTGACATGTATTTGGATGAAATTTCAAGTTTTTGCTATTATCTAAGGTGAGTATAACAGCCTACTAATTGTGCTTAAGCTTGCTTGTATGTTGGTTAAGTTGTTAGGATGATAAACTACAAGATAATACTTGGATTAGCTTGAGATGTTGTTGTTCTTGATGGATTGATTTGAAAGTTTCTCATATGAACTTTAAGTGACTGGAAATTATCAAAAATAAGTTGGATATGATAATGTTAGTATGATTATGTTGGTTTACACGTCAATTTTGTTGATGAAATTGGTAACTAGAAAAGGAAATGGCTATAAAGCACTTGGAAGTTGTCGACAATAATATTATCTTGTGTTGGGCTATTTCAGGTAACTTTAAAATTGAGTACAATGTTAGAAATCCTTTAAAAGTTATTGGTTATTATACTGAATATATTACTAAGTTCAAGAATGAATGATAATGGGGTTGAAGGGTGCTAAAGGGATTCAATCCGAGCTTGCCACTCGTCGTGATATGTTGATGACTTGTTAATGAGGTATTTTGTACCCTATTGTTGATGTTGTTCTTATTGTATTGCTCTAGTTTTTGTTGTTGGTATATGGTATTGGAGGAGGCCCTTGTTACATGGGAGATGCTGCCAAAATGTACATAAATGAGCTACTAGCTTAAATTACGGACATATCCTTTACTCAGCACTGATTTTGAATCTCCTTATGCTATGGTAGACTGAGTTGAGTTGTTTAAAGAGTTGCTTGGAAGCTATTAAGGGCTCAATGAGGTTAAGTTATGTTAAGGCTAAACCTTTCCTTTATTTTGGCATGATCCCGTAACTATATGTGTTTGATAATGAGACATAAAGAGATATTCATATTCCTGCATTTATGTACATTCTCCTAGTCTCATAAGTTATAGCATTCTCCCTTATCGGGACTTTATATTTAGTTTAGTATTGTATTCTTTAATCCAAGAGAGCATAGAGTCTATATATATACAGTATTACAGTATTTTCACCACCATCGAGCTATAATCGGTGGTCAGGCCCCTATTGAGCAACTATTGATCATATGGTATATTATATACCGACCCTACTGTGGCCTAGTGCCTATGAGCGAGCCTAGAATGGCCGAGATAGAGAGCCTAGTATGGTCGAGCGCCTATGAATGTGCCTACTACGGTAGAGCAGTTACACATACCGAGCCTTATTGGGTTGGCAACTATTTTACTTACTATATTGAGAGAGTCATGTTAGTATCAGCAGGTAAGCATATCTGGAGATTATCTTTGACTCCCAGTTACTTTCAGTTATTATATTATCAGTTCAGTTCACCTTTCAGTTACTCTATTATCTTACATACTCGGTACAGTATTTTGTATTGTCATCCCTTTTGTTGGGACGTTACATTTCATGCCTGCAGGTCCTGATAGACAGTTGGATAGACCTTCCCAGCAAACAGAGTCAAACATCAGCTTGGTTGGTAAACTCTACTTCCTTGGAGTTACAAGGTTTATACCTTGGAGTCCATTTTATATATACAAGTTTGATGGGTAAGTCGAGGCCTTGTACCAACCATGATACAGTTCGGCAATCTCTAGAGGCCTGCAGACGCGTCCTGTATAGTTTTATATCAATAGAGGGCTAGAAGTACTATGATTCATTATCCAAAAATGATAGTGGTGTCAGTAGTCGCATATCTTCCACCCTATGGTTTCTAGGTACCGAAAGGTATAGTTAAGAGATTAAAGAAGAGTTAGAGACGGCATGATGTCTCGCTTGAGTTTCAAGAATAACATAAGAAAATTTGTGGTGCTATCAAGTTAAAGGAAGGTTGCGAGTAGCATAAATATATATGTGTAGGTCACAAGCTAAAGTATGGTAGAAAGATAAGATTTTAGGTAGACAAGATTAAGGATAAGAAAAGGTAAGTGAAAAGGTGACGAGAATAGGTAAGTCCTCGAAATTAAACCCATCAAAACAACAAAGCTGATGGTTTCCGTAAGTTATAAAAAGCTCAGTACATCCTGAATGTACTCAGAGGAGTTTAAGACTAGTAGCATTTAGAAAAGTGGGAATTCTACCTTGGTAGTAGAATAAGGGTGTTATTGTGATAAATGATAAGAGAATGACATTTAGGCCTTCGATGAGTAATGATCCAAAGAGAAGTCATTTCATGAATTGCATGGGATTAGAATACCCCCATAAGATGAATCACGTTGGGATGATATAAAATATGGTTCTTGAAGTTTAGTATCATCCCCTAGGTGGATCAGGCAAATAACTGCAAATGTTCCCGATGAGACATGAGCCCTAGTGTAAAAGTGTTACATAAGAGGTTTCAAGTTATTAGTGGTAGATTATAGATCACCATTAAGGTGAATCAACAATGGACAAAAGTTACAAAGTACGAGATAATATTAGGATATCATGCTTAAGATGAACAGTAATGAGGAAGCATTAAAGGGCTTATCTATATATATATATATGTATGTATGCGGCGAAATTAGAGGGCCTAATTTCTTGCTATCAAGTCACTTTAGAAGAATGTCTCGAGACCCCGAGGACGTGGAGTTGCGACCGAGTTCCCTCCCTCGGGGCTTGTCGAGGCCTGACTCAAAGAAGACGAAGATCGAGGCTAGAGCAAAACGGGGAATTCCCAAAGCACACGGCTAAGTCTAACAGAGCCGGCCTACTTAGAGCCTGTATCGAGGTGTCACGTCTAGCCGTCCCATCTTCGTGTCTTTACAATTAATGCATTCTGTACTATGTTGTATTTCCCCTCCTATATAAAGGGGATCCTCACCATTTTGTAAGGGGTTGCTGTTGCTCCAACCATTCTACACAAGATCAATAACAACTTTTTCTCTCTCTTCTCTCTACTTACTCGCTCGAGGCGACTCTTTCCATTTATTGCTTTCATACTTGTTCTTCTTTTATTGCTTGATATTGGCCACAAAGAGCCTGGTTGATTATATCCTAACTGTTATTCCCTTCCTGGTTATCCCTGATATCTCGAGCTCGAGCCAAGGCATTGACCTTGAGGCCTTTCATCGATCAGTCCGAGGCCTGGGTAGCAAGCCCCTCGGTTTGATTACTGCCCCGTTTTAGCTTGTATTTCGTGGATTAAACTTCACATATCTAACATCCACCGCTCTAACAACTAGCATAAAAATAGATCACGTATTTTTAGAGTCCCATTTTACAAATTTAATTGTTATTACCATTTTCACGGTAAACAGTTTGGCACCCACCGTGGGGCTAAAAATAATAGTGATTATTTTCTTGTTGGTTTCATTACACAACCCAAGTTATCTTTCACGCTTTTTCTTGTCCAATATCTTTTGATTTCAAGACAAAATGTCTGGCTCTATAAACAGAATCGAGAACGACAACCTCGGAAACCACGGGAAAAACGGTGTGGCTGTTCCAGTCATCGACGCGCCACCGCAGAATCCCGATAACGCGCCCAGACCAATTTTAGCAGACGCGGATTCGCAAGATGCACAGCAGGTCAACAAAACCTCACACAACGACAGGAGCATGTGGCATGCCAACCAACAGGAAGCCCAAAAAATCCCTGCTTGGAAAGAACAAGAAGTTAGTCTTCATATTATTTTCAAAATGTTGCCGGCACAATAGTTGACTATCGCTCAGTTACAATGCCACTCGAAGACTCCCAGCATAGTAGCACTAGAAACAGCTCCCCCAGCTGAACAGGTACCTAGGAGATCGAGCAATAATTGATCGATAACCGACCCTGGCAAAGTAAAAATGCTTGAGGATCTCACCAAAAGGATCGAATCAGGCAAGAAAATGATAGCAGCCAACGATAAGAAGGTCGAGACCTATAACTCTAGGGTCGACCAGACCCCGGGTGCACACCCAGTCCTCAAGGGTGTGGATTCGAAGGAGTTCATACAAAGGCCATTCCCCAAGGAAGCGGCCCCGAAACCCATTCCAAAGAAGTCTGGAATGATAGAACTCCCAAAGTACAATGGGACCTCAGATCCCAACGAACACATCACTGCCTATACGTGCGCAGTGAAAGGCAATGACACAAAAGACGATGAGATCGAGTCTTTCTTATTGAAGAGGTTCGGAGAAACGCTCTCAAAGGGGGCCATGATGTGGCATCATAGCCTAGCTCCCAACCCCATAAACGCACTTACCATACTGGCGGATTCCTTCATAAAGGCACACGCCAGTGCCATCGAAGCAACGACGAGAAAGCCCGACGCATCCGAGATTAAGCAAAGGGAGAATAAAATGTTGCGAGAATTCTCATCTCGTTCCCAGATGGAACGAATGGAACTACCCCCTGTCTCAAACGAATGGGCGGCGCAGGCCTTCACTCAAAGCCTAAACGAACAAAGCCCGGTGATTTCAAGGCAGTTGAAATAGAACTTGATCAGGTATCCAGCCAAGACCTGGTCGGATGCCCACTTCCAGCACCAGTTGCAAATCAGGGTCGTGGATGACCAGCTACTACGACAAAAAAGGCTTTTAGCGGCAATTATTTTGGTCTTTAACGGCAATAAAAATCGCCGTTAAAACTTTTGCCGGCAATTAGATAATAGTCGGCGTATCCAGCGTCAACAAAGGCTTTACCGGCCATCACGCCAAGTGCTGGTAAACACTCTAATTATTGTCGCTAAAGGTGTATAAATTTTAGCAGCCAATGTTTACCAGCAATTAAATGGCCAGCAAAATTGTTTTAGTATTTCATAGGCTATGCAATTAGCAGCCTATTTTTTGCCATTAAAACCCAATGTTCTACCAGTAAAAGAGGACTTTCTAGTGGTAATTATAATGGCTGGTAGCAAAAATATTTATAATATTTTTATTGCAAAATTGAGAGATTAGTCATGCCTATTTATATTCAATAATAATAATAATAATAATAATAATAATAATAATAATAATAATAATAATAAGCAGCGTGAGAAATTTTATCAAATTCACAACAAACAAAAATAACTACTAGTCTATAATTTCAAAAGCGTCAACATGATAAATAAACTAAATTATTTGGATCATATATCTAGTGTCATTTTGTGTCTAATAACTAGTGTACCAAATAGCTACTACACTATACAATACACAACGCATAAAAACTTCTTCAAACTCTTGATCAAAATAAAGTCTTCCAGATGCCAAATTTTGAACATCATGTACGACCTGAAATGATAAAATAAAGTGAATATCAACATGACTAGGTAATAAAATATAGTCCTATTTCTGAGTGATAACTTAATGTAACATTAAAAAAATTATGCACTTTTTACAAACAATCTAATTGCAGTACCCATAAAATTAAGAGCCATGTGATTTTCTAATAGAATTGCTAATAGAATCACTTCTTCATGAAGACCCAAAAATCTTTACCTACTCTCATGAGCTCATCAACACTTTAGACTCCCTATAACGGTGATCCAACCTTTCAGTACCTGCAATTGACCATACAGAAACCAAGACATAAATTTAGTCTCTTGCATAAACTCACAATATGGAAAATTCATAACAAAGAAACCAAAGGTAATCGTGAGAGCAATCCAGGTGAATAACAAAGCGAAACTACTGAAATTTGGTTATATATGCAATACCATGGGGTTTGTTTAATTAATGTTTACATATTGAACAATAAGTTTAATAAAAGTACTTGATGACTTTTATCTACTAACATGATTGATTGCGTAGAACCAATCTACGAAAGAAATTTAAACTATAATAATTCTACACAAGTAACGTGGCCCATGCTCACTTTTATATCAAAAAGATCAAATTCCAATAAATCTGTCTCTGCTCTTCTCAAATGCAGAACATAAATCCTCATTTCTCTTTGTTGTTGGGACCAATTTTGTTTCAGCCATTGTGGTATGCAGACAACATCCCATTGTATGATTAAGACGACAACGACAACAACAACAACAACAACAACAACAACAACAACAACAACAACAACAACAACAACAGTAACAACATACTCAATGTAATCCTAAAAGTGAGGTTTGTAGAGTGTGGGGTATATACAAACCTTACCTCTACCACGTATGAGGTAGAGAGGTTATTTCCAATAGAGCTTTGACTCGTTGTATAATTAAGAATTGCAATGGAATGCAAATCTCAAACCCAAATACACATACCAAAATAGAACAAGCTTGTACTACTAGTCCACAACGACATGAAATATTAAATAACATAAAATATGCTCCTCGAGTCTGAATCCCACTAATAACAGGAGCATAACACCAAATTTAAACAAAATAAATAATATAAGAGAAGTGTTGTTGCTCTTACTGGTCAAAATCTCAAATTTGATGATGATCTTCTTCATCTCTATCTTTGTCCTCTCCTTTTCCTTTTTGTCATTTCGATTCATGTAATGATCTCTATGATGACAATCATGATACTTCTCCCTCTCTTTATTTAATTTCCTACCCATGTACTGGTCTCTGCATTCATCCCCGTGCTTAAGCCAAATAAATCTTGTATATTCCATATATGAAATTTCACAATCACCTAGAGAAGTATTCATGAGTTACATCTCATCAAAGCAGATAAAAGATTCAGTTGAACAATTAAAGGCAGTTCAAAGAAATAAACTTCAAATGGACCTCTAAGAGATATATATGCAGCATTCTATCATAAGCTTAATCCCAGCAAAGTTTGCTTCTTTTTCTCTATTTTTTTTATTGTTTGATAAAGATGGCGTACGGACCAGCTTTACACCCTATTATAGCCTACAGGATGACACATGCTGAGTGTTGTGGTAAAATTCGAACCTGAGATCTCAAGGTTTTTCTTTCTCCGTCTCAACTACTCATTTACCTCTTGAAATAACATGAATTAAAAACAAAAAAATATATATATGCTAGGTGAGAATAAGGATCGTGTCACATAGAGAAACCTAGCACCTGTAATCATCGGGTGCATTTCGAAAGATTTTGGGTTATCTTAACTGGCTTGCCAAGAAAAGACACGAGAAAAAAGTAAAAATTGCATAATGTTCATTTAACAACTGAATAAGTCATGTGATAATGTTAAAACAATAAATTATCTATCAAGAGTATCTGAGATTCCCAAGTTTATCTATAGATGATGGAGTAGATTTCATCTTACAGGAATTACCAAGTACTTAAATGAACCAAATAATCAATCCCATCTAGAAAATAGCATTCGACATTGATGTCCCATGGATCTAACACTTTAAGCAGCTTAAAGCTTTTCTGAATGAGGCTTAAATTACTATATGATTTGGTATGATCATCAATAGAAGCAATGACCAGTAGAGAATATACTCGTTGACTAAAACGATTTGAGGATATACACTAATTCCATTTGGAATAAATGTAGAGCTGCCAATGCAAGTGCGTTTCCAGACACAGAAAATTGGAATAATCAGATCAAGCAAAATAATCACTATACCCATATAAAGTCTATGTGTCAAATGCTTGTAAATAAGAAAAAGGACATGATAATATGATGTTCCTCGGTCATCACATCTTCTGGAACATCTTGTTGGTAAATACAAGACCAAACTAAAATATGCATTTTTCAAAGAAACCTACAAGTTTTGACTAATATTCTAAGAACATTGGAATCAACAACCAAGATATACACTTATAAATTCTCATATTACAAGTGAACATTGAAAGAATAGTAATAACAAATAAGTAAAGAAAAAAGCCCTATTCTTAGAATAATTCAAGTTCCAGGAAAATCTACTTCAATAATTCACACCTGAATTATGCAGCATTTTGAGCAAAATCCCCAATAATATAGAAATTATCAACATATTTGAAATTCTGGAAATCAACATATCAAAAACTAAAGGTCCTCCCATTACAATAGAAAGTACATATTGACAAAAAATAATAATTTGAAAAAACACCTTCCCGGCTTTCTCCATCACTTCCCTCATCTGCTTTTTCCTCTGTAATGCAAAAGGAAAACCAACGGATCGAACTTCCTTGAGAGCAGAAGAAGAGGCGCTACTACCTACTTGGTTTGTGAGAAAGGAATGATAGAGAAAAAGTTCAAATGAGAGTTAGTTAGCATCCATGGTGGCTAATAGCCTTTACGACGGCGAGAAACGGGTGATATGTGGAGATAGATATGAGGGATAGAAAAGATAATCTATGAAATCAATATTTCAAAGAGGGAAAAGTTTGATTTTGATGGAAAAAAAGGAATGGAGGGAATCTAAAAAAATTGGAGGTAAGATAAAATAATGAAAGAGGCTTCATAGTGAGTTGTATGGGTTTTACTGATCATTCATTTCAATTACCATAGAAAATAACTTATGCCCGACAAATATTCATTTACCGATAAATAGCTAGGTTTAAATAATATATTAGCGGCAATTAACGAATCGTCAGTAAATAATTGCCACTAAAAGCCTATTTTCTAGTAGTGAGCTGGGAGCCCCCTCGAGCTCAGTATACCCAAGCAGGCTCCTGGCAAAGAAACCAATGTCAGACAAAGAAAAATACCGCCCGTACGCCACTGATAGGAGGAATGCCCCAAGACGCAATGTACCTCGCAACGATCGAAGAATGGATTGAGGGCAATATCCTTCAGGAATCGTCAACAGAGCCAGATTTGATAGGGACACGAGGCCAGCGAGGGTGCCCGCCCATCAGGATACAATTTCAACATCGCTGTATCAGACATCCTGTTCACCGTCAGTGAAACCAGGGATGCCTAATGGCCCACACCTATTCAATCGAATCCCTATTAGAGGAATCACATCTTGGTGTGTGAACTATATAAGATGGCCACCAGCTCTAAGGAAAATAGCCAAGCTACTCAATAAGAATCACCGCTGGGAACTGTCGAGCGATCGGGCTCGAGTTCAGTTCAGAGTAAGAAAGGCGGCCAAGAAGAACGAAGAAAATAGGCCACGACATATTACCATGATAGTGGAAGAGCGATGACACTCTCCAGGAACTTACAAAAAGGAGGGTAAAACTGCCCGTCACCAGAGAAAAGCGGATCCGGGGATATATTCCCGAGGACTCCCTCACATTCAGCGAAGCGGACACCGAGACCTTGTCTCAACCTCACACTGACGCACTGGTAACCTTCTTCCTCATTCGATCCATTTCAAATAAAACATATGCTCATGAATTCAGGTGGCTCGATCAACATTGTCGGGCCGAGGATAATAGGGAGGCTCGGACCGCCGGACCAAATCACGCCCACCTCTCGAATCTTTGGCGGATTCCACACGGAGATTGAGACGACGATAAAAAAGACCATTCTCTCATTCAGCACAGCTGGCGCAGACCGGAACGCCAAGATACATATCATCAAAGGAGGCGCAAGGCATGAACGCCTTATTCAGACGGCCGCGGACGCACTGCGAGAAGGCAATGTCGTCCCCTCTTTGCCAAAGGATGAAATCCCTCGCAAGGGACAGAATTAAAACCGTCGGTAGGAAGCAACATGCGGAAATGGGAGTGTTCGCATCACATAATGTAGCGTCGACACCAATACTCTCGAAAGAGTCAAAGGGTAATTAAACCATGTCTTCGGCCAAGCCCGATTAATCACAGCGAAGGGCTATATAGAGTCCTCACTCTAAAATAGCAGGGACATATCGGGCCTCAGAACATCGCCTACGCACCCCGCGATAAGGTAAGACCACCTCCCTCCTTACACTGACCCGTATGAAGACACCCGGCCAGGGCGTTTGGAAGTGTTAACCCTACTCGAAGATCCCAAGGCCTTAATGTCACCTATCGCACTCTTCTCCCTCGGCCGAGCTTTCGTCCCGAAGAGGGTCTCGCCGGCAAGGTTCTTTGCGGTGCGATGCGCCGCCTAAGGAGGATCCGACAAGCTTGCAGGGCTTCTTTTGAAATCAACCCCAAATGCTAGAAGGCACCCCCTGCCCTTAAGATGCCTTCCACTCGGAAGGACCGAGGAATGACAGACTAAGTTCCAATAGGAAAGAATATACCGAGCCAAATGGTCAAAAGAGTCGTGCCCGCGCAGGCCGAGCTCATGGCAACGAAACAACATGTACTTATGCCAAGCAATCAAAGAATATCTCTCGCCAAAAGCATCTCGTACTCCAAAGAAAATTCAGCATGCTCACGACAAGGATCCCTCCACCGAGTACGTCCCGAAATACTCGGAGACTTTGTGTCAACAATTTGATACACACATGACCTCAGGGTCGGAACTCCGTGCTCGTAATACCTCAACGGGGCAATTCCATGCTCACGAGTAACGGCTTTCAAGCCTAAGCAAACTCAATGACTCAGAGACTATCGTCAATCGCCATTTACTAATAAACTCGAGGACGTAAGACCCCGAGTGGGAAAACTCGGTCTAGCTAGATCTATTTTTCATAACAACAAAAAATAACTGTAAGACCTCAATAGGCATGAAAATAACTGTAAGACCTCAACAGGCATGAAAAAGCTATAAGACCTCAACAGGCATGAAAAAACTGTAAGACCTCAATAGGCATGTAAAAGTTGTAAGACCTCAACAGGCATGAAAAAACTGTAAGACCTCAATAGGCATGAAAAAACTATAAGACCTCAACAGGCATGAAAATTTGTAAGACCTTACTACAGGCATAAAACTCGATCCCGAAGTTAAGGCTATATGCCACATTTGTAAGACTCCCGAAAGGGCATACCCTCGATATAAACTAGAATCCATAGATTCGTAATACGGTTTCGGAGATCATTAGGCAGGCTCGGAGGCTCTTTCATGCTCGGTAGATGCGGCTTTTAATGCAAGCTGGTGTTAGAGCTCTTACGCTTTACTCAGCTATTTTGGGTTTGGTCTCTGAGTCAGGTTTTGACTCGAGCCTACTTGACCTTCAATCTTTTGTGCCTGCATGGGCATATGACAATGGCTCTTACACCTTTCCCTTTGCATTTGTATTTTAACTATTTTGGGTTCAGTTTCCGAGTCGGGTTGCGACTCGAGCTTAATTGGCCCTCAATCATTTTTTGAGCTGGTGACTATGGCTCTTACGCCTTGGGTTGGAGCGACCTTTTGGGTATGTGTCCCTAAGGCTCGTGAAGCTGGCGATGATGGCTTTTACGTTGTGCCCTTAGGCATGTATATAATTACCTATTTTGGATTCAGCCTCCGAATCGGGTTACGACTCGAGCTTATTTTAATCCTCAAGGTTTCAATTTTTAAGTTGGTGATAGTGGATTTTACGCTTTTGGTCATTGCGACCTTTTAGTGTGTGGCCCTGAGGCTCGTTTGACTGGTGACAATGGCTCTTACGCTTTTGCCCGTGGGCATATGTAGGCTTTGTTTCCTCTCGTTAAGGACTTTTTGAAATGATTTTGCCTGACCAGTCGTCGGTTCGGGAAGAACCTCAATTTCAAGTTGTTAGCGGTGACGTTCGAGCACCTCAGAAGGTTTAGCTCATAGGTTGAGTAGCTCGAAGACTTGTGATTTGGAGATGACATGGTCGAAGCTCGTTTTCCTATTGAGGGTAGCCTGTTTTAACCGGTTCTTTTCAAAGTAGATTCAAAGTAATGGCATTGACCTTAGTCATTTGTGTTTGGCCGGAGCCATTTGTGATCCCGAGTATGGTAGTTTCAACTTCAAAACTAGCCCGCCTGGTCAGAAGCAAAGCAGAAAGGGATACATAAGAGACAAAACTTCAGGTTTTCTTTTATTTACAGACGCAAAAAGGCGCGTTCTCCATCTACAAACCCGCTCTGTGAATATCACATACTAAATGGAAAAGTCTATGCTCCACTTCAGAAGACTACGTCCTATCAGCCTCATATTCACCCTCCGCGGCATCGGCAAGAAGTGACCGAGCATCACGCTCGTCCGCCCTCGCTCGAGCCTGCTCTTCCAGGAGAATAAAACACCTGGGGACGATCTCTTCGAGTACCTCTCTTCGGGATATGCAACAAACATATTCCTCGATCCTTTTTTCACGATCGAGGGCCCTCTTCAACTCGGCTTGGGCATCAGTAGCATCCTTCAAATGAATCGCCATCTCCTGATCAGCCTTAATCCGACGCAATGCTACTTCAACCTGAGCATCAATGATTTTAGCCCGGACCATTAAAAGTTCGAACTCGAGCTTTGCGATCATATCCACTTGAACTGAAGCGTTGTCACAAGCCAAGTGGAGTTGGGCCTCGAAGGCAGGAACTTTAGCCAATGCACCATTCTCCTCTGAAGCTTGAGCTTGCACCTAAGCTCTTAGTTCGCCACAGTCATTCCTAACTCGGTCGGCTTCACCCCTAAGGTGCTCCAGAGCCTCCGTCATTTTCTACAACTGAGATAGGTGAAAAGATTAACGTTAAAGGTTAAAAAGTGAAATGCATACTACGAGAGGTTACCTACTCCATCAAATATCTCTCGTAATTCGAGCTCCGGTACGCCTCAAATCGCTAGTGCATCAACTCAACCTCTCTCTCCTCGTAGAGGAGCCTAAGGGACCTACCTTCATCTAGATCTTTCTGAAGCCTAGCCCCATGATGGAGTAGCTCAGACCTGAGCCTATCAAAGGCCTGCAGAAGAAAAACTCGATGAGGAAGGGAAGGCATGAGATGTGGAAGGACTATGCCGAAACTCACCGCGAAGTGAAGATGGTAGACTTCCTCGAAGGACGAGCACACTCCTATTGGTCCAGCCCCTCGGCCCTAGAAGAACCAACCATGGTCAGAGCATGATTACTCGGAGGAACCACCGCTCCGGAACTGAAAACTTCAAGAACAGCAGGCTCGGGCGATGTTTTCCCCTCGAAGACACGGACCTATTTGGCCCCGCTAAAAGCTCCATCGCACTGCAAGTACATATACCGTTTATCCCCATCGTCCATTGGCTCGAAAGCAGACAACTCCTCCCCCTCTCCGGAGGACCACAACCTCGCCTCTAGGGACCTTCCGATACCTACGACGGCAAGACCAGTACAAAAGAAAGAGGAAAATGTCATGTCAAATATACGAATACCAAGGTAAAAGCAGCGTACACATACCTTGGTGTTTCGCTTCCCATCTGCCCCAGGACACAGCTCACCACCTATGCTCGTCGCAAGTTAAATGGGTCACCAACCTCCGGACCCAGCTAGGTAAATCGGGAACTTCGCATGGCGCCCAGGAAGTTGCTGCAGAAAAGGAGGAAACACAGTGACTAAACTGGTTTTTGCTACAAGCGAATCTTAGAAAGCATGAGAGACTCCACTCACGCTCATAATTCCATTCCTCGGGAAATGGCATGAGTTCCACGAGGATAGTGTCAGTCTTTCGGACCTGGACGAATTGACTAAACCACTCTCGATCCCCATCTTCCTCATATTCAACAACAAAGGGCATGGACGAACGACCCGCCAAGGTTAGTAGGCCTCGATGATGAAAGGGCTGATATATCCTGACGAGGTGACTAAGCATAAATTCAAGCCCAGCCTTCTCCGCAAAGAATCTCATCATCAGCACTACTCGCCAAAATGATAGATGTATCTGTACTAAAGTAACCCGATACTTTAGGCAAAAATTAAGCACAACCCTATCAAGGGTGCCTAATGCGAAAGGGTATAAGTATACGTTCAGGAATCCATCAGCGGGGTCCGTAATACCCTCATCCTGAGAAAGCGCCTACAACGCTACCCCCTCGCCCCATCCACAGTCTCTCCTCACTATATCCAAATGTTCCTCTCTTATCAAAGACATAGTCTTTACAGTAAACTCCCCCGAATCCTGAGCACTGGGAGTGAAACTCTCCTCTTCCTGCTGGGCAGGCCCTGAAGTAGCAGTCATGACTATGGTGGAATTGGCCAACTGAAATAGGGACCTACACCAACACTTTTGCGCTTAAAGTAACAAGAGACTCGATGCCAAAGAGGAAGGATAGCTATCTAAAATAATGGGATCTTTCAAAGAAGCAAGATCCATCCAGGTATATGTGGGAAACAGCAACGATTCGCCTACCCAGGATAAGCCCTGGGAGGCCAACGGCCTTGGTACAGACCCCGAGGTGGTGCCCGACCTCGAAGTTTCCCCTCAAGAAGAAAAATAAGCACTTTGAGCTCCGTCCATGATGGCTTGACCTCAGGTTGCCTAATTACGAATAGCCCCTCCTTAGAAGCCTGCCTACAATACCTTAAAAGGTTATCTACGTCAAGATCAAAGTAAAAGCTCCAAGTGCCTGAAGTTGACTTTAACTTCGGTGCTCTATCTCCACGAGACTCGAGGGCCTCGATGATCCAAGTTTACCGGACCGCTTCAAGCTTGATTTCGGGAACAACAATGAGCTCGAAAAGGAGCCATTTCTGTCAATCAAAGGCCAAAAAAAATATTGACAATCGTCAAACAGAGGGATACATTCAAAATCTCCCCGAACGCACAAGAGTATACAAGAACGTGGCGAATATCAAAAGCAAAAGTAAAGAAGACGTCTTCATATTTCATAAATATTGGCTACAACGGTCCTCGGGGGTCCTTACATACAATTACAAATGCCCGCAAGGGGTCCTTACATAGAAACAAAGAAACAAAAGGGTATACACCCATAGTGAAAACCTAAGAACCTAGTCCATCCTCGAAGGTCCATCTTTGGTATCAGCATCCTCGAGCGTCGCCCCCCTCGAGCTCGCATCCTCGAAGGCAATTCCTTCGACCGCCATCTCTTCTAGGTTCCCAGCTCAATCCCGCGGGAAACCCTCACCTAGGGAAAAGATGAAGAAAAGGAAAAGGAGGGGATGCAAAGGAGGCAGAGAAAAGAGACATAGCCCGCCGAAGCCAAAGGTTGAAGATTTAGCGGGCCCCAGCCTCAACGACCGGTGGTGCCATTTTATCCCTCGGGAAAGAAAAAATTCCAAGGGATGAAGTGCCACACCAGGACAGGGTAGAAGAGTGAGCAGTGGTGCATAGTCCGAATGACTTTTTAAAAAAGGTGAGAATCGATTCCCCATCTGTCTTCATCTCAAGCCAATAGGGATAACGGCAGCAGACATAACAACAACCACAACAGCGTCAGGACGGAATAGTCGTGCTCAGCAAAGAGGAGATCAAGCAAAGGGCCATGACACCGCCTATCGAAACGATGCCAAACGACCTCAAGGTCGTAGACTCCAAACATGGTGATCAACAATAGAGGAAGATGACAAGGAGAAAAGGGCGAATGGGCAGATAAAGGCACTTAGATAGAAAAACAATGCCAGAACGCCCCCATTTATAGGAGATAACGACGCGGTCATCAAGGCCTTTGGAAGACTAACCAACGGACGCAATTATTGCGTTCTTGAAGAACCGAAGTGATGGCGGTGCCTTCACCTTGGAGAACGGGAATCGATAGTGCATTGAATAATATCGAAAACATAAGTCCATGAGATGTCCCGGTTATCACGAAAACTCGTGCCATATGTTGTGTCATCGGTGTAATGTCATCACGAGAAGCTCGAAGAGTCAAGTGTCAGAGTCATTTCCCATTGCTTCGTTCTGAGAAACATGGAGACTATCTGTATGTGGAAAAATCAGAGTGCCTACTTTCTTGCTATCAAGTCACTTCAGAATAATGTCTCGAGACCCCGATGACATGGAGTTGCGACCGAGTTCCCTCCCTCGAGGCTCATCGAGGCCCGACTCAAAGAAGAGGATGATCGAGGATAGAGCAAAATAGGGAATTCCCAAGGCACACGGCTAAGTCTGACATAGTCGGCCTACTCAGAGCCTGTATCGAGGCATCGCGTCTAGCCGTCCCATCTCCGTGTCTTTACAATTAATGCATTCTATACTATGTTGTATTTCCCCTCCTATATAAAGGGGATCTCACCACTTTGTAAGGGGCTGCTGTTGCTCCAACCATTCTACACAAGATCAATAACAACTCTCCCTCTCTTCTCTCTACTTACTCGCTCGAGGCGACTCTTTCCATTTATTGCTTTCATACTTGTTCTTCTTTTTTTGCTTGATATTAGCCACAAAGAGCCTGGTTGATTATATCCTAACTGTTATTCCCTTCCCAGCTATCCCCGATAGCTCGAGCTCGAGCCCAAGCATCAACCTCGAGGCCTTTCATCGATCAGTCTGAGGCCCGGATAGCAAGCCCCTCGGTTTGATTACTGCCCTGTTTTATCTTGTATTTCGTCGATTAAACTTCACATATCTAGCATCCACTGCTCTAACAATTGGCATAAAAATAGATCACGTATTTTTAGAGTCACATTTACAAATTTAATTGTTATTACCATTTTCATGGTAAATAATATATATATATATATATATATACACACACACACACAACGAGAGAGTAACCTTGAGTTAGGTAGCAGACCTCGGTAATAATAAACAGAAGTAAGTGTTATGGTATAGTCTAACCTACCTAGATGTAGTAAAGCCATAAGAATAGTTAACCGAGATTATGAAACAAGATATAGCAATAGTCGTACGTTCGACAAAGTACCAAGCGAAGAACTTCAGTACACCTATAAATACCTAGAGGGACAGCTTGTCATCGATCTATATATGTTCACAATGCGAGGCCTAGAGATTAGCTAAAAATGGAAGGGAAAAAAGAGAGGAGAGTCACATAGGTGCACAGACAAGGACAAAGTCGTACAGGCTGCATGATAGAAGATAGAAACAGTTGCAAGATTGGAAGAATTCCGACCACAGGTCGTGGTGTGAGAAAGTGGCCGAAAGTGGGGAATGCCCCGGCCTTTGGATTTATTCACAGAAAAGTTTCCTAGATGGAAAGGAAAACAGTAAAGTATTTGTAAGCTATAGGTTATGAGACTGATAAGCGCATTAGTCAACATTCGATGACGAATGTTCCAAAGGGGGAATGATGTTACACCCCATGTTTTCATACACAAGAGTACGTCATAAGTCAATTGATGTAAGCTCAAAAATGAGATCATCTTTGAAAAGTTTATAAAGTAAGTTAATCATATTATCGTGGAGGTTAAAAATATTTAAGATCACGAATGCCAAGTACCAAGAGGGTTGGAAGGCTTAGAAGCTAAACGAATTGAAGAAAATAAGTTTCGTCGAAAGTCAACAAGGTTGGAATGTTATAACATGTACATTGGGATGAGACTAGGGTGCTTAACATTATAAGGAGATTATGTTATGAGTTATTTTAGTCGTATAATAGTCGTGTTTTATGTTTTGAAGTCAAGCAAGTTGTGGAACAAAAGTTGAAAAAGGTCATCACAAGTTACATTCATAAATGTGTTGAAATTTAGGTCAAATGTAGCTGAGATTTTCTCTCAATATACTAGGAATTATGGGGTGATCTACCTACCAAATTGAAGATCTACAAGTTTAGTTTCTAAATCGTTTAAATGTTCATTGATACTTAATTGGAGTAGCGATATATTCACATTTTTGCAAGACTGCCAAGCAGCTCCCATGGGACCCACAAAGTCGGTGTAGAACTCCAGCTTGTATTTAAGTCAATTCTATATCGTTTTTACTCATTTTTCTCGTCCAAAATAGACCCAAGTACCCCCTGAATTTTCTCCAAGGTTTCCTCCATGATTCTAGGGTGAAAACCTAAGATAAAAACATGAATCTAATGCTAGAAACCTCGTGGTGCTTGATATATCGTAGTTCATCATCTTGTGGCCGTTTTGGAGGGTTCTTCAAAGTGAAGTAACCTCAGGTCTCGTGTGGTTATTGTTGATTAAAGTAATAATCAGTCCCTCTTTCATATTTATTTGATTTTCAAGGCAAACTACAAGTGTTTACAGCCCAACATGAACACCAAAAGTTGATTCAAAAAGAGAATGGATCACCTATATTGGTGTCATTGAGGATAATTGTGGGTTTTTTTTGGCTGAAATTTCAAGTTAATGCTACTGTCTAAGGTGAGTATAACAGCCTACTAATTATGCTTAAGCTTGTTTTATATGTTGTATAAGTTGTTAGGATGATAAACTACAAGATAATACTTAGATTAGCTTAAGATGTTGTTGTTCTTGATGGATTGATTTGAAAGTTGCTCTTATGAACTTTAAGTGGCTGGAAATTATGAAAAATAAGTTGGCTATGATAATGTTAATATGATTATGTTGGTTATATGTCAATTTTGTTGAGGAAATTGGTAACTAGAAAAGGAAATGGCTATAAAGCACTTGGAAGTTGTCGTCAATGATATTATCTTGTGTTGGGCAATTTCGAGTAACTTTAACATTAAGTAAAAGGTAGGAAATCCTTTAAAAGGTATTGGTTATTATACCGAATATATTACTAAGTTCAAGAATGAATGATAATGGGGTTGAAGGGTGCTAAAGGGATTCAATCTGAGCTTAACGCTCGTCGTGATATGTTGATGACTTGTTAATGAGATATTTTGTACCCTATTGTTGATGTTGTTCTTATTGTATTTCTCTGGTTTTTGTTGTTGGTATATGGTATTGGTGGAGGCCCTTGTTATAGGGGAGATTCTTACTAGCTTAAATTACGGACATAGCCTTTACTCAGCACTGATTTTGAATCTCCTTATGCTATGGTACACTGAGTTGAGTTGCTTGAAGAGTTGCTTGGAAGCTAATAAGGGCTCAACGAGGTTAAGGTATGTTAAGGATAAATATTTCCTTCATTTTGGCATGATCCCATAACTACATGTGTATGATAACGAGACATAAAGAGATGTTCATATTCCCGCATTTATGTACATTCTCCTAGTCTCATAAGTTACAGCATTCTTCCTTATCGGGACTTTATATTTAGTTTAGTATTTTCTTCTTTCATCCAAGAGAGCAGAGAGTCTATATATATGTAGTATTACAGTATTTTTACCACCATCGAGCTATAATCGGTGGGCAGGTTCCTATTGAGCAACCTCTGATCAAATGGTAAGTTATATACCAACCCTACTGTGACCGAGGGCCTATGAGCGAGCCTACTTTAGTAGATCAGTTACACATACCGAGCCTTATTGTTGGAATTGTAGATTTTGCTGGTGTGAGGTTCTTCATTGTGATCGCGGAGTGTATTTTAGAGCTTGGGGAGGATTGTTCTCCATGTCTGTGACAATTGGGTCGCGTTCACGATTGGTGTGGCAGATTGGATTTTGCGTTCGTGCCTTGGTGGTTTCCTTCACATAGTAGTGAGGAAGGCTGGGAATTGGTAGGAGCTTAGCCCTCGCGATCGCGTGAAAGGGCTCGCATTAACATAGGCTGGGGCAACTATGCATCGCGTTTGCAAGGGTGAAACCATGTTCGTGAAGGCTTATTTGAGGCGGCAACATTTTGTGCTTCACGAATGCGAGGCAGTGACCATGTTCATGAGAGGTATCTGTTTACCGTGAAAATGGTAATAACAATTAAATTTGATTATGGGATACTAAAATTATGTGATCAATTTTTATGCTAGTTGTTAAGAAATTAATGCTATGTATATGAGACTTAGAAACGAAATAAGATTTAAGGATAAGGTGATAACCAAACTGATAAATTAATTATCAAGGCCTCGAGCTTGTCGATTCGGGGAACTCGAGGTCGATTCTAGAGCTCTGCTGGGAGCTATCTGTATGTGGTGAAATTGGAGGGTCCAATTTCTTGCTATTAAGGTGTGTTCGGGGAGTCATATCGATATCTCAAATCCTGTGATTTGGAGCTGACATGGTCGAAACTCTTTTGCCTATGTCGAGGGTAACCTGTTTAATCCGTTCTATTCGAAGTAGATTCGAAGTAATTGAAGGCATGTGATTTTGTAGCGACAGTCGAGCGTCCCCAAGTCGCGTTAGTTCGACTGGTACAACCTTGTGACCAGAGTCATTTGAGTTCGGTTAGAGCCTTTAAGTCCCGAGTGAAGTAGTTTCGGCATCTATATCGAGGGTATGCCTTTTTAGGGGTCTTACAAGTTCGATATATAGCAGAAACTTTGAGATAGGGTTTATGCCTTTAGTAAGGTCTTACAAGTCTTACATGCCTTTGAGGTCTTACAGTTTTGGATACTTGGTACAAGTATTGTTCATGCCTTGCTTGAGGTCTTACAGTTTTGTTGTTACCTTATGTAGGTCTTACGAGACCGAGTCTGCCCACTAGGGGTCTTATGGCCTCGGATTTTTTAATGAATGGGGATTGGCAATAGTCCCCGAGTCATCGAGGGTATCTTGGCTTGGAAGTCGTTACTTGTAAACTTTGTATTTCCTCATTGAGGGCTTACGATTTCGGATATTTTGACTCTGAGGTCACGCATTTTTTGAGATTTTGATGCCAGTCCCCGAGTGTTTGGGGCACTTTCGGCCTTGGAGACATTTTGTGATTTTCATGTTGCCTCGTTAAGGGCTTATGAGTTTGGAGTCCCGACCCGGAGGTCGTTCAGGTGTTGAATTGTTGATGCAAGTCCCCGAGTGTTGGGGACATTTTCGGCGGAGGAGTCGTTTTTGCGGAGGTGCCGAGATTCTTTTGTAGTGTGAGATGCTTTGATAAAAGATATTCTTCAATTATTTGGTACAAGTGTACATGTTTTCGCCATCAGGAGCCCGGATATACGGACAAGGTTCGTTCAACCGTTTGGCCCGGTTTCCTATCAGGACCCCATTTGGCATTTCTTGGCTTTTTAGAGTGGATGGCCTTCTGGGGGGGATGCCCCCTAGTGTTCGAGGTTGATTGAAAAAGAAGCCTTGAATATCCTTAGGTAGCATGTGAATGTTGCCTCATTAAAAACCTTGCCGATAAAACCCTTTTCGGGATAAAAACTCGGTCGAAGGAAAAGAGTGCAACGGATGCTTTAAAACCTTAAGGTCTTCAGGTTGGGTTAGCGCTTTTACTGCTTCGGTCAGGCGCCTTCATAAGGGTTAGTATGAAATATAAAATGAAAAGGGAGATATTTATACCTCAGTAGTGATGGTGCTTTCGAACCTTGGCATTCGTTTGGAGGACGCGGTACAGTCCTTTATTCGAACACAACCGAGGGCGTGTCTCGTGGTTGCTATCTTATCATTGGCATATTTCTTAGTCTCCCTGCTGGTGGTGACTTTGGTGGAGCCTAGTGGTAGCTATCTCAAAAGATCGTGTGGATGACATGTTGTGGCTCATCTGCTTTGTTCTTTTTTGTTGTTTCTCTTTCTCAAAACTGATTTTTGGCTCGGTTGTTGAGGAATTCCCGAAGGTGACCATTGTCGAGTAATTGGGCCATTTCCTCCCGGAGTTGCCGGCAATCCTCGGTCCCGTGTCCGTGCGTGTTGTGGAATTCGCACACTAAGTTATGGTTCCTTTGTGAAGGATCCGATTGTATAGGCCTGGGCCATCTGGCGTCTCTGATTGTACCTATGGCAAACACGATGTCCGATACATCGACATTGAAGTTGTATTCTGATAAGCGAGGTGCCTCTGTTGGCCCTACGTTCCTATCGAATCCGGCTCTGTTGATGAGTCCCCGAGGGTCCTGTCATCGGTCTACCCTTTGATCGTTCTGAGGTAGGTTGCGCCTCGGGGCATTCCTTCTATATTCGATGTATGGCGGATATCATTCTTTGTTTGGCTTTGTCTCCTTCGCCAGAAGCCTGCTTGGGTATACTGAGCCCGAGTGGGCTCCTAGCTGGTCATCCTCGACCCTGATTTTTGATTGGTATCGATTGTGGACGTCCAACCAGGTCACGACAGGATATTCGACCAAATTATCTTTCAGCTGCTTCGAAGCCACCGAGCTTTGCTCATTTAGACCTTGAGTGAAGGCTTGCACCACCCAGTCATCAGAGACCGGTGATAGTTCCATTAGTTCACTTTGGAAATGAGATACGAACTCTCGCAACATTTTGTTTTCCTTTTGCTTGATCTTGATGACGTCGGATTTCCTTGTGGCCACCTTGATGGCCCCAGCATGCGCCTTTATAAAGGAATCTGCCAGCATGGCAAAATGAGTCTATGGAGTTTGGGGCCAAGTTATGATACCTTATCATTGCCCCTTTAGAAAGTGTTTCTCCGAATTTTTTCAGTAGGACGGACTCGATCTCGTCGTCCTTCAGGTCGTTGCCCTTTACTGCACAGGTGTAAGCGGTAACATGCTCATCTGGGTCTGAGGTCCCGTTCTATTTTGGGAGGCCTGACATTCTGAACTTCTTTGGAATGGGTTTCGGAGCCGCTTCCTCTAGGAACGACCTTTGTATGAACTTTTTCGAATCCACACCTTTCAGGACCGGGGGTGCGCTCGGAATTTGGTCGACCCTGGAGTTGTATGTCTCGACCTTCTTGTCGTTGGCTTCTATCATTTTCTTGCCCGATTCGATCCTTCTGGTAAGGTCTTCGAGCATTTTTACTATGGCGGGATCGGTCATCGACTCGTTATTGCTCGATCTCTCTGGTACATGTTCGGCTGGGGGAGCTGTCTCCAGTGCTACCATGTTGGGAGTTTTCTGGTGACTTTGTAATTGAGCATTCGCTAGCTGTTGTGCCTACAACATTTCAAAAATAACGTAAAGGCTAACCTTTTGTTCTTCCCTAGCCGGGGTTTTCTAAGCTTCTTGTCGGTCTCCGTAGTGCACGCTCCTGTCAATGTGGGAGCTTATGTCGATGTGTTGAGCGTCGCGTGAGACCGCGTTCACAGGGATTGGTTCTGGTGCATTCCCAGGGTTTCGTGGTGGCACACCAACACCTGGAACACTCACGCCATTTTCTCTGTGGTCCTCAAGATTGTTGTTTTCACCTCCATTCACCGAGTTAGACGTTTCGACCTGCAATCGAAGATCTTGGACAAGAAAAAGAGTGAAAGATAACTTGCATTATGTATTAAAACCAGCAAGAAAATAATCACTATTATTTTTAGCCCCGCGGTGGGCGCAAAACTGTTTACCGTGAAAATGGTAATAACAATTAAATTTGATTATGGGACTCTAAAAATATGTGATCTATTTTTATTCTAGTTGTTAAGCAATTGATGCTATGTATGTGAGACTTAGAAACGAAATGAGAGTTAAGGATAAGGTGATAACCAAACTGACAAGTTCATTATCAGGGCCTCGAGCTTATCGATTCGGGGGCCTCAAGGTCGATTTTGGAGCTCGGCTGGGAGCTATCGAAGGTGATCGGGGTATGGCTAACAGTTATCATAAAATTAACGGAAGCTCGTTATGGCCAATGATAACCAATAAATGATGAACAATAATGAAGATAATAAATGGAAGCAACAATATCAAGAGAATATGTTAGAAAGCAAAGAGAATGTTCTTGTATATTTCGTGTGGAGCAACTGAAGCAACAACATGGGTTTACAAAATGATAAGGATCCCCTTTATATAGGAGAGGAATCCAAAATAGTACAAAATGCATTAATTACAAAAATAATGGGACGGGACAGCAAGATGACACCCTGATTCAGGGTTAGGGTAGTCCGCTAGGCTCCGTCAGTCCTAGCCATGTGCCTTGGGAACTCCCCATTTCTACCGTAGCCGCGATCAACATTTTCCCAAGGTCGGGCGTCGATGAACCTCGAGGGAGGAAACTTTGACCATAGCCTTATAGTATCAAGACTTCGAAATGGTCTTCTGAAGTGCCTCGATAACGAGAAATTGGACCCTCCGATTTCACCGTATACAATATCACTGGGTAGAACACTTGAGTGTTATATTTCATAATTTTACCCCATTCTCTCATCTTTTGAAACCTAGACTTGGAGAGGGTTGATTTTCAAAGAGGATTTTCACACAGGGGAAGAGGGCAAGTAATTTCTACTTGATTTAGATATCATATTGTATTTTCCCATGGACACAAACATTATGGGATTTGAAAGAGAGAAATTTGGAAGTTTTGACTATAATTTTGGAGAATGTAAATTGGGGATTTTGGAGCCGATTTGGACTCGATTTTAGAATCTAACCACATATTTCGACTCATGGGATTATGAGTAGTCAAGACCTACCCCTTGACTCGGGTTTTAACCATGTGGGCCCTGGTTGACTTTTATTGACTTTTGAGAATTTGATTAAAGATTGAAGCTTTATTATTTGGAATTGATTCCTATGGCTTTGTTTGATATTATTTAGTTGTATTTGACTGGATTCGACTCGTTTGGAGGTATATTTGAAAGGGAAGCTATTTTGGAAGGTTGAAGATTACTAGGTGGAAGTAAGTCTCTTGTTTATCTTTGTAAGAGGGAATTCTCTCCATAGATGATCTATTGGCTACTTGTTGCTCGATTTAGGTGTCATGTATATGCAAGGTGACGAGTATATATACGTATCTAGGTTGTCCATATCCGACAAATGTTCAGCGTAAGATTATGCCTACGTGAAATTTTCATTTATATTTTACTGATTCTATGACTATATGATTGTCACGACCCAAGCCCATGACATGTATTTTCCGCTTTAGGCCTAAGCCCATATGGATTTGTTTTTCAAGCTACGCTACTTTGAGCCCTAAAAGAGCGCATATCATGTGAACTTGTGTCATGCCTTATAAAGCACTTCACTTTCCTCTCCCATTCCGATGTGGGATTCATCTAAGATGACATGCGCACCCCTCTTCAGAAGCTTGCTAGCCTAGAAGTCCTCGAGTCCTGCTTGACCCGTCCTTATCGGCCCTCCCTCTATCATGGGCATCACATTTACCCCCCCCCCCCAGGACTCAGCTTCCTCGCCGAAGTTTGCCCACCACCTTTTCAAAGATGTGTGATTCACCTAAACTCAGTTGGTTGGTGAGGTTTGCCTCATCATCATACTAAGCGAGATTCGACTCTGACACCATATTTGTCACGACCCAAGCCTATGACATGTATTGTCGGCTTTGGTCTTAGGCCCACACGAATTGTCTTTCGGGTTGCACCACCCTCAGCTCTAAAAGTGCGCGTACTATGTAAACTTTTGTCATGCCTTATAAAGCATTTCAGTTTCCTCTCCCTTTTTGATATGGGATTCACCTAAGGTTACATGTTCTTCAGAGGCTTGCCAGTCGAGAAGCCTGCCAATCCTACTTGACCCACGCTCATCGGCCCATCCTCTACCATGTGCATCCGGTTCTAAGAGCTGACCGTAGCAAGCGGGACCCGTGAGTCCATTTGTCAATCAATATGAGAGCCTCACATAAATATGACATGGCATGTGAAACGAAAAATTTTATTTTATGTCTCACATGCCATGTCATATTTATGTGAGGCTTTCTTATTGCTTGACAACGGACTCATGGATTTCACTTGCTAACTTAATAGATAAAACCAAAAAAAGCAACTTAAAAGTTCATATTTTTCCTATTTAAGATGCTTAAATTAAGGACCAAAATAAGTAGTAGTAGTAATAATAATAATAATAATAATAATATAAGATATCTGCATTAAGAAGCTTAACGTTTACAATTTCCTCTTGGAACGTGACTAGTTTAAAGTCTATTTGACTGAGAAATTTTATTTACACATAAATAATAGTAATAAATATAAGATTAACTATTATCACTCTCTAAAACAATCTGCATACTTAAAAAATACGTAGTAAATTAAATACAACTCTAAAATATTAATGTCTTACCTCATTGTTCAAAGTTCAAATCGTATTTCTTTGAATAAAAAGTTTATTTTGCTTTTCTTTTTCTTCAATACAAGTGAATTAAATTCAAGTGCCAGTCAAAAAAAAAAAAACGGCTGTAAATGTTAAGTTTCTCATGGCAAATATTTTATTACCATTATTAGTAATATTATTATTTTGTTACTTATTTTGATCCTTAATTTAAGCATCTTAACTAGGAAAAGTATAAACTTTTAAGTTGCTTTTTTTTAGTTTTATCTATTAAAATAACAAGCAGGACCGGTGCGTCCATTTGTCAAGCAATATGAGAGCCTCACATAAATATGATATGATATGTGAGACACAAAATAAAATTTGTCGGTACTAGATGGAATAGTTAAAGGGCACCAAATTGGCACGGACACTCTTGCTGCCAAAAGAAATTGAACATTAAAAAAAATAAATATTAATGACTCAGACTGAGGAGGAAACCAAAATGAAAAAAAAAAAAAAATGGCGGGATGGACGGATGGAACAGTGCATCGAACCGCTATGGTCTTTTTATTTTGTTTTTTCTTTATATTATAAACGTTGTCTCCAACCACATTACCTTCCGATGCTCCTCAAATTTTGCTCCAACACCCCTTCAAAGTCTTCCTCTCCTCACCCATTTTCTCCATTTTTTTTTCCATTTTTTTTTCCGTTTACTTATCTCTCCTCGAGAAAAATACAGGAACAAGCATGATCAAGAACCGAACTCAGCCAATTACATTGAAAAGCAAGAATTTCAAAAACTATTCTCAATCATGTTGTAGAAATTGATGGCATTGAGAAATGGGGAGTTACAATTATTACAAAGTGCTGGGGTGTTTTAACAGGAAGTTCAAGATCAGCGAGACAGGGCCACCGCCGGACGTTAGGGATGCATTTTCCTTATACGCAGAAAAAGGGACACACATGACTGCAGATCAATTGGCTCGTTTTTTGGTGGAGTACCAGGGTGAGAAAGGCTGCACCATTAATGATGCTCAACAAATTATACAGCAAGTTTTCAATCGCCGCCATCATCTCACAAAGTATACTCGCCATGCATCTTCTCTTGAACTTGAAGATTTCTTTTATTATTTATTCCAGGATGATCTCAATGGTCCCATCATATCTCAGGTTTTTCTTTTTTCCGTTTTTTCCTCTCCCCTTTTAATGTTTTTAAATTTTTGGCTGAGTTATGTTATGGTTCCCAATTAGGCAGTTAAAATTGTAATAATTTAACTGCACTGTGATAATTTAGTGAAGAATGTGCCTTTCTTCCAGATAAAAAGAAAAAAAAAGGAAATTTAGACACTAGGGAGTAATGATTGAGATGGTCATGACTAAGTAATGCCATTAAAGATTCCGCTCCACTTACGTGGGAGTGTTGAATTGCGATGCCTTTTGTTGACAAACGGATTCCCCAGTGGACGAAATGCTGAGCTCGATTGTATCAGGTGGTCGAAGCAACTGCCCTAGGGGTTGCTCTCTGGCCTGGTCAATGAGAAAGATATTATCAATGTAAAGATTCCTGCACAGCTAGTGATCAAATTCCGATACTTAAGCAATACTCGACTGATTTTCCCCAGAGTAGAAACATATGTAAAAAGGAAGAATAGAATAGGAAACTGTAACTTGAAACCTTTATAGAATTGACTCTCTAAAATTTTCCCCACCCTCTTTCTCTCTGTGTTCTATCGTATTTATAGTCATACTCGCTCCAAGCGACATAACTGTCCTAGGTAGGTGTTGATGATTGTCGAACAATGAATAGACAATAACAGTAATACATACTTGTCTTTCTCTCGTGTTTCTCCACTTGGTCACTATCAGATGGATTGCCTGCTTTTAGTAACTTTGTGCGGTCATTCTCTCTTTTCTTGTTTGCTGTGGCTTGAGAGATAATTGCAAGAGGGAGTAAGTAAGAGATTTAGAAAATGATTATTATTATTAGACTACGCTCTGGAGTCCAAAGTCTGAGCCCTACTCCTCTTTCAAGGGGACTATAGCAAACGCAACTACTGAAACAACTATTCAAACTAAATCTCGCGAAAAAATAAAATATTGTTGAAGTAAGATTTATAAACGATAAGGCAATAGGCCAGAAAGTACGAGCACTCCTACTTACTTTTGGGAGAGGTCTTAAACACCTTAAACGCTGAATCCTGGGTAGGCCTCCTATTCGATAGGCATTAGGTAATTTGAGCTTTCACATGCAAATCCAGCCCTGCTGCTTCTATAGATCTTTTATCTTAAGTTTCCTTCTCTTAAAAAAACCAAGTTCTTAATTCGACATGACCATCCCAACTGAGGGCTAATCATAGATCTGTTATGGTCCTTTTTAAATTTCCTTTATCTTATTTCCAATCAAAAGCCTGTACTGGAAGCATTGCGTTGAGTCACGCAAAGAGTAGAATACCTCAGCCTCAAGTTTTAGGAACTAAAAGAGTGACTACATAGACAGACATGAGCATTCACAACTTTATGGAGCCCTTTAGAGCTAGAGGTGGAGTTAGTTGGCGCTCTTGTCCTTTTGAGTGAAGTGTGATTTAGTAGTAGGCAGTTGTAGTCCCTTCCCTGGCTACTGGATCACCCTAGTGCTTCAGATACTACAGACCATCCACTGTTTATTGTAGCAAAGTTTTTTCATTAGGAGAAGGGGCAGTGGTAAACATAGTTCTTTGAATCAAATGTTAAATGAAATTGATTAATTTTAGATATCAAAATGTAATTAGGATAGGACAGATGGATGAATTTTATCTTTCCATTTGTATATATTACTAATCAAAGAGGACAACCCTCGGACTGATCATCCTATTTGTTCCAACAGACGGGCATGGTTCTATAACTAAAGCAACTTCGCAACTTTCGTGCACCCATCAGATGCCAATCGTTTTGGGGGTTCCTTAAAGACCTATTTACTCTGCATAGATTGACTGAAACCTTTCCCCTGTAGGCGATCCTGTTGTTCATAGATTTTGTTGTCACTCATATCATCATTTTCACCACTAATATCTCCTGGTTTTGTCACCAAAAAAGTTACTGGATTGACAGAGCATTCTGCTTCTGATACTTGTAGAAACAACTTTCAAGGGTTGGCCGCTTCGGTGAATCACTTGAGCCCGAAATGTTTTCAATGCCTTGATCTAGACTAATGAGCAACTATGCTTTCTTCAAAGGATGGTTATTTTCAAGCTCATCTTCTGGTTGTCATTGCTTGATCACTCCTTTTATCACTGAGTGATTACTTTGGGATTTTAGCGTTCGACTTGATACTGTTTCCCTCTCAACTTTGGTTATTAGACCCAAAAAGTGGATATGTAGTGGCATTCGTAAGGATAGGATGCTTGCCAGGTGGCTACTATGCACGTCCATGGATGGTTGATCGATGTGCGTCTGCAGGCCACCTCGTTCGTGAGACGACTCATTCTTGGGAATATCAGTTCAGTGTGCCAAGTCTCTTTTGGAACGCATGGACATCCATGTGATGAATTTGGTTAATGTCGTTGGCCCTTATAATAACACTTTCCAAATTCTGTATTTCAAACCGGAGAAACCAACAAAAAGGAATTTGTCTATCTTGAGCTTTTCTTTTAGGAGTAGAATTTGTAAGGTTAACGTTAAGGTGCAAAAATGTTGGAGTACATCAAATGAACTTTACTAACACCCTTTTCTTTAACATTTAAAGAATTGGGGTGGGTTAGTGATTTCTAGTCTTGAATTCTGTATATTTGTTGTTTACGCAGAAATGACTAGAAAATTACCTGTAGATACATCTAGATTTACCTTGATAACTTATGCCATTCCAGGTACATCATGATATGAATGCTCCGTTGCAACATTATTTCATTTATACAGGTCACAACTCCTACCTAACAGGAAACCAACTAAGCAGCGATTGTAGTGAAATTCCAATCATCAGAGCACTGGAAAGAGGAGTGCGAGGAATAGAACTAGATTTATGGCCGAATTCAGCAAAAGATAATGTGCATGTTCTTCATGGAAGGTATGGTATGATCCTTGATTCATCTTGTATTCTTTACTCTCATCTTTTTGATATTGATTAAGAGATCTATGACTTGGTGGAAGCAGAAGCGTGGTAAAACCTCTGGAGATCTTCGTAAATTCCACAAACCCTCTAGTGTAGATATTGATGAGATCCACCCTCAATTTAATTACTAACTACATAGAACAAAAAGTTGATGATGATGAAAGTTAATTTTCAATAAGATGAATGCGGATGGAATTCTTTATCTTCTTCAGATGTTTGTGCTCAAATAAATTTCTTCTATCGATTATCAAGTTCTTCATAGTCATCTTACCAGAAATGAAAAGTAAATATATAGACTTATCCAATATTGAATCCTTTGAAGCACTTCTTAATGTTGAGACTAATTCGTCTATTATCGCTTATTGCTGTGATTAATGTATTAAACTAGAATAATTAGAGTGTTCGACTAGCATATGATGTCTGAATAGCTCTTGAGCTTTTACGAGTTCTTAATGAGTTTGTGCTGAGAATTACAGTTATGATAACTTCCAGGACCCTGACCACGCCCGTGACGCTCCTTACATGCTTAAAGTCCATACGGGACCATGCATTTATTAAATCTCCTTACCCTGTCATAATTACATTAGAAGACCACTTGACCCCAGACCTTCAAGCTAAAGTTGCAGAGGTTAGAATTAGTTGCCCCTTTTTGTCAACTTTTCTGAGATTATATATAAAGTTTACTCTACTATAAACTCTTTCCCCCTCATGCACCACATTTTCTTCCTCTAGATGGTTATCCAAGTCTTTGGGGAGACGCTGTATTATCCTCAGTCAGAATGCTTAGAGGAATTTCCTTCACCTGAAGAGCTTAAGCATCGGATTATTCTTTCTACCAAACCACCGAAAGAGTATCTTGAGTCGAAGCATCAAAGAGACAGAGAAAGTGCATCTCCTGTGAAGAAAGATTCAGTTGAAGGGGACATTTTGATCAAGGAAACTTCAGAAGTTACAACAGAAGGTCATGAAGCTGATGATAGGGTAAAACAATGTTAAAACTGTCTTTCATTCTCTTTTCTTTCAGCATGATAAGTTCCTTTTTCTGGCACTTTTTCAGAGTCCGACTGATCAATATGATGGAGACGGTGATACCTCCAACTACCAATCATCCCAGCAGGGAGCACCTCAGTACAAACGTCTGACAGCAATTCATGCAGGGAAGGCCAAATGTGACTTGGAGCATGCACTCATAGTAGAAGAGCTTAAGCATCAAACAGTTCTTGCTACCAAACCATCCCGAGAAGATCTTGATCTGAAGCATCCCAGAGACAAAGAAAATGCATCTCCAGTGAGGAAAGATTCAGTTGAAATGAACTTTTTGGTCAAGGAGACTTCAGAAACTACAGTAGAAGAACATGAAGCTGATGAGAGGGTAATAAAGAAAATGTTGAAACTGTTTCTTATCTTTCTTCATTTTGGAATGCTAATCTACTTTTCTCGGGCATTTCCAGACAGTTATGGATCAAGATAACAAAGACAGTGATCCCTCAAACCATCCATCCTCTCAGCTAGGAGCACCTCAGTACAAGCGCATGGTAGCGATGCATGCTGGGAAGGCAAATCATGACTTGAAGCATGTTCAAATACCCGAAGAGCTTAAGAATGGGACTCCTCTTTCTCCCATGCCGGCCAAAGAGTATGTTGAGTCAAAGTACCAGAGAGACAGAGAAAGTGCATCACCAGTGAGAAAAGATTCAGTTGAAAAGGACCTTATGGTCAAGATTACTTCAGAAATTAGAGCAAAACATGAAACTCATGAGAGGGTAAATCAAACAACTTAAAACTCTCTATGATCTCTTTCTTTGGCATTCTAATCTTCTTCTCTCTGGCATTTTCAGAGTGATACTGATCAAGATGACCTAGGTAGAGATCCCAACTGTCGGTCATCCCAGCAAGGAGCACCTCAGTATAAACGCATGGTAGCAATGCATGCCGGGAAGGCTGAATGTCGGTTGAGGCATTCACCAACACCTCAAGAGATTAAGAATCACAGTGATAGAGAAAGTGCATCTTCTGTGAGGGAAGATATAGTTCCAGAGGACTTTCTGATAAAGGAGAACTCAGATATCATAGAAGAAGAACATGAAACTGATGAGAGGGTAAAGCAACATTGGAACTGTCTCCGCAATCTCTCTTTCTTTTTTGGCATGCTAATCTTATCTTCTGGCATTTTTTAGAGTGATACTGATCAAGACGATGAAGATAATGATACCTCCAGCAACCAATCATCCCAGCTAGAAGCACCTCAGTACAAGCGTCTGATAGCAATTCATGCTGGGAAGGCAAAACATGGGGTGAAGCGTGCACTAACAGATAAAATCGTTAAATTCAATCGTCTTAGTTTGGATGAACAAGCACTTGAAAAAGCTGCAACAAATTATGGAAAGGATTTGGTCAGGTATTTAGTTCTTAACCATGTTTGAAGTGATTGACGAGACTACTCCACCTTATTCCGTATTTGAGTTATGCTTCTTTTATTTGCTAGGTTCACTCAAAGGAATATACTGAGGGTGTTTCCCAAGGGAACACGAGTTACCTCCTCAAATTTTAAGCCTATGACTGGCTGGATGCATGGAGCTCAAATGGTTGCATTTAACATGCAGGTAACTGGTACATTCATGTTCCTCTACCCTGAGTTTATTTCTGCCCTTGATTGTTATTATTTTTTTTCTTTCATCATCTCTCTTTCTCCTTGTGCCACAACATTTAGGAACTGCTGTTCCATTATTTCAGTCTTACCATGTTGCACAATGTTTAGTTATCTCTGTTGTCGTTTTCTTTTCTTCTGCAACTTTTTGTGTTTTATTTTACCTTTTCTTCCTCTATTTTATGTCTTGGAGGTTAGTATCTGTTTACTTTATAAACAAAATTGTTGAGTAATTATAGATGAAAAATAGAAAACATAGGGTTAAATTAGAGGCGAATATAGTGCTTTAGTCATGGGTTCATCCAAGCCTAATGTTTTTTTGCCCTAAATTCATGATCTATTACGATTCTATTTCCTGAAAGAAGGGAAAAAGACTCCAAAAACAAATAAATCTACTTCATGTGCTTTATCCTTTTCTTCATGTGCCTTATCCTTTTGCCCTAAGAAAAATCTCCGACATCTATAAATTGATTATTTTCGCTTCTCCCAAAAACAACAACATCCACAATATAGTCGTTAAAAGAGTTTTGTTTATCGGAAAATTTATTCTCACAATAATTGTTTTTCTTTTATATTAGTATACTTATAAAGGGAAGCCTTGGGGTAACCGATAAATTGTTGTCATGTGACCAGGAGGTCACGGGCTCAAGCCGTGGAAACAGCCTCTTGCACAAATGCAGGGTAAGACTGCGAATAATAAATCCTTGTGGTCCGGCCCTTCCTTGGACCCGCGCATAGCGGAAGCTTAGTGCACCGGGCTGCCCTTCTTTTTTTTATTAGTAGACTTATGTGGGTCACTTGGCCAACGTCAGTTTTAGGCCACTTTTAACCAACGTCAGTTTTAAGCCATGCCTACTTGTAAGGCATGAACTCCAATGCTAGTTTTAAATCATGCTTATTTTTAGCGGATGAGCTATTTTCAATCAAAGTCAATTTTAGCTCATGCTTATTTTTAATGTGTGTGCTTCATTTAACCCATTCTTAGGCTTCTTTTAACCAACGCCAAGATTTTTCAACTTATACCTATTTTTAAACATGGCAAGCAATAGTTGACGTTGAAGATTATGTGAAGAAGACACATCAGGATTATTTTGTTAGAAAATTCAAACCAAGGGGAAAAATATTAGGGTTTTGGCCTGAATATACAATCTATCAGGATTTTCTTTGTTGAAGAAAGAGAAAAAGACTCCTAAAAGAATAAATCTTCTTTATATGCGTTATACTTTTCTTGGAGGAAAAGTCTTCAAAATATATAAATTGAGGATCTCTGCTTCTCACAACAACAACAACAACATCCACAATGTAGTCACTAAAAGAGTTGTTTAGGGGAGAATTTATTCTTTCAATAAGTTTTTTTCTTTTAATATAAGTAAATTTATGCAGGTCACTTGACAAAACCATATTAATATAATATGTTTCTTTAGCATATTTCTTTTTTGTCTAATTTATCGTTCACCAAGTTTTGCACTTTTAGCTTCTTCATGGACCATGTTAAATCAATCCCAACACCTAGTAACTTTAGCTCACATCCTGTATATGTGTTTAAAGTACTAATAATAGATTTTGAACCCATTATCAAATAGTTGTGGTAGAATTCCGAACTCGAAGCCATAATGTTCAAATTCTCGATCAGCCTCTGAGTTAAATGAGGATCTCTTCATATAGACATGGATTACGTGGAGACATTTTCTTCTGCACTTTTATCACGGATCAGTATGTCTCTTTTGGGAATTCTTGGGTAGGCTGGTCTATCATGGTCATCACAAAATTTGCATCAAATTGAGCACACGCATTTTGACATGACTAAGGGCCTCTGACCCTGTCAGCAACATTTAATACAAAAATGCTCTGGGTTGATTCACTAGCTCAGGCATCTTGATCCAATGTGACAAACATTACATTTAATTCATTCATTCATTAAATTGACCTTTCCTATTATTTTACATTTCTCTGCTGCCCATTGCTCAAACTTCGTTTAAAAAAATAGAAAACAAATGAATTTTAATACGATGTACTTAACGGACAATTCTACCCACGATGATTCCCGTTAATAATTTTTAGATCAATGTGATTCCTTATATTCTGTCTAATTGCTATTTCAACTTTATATAATAGGGATATGGGAAATCACTCTGGATTATGCATGGGATGTTTAGGTCTAATGGAGGATGTGGCTATGTAAAAAAGCCCGTTTTTCTCATGGAAAGAGGACCACGTAATGAAGTATTTGATCCCAAAGTAACATCGCCGGTGAAGAAAACTTTATGGGTAAATGAATGTGTGATGTAGAGATTATAACAAACTCTAGTTTATTTGATGATACTCAAAAGAAGTTTGATCTTTTTTTGCAGGTTAGAGTATACTTGGGAGATGGATGGCGCATGGATTTCAGCCATACGCACTTTGATACCTTTTCTCCCCCAGACTTCTACACGAAGGTTAGTGATGCTACATCAATTGTTCCAATAGGTTGGATTCATCTTATTGCCTAATGGCTAACCATATTGTGGACGACCAGATTTGGTTAGATCGAACCATCTTTCCCTTGAGCTCTACAAGTGATATATTGGAAACATCAAGTAATGTGGGAGTTGTTTCTTTAATGAATAGTTGATTAAATTGGATTGTTGCTGCTTATTACTTGCTTATGATTTATCAGAATTGAACATATTACCAATTTATCAAGATATAACACTTGTTAAACTACCTATTGCTGCTTTTTAATTTAAAAGAAAAAACAAGAGTGCAGATAATTTTAGCAAAAGCAAGAACAATTTTCAACTAAAAATTTGGAATAGCCAAAGCATGTTTTAATGGAGTTTAAACAGTAGCCATTGCGCTAGTTGTTGGCTGAAACTAACATACTAATCAGAATGTTACTCTAACACACTCATAGTCAAGAGATGACTAGAAGATGTAGTTTTGCCTTCTAGCAAGTCATTCCTTTCCGCTGTGCACAAATGAGTTCGCCTTTCTGCTTTGCTGAATGTAGTTAAGAGAATTGTACATGAAAGGTTTAGTGATCCTCCAATGAATGTTGATGGCAGCTATATATAATAGGAGTGCCAGCAGATGCTGCAAAGAGAAAGACGAGGATAATAGAGGACGATTGGGGTCCCATATGGGGTGAAGAGTTCAAATTCCCTTTGACAGTTCCAGAGCTGGCTTTGCTTCGGATTGAAGTACGAGAATATGACATGTCAGATAAGGATGATTTTGGAGGACAGACATGTTTGCCTGTCTCAGAGTTGAGACCTGGCATCCGAGCAGTCCCTTTATATGACAAGAAGGGGGAAAAACTTAAATCTGTAAGGTTGCTTATGCAATTTCAATTTATTTGATGTGCAAAATTTTTTGTTCTTTTTCTTGGTAGGATTATCTTTCGTGGAAACGAAAGCCCAATTTGATTTTTTCTTGTATATCTTTCATGGTATTCACACATCCGGTTCCTTTTTATTTTTTGTACAATGGATGTGAAGTTAGGGATTGAGCATGTGACAATGTTTCTGAACTCTTTTGACATCAATGCGGACTTCAACTATCCCAGTAAGGCAGAAAATTATATGTGCTTGTCCTTTTACAATTTGTGTGGAGTGTGTTTAATTAACACCAAAGAAATAGTACTTTTAACTCTCGAAAGTAGAAAGAACTAACCAGGTGAAACTCTCAAAAGGAAATCAACTATAAACACTCAGAAAGGTAATTTTGCGGGGGGGGGGGGGGGGGCAGATTTTAGGTTAATCATTTCAATTTTCAAGGCATTCCCATAAACTGATTTAGTACATATATTAAGGAAAGATATTTCCTATATAAAGTTCCTCATGAGATACAACATTCAATTTGCAGCATAGAGTTCTCCATTGCTAAAGTAAGCAATCGCTGCATGACAATTGCTGCAACCTTTTTTTTTTTTTTTTGGGGGGGGGGGGGGGGTTTAAGAGATGATTATATGTAGTATCATCAGAGGAGTATGTAGTATCCCCTAAGTTTGGTTCCATAGTGTTATCATTACGATCCTGTCATGACCAAAACCGGAGGGCCATGACTAACACCCGGTTATACTTGCCGAGCACCAACGTACATTTTGTCTAACCTTCTTTATTGTTTTTTAGGGCCGACGAGATCTTTATAAATGGTAGACATGAATCATGGACAACCAACAATGAAAGATGATGGCATGAACATACATACCATGGGATGACTAGACAATCGAGAGACTACATATAAGGTACAAGCTACCACGCTACCATGAAAGACTATACAACAAAAATCAGCCGACAAGGCATACCAAACTATACATGAGTCGACACTTATCTATGAGCCTCTAAAAGAACATAAGTGCTGCAATATTGCCGGAACAGGGTCCCGACATACCCATTATGTCGATAACAAAAATGCATACCAAGACCACGGCAAGTCTGGAGAAGGGATCTCGCTAATAACCGCTGAACTGGGCAGCCTACTGTGGTGGGGGAGCTGCGTCTACCCGTTTATCAGGACCTGCAGCACGACATGCAACGTCCACAAATAAAAAGGACGTCAGTGCGAATAAAGTACTGAGTATGTAAGGCAGGAAAGCATAAGTATGAACAGTAATGTAAACAGGGATAGAGAATATACAACCTGTAACATGTGGTTACCTTTGAGGGCTACTGACATAAAATGCATGATACATACATATATATACATAAACTTTTAAAACATACGCCTCTGCGGGCATCATCATCATCATATCGTACCTGGCTGTAATAGGCTCGGTAAAAACTCACCCAGCCATCATAAGGCTCGGTAGAATCGTACCCGGCCACGTGGAACTCGGTAAAACCCAACTGATCAGTGGTTGCACAATAGGTGCCGTACCCGACCGACTATAACGCGGCTCGATAGAATATATATATATATATATATATATATATATATATATATATATATATATATATATATATATATATATATATATATATATATATATATATATATATATATATATATATATATATATATATATATATATATATATATATATATATATACGTTCTAAACCTTTCAGAGTGACGTAAGGTCGGTATCCTCCGTACACGTTTTAGGACTAACTCTTCATCGTGAATCTTGTAAGAATCAGGAAGTATCAACAACATTGATAACATAGGAATAAGAGAAACAACATCAACATCAATCGTTCCATAAGAAGGGAAACAATGTAAGTATTGCTAGCTTCTAAGATTGGAGTATCTTTGGAAGCTCGTGTTGCGGAAGCCAAATGTATATAGTGTGAATGAGTCACAACTACTATACCAAAAATTATGGAAGCCACCAAATAATAAATAAGACAATAATACAACAATAAAAGGAGCACCAGAATTTACGAGGTTCGGCCAATCTTGCCTACTTCCTCGGACACAACCAATATTTTATTCCACTCCAAAAATACAAGTGAAATGATACTAAAGAGAGAAGATACAATTGCATTAAGAAGATAAGAAGGCAAATGAGAGGTGTATTTAAATCCTAAACATTAGGCCTTCTTTTATAGGGTGAAATTCTTCCCCAAATTAAGTCCCCCACCGATGTGGGATAGTTTGTCATATTCAACAAATCTCCACCTTGGCAAAATTCTACATCTTCAATTTTCTCTCGGTAACAAATTTTGGTTGTGTCTTCATCTTCAATCTTCAGTGTTCAACAATATTGATCAAATCCTAACAATGTTGAAACTTGACCGCAGTCACCACTTTTGTCATCATATCAGCAGGATTCTCCATAGTATGAATTTTCTTCACCGTGACTCCACATTCTTCTATGATTTCTCGTACGAAATGATACCGAACATCAATGTGCTTCGTCCTTGCATGATAAACTTGGTTCTTCACTAATTGAATAACACTTTGACTATCACAAAAAATTGTGATACTTTTTTGTCTAATGCCAAGATCTTTTAGCAACCCCTTGAAGCCAAATTGCCTCCTTCACAGCCTCTGTAATAGCCATGTACTCTGCCTCTGT
Organism: Nicotiana sylvestris; assembly: GCF_000393655.2. Classification (NCBI taxonomy): domain Eukaryota; kingdom Viridiplantae; phylum Streptophyta; class Magnoliopsida; order Solanales; family Solanaceae; genus Nicotiana; species Nicotiana sylvestris. The sequence continues at coordinate 84,773,543 of NC_091061.1, forward strand.
TGTAGACAAAGCAACTGTTGACTGCAAAGTAGACTTTCAACTAACTGGTGCATTTGCAAAAGTAAACACATAACTAGTAGTTGATCTTTGTTTATCCAGATCATCCGCAAAATCTGAGTCACAATATCCAACTACAGATTGATTGCCTTCCTACTCAAAAACTAACCCAATATCTACAGTATTATGAATATACCGTAGAATCCACTTTACATCTTGCCAATTCTCCTTTACTGGATTATGCATATATCTGCTAATAACTCCAACAGCTTGTGAAATGTCAGGTCTCGTACAAACCATTGCATACATCAAGCTACCAACATCATTTTCATATGGTACCTTTGACATATACTCTCGTTCAGCTTCATCTTTTGGCGACATAGTAGCACTTAGCTTAAAATGGGGAGCAAATGGAGTACTAACTGGCTTAGTCTTTTCATCTATGCCAAATCGTTGTAGTACTCTTTTCAAATATTCTTTCTGAGATAAACAGAGTTTCTTTGAACATCTATCTCTTATTATCTCCATGCCAAGAATTTTCTTTGCCTCACCCAGATCCTTCATCTCGAACTCCTTCTTCAGTTGAATCTTCAACTTATCAATTTCTTCCAAATTCTTGGAAGCTATCAACATATCATCAACATATAGGAGAAGATATATAAAGGAACCATCTTTAAGCTTTCGCAAATACACACAATGATCGTACTTACTTCTCTTGTACCCTTGCCGCAACATAAAATTGTCAAATCGTTTTTACCATTGTCTAGAAGATTATTTCAATCTATACAACGATTTTTCAAGTTTGCACACCATATTTTCCTTTCCAGCAACTTTGAATCCTTCTAGCTGAGTCATGCAGATTTCCTCCTCCAAGTTTCCATGTAAAAATGCAGTTTTTACATCCATCTGAACTAGTTCCAAATCCAACTGTGCTACCAAAGCCAACATAATTCTAATGGGGGAATGTTTTACAACTAGAGAAAATACTTCATTGTAATCAATTCCCTCCTTTTGAGCATATCCTTTGGCCACCAATCTTGATTTGTAGCGAACATCTTATTGGTTAGGAAATCCTTCTTTCTTTGCAAATACCCATTTGCACCCAATTGCTTTCTTTCCTTCGGGAGATTGGCCAATCTCCATATATGATTCTGATGAAGGGACTGTATTTCATCATTCATGGCAATTCTGCACTTATCTTCTTCTGAACTTTGGACTGCGTCTTTATAAGTGGTAGGAACATCATCAGCTACAATTGAGGCGGTACAAGCAGCCGTCTCTATAAGACGAACAAGTTTTGTTATTGTTCTTTTTGGCCTGTTGGTTGCTATTGATTCAAGTTGTTGTTGAGGTTCCTGAGTTGGAATCTCCCTCTCTACTGGCTCTTCTTCCAGAGGATAATCTTCATTTGTTTCCTCCTCTACTTCTTATGTAGGAAAAATAAATTTTCTCTCAAATTCCACCTGCTTAGAAACACCCTAATTTTGTTTGGTATCTTCTTTTACCTTATTTACCATAGCAGATTCATCAAAGGTAACATCCCTGCTGAATATTACTTTCTTTGTCATAGGACACCATAAGCGGTATCCTTTGACTCCAGAAGTATTCCCCATAAAAATAGCCTTCTTTGCTCTTGGATCCAATTTTGACTCTGTCACATGATAAAATGCAGTTGAGCCAAATACGTGCAAAGAGTTATAATCTACAGCAGACTTTCCATACCATTTTTCAAATGGTGTCTTGCCATCAGTAGCAGCAGATGGTAGACGATTAATGAGGTGACATGCATATGTAACTGCCTCAGCCCAAAATTCTTTGCCCAAGCTAGCATTGGACAACATACATCGTACCTTCTCCAGCAAGGTCCGGTTCATACGTTCTACCACTCCATTCTGTTGTGGTGTATGTTTGATAGTAAAGTGTCGGACAATGCCATCATTTTTACGGACCTTATTAAAATAATCATTTTTGTATTCACCTCCATTATCTGTGCAAATACACTTAATCCTCCTGCCTCTTTGATTCTCCACCATCATTTTCCATTTGAGAAAAATTCCCAACATCTTTGCTCTTCATTGTATACACCCACACTCTTCGGGAAAAATCATCAACAAAGGTTACAAAATAGTGCTTCCCACCCAATGAAGGTGTTGGAAGGACCCCAAACATCAGAGTGTATATAATCCAAAATGCCTTTAGTATTATGGATCACTGTACCAAATTTAACCCTTGTCTGTTTCCCTTTGGCACAATGCTCGCAAAACTCCAAGTTGCAAGCCTTTACTCCTTTTAACAATCCTTGATCTGATAAAGATTTCAAGGATTTTCCTCCAGTATGTCCCAAGCGCATGTGCCATAACCTGGTTGCTTCTGCCTCTTTTTCGTCACTGGATGTTACTGTCGCTGTCCCAATAACTGTACTACCGCGATAATGGTATATGTTATTGTTCTTCCGCTTGGCCTTCATTACTACTAGTGCACTGGAGCATACTCTCATCACTCTATTTTCTGTAATGATTTTGAACCCTTTTGATTCTAGGGCTCCCACAGAGATGAGATTTTTCTTCAAACTCAGTACATATCGAACATCTGTTAATGTTCTGATCATTCCATCATGGTTCCTTAATCGTATTGAACCAATGACATATGAGGTAAGAGGGCTGTTATCCGTTGTGTGGATGATTCCATATTCTCCTTCTTGAAAATCCACGAACCAGTCCCTGTTGGGACACATATGATAGATACAAGCCGAGTCCATCAACCATATGTCTGATAATGTTGATGGCTCTGTTGTAACTAATGAGAAGTCTGAATCATCACCATCAGCTACATTTGAATCCATAATGGCATTTCCATTGTTATGTTTGGCCTTATTCTTCAACTTCTGACACTCTTTCTTCTAGTGCCCCTTTTCTCGACAAAAGGCACATTCATCTTTGATGGGTCTAGATCTTGACTTGGATCTTCCTTTCTTTGTCCTCATTTTATTTTGAGGACGACCCCTCACAACCAGTGCTTCTCCTTCTCTGCCTTTCTGTTTTTTTCCCTTTTTTTGTTCATAGCTGTACAAACCCGAACAAACTTCTCTGAGAGAAATTTCGTCATTCCCATGGAGTAAAGTAGTTTCAAGGTGCTCGTACTCATCAGGAAGTGACCCCAACAACATCAAGGCCAAGTCACCATCATCAAAAGTTGCATCCATATTTTGCAAATCCGTAACCAACTTATTGAAACTGGTGATATGTTCATTCATCGTGGTACCAGAAACATAGGTGAAGCGAAACAGTCTCTTCTTCATGTATAATTTATTTTGACTGTTTTTCTTCAAAAATTTATCCTCCAGTGCTTTCCATAATTTACTTGCAGAAGTTTCCTTTGTGTATGGATATTTCTGCTCTCTAGCAAGGTAGGATCGAATGATACCGCAAGAAACACGATTGATAATTCTCCAATCTTCTTCTCCAATAACATCTGGTCTCTTTTCTTCAATAGCAAGATCTAACCCTTGTTGAAAAAGGACATCTAGAACCTCGCCTTGCCACATCCCATAATGTCCTGACCCGTCAAAAATTTCTATCGCAAATTTCGCATTTGGCACATTTCTTGTCATAAGCGAAGATGCCAATGATGACGTATTGGTGACACTTGATGTAGATTCTTCTTGTTTATTGTCTCCCATCTTTGACAAAAATATTATTTAATAGCCGACGACATAAATCAAGATTATTTCCTTTCTGGCATGGAAGACCAGACTAAGCTGCAACCACAGAGCATACTCAGATAGAACCTTGACTCAGTTACCAAGATAAATCTTTTTTGATATGGAAGATCAGACTATGATGCAACCACAGAGCATACTTAGACAGTACCTTGGCTCTGATACCAATTGTTGCGGAAGCCAAATGTATATAGTGTGAATGAGTCACAACTACTATAACAAAAATTATGGCAGCCACTAAATAATAAATAAGACAATAATACAACAATAAAAGAAACACTAGAATTTATGAGGTTCGGCCAATCTTGCCTACTTCCTCGGACACAACCAATATTTTATTCCACTCCAAAAATACAAGTGAAATAATACTAAAGAGAGAAGATACAAATACCTTAAGAAGATAAGAAGGTAAATGAGAGGTGTATTTAAATCCTAAACATTAGGCCTTCTTTTATAGGGTAAAATTCTCCCCAAATTAAGTCCCCCACCGATGTGGGATAGTTTGCCATATTCAACAGCTCGTTCATTACATTATGTACAATCGGGGTCGTGCAAAAGAAGGAAAGGGATAGCCTCACATACCTTGTATATACTTCCCAACCTCAAGCTATGCAATTTCACAACTTCTTAGTCTACAATAAGAGAAATGACACTATCGTTATCGTTTAGGTGTCGTAACTATTATGTATCGAACACAACCTATTTTACGAGGAAACGATCAGCACCTACCATTTTTATATAACTTCCCACAAGTCAAAACAATCACTAAACTGCCAAACAACATCAATAATAATCATATTGATCCTCCCAAAACAGTCCACCAACCAACAATACTACTACCAAGCCTTTCGATATATATATTTCACAAGTTCTAGCTTCAACGACTTAGCCGCAACTTGGATAATATTAAATACATGTAGAGTAATAGGTTCCTTACCTTTAAATAGAAATAAAAACTCCAATTTGACCTTAATTCTACACGAAATATCCCTCCAATGCTGCCACAAGAACAAACAAGCGAAACTAGCAATCAATTAGGGTTTTTCGACACTAGAATCACTTTAGAAGACTTGAAATCACCTAGGGTTGATATTAAAAACTTGAGGGAGTATTTACAGAACAAAAACCCCTTAAAAGAACCTCTCACACGAGCTGGAACAACACAAAAATGAGCAACAACAAGAAAAACAAGAAACTTATTAGCGCCAAGGGATTCCCGACACTTGATTTTTGTTGTTTGCCCTTTGTTTGGGTCTTGGATCATGAGAGAAACTTGAGAGGATGTTTTTAGGATTCTAAGTTCTGAATATATTGAAAAAAATGACTTAAAACGGGTTGGAGGCATCATATATATATCCAAATGTGTTAAAATGCCTAAGTGGGCCCCATAGAGAAGTGCTTGGTGCAGTCTCACAAAAATGCGAATATCTCTCTACTCCAAGATCGTATCGATGAACGATTTAATGCTTTGGAAACTACACTCATAGATATTCAATTTAGTGAGTAGATCACCCCGTAATTTCAAGTAAATGTGGAAAAAAGCTTAGTAACGCTTGACCTAATGTTTAAGTAAAATTATGAACCTAAGTTGCGACAACTTTTGTCAACTTTTATTTCATAACTCTTTTGACTTCAAGACTTATGATACGGATATTATATGATTCAAATACCTTAAAACACGACCTCTTGAGTATATTAAGCATCTCTAGTTTTACTCGAAAATATGGTTTACAACATTCTTGATTCATTTAACTTCTAGTACTTGTTAACCACCCTTATACACCCTTGTATCATACAAGACCAATAGGATTAACTTCTTATCATCTTAAAGATAATCTCTTCATGGATTTACATCGACTACCTTATGGCATGAACTAACGTACGTGAATATGGGTTGTAACACCCTCCCCCCCCAAGAAAATTCGTCCTCGAATGTAAGGGTTTATTGGGAGTCAAAATCATTGTGGCTTCGAACAGAAATCTCCGGCTGAGTTTCCCCTATAATATGGACACTAGCCAAACTTGCAAGCAGTCAAACCAAACTTATTGCCTCACAAGGCTACACAAAGCATTATGGATATGTAAGGGTATTTAGACTTCATCTCCTTTTCTGCTTCCCATGTCATTTCTTCCATATTATTTTTCCTCCATAATACTTTGACGGAAGCTACATCTTTTGTTCTCAGCTTGTGGACTTGTCAATCTAATAAGCCACTGACACTTCTTCATATGTTAGATCCTTTGTAACTTGTACATCTTTGATAGGGACGACTCAAAAATGGTCTCCAATATATTTCCTCAACATAGATACATGGAATACCGGATGGACAAATACCAATTCGGATGGTAATTCTAACTCATAAGCAACCTTTCCAATTCGTCGAAGAATTTTATACGGCCCGATATACCTTGGACTCAACTTACCTTTCTTCCCAAAAGGCATAACACCTTTCATTGGTGAGATCCTTAGGAAAACCCAATCACCAACCTCAAACTCCAGATCACGACGTCGAACATCGGAATAAAACTTTTGCCTGCTTTGTGCCATCCTCAATCACTCATGTATCACTTTCACCTTCTCAATGGCTTAGTGAATCAAATCTGGCCATAGAATTTTGTTTCACCGACTTCGAACCATCCAACTGGTGATCTACATATCCTCCCGTATAGTGCCTCGTATGGGGCCATTTTAATACTGGAATTGTAGCTATTATTGTAGGTGAATTCTATGAGTGGAAAATGGTCATCTCAATTCCCTTTGAAATCTAGAACACATGCTCGTAGCATATCTTCAAGTGTCTAAATGATACGTTCAGCCTGTCCGTCAGTCTGCAGATGAAATGCAGTGTTGAGATTCACTTGTGTGCCTAAACCCTTCTAAAAAGACCTCCAAAAGTTAGCCGTAAATTGAGCTCCTCGGTCTGATATAATAGATACCGACATACCATGAATCCTAACAATCTCCTTGATATACAACTTCACATAATCTTCAGGTGTGTCATTTGTCTTAACTGGCAAAAAATGGGCACATTTTGTAAGTCGATCAACTATCACCCAGATGGAGTCAAACCTATTATAAGAGGAGGTAATCCAATAATGAAGTCCATATTAATCACCTCCAATTTCCAGGTCGGAATCTCTATATTCTGAAGCAATCCATCGGGTTTCTGATGTTCTATCTTTTACTTGTTGACAATTGGGACACTGGGCTACAAATTCTGCAATAGACTTCTTCATGTTATCCCACCAATACTGCTCCTTGACATCATGATACATCTTTGTCGAACCAGGATGGATGGAATATCGGGATTGATGAATCTCATTCATAATCTTCTCTCGCAACCCTGCCGCATTAGGCACACATAATCGGCCCTGGTATCTCACTGCCCCATCTCCTTCGATCTCAAAAGCCGTAATTTTACACTGCTGAATGCTCTCTCTCAATCGTACTAAGATAGGATCTTCATATTGTTGTTCTTTTACCTCGGCTACCAAAGATGATTCTGATTTTTTATGTACAGTAACACCTACGCCATCAGAGTCTAACAATTTGATTCTCATATTGGCTAGCTAATGAAGCTCTTTAGTCAACCCCTGTCTACATGCCTCAATGTATACTAAGCTTCCCATTGACTTACGACTGAGAGAGTCTGCCACAACATTGGCTTTACTAGGATGGTACAATATCTCGACATCGTAATCTTTCAGTAATTCAAGCCACCTACGCTACCTCAAATTCAACGCTTTCTGTTTGAAGATGTATTGTAAACTATTGTGATCTATGTAGATGTCAACATGGAAGCCGTATAAGTAGTACTGCCATATCTTCAAAGCATATATTACTGCAGCCAATTCCAAATCATGGGTCAGGTAATTCTTTTCATGCTTCTTCAATTGTCTTGATGCATAAGCAATCACTTTCCCACGTTGCATCAATACACACCCCAAACCTATACCTGAGGCATCATAATATACCACATAACCTTCTGTTCCTTCAGGGAGAGTAAGCACTGGTGCGGATGTCAATCGATTCTTCAGCTCCTGAAAACTACGTTCACAAGCATCAGACCACTGGAACTTGGTAGCTTTCAGTGTTAACTTAGTTAATGGTTCTGATATAGAGGAAAACCCTTCTACAAACCGCCTATAATATCCTGCTAGCCCTAGGAAGCTGCGAACTTCTGATGGTTTTGTAGGTCTCGGCCAATTCTTTACTACATCGATCTTCTGAGTGTTGACACTAATACCCTCGTCAAATATCACATGGCCAATGAATGCTATTGAGTTCAGCTAGAATTCACATTTGGAGAGCTTAGAATATAACTTACAATCCTGAAGCGTTCATAATACTATCCACAAGTGGCCCGCATGTTCCGCCTCCAAACGAGAATACACCAGAATGTCATCAATGAATACAATCACGAACACATCAAGATAGGGCATGAATATAGTATTTATGAGATCCATAAAAGCTACAAGGGCATTTGTTAGCCCGAAGAACATCACCAAGAACTCAAAGTGCACATATCTTGTCAGGAAGGCCGTCTTTGGAATATCCTTCTCCTTAACCCTCACCTAATGATACCCTGAACGTAAGTCAATCTTGGAGAAATACTTGGCACCCTAGATTTGTTCAAATAGGTTGTCAATCCTTGGAAGTGGATACTTGTTCTTTATAGTAAACTTATTCAATTGTTGATTATCGATACACATCCTTAACGACCCGTCTTTCTTCCACACGAACAAAACTGGCTCACCCCAAGGTGAAGTGCTAGGCATAATGAAGCCCTTATCCAGCAAGTCATTCAACTCTCGCACCTCTGCCAGGGCCATTCTGTATGGAGGGATAGAGATCGGTTGAGTGTCAGGCAACACAGCAATTCTAAACTCAATCTCCCTTTTAGGAGGAAGGCTTGGGAGTTCATCTAGGAAAACATCTGAAAATTCATTGAACACGAGGATTGATTGTAGAGTAGGTGGCTTCGCCTCCACATCCCTAACGCGAACGAGATGATAAATGTAAACTTTTGAGATCATTTTCCTTGCCTTAAGATAGGAAATAAACCTACCTCTCGATGTAGCAATGTTCCCCTTCTATTCAATTACGGGTTCACTAGGAAACTGAAACCTAACCATCTTCGTACGACAAGCAACATTTGCATAGCATGAGGCCAACCAGTCCATTCCTATTATCACATCGAAATCAACCATTTCTATTTCAAATAAATTTGCCGAGGTTTGATGACTACAAATCATCACAGTGCAACCTCTATATACCCCTTTTAGCAATCACAGAATCTCCTATCGGAGTAGATACTGCAAGGGGTTTACTTATCAATTCGGGTTCAATGCCAAACTTATTAGCCACAAAGGGTGTAACATATGATAATGTAGATCCCGGATCAATCAGCGCATATACATCATAAGAAAACACAGTCAATATACCTGTAAAAATATCTGGAGACGACTTGAGATCCTGTCGACCTACTAGAGCATAGGTTCGATTTTAAGCACTACTCGAACTCGGCACTGCACCTCTACCTCTACCACGATCTGTCGACTGCTGAAAACCTCGTGCTGGACGTCGAACTGATGAGGAAGAATAAGACATAGATCTAGTCGGCTGAGCCATACCACCACCTCATCTATTAGGACAATCCCGGATCATATGGCCAAGCTGTCCACAAGAATAACGTGCATCAGAACCTTGACGGCATAGTCCAAAGTGGGCCTTGCCTCATTGATCACAATGCGGTGTTTGGGGTCTCGTCTGACTAGTATCCCTGTGATGTTGGGAGCCTGATGCCTGCGAACTCTGACCCTGAAATAGAATAGGTAAATCGATCATATCGAGGCCTCTGAAACTGTGGAGGAGCACTAGCTACAGGTGGCGCCGAACTCCTCGGAGACTGGGGCTTGATGCTACCTCTGAAGTCATCAGCATACCCTACAAATATCGCCCTCTTATGCTGGCCCCTATCCTGCTCCCTATCTACCCTCTACTGGCGCTTACGATCCTCTAGGGTCTGGGCATAAGCCTGAATACAGGAAATATCCATGCCCTCACCCAAGGAGGATGTTGTGCACTCATTTATTAGATGTGGTCCCAACCCGTTCACTAACAGATGCACCCTATCACTCATCTCGGCTACCATATGGGGATCATACCTTGGTAAAGAATCACATTGCATACTATACTGTCGCACACTCATATTACCTTGTCGAAGGTTCAAGAACTTATCAGCTCTAGCTCGTCGTATCTTAATTGGCAAGTAGTGATGAAGAAAGTCTTCAAAAAATTCCTTCCACACAGCTGGAGGAGCGTTCAGACCCCTAGATCTCTCCCAACTATCATACCAAAAAACCGCTAAATCCTGTAACCGATAAGAAGCCAACTCTACTACCTCTGTATCACTAGCATGCATAACTCGCAGTGTATGATGAACCTGATCAACAAAAGTATGCGGGTCCTCTTTAGGTTCTGATCCGATAAATACAGGAGGGTATAGATTAATAAAATCACAAACTCTCGTACTAGCTGGTTTATCAACAACACCGGTATTCTGCCTCTGAGCCTGAGCAGCTACCAAGCTAGTAAACTGCCACGCCTCAACTTCGGGAGGCGCGACTGACGCTCAATCGAGTGAACCCAACTGAGCAAGCCTTATCAACCTCTATCTACCCAACTCGATAGGAATAAGGAAGCCATGCTTACCTTTATTTAGACTAGGAAAGATAGTACATTCAACATCTTAGTTCATTTTATATCACAACATTTAAAACGTGGTTAAACTTCCAAGGTTCCATACAAATTATAGTGTAGAAGAAAGCAAGAGTACAAGGTTACAACATGGTCTATTGACCTATCCAATACCCATACATACCCACACAAACATCTACGGAGCCTCTAAGGTTACAAAAGACGTGATAACAATGCCGGCAACAAGGCCCCCACTATACCTCAAAAGTGAAAGTCCAAAATAAGAAGATGTACAATATAACCCCTTGAAAGAGGAAGGGGCTCACCAAGACTTTGAGAATAAGGTATTCCACTATGCGCGATCAGCACTATCCGCAATAGAGCCACCTACATTCATAAAAAAAATGTAGCGCCCCCGGCAAAAGGGACGTTAGTACCATCGAATAGCACTAGTATGTATAACTAAACACCATTTTACTCGAAAGAACTATCAAGCAAGTACAAGTAAATCACATGAGTAAATCAAATATGCAATTCATTCAATCCTTCATATAATTTCCAAAACTTAGTTTGGGATATTTCTTTCATATCTTCATCATTGTTCTCAATACCACCGCTATCTTGAGCGAAGTCCGATCACGACCCGACCGACTAGGTTGCCTCATTGGAGGCATATATCTCAATCACTATTTCATTTCCCTTATTCATAATTCAATATCAACACATTATCACCATGTGTGCGACATGGTATCCGATCACGACCCGATCGGCTAGGCCGCCTTATCTACGCATTGTTCCTTTCTCATTAGTCATCACATCTGAATCTTTATTTCATATATATATATATATATATATCATATCAATTCCTTGGCACTCAGGGCCACCATTATCACATCGTTTTCCATTTTCAATATTCATCTTGCAGGTTGTGATCATAGGCATATACAAAAGTAATTCAAGTTGTAGTACAAGTAAGTGGGCACATAGCTAGCATGAATAATTCTCAGTTTTTATCTTGGCTTATAGGCTAAGCATTTCAACACATAATTGTATTCTTCATACTTCTCTAATTATCAAGAATGGTACATTACTCACATTGAGGCACATCCTTCATGTATATGTACAGTTAATTGCAAATCAATTAATGCGCAATAACTATCAATAGATTAACCAATTCAAATCTCACCACACTTTCGTAAACGCCAACGGAGTTCAATTTCAAATAAAAGGTGGTTTTATCCATACATACCTCAAAGAGATTTTCCTTAAGTTACTACAACATTCCGGAAATTCTAGCAATGCTTATCTACTTCGAGACATAACAAAATTGAACACAAATTAGGAAGATATTCATAATTCTAGCTCATTTGAGCACTTTATCAAACACCATATGAGCGTTAAATCTTTATGGTCCTTTTATAGAGGATTTCATCAACCCACAACCCATAATCCATTTTTAGCTCAACCATGTTCCTACACCTTTTGACAACACATGCAAACAAGATAACAACTCCAATACCCACAAACTTTCTTGATAAATACCCGCCTTTAGCTAAAATTCGAAATTAAGGGTTAGGGTATAGAATCTTACCTCAAGGATGAAGACCTAGTGTGGTTTTCCTTGTTAATCCTTCAAGATTTGAGCAAGAGTTGTAGAAGAATTGATGAGGAGCACTTTCCCACTCTAGGGCATTCTCTCTCTCTAAAAGTATCTGATTTTTGCTCAAGAAATGGTCCCTTCCATCTATTTGACAAAATGAGGTCGTTTTATAACAAAAAAACCCGATTTTGTATAGCCGCGCCGCGTGCGGCACCGCATGGGGCACCGCGGTTGTGAAAATAGTGCTCAGAAAACGTTTTTGGATGCTCTTTGTACCTCCCCACAGGCGCGCCGCATGGGGCACCGCGTGGGGCGTCGCAGTAGTGTAAAATTATGCGCTTCTTTTGGTAATTTGGTCATAACTTCTGGTATGAGTGTTCGAATGATGAATGGTTTGAAACATTGGAAACTAGACTCAAACACCTTTCATTTGATAGGTTGTGCATTGCACAAAACCTTATATAAATAGAGATATACTTGTCCACAGTGAGGTCTTGTGCATACTCATTTACAACTTTAATCTATTTGGTAATTTTCTAACTTGTCTTAGACTTAGGCTTCTCCTTAGACCCTAAATCAATTATAATAAGACTTATACGTTTATTACCATATCCAAATGATATCCATAATATCATTAATCCTTATTTGCACGCAAGATAAAATAATTAGCCTACCTTGGCACCACGAAATTTTAAATTACTAAGCAAAATTTTCTGGGGCTTAACATTCTCCCCCGCTTAAGATCATTTGTCCTCGAGTGAGGATCAAGGTTCATTCATTATCCATCCTTATGTAACTTCTGCTTTTTCACATCATGAAATATATCAACAACCCCGAATTTGGCTAACTCCTTAAATTTCCGAAAATTTCGACAGAGTTTCCTTTGTTACTAGGACTATCTACTTGTTAGAGGGCCCCAGATACATATCCTAACAGCATATACATGTTCCATAAACATAACATAACTTGTACAACACCAACCATGGCTGCATAGGCAACATATATAACCAAAATGGAATAGTTTAACATAGATCAAATCAAAAGATAAGAGTTCATAGGAACCAAATGCATGAAAGCTATTACATAACTATTCAAAAAATATGGGTACTTCTTTTTCATTTCTTCCTCGACTTCCCAAGTGGCTTCCTCAACCTGCTGGTTCCGCCATAACACTTTTACAGAGGCAATTTCCTTATTTCTCAATTTCCGGACTTGCCTATCAAGAATGGCAACTGGAATTTCTTCATAAGATAGGTCTTCATTAACTTCAATAGCTTCAATTGGTACAATAGCGGACGGATCTCCCACTACCTTCTTCAACATAGACACATGGAAGACCGGATGTACCAACGATATCTCGGGTGGCAGCTCGAGATTGTATGCCACCTGACTAATCCTCTGAATGATTATGTACGGTCCGACATACCTCAGACTTAATTTCCCTTTATTCCCGAATCGCATGATTCCTTTCATGGGGGAAACCTTCAAAAATACCCAATCATCTTCTTTGAACTCCAAATCTCTGCGACGAATGTCTGAATAAGACTACTCTGAGCAGTTTTCAACCTCTCCTTAATAATATTGACTTTCTCCATGGCCTGATACACGAGGTTCGACCCTATCAATTCTGCTTCTCCAACCTCGAACCAACCAATGGGAGACCTGCATCTCCTACCATACAGTGCCTCGAATGGTGCCATCTGGATACTAGCATGGAAGCTGTTGTTGTAAGCAAATTCTATGAGTGGTAAATGGTCATCCGAACTACCCTTGAAATCAATAGTACAAGCACACAACATGTCTTCAAGTGTCTGAATAGTCTGCTCTGCTTGCCCATCAGTTTGTGGATGAAAAGCTATGCTAAGGTTTACTTGCGTACCCAAACCTTGCTAAAATTTCTTCCAAAAGTTGGCCGTGAACTGAGCCCCTCGATCTGAAATGATTGAGACTGGAGTGCCATGCAACCTGACTATTTCTTTGATATACAACTGAGCATACTGTTTCGCTGTGTTGGTAGATTTAACTAGCAAGAAGTGCGCTGATTTTGTGAGTCGGTCAACAATCACCCAAATCGATTCGAACCTACATGGAGTGCGCGACAGCCCTATTACAAAATCCATATTGATCATCTCCCATTTCCACATTGGAATTTCTATGCTTTGAGTCAATCCACCGGGCCTTTGATGTTCGGCCTTCACTTATTAACAATTTGGACATTTTGCTACAAAATCCGCCATATCCCTCTTCATGTTGTTCCACCAATAAATTTCCTTGAGATCATGATACATTTTTGTAGAACCGGGGTGCACAGAATACCTGGATGTGTGAGCTTCTACCGTGATCCTTTCCCGAAGACCGTCGATATCAGGAACACATAGGCGGTCTTGGTACCGTAGAGTACCATCATTCATGCCAAAGGAAAAAGCTGTGGTATTGTGTTTGTGAATCCCCTATTTCAATTGTGCTAACAAGGGATCGTTGAATTGCTTTTCCTTCACCTCCGCTACACGCGATGATTCGGCCCTATTCTGTATAATTACCCCTCCTTCACTAGAGTCTGCAAGGCGAACTCCCAAACTGGCCAACTGGTAAACCTCCCTGGCTAACGACCTCTGATATGCCCCCAAATGAGCCAAACTCCCCATATATTTTTGACTAAGTGCATCTGTCACGACATTAGCCTTTCCCAGGTGATAGAGAATGTCGATGTCATAGTCCTTGTGTAACCCGAGCCATCCTGTCTGTCTTAGATTCAACTCCTTTTGTATTAAAAAAAATATATTGAAGGCTCTTGTAGTTCATAAATACATCAACGTGGACCCCATACAAATAATGTCGCCGAATCTTTATACAAAACTACTGCCGCAAGTTCTAAGTCATGTGTCGAATAGTTCCTTTCATGATTCTTGGGTTGTATTGAAGCATAAGCGATCATCTGGCCATGTTGCATAAATTGTGGACCATCTATGTCACATTTCTCTTACATATGACCTCCTAGGATTTGAGTTCTTCAATAATTTTCTTGATATGGTTACAATCTTATGTGAGTACTTGCAACTTGCTCTTCCAAATTCTCAACAAAGACATTACTGGATGAGTTTTCTTATAGAACCATCTATTTCAAAGGAATACATCTTCTAGCCTACGCACACACCTTAATATCATCAACATGCACGACATTACATCAAATGTAATGTAACATTGTGCTGAGACCTTTCCTAGTCAACCTCTTTCCTCCTTATGTGCCTTATAGGATTTAAGAAACCACTCCACTTCCTTTGTGAACATTCTCATGATCCCTCCATACTGTTAAACACTTCCCAAAACACGTATCAACAACCTTAGTACACATTCAACTCAGAAAGAGCACTGGCCCGAACAATAACTTGAAATCTTCCTAAATTCTTCAACAAAAACTTCTTGTTTTCCTTCTAAGTGTAAGAATTACTCCATCCTCAATAAGTAATTCACCTTATTCCGAATACTGTAGCTACCAATAGTGTTTGTTGGTATTGTGGCTTAAGAGATATCATGTTAAACATGTTTGATTCGTAACAAGTGTTCATCCTCTCTCACTACATTTCAAACATTTCCCTTTATTCTTTGGGTAGATTGTGTTGTTTTGCCTGTTTTATTCTCCCTTTCGGTCTATCCAATACATTAGTACTATATTTTCTTTGTGATTGGGACATTCATTCCCATTCCATTTGCTATAATACATAGTAGATAGCCTTATTGTGCCATGCACTTGTCTGTACCCCATGGACTCATGGTATTATTATGTCTGGTTTGTTGAGTTTATCACGCCACTATTTCACCATCAGTAGTCTCACTTTCCATTGTAATATGTAGACATGAACTCCCTCTAAATATTTTAGTTGATATTCAGTGTTACCCAAGTCGGTAATATTACGGTTAGTCCTTTATGCCTTCTATTAACATTTGTGCTCCAGGCGAGTCCACCATTCTGATACGAACTATTTTGCGATAACCATGGACATCTCAATTTATAGATTTTATTCTTATTTCTTCTCGCCTCATTATTCCTAGCTAGTGAATAGCCACACACTCTTCCACATGTTACATGGTCTTTTTCCTCAATTGTTTTTAACCCGCTCACCTCTTAACTCTTGTTAGGATATTCGTGGGAAAGTGTGTTTATCATCATATCCCTTAACACTTCTTTGCTTGTAAGATTATTTAAAGGCTCTCCATCAATTCCAAATACCCTCTTGGGTTATTATAGTATCACATTTATTTCTCCCACTCGTTTCTCCTTTCTTAACGCCTTGGTACTTTGGTTAAATCACAGATCTATGATTAACCAGGTCTAAAAACTTGCAACCTTCCATATTTGGCCTATAGTACTTCCTTAGGTTCCATTGTTCCTAACCCTCTAACAAGTATAAAATCCCTTTACAAACATACTCTTAATTTCTTGGATCGTTGACCCTATCATTCACATTGGCATGTATGAAGAGTTTACCTTCCTTAACCTTCCATTTTTTTTGGGGTACTAGTGGTCTATCATTAACATATCCTTTCAGATAATCACGTTATCCATTATCACCTTTCTAGACTACGCATGTCTTCAACAAAATATTCAAACATCATAGCTACATGGTCTTACTCTTGTTTCATTGTATTTAAGTGGCCTTACTATGGCCCTTCCTCCCCCACTTAGGGCGAATGCCCCGGATTTTGACACAAGTCTTGAATTTAGCAACCTCATGGACATATGTTTCATATCTCTATCCCTCACATATATGTTCGACTATTAGGGAGATTGAAGTCATCATTGTATTAACCTCATAAGTTCTCTACTCTTATTCAGCCACACGGACTTGGGATTCCAATTCCTCATGTCAATATCCTTTAGGAGTGTAACACAACTTCATACACTTATGGGATTCTTATAACATTCATAGCATAAGGGTCTTTTCATTATGGGTTCAATTGACTCTCATTTCATGACTTCTTGTCTCCCGTGAGAGACCTACATGTTTGTCATTACTCTCCTGGTCATGCCTTACATATATCACATGCTTATATAACAAATTTTTCTTTTACACCTTAGGATCATATACATGCTTCCCACACTATCAATAGGTGCCATATAAGCTCGCGTCTCATTTATCAAGTCAATGTCTCTTTGGAGGTGGGTGATCAATCTAAACACTTTTCTCATATAAAGTATGCTTCTAGTACTGTGTACTTATCTCATATATCTGTACAATTTGTTCAATATGATACACGTGCCATCTCATTAATATTCAGGCCTTTCCCATTGGTTATTCCATATGACAACATTACATGATATAGACGAAAGAGCTTTTAAACTTATTTCGAATCACAATGCACGAGTTAGAAGACAATCTTATAGTCAAGCTTTATCGCACGATCTAGAGTGTTGAAGAAGGGTAACATTCCTAAATGTCCTTGTAGCCTCCAAATTATAGATGTGGTCGACAACAAACCGATAAGAAGGACTCTACTAGACACGGCTCCGAGACATCCTAGGACACTTTAAAACCTTAGGCTCTGATACCAAGTTTGCCACGCCCCAACTTCGGGAGGCGCGATCGGCGTTCAATCGAGTGAACCCAACTGAGCAAGCCTTATCAACCGCTATCTACCCAACTCGATAGGAATAAGGAAGTCGTGCTTACCTTTATTTAAACTAGGAAAGATAGTACATTCAACATCTTAGTTCATTTTATATCACAACATTTAAAACGTGGTTAAACCTCCAAGGTTCCATACAAGTTATAGTGTAGAAGAAAGCAAGAGTACAAGGTTACAACATGGTCCATTGACCTATCCAATACCCATACATAACCCACAAAAATGTCTACGGAGCCTCTAAGGATACAAAAGACATGATAACAATGCCGGAAACAAGGCCCCGACTATACCTCAAAAGTGAAAGTCCAAAATAAGAAGATGTAAAATATAACCCCTTGAAGGAGAAAGGGGCTCACCAAGACTTTGAGAAGAAGGTATTCCGCTATGCGCAATCGGCACTATCCGCAATGGAGCTACCTACATTCGTAAAAAAAATGTAGCGCCCCCGGCAAAAGGGATGTTAGTGCCATCGAATAGCACTAGTATGTATAACTAAACAAGATTTTACTAGAAAGAACTATCAATCAAGTACAAGTAAATCACATGAGTAAATCAAATATGCAATTCATTCAATCCTTCATATAATTTCCAAAACTTAGTTTGGGGCATTTCTTTCATATCTTCATCCCTGTTCTCAATACTATCGCTATCTTGAGCGGAGTCCGATCACGACCCGACCGGCTAGGTTGCCTCATTGGAGGCATATATCTCAATCACTATTTCATTTCCCTTATCCGGAATTCAATATCAACACATTACCACCATGTGTGCGGCATGGTGTTCGATCGCGACCCGATCAGCTAGGCCGCCTTATCTAGGCATTGTTCCTTTCTCATTAGTCATCACATCTGAATCTTTATTTCATATATA
This sequence comes from Nicotiana sylvestris, assembly GCF_000393655.2. NCBI lineage: Eukaryota > Viridiplantae > Streptophyta > Magnoliopsida > Solanales > Solanaceae > Nicotiana > Nicotiana sylvestris. The sequence continues at coordinate 84,792,053 of NC_091061.1, forward strand.
TATATATATATCATATCAATTCCTTGGCACTCAGGGCCACCATTATCACATCGTTTTCCATTTTCAGTATTCATCTTGCAGGTTGTGATCATAGGCATATACAAAAGTAGTTCAAGTTGCAGTACAGGTAAGTGGGCACAAAGCTAGCATGAATAATTCTCAGTTTCTATCTTGGCTTATAGCCTAAGCATTTCAACACATAATTGTATTTTACATACTTATCTAATTATCAAGAATGGTACATTACTCACATTGAGGCACATCCTTCACGTATATGTACAGTTAATTGCAAATAAATTAATGCGCAATAACAATCAATACATTAACCAATTCAAATCTTACCACACTTTCGTAAACGCCAACGGAGCTTAATTTCTAATAAAAGGGGTTTTTTGCCCTACATACCTCAAAGAGATTTTCCTTAAGTTACTACAACATTCCCGAAATTCTAGCAATGCCCATCTATTTCGAGACATAACAAAATTGAACAAAAATTAGGAAGATATTCATAATTCCAGCTTATTGGAGCACTTTATCAAACACCATATGAGCGTTAAATCTTTATGGTCCTTTTATAGAGGATTTCATCAACCCACAACGCATACTTTTCCATTTTTAGCTCAACCATGTTCCTACACATTTTGACAACACATGCAAACAAGATAACAACTCCAATACCCACACACTTTCTTGATAAATACCCGCCTTTAGCTAAAATTTCGAAATTAAGGGTTAGGGTATAGAATATTACCTCAAGGATGAAGACCTAGTGTGGTTTCCCTTGTTAATCATTCAAGATTTGAGAAAGCGTTGTAGAAGAATTGATGAGGAACACTTTCCCACTGTAGGGCATTCTCTCTCTCTCTAAAGTATCTGAATTTTTGCTCAAGAAATGGTCCCTTCCATCTATTTGACGAAATGAGGTCGTTTTATAACAAAAAAACCCAATTTTGTAACGCGTGGGGGCGTTGCGATTGTGAAAAACGTGCTCAGAAAACGTTTTTGGATGCTATCTGTACCTTCCCACAGGCGTGCCACATGGGGCACCGCATGAGGCGCCGCGGTAGTGTAAAATTCTGCGCTGCTTTTGGTAATTTGGTCATAACTTTTGGTATGAGTGTCCGAATGACAAATGGTTTGAAACGTTGGAAACTAGTCTCAAAGGAATTTCATTTGATAGGTTGTGCATCGCACAAAACCTTATTTAAATAGAGATATACTTGTCCACAGTGAGGTCTTGTGCGTACTCATTTACAACTTTAGTCTATTTGGTAATTTTCCAACTTGTCTTAGACTTAGGCTTCTCCTTAGACCCTAAATCAATTATAATAAGACTTATACACTTATTACCATATCCAAATGATATCCATAATATCATTAATCCTCATTTGCATGCAAGATAAAATAATTAGCCTACCTTGGCACCACGAAATCTTAAATTACTAAGCAAAATTTTCTGGGGCTTTACATAAACAACCGTACTACACTCCGTATATCCTGGTATGTAGTGCCAAACGGCAGAATTGGTGGTGCTGGGTGCCTCCTAATATCCTATGGAGGAGACGAAGTAGATAAGAAATGAGACGACATCTCAATCTGAGCCTCATTTTGGCCTTCTCTGGTTTGAGGAACCTGACTGGTACCCTCTCCCGCAGCTGTATCAAGCCGTTTACTAATCGCTTGCTTCCTAGTCGAAGGCATCACTGAAAGAAAGCAAGGTGAATATTAGATACGAACACTTACGACTCAACTCTACGCACGATCTAGATTCAGGAAGAAGGTAACTACCCTAGATGTCATGTAGCCTCCTAATTATAATTGTGGAATGCTACTTATCCATAATCAAGACTCTACTAGACATAGCTCATAGACAACCCCTAGGATAGACTTGCTCTGATACCAAGTTTGTCATGGCCCAAACCGGAAGTCCATGACTAGCGCCCGACCATACTTTCTGAGCACCAATATACATTTTATCTAACCTTACTTATTATCTTTTAGTGCCGACGAGATCAATATAAATGGTAGACATGAATCATGGACAACCAACAATGAAACATGATGGCATGAACATACATAATATGGGATGACTAGACAATCAAGAGACTACATATAAGGTACAAGCTACCACTCTACCATAAAATACTATACAACAAAAATCAGCCGACAAGGCATACAAAACTATACATGAGTCGACACCTGTCTATGAGCCCCTAAAGGAACATAAGTGCTGCAACATTGCCAGAATAGGGCCCCGATATACCCATAATGTCTATAACAAAAATGCATATCAAGTCCATGGCAAGTCCGGAGAAGGGATCTCGCTAATAATCGCTGAACTGGGTAGCCTAGTGTGGTGGGGGAGCTACGTCTACCCGTGTATCAGGACCTGCAACACGACATGCAGCATCCACAAATAAAAAGGACGTCAGTACGAATAAAGTACTGAGTATGTAAGGTAGGAAAGCATAAGTATGAATAGTAATGTAAACAGGGATAGAGAATATACAACCTGTAACATCTGGGTACCTATGACGGCTACTGACATGAAATACATGATACATACATATATATACATAAACTTTTAAAACATACGCCTCTGTGGGCATCATCATCATCATATCGTACCCAGCCGTAATAGGCTCAGTAAAAACGTACCTGGGCATCATAAGGCTTGAAAGAATTGTACCCGGCCACGTGGAGCTCGATAAAACCCAACTGATCAGTGGTTGTAGAATAGGTGTCGTACCCCGCCGACTATAACGCATCTTGGTAGAGTAAAATAGATACATATATATAATGCATGCTCGACTCATGGAATCACGTTCTAAACCTTTCGGAGTGACGTAAGGTCGGCATCCTCCGTACATATTTTAGGACTAACGCTTCATAATGAATCTTGTAAGAATCAGGAATTACCAATAACATTGATAACATAAGAATAAGAGAAGCAACATCAACATCAATCGTTCCCTAAGGAGGGAAACAATATAAGTATTGCTAGCTTCTAAGAGTGGAGTATCTTCTGAAGCTCGTTCATTACACTATGTACAATCGGAGTCGTGCAAAAGAAGGAAAGGAATAGCCTCACATACCTTGTATATAATTCCCAACCTCAAGCTATGCAATTTCACAACTTCTTAGTCTACAATAAGAGAAATGACACTATTGTTATTGTTTAGGCATCGTTACTATTATGTATCGAACACAACCTATTTTACGAGGAAATGGACAACACCTCCCCTATTTACTACAAGTTAAAAAAATCACCAAAAAGCCAAACAACATCTATAATAATCATATTGAGCCTCCCAAAACTGTCCACCAACCAATAACACTACTACATAGCCTTTCGATATATATTTCACAAGTTCTAGCTTCAATGACTTAGCCGCAACTTGGATAAACTTAAATACATGTAGAGTAAGAGGTTCCACACCTTTAAATAGAAATAACAACTCCAATTTTTCCTTAATTCTCCATAAAATATCCCTCCAACGCTGCCACAAGAACAAAGAAGCGAAACTAGCAATCAATTAGGGTTTTTCGAAACTAGAATCAATTTAGAAGACTTGAAACCACCTAGGGCTGATATTAAAAAGTTGAGGGACTATTTACAGATCATAAACCCCTTAAAACAACCTCCCACACGAGCTCGAACAACACAAAAATGAGCAACAACAAGAAGAACAAGAAACTTACTAGCGCCACGGGATTCCCGACACTTGATTTGTGTTGTTTGCCCTTTGTTTGGGTCTTGGATCATGACAGAAGCTTGAAAGGATGTTTTTAGGATCCTATGTTATGAATATACTGAAAAAAATGACTTAAAAAAGGTTGGAGGCATCATATATATATATATATATATATATATATATATATATATATATATATATATATATCCAAATGTCTTAAACTGCCTAAGTGGGCCCCATAGAGAGGTGCTTGGTGCAGTCTCGCAAAAACACGAATATCTCTCTACTTCGAGATCATATCGATGAACGGTTTAATGAGTTAGAAACTAGACTCATAGATATTAAATTTGGTGGGTAAAACACCCAGTAATTCCAAGTAAATTAGAAGTAAAGCTTAGTAACATTTGACCTAATGTTTAAGTAAAATTATGAACCTAAGTTGCGACAACTTTTGTCGACTTTTGTTTCATAACTCGTTTGACTTCAAGACTTATGATACATATATTATATGATTCAAATACCTTAAAACACAACCTCTTGAGTATATTAAGCATCTCTAGGTTTACAATATCCTTGATTTGTTTAACTTCTAATACTTGTTAACCACCCTTATACACCCTTCTATCATACAAGACCAATATGATTAACTTCTTATCATCTTAAAGATAATATCTTTATGGATTTATGTCGACTAACTTATGGCATGAACTAACGTACGTGAATATGGGTTGTAACAGATCCAAAATATTTCTAGGAAAAGCAGTTCCTAAAATGTTTGCCCAAAAAGTTTCATTTGCAAATACCAGAGAAACTGCCAGAATAGTGATTCACTATTAACAGCTCATATCTTGTTATTCACTGGATAACAGTCTCTATATTTTTATCTCTATTTTAACATATAACACACATTGTATTATGATGCTGCATAAAATTTTGAATCAAATGACCTATTAGACTATATCAATACATGATAACGAAAAGAATTACTCAAAGTCATTTGGTCTAAAGGATAAAGAAATAAATCTCTGTAGAAGACTCTACTTATTCGATAATTGTTTTTAGGCGTAAAACTATGTATCATTTATGTAGCAGTGCATAGCAAAGGCAGTGTTTGGTTTCTGGTATTTAAAATTTTATTACTAAGTCTGATTTAATTTATGTTAAAATATATGTATTATTTTTGTTTACCCTAAAATTCGAGTAACAATTAAACATGTATTGTGGTTTTAAGGATATGTGATTTAATTCAATGTCAATTGATAAACAAGAAATTAAATTGATAAGTTAAAGAATAAAGTAAATCAAACCAGTGTGTAAGCTAAACCTCGACCTCAACCTGTGACAGTCTTGAGGTATGAAGATGGGAATAACAAATGATAAAACAACTCTGATGAACAGTAAGCAAAATAGCAAGAGAATAACGTACGTATAGTTTTTTATCAGTGAACAATGTGTTTTACAAATGAATGGGATCCCCCTTTATATAATAGGGGAGTCCTAAATAAGCTACACTTCTAATTATAGTAGAAAATTATATTTGACAACTGTTTAGCCACAGAAGATCAATCCATTCTGAAATTCATGCCGAGATCTCCGGCCCGTTGCGGGTATCTCGCTCTTTCAGTTATTGAATCATACCGGTGTCATCTCGAAGCACGCATTCTTATGACCTCGGTAAGTGTTATCGATCTCAACCTTGGAAAGGAACTTCGACCCCGTACTCGACATCCTGGTCTTCCGACTTGCATCACTTTTTCCATCGAGGGACGAACTCGGTAGCTCCGATTTTCACCGTATACAGATAGTCTCCTCGTTTCTTAGAATAAAATGATAAGAAATGACCTGAGCCTCGATTGTCTGAAGGCCCATATAATGACATCATCCCTGTGATGTAAGAGCTCGAGGTGACTGAAACGTCTCGTCGGTTTGGTTCCCCAAAATATTAAATGCTTGCCAGTGACAATCGGCCACTAGCGCCACCGAACCGTCGTCGTGAACCTATAAATACAGGTTTCCCATTTGAATCAAAACTTTACTTTCATCTTTCACCAATTTCTCTAAGTATTTTCCTTTCTCTATCTCTTCTCTTCCACCACCCGTTGATTCGATATTTTAGGACCAAAAATACCAAAATCTACTTCTTTCCACTTCATCTCATCTTTATCAATGTCGAAAACCTCAAAACTCGTCCCTCAAAAGGAGAAAGCCTCTTCTTCTTCCCGGCCGGTGACAAAACGACAGTGTAACCACTGCTTCAAAGTCGAGAACCCTCCTCGGTCCCTGGCCGATGTGAACACGTATCAAGGTATATTTGCTCGATAATGACAAAACAACTCAGCATCGTAAAGGAAGACTGCAACTGGGGACCCGTGGTCGTGGTACAGATCCCCGCACCCGAAGAAAGCATCACTAATCACATGGAGGGGTTTCTAAGTGTTTACACTTACCCCTTCACATTGGGTCCCCTTGACCCAATTATCGTCGATTTCTGCAAAACATACCAGGTTACCCTTGGCCAGGTGCATCCCTCGTTCTTGCGCATAGTGATTATGCTCTGTTTCTTCTCTGGTAAGGTCAAGGGGTTGGAATTCACTCTCAGCCACCTTATACAGCTGTATCGACCAAAACTTTATCGAGGATTAATTAAGCTACAACACCGATCGATGAAGTCCTTTTTTGCAAGTATCGATGAGGACAAGACCGAGGTTGGATGGGTTAGTTCGTATGAGTAAGGACCTGTGACCTCATCCCCAAGATGAAACTACTATTCCCTGAGAAGTGGAAACCCGATCGTAAGTATTACCCGTTAATCTTCGTACTTTATTTTTTGCAGCGGTTGCCTGGATGCCTCACGCGATCCTTGACCTTGAAGACTGGGTGGAAGCTGGCTGCAACTTCCTCCAGTGTCGAGCGTTGCTGGCGTGACTTGGAAAGGGGTAGATGGGAGGCTAAAAATCATGGTAAGTTCATCTTGTATGCCTATAACGTCCTTTTCTGAAACATTTCCTCTTACACATATTTGATTCCCTTTTACGCAGGCCTCGGGGATGTTGCTGAATTAAGGCTGACCCCGCCTGGGGAAGAGGTGATTGCCAAACCGACCAAATACAAGAAGAGGAGAAGGGCCTCACCCTCTGATACCTAGGAGCCTAAGAAAAGTATAGCTCGTAAGCCAAAGGACAACTCTACTGCTCTGTCTGCCGGTGTAGCCCAAAAGCTACGAGATGAGAAAGAGGAGGGACGCCAGTTTCAAGCTAGTGCCTCGAGAGAGGGGGAGCGTCGAGGCTCCAAAAATAGTTGGGCCGGTGATGGTCAAGGAGACTCATTCTCGGGCCGAGGAGATCTCGAAAGGTACTTCAAGCAAATTCCCCGAGCAATCGGGGGTAAAATATACTTCCTACCATGATCAACAAACGGCGAGTGTGTCGGAAGGGTCCGGTAGTAGGGCTCTTTGGAAGGGAGAAAGCGCCCCAAGTGACTCGCTTGGGGAAATTAATATTGATGATTCACCGCCCGGCCCTAAATTCTTTGAGGAGAAATTTTAGGAGGCTCGGAACGACCCACGTTGGAGAAGACATATTTTGTGGTTGCCTTGCGGGGGTCGATGACGTTTCCGACCTGGATGCGACGATGTTTTTTGACAAGGCCCATCGTATCCTGAACCAGGTAAACTTCATTCCCTATTACTACGTTTGCTTTTATCTCCTCCTTGCTGATTTTGTTTCCTTTCTTCATAGGTTGTGGTGCTTTATCAGGATATGTTCAAAAAGTCCCAAGCCAAACTGAGCCGGTGTGAGTTCGATCTCAAAAGGCTTACTTAGGATATAGACGCCCTCAAACGCCTCTATGTGCAGAAAGAAGAGGAGCTCCGAAACCTCCGAGCAGAATTGGCACAGGCTCGTAAGGAATAGGCCAAGCTAGAAGAGCAGTTAACTAACCTTTTGAAAGAGTATAGTCTCTACCCACTTGTGGACGCTAATATTTCAATATCTCAGTTGCAACAAAAGCTGGAAAGGATCAAGCTGCTTCGAGGGGAGATCGACTAAGTCAAAGCCGACTATGATCTGTGGAAGGAGAACATAGACCGCCTTGCTGCAAAGAAAGAGGATGCTTTGGCCAAACCTGCATCGGCCGAGGTCCAACTTTGGGTGCTAAAGAGAAAGGTTCAGCCCAGGCTAAAAGGATCGAGGAGCTCGAAGCCAAGCTTGTTGAGGCCAAGGCAGAGGTTGGGGAGATGAAGATTGCGGCTAACAAATCCATGGTCGTGTACTTGGTCGATGCCGAGGCTGCTCAAACATAGTTAAGGGAGGATTCCGCTCGAGAGAGAATGGATCAATGACTTGGCGACGTGCCAATCCAGGAGGGAAACCCTCGAGGAAATCCACGCTCGAGGTTTTGACGCTCGAGGAAATCCAATCAAGCTAAGGCGTTTGAAGCTGATACCAGGTTTCTCGTCTCCTCCAATGACGATGATGATGATGATGATGATAAAAGCAGCCAAGGCGAGTCCGATAACGATGAGGGGCCCAAAGGAGAAGTTGCCCCGGAGGGAGAAACTAGCCCCGGACATAGTTAGGATTTTTTTATTTTTCCTTTTCTTTTTGTAATACCCTCGTCGGTTCTTTGTACATATTTTTTCCCATATATATATACATATGAAGGAAATTTTATCTTGAGTGTCTTTTCAATCTTTATGAACATGCTATTTGCGTTGTAAAAATTTTAGCATGACCTTATGCTTATATCAGTGCGTACAAGACTTTGGTTTTGGGTGGCTTCCTCGAAGTCCCCGTAGTTGAGTTCGAATAAGGTTCGAACTTAAGGCATAGGCCCTTAAGGGTTTGTGTCGGATAATGGTGAGTCTCCGAGCCATAGTCAAGTTATTTTTTATTTGGGCTCGGGATAGTCGAACCCTTGGTCTTGGATGGAGTGAGAACAAGATCTCGAACACTAAGTGTATTGGCCCTTAGGCTCTTTAGGTCGAGCCGATATGGCCTCTAAAAGATGGTCATTATTACCTTCTTTTGTCTTAAAATACTTAGTAAAATTTTATTTATGCCTTAGCATATATTTTTCACTCATTGGGCTTTTTGTGCCTTAGCACATTTGTGTTAAGATAATTTGATACCTCTTATGGTTTTTCGAGGGCTGGTTTTATCAATGCCACTTTGATTATTTGTTGAGGGTTGCCTTTTTTAACCAGTTTATCAAAAATTCGAAGGCCTATTTTTTACTGCGGGATTCAAACGTCTCCGAGTCACATTAATTTGGCTATAGCCCTTGGGTATGCCTCTTGGGATTATTTCCCAATAACATTTCAAACTTGTTCGAAGTGTTAGTCCTCGAGAATGATGGCCTTTGCCTATAGCTCAAGTGATGCCTCTTTGAGGTCTTATGAATTCGAGTTTAGATAACTTGAATAGGTCAATTGATGATAGTCCCCGAGTGTTTGAGGTATATTTGCTCTTGGCCCTTGAGCTATTTCTCACAAAATCATAAGTACGAAGCTCGTATAGTAGAAAATTTTCATTGAGACACAAAATGTTTGATATATAAAGAATGCTTCTTGAAATAGTTTATACATGCGTGCATGTTTTGCCATCTGGGCTTGACTAATCTATATGGACACGATTCATTCGACCGTTTGGCCCATTACAAAGTTTCCCTATCGAGACCCTTTGACATGAAGTATTTTCCTCGAAAATATAAACTCCGAGGGTGATCCCCCTAGTATTCGAGGTTGATTGAAAATTAGCCTTGGATGCTGTTGAATTTTTCTTAGGTAGCACATAATTGTTGCCTTGTTAAAAACCTCACCGGAAAAACCCATTTGGGATAAAAACCGATCTAAGGGAAAAAAAAGTGCAATGCGTGCTTTAAAACCTATGGTCCTCGTGTTGAAGGGTTTCTAGACGTCTTTGATCGATCACCTGTAATAAGTTAGTATCAAATAAAAATGGATAGGGGTGAAGTCATACCTTAGCAATAATACCGTTTGAGGAGTGATACGTTCCAATTGTTTGGCAATTGTTTGCCTTCCATTGTGCCAAGTTTGTACGATCTTTTTCTAATGATACCGAGGACCCGATATGGTCCTTCCCAATTTGGGCCCCATTTTCCTTTGTTTGGGTCTCGAATGCTGATGGTGACTTTCCTTAGAAAGAAGTCCCCGATTACGAAATGGCGAAGGTTGGTTCTTTTATTATAATATCTCTCGATTCTTTGCTTTTGCATAACCATCCAAACGAGCGCAACTTCTCATTTTTCATCCAACAACTTGAGGCTAGTATTCATAGCCTCGTGATTTGATTCATCCTTCGTATGTCGAAATCAGGCACTATGTTCCCCCACTTTAAACGGAATCAAGGCCTCGGAGCCGTATACTAAGGATAATGGGGTTTCCCCCGTACTAGACTTCGATGTTGCTCGATATGCCCAAAGGACTTCGGGTAACATTTCTCTCCACTTCCCCTTAGCATCGTTCAACCTTTGCTTTAAGTTTTGGATGATAATCTTGTTCGTCGATTCGGCTTGTCCGTTTCCGCTAGGATGGTACGGTGTTGATAATATCCTTTTTATTTTTTTCTTCTCGAGGAATTTTGTTACCTTACTGCCGATAAATTGTTTTCCATTGTTACACACTATTTCGGCGGGTATCCGAAATCGACATACGATGTGATCCCAGATGAAGTCTATAACCTCTTTCTCTCTTAGTTTACCATGAAAATGGTAATAACAATTTAATTTGTTCATGGGACTCAAAAAATACGTGATCTATTTTTATGCTAGTTGTTTAAGCAATTGATACTAGATATGTGAAGCCTAACGACAAAACACGAACTAAAGTAGGGTGATAATCAAACTGAGAGGCTTGCTGTCTAGGCCTCGGACTAACCAATAAGGGGCCTTGAGGTCAATTCTTAGGCTCGAGCTCGAGCTATCAGGGATAACCAAGAAGGGGATAACAATTAGGATTTAATTAAAGGAGGCTCTTTATGGAAAATATCAAGCAATAAATAAAGAACAAGTACGAAAGCAATAAATGAAAGTGGTAGTCTCAAGTGAGTCAGTTAGAGAGAAAAGAGAGAGAGAGTTGTTATTGATCTTGTGTAGAATGGTTGGAGCAACAGGGTTTACAAAGTGGCAGGGATCCCCCTTATATAGGAGGGGATATCCAATTATGGTACAAGAGTACATTAATTATAAAGGTATGGAGATGGGATGGCCAGACGCGATACCAGGCTCTGCCAGTGCTATCTGTTCATCTTGGGAACTCCCTTCTCCCGTACTATAGCCATTAGTACACAATGCCCCGGGTCGGTACCCGATGACTCCCGAGGGTGGGTCTCGACCTTGGCTGCGAGCCTCGAGAAGCATACCCAAGAGGCGACCTAATGATGGGGAAATCGGGCCCCTGGTTTTACCGCATACAGATAGTCTCCGCGTTTGTTAGAGTGAAAGAGGTAAGAAACGATAAGAAACAACCTTGAATTTCTTTCTCCTTCGATGTTCTTGCAATTGGTGATGGTTACGAGGTGCCAAGATGCAACACGCATGCTGCTCCTGCAGATTTCTGCATTGACTATGGCAGTTGGCTGGCTCTTGGCCTTCTTCAATGCGCACATGGTGTTTTTATAAATACTCCCATTCTTCCTTTATATAACTCATTGCGTGCTCAAACCCCTAATAAGGTTCGGTCTTCCTTTGCTCTCGTTCTCTCTCAGGAACGCAACTCTTTTTCTACCTTCAGAATCTTCTAAGGATGACAAAAACTTCCACCTCTGCTTCCTAGCAGGTTGCGGGCTCATCCTCTTTGCTTCTTTCTCAAAGCGAAGTGGCTACACCTCATTGTGCTGAGGAATGCATCCCAGGATATTTTGCGATGACCTCCAATTTCAAGGTCGAGAGACCTTCCTCGAAGCTAGAGCATCGCGAGCCTATGACTCAGTATATTAGCTCAGTAACGGACGTCGAGAGAGTGAGGGTTGATCGCCGTTGGGGGAATACCATGCTTGTGGAGATTCATGCTTGGGAGGAAGATATTATGGCTCATAAAGCTGGCTTTCTGAGTGTGTACACCTATCCATTAACCTTAGGGCCAGTGGGGCCATCCTCGCCCCCGATCGACCCCGTGATTCTCGACTTCTGTCGACATTATCAGGTAACTCTGGGCCAAATTCATCCTTCGTTCTGGCACGTTGTTTATATGATCAGGAATTACTCAAACATGATAGAGGAAATGCCCTTTATCCTCAACCACTTGATCCGGATGTATATTCCCTGTCTCCTCCGTGGGGCTTTAATCAAGCTTCATTATCGAGCCCCGAGGTCCATTTTTGCCTGCGACGAGGAGTTCAGGAACGAGGGATGGGTAAGCTAATTCGTTCGAGTGAGGACTTCTGACCTAATTCAGGTGGAAAAGATGTAGTTCCCTAAGAAGTGGAATGATGGGCGTAAGTAAACGTGTTGTCGGGTCTTCCTTCGCTTCTTTTTGGCGATATTTCTTCAAAAATATAACTCTATTTTTCTTGCTTTTTAGTCGTAGCAACCTACCTGGTGTAGTTTCAGACTTCCAGGACTGGGCTAGCCTTTTATACTCGATTTTCCCATATGCCGAACGAGTGTGGCGAGACTTAAACCGAGCTCGATGGGAAGCCAAAGATCATGGTAAGCTCCGAACCTTGTTGCATCCGCATACTTTGACGCAAATTGCTATTAGTAGCGTTCTTCATTCTTTGTGTTTAACTTCTGCATTTCTATAGGTCTGGGGGAAGTCCCTTTGATGAAGGAGGCACCACCCGTTGAAGGGGATGCCCTAGTGCCTGGCAAGAAGAGGAGAAGGCAGGGGGGTCTACCGGTTGGGCCTCCGGAGTTCAAAATGGTTAAGGCGGAAGATTCCATGGTTGACCTGGCAGCTCTGACCTTGGAGACAGCGGGAAACTCTCGAGCTGAAGGTGAGGGGGAAAGCAACTTCCCAACGGCCCTTGAAGAGCGTATAGACTGGGCTGATCCTCGGGTCGTGGGGATGGAGGCTTCCGAACCGGAGCCTGATGCCTCTATGGCCCATATTTGCGGTAAGGAGGCAACGGATGGAGTATCGAGCACTACCCTTGAGTTGGCTGGTGGCCAGAATTCTCCCCGAGTTGAGGCGCCCTTGGTGGGCAGTTCGGAGGGGCCCAACTATGGGGTCCAAGGTGAACAAGGGACGGAGGCTTTGACTGATCCTGTTAACCCTGTTATTGTTGTTGATTCCCCTCAAGGAGTGATCTTACCGCCGCATGGAGTGCAAGATGCCCCGTGTAAAGAACCTTTTGAAGCAGGGTCACTAGTCAAAGGCAGAGATGCACTCGAGAGGTCCCCGACCGTTCTCGAGGGAGGTCCCGAGGTTGATGCTTCATTCGTTTTCAACAATATGGGTAGACTTTGCGAGCGGGTAATTTTTGCTAACCTCGTCTGCCGCTCTGGGCTACTCCGATCTTTGTTTTTCTAACTTGTCTTTTTACGTGGCTTCAGGCTAAAGCGCTTTACAGCCAGGCTTTCACCCAGTACCAGGATGAGGTCATCTGTCACGAGCATGAGAAAGCCTATCTTACCAAGCAGGTTACTCACCCCTTGTTTTACTATTATTTGAATCTTTGTGAGATTCTATTGCTTTTAACATCTCGAACCTGATTTGTGCAGTTTGAGAAGGAAAACACCCGGCTGAAAGGGGAGCTTCGGGCCAGAGATGCTAAAATTTCCAAGCTCATCTGGTACATAAACGAAGTGACTTTTGATAGGGACACCCTCTAGGGGAAGGTAACCTTAGTCGAGCGTTAGCTCCGGGATGCGAAGAAGGATAGTGACAAGTACAGAGGTCTTCATTCTGAACTGGTGGCTGCACTATCTCGGAACAAAGTTGAAGCCGAGGCGCTTGTATCCTCGCATGGGAAGGAAGCTATTGTCGCAAATGCTTGCATTGAGAGGGCGTCTGAGTGGGCTAGCCCGAATTTACCTCAAGCTGCGGATCGTGCCCGACCGGTTTCCCGAAAGTAGACTGTTGGAGGTGTGTCAGTTGGCAGCTCGGGTGGTGCTGAAAATGAGGGTGGATCCCCGGAGAGAGAAGATGTCGTCGAGAAGGGGCCGTCGGGGGACTCGTAGTTATCATGGTGCAACCCTTGGGGATCCATTGAGAATGTGGGCTCGGTAATAGATTAGGATCCGGTTGATTTTCCTGTTCGTATATAGTACTTTCATACTAGCATATGTATAAAGTAAACACTGTGGCTTTGTTTCTTCCACTCCCCTTTTTTGTCCGGAATTCAGCCGGATGCTCCTGTTTTTAGAGTTGGCAAGAATCAAGGGCTTTTACGTGCCTGGAAGATGCGACCTTTAATGTAAGTGCATTAGAGCTCTTATGCTTCTCTCAACTGTGTTGGTTTTATTCTTCGAGTTGGGCTTCGACTCGAGCTCATTCAACCCTCAAACTTCTATGTTTGCATGGGTGGGCGACAATGGCTCTTGCATTTTGCCCTTGGGCATTTGTGTTTTAACTATGTTGGGTTCAGTCTCTGAGTCGGGTTTCGACTCGAGCACAATTGACCCTCAAGTTTGTATTTGTATGGGCTGGCGACGACGACTCTTACGCTTTGCCCTTAGGCATGTATTGGTAACAGTTTTGGGTTCGGTCTCCGAATCGGGTTACGACTCGAGCTCATTTTGACCCTCAAGGTTTCAAATATTAAGCTGGCGATAGTGGCTCTTACGCTTTTGGTCCTTGCGACCTTTTAGTGTGTGGCCCTAAGGCTCGTTGGGCTGGCGACAATGGCTCTTACGCTTTTCCCTTGGGCATATGTAGGCTTTGTTTTCCTCTCGTTAAGGACTTTTTGAAATTATTTTGCCTAACCCATCATCGGTTCAGGAAGAACCTCGATTTCAAGTCGTTTACGGCGATGATTGAGCACCTCGGAAGGTTTAGCTCGTAGGTTGAATAGCTCGAAGCCTTGTGATTTGGAGCTAACATGGTCAAAGCTCGTTTGCCTGTCGTGGGTAACCTGTTTAACTGGTTCTTTTTGAAGTAGATTCGAAGTAATGGCCTATGATTTTATAGCTATGGTCGGGCATCCCCGAGTCGCATTAACTTGGCTGGTGCAACCGTATGACCGTAGTCATTTGTATTTGGCCGGAGCCATTTTTGATCCCGAGTGTAGTAGTTTAGGCGTCTATATCAAGGGTATGCCCTTTCGGGAGTCTTACAAATGCGACATATAGCCTAAACTTTGGGATTGAGTTTATGCCTGCAGTAAGGTCTTACAAAAATTTCATGCCTTTTGAGGTCTTACAGTTTTGTTGATACTTGGTACAAGTATGATTCATGCTTTGCTTGAGGTCTTACAGTATTTTCATGCTTGTTCAGGTCTTACTATTTTCCATGCCATTGAGGTCTTACATATGTAGTTGTTGATACTCGATGCAAGTTTTTATTTGAGACCGAGTCTTCCCACTTGGGGTCTTACAGCCCCGGGTTTTTTAACTAATGGCGGTCGGTGACAGTCTCCGAGTCATTGAGGTTGCTTAGGCTCGAAGGCCGTTACTCGTGAGCTCGGATTTGCCTCATTGAGGGCTTATGAGTATGGAGTTCTAACCCTGAGCCCATGCGGGTCCCGAGTTATTGACGCTAGTCTCCAAGTATTTCGGAGCGTTCTCGACTGAGGGATCCTTGTTGTGAAAATGTTGAATTTTTTTGGAGTACGAGATGCTTTGGCAAAAGTTATTCTTTGATTGTTTGGCATATGCACATGTTGTTTTGTTGCTGTGAGCCCGGCTTGTGCGAACATGGCTCTTTTGACTATTTGGCCCGGTACATTGTTTCCTATTGGAACTTAGTTAGTCGTTCCCTGGTTCCTCCGAGTGGATGACCTCTCAATGGGGTGCCCTCCAGTGTTCGGGGTGGGTTTGCAAAAGAAGCCCTGTAAGCCTGTTGGGTCCTCCTTAGGTAGCGCATGGACGTTGCCTCGTAAAAACCTTACCAGTGGAACCCTCTTCGGGACAAAAGCTCGGTCGAATGAAAAGAGTGCAACGTTTACTCGAGGATTTTTGTGGAATTTTTTGATCCAGTTCCCTAGCAGTAATACCATTTTAGAATCGATATATTCCAGTTGTTCGGAAGCTGTTCGCCCTCTATGGTGCCAAGCTTATAATATCCCTTGCCGACTATTTCGAGGACACGGTACGGTCCTTCCCAGTTTTGACCTAGCTTCCCTTCATTAGGGTTTTGGGTGTTGAGATAACCTTCCTTAGGACTAAGTCCCCGATCCTGAAATACCAGAGATTTGTTCTCCTATTATAGTATCTTTTGATTCTCTACTTTTGGGCGGCTATCCAGATCAACGAGGTTTCTCGCTTTTCATCGAGGAGTTCGAGGGTCGTTGTCATGGCCTCGTTGTTCAAGCCCTCATTAGTGTGCTAGAATCTGGTGCTCGGCTCCCCGACTTCCACTGATATCAAAGCCTCGGCGCCATATACTATAGAGAAAGGTGTTTCCCCGGTGCTTGATTTTGAAGTTGTTCGATATGCCGAACTCACCTCGAGCAGCATTTCTCTCCATTTTCCCTTGGTGCTCTGCAGTTTCTTCTTTAAGTTCTAAATGATGGTTTTATTCGTGGATTCGGCCTGGCCATTTGCACATGGATGGTAGGGCGTCGACAGGATTCTCTTGTTTTTTTATCTTCAAGTAATTGTGTTACCTTGCTCCGGATGAACTGCCTCCCGTTGTCGCATGTTATTTCGGATGGGATTCCGAATCGGCATATAATGTGATCCCATATGAAATTGTTGACTTCATTTTCTCTTATTTTTTCGAAGGCCTGTGCTTCCACCCTTTTTTCAAAGTAGTCAGCCATAAATAAAATGAATCTAGCCTTACTTGGTGTGGTCGGCAAAGGGCCGACGATGTCCATTCCCCATTTCATGATTGGGCATGGGATAAAACGGAATGTAGTTGCTCGCCAGGTTGGTGGATCATGGGAGAGAATCTCTGGAATTTGTCGTACTTTTGAACGAATTCTCTGGTGTCTTTTTCCATGATGTCCCAATAGTAGCCTGCTCTGATCACCTTCCGGACCAAGGAGGGTGCCAGAATAATTTCCACAAGTACCCTCGTGGATCTCTCAGAGTACGTAATCTATGTCACCTGGCCCTAAGCATACTTCCAGGGGGCCATCGAAAGTTCTCCTGTACAGAGTCTCATTTTCGTGGAGCGAGAACTAGGCTGCTTTGGTTCGCAGGGCCCTCGATTCTTTTGGATCTGCGGGCAACTTCCCATCTTTTAAATAATCAATATACCTATTTCTCCAATCCCATGTTAGAATGGTAGAATTAATCTTTGTGTGACCTTCCTCGACCACTGATTTAAACAATTGGACAACGGATCCGGGGAGTAGGTCCTCTTCTTCAGCAAAAGATCCCAGATTTGTGAGGGCATCGGCCTCACTGTTCTGCTCTTGAGGTACATGGACTAAGGTCCATTCTTTGAAGCGACGTAATGCTATTTGGATTTTGTCCAAGTACCTCTGCATCCTGTCCTCTCAAGCTTCATAGCTCCCATTCACCTTGCTTACTACGAGGAGCGAATCGCATTTCGCCTCGACGGTCTCGACTCCCAAGCTATTGGCCAATTCTAGACCTACAATCATAGCCTCGTACTCGACTTCATTGTTAGTCAATTTTGCGGGTTTTATGGATTGTCTGGTTATGCCGCCAATGGGTGGCTTTAGGACTATACCTAGCCCGGATCCTCTTATGTTTTTGGCACCGTCTGTGAATAGGGTCCATACCCCGGAAGACGTGCCTGATTTTAATAAAAGTTCCCTCTCTACCTCGGGTATGAGGGATGGTGAGAAATCGGCCACGAAGACCGCCAGAATTTAGGACTTGATGGTCGTTCGAGGTTGATACTCGACACCATACCCTCCAAGTTTGATGGCCTATTTGGCCAATCGGCCCGATAGCTCGAGTTTATGCAGTATGCTCTGGAGGGGGTATCGGGTTTCGGCGTCCCCCAGGGTTTGGCTTACATAATAAATAGGAAATTGTGTACCTTTCTCCTCTCGAACTAGCACGCCGCTTACCGCTATTTCAGACACGGCCAGGTACAAGTATAGTGTTTCATCCTCCATTGGCGTGTGCAGCAAAGGTGGGTTAGTCAGGTATCGTTTTGGTTCTTCTAGGGCGTGTTGGCATTCTGAAGTCCATTCGAAGTTGCTCTTTCTTTTTGAGTAAAGAGAAGAAATTATGGCTTTTGTCTGATGACCTTGATATGAATCTGCCCAGGGTCTCTATCCGTCCTGTTAGCCGTTGGACGACCTTTACGTTGTTCACCACCATGATTTCTTTAATGGCCTTTATTTTGTTAAGATTAATCTCGATCCCCCAGTTTGAAACCATGAAGCCTAGGAATTTGCCCGAACCCACTCCGAAGGCGCACTTCTCGGGGTTGAGCTTTATGTTGTAACTTCTGAGGATGTTGAATGTTTCCTGCAGATAGGTCAAATGGTCCTCTTCGCGCAGGGACTTAACTAGCATATCAGTAATATATACCTCCACTTATTTACCTACTTGATGCTCGAACATTTTATTAACTAGGCACTGGTACGTTGCCCCTATGTTTTTTAGCCCGAAGGGCATTACGTTGTAGTAGTAGGTACCATACTTTGTGATGAACGAGGTTTTTTCCCTGTCTTCGGGGTTCATCTAGATATGATTATACCCCAAGTAGGCATTGAGAAAGGTGAGGGTCTCATGGCCGACCGTAGCATCGATCAGAAGATCAATATTAGGCAATGGGAAGGAATCTTTGGGGAACACCTTATTCAAGTCTTTATAATCTACGCACATTATTAGCTTGTTTCCCCTTTTAGGCACTACTACTATGTTGGCCAGCCATTCAGGGTACTTTACCATTCGATCCGATTTTAAGAAGTTTCATTACCTCTTCTTTGATTAAGGCATGTTATACCTCGGACAGTGGTCTTCTCTTCTATTTTATGGGTTTAAATTTGGGATCGACATTCAGCCTGTGGGAGGTTATTTCCAGCAGAATTCCTGTCATATCTAGGAGGAACCAATCAAAACAGTAGATATTGTTACTAAGAAATTTAATGAACCATGTCCTGAGTTCGGGGGTTAAACCCGTTCCCAGGTATACCTTACGATCCAGGAGGTGCTCGATTAAAATGGTCTGCTCTAGCTCTTCGACTGTCGATTTAGTCGCATCTGATTCTTCGGGGGCGATGAAGGTTCGAGGAGCGAAGTAGTCCTCGGGGGTCTGTTTGTTCCTAACCTCGCCCGAGATTGGGCATGTGGGGATCGGTGCCTTATGGTGGACTGTGAACATTTCTTTTGCTGCCCGTTGTTCTCCATATATGGTCGTGATGCTGTCCTTCATGGGAAACTTTATCACCTGGTGTAAGGTTGATAGTACTGCCCTCATGTTATGTATCCAAGGCCTGCCGAGTAATTCATTGTACCTCATGTCGCCGTTGATGACTTGGAACTCGGTGTTCGGAATCGCTCCAGACGTGTCGATCGGAAGGGTGATCTCTCCTTTCGTTACTTCTCCAGTCATGTTGAAACCGTGGAGGACTCGAGGGATAGGGGCAACTCGATTGAGCAGCCCCAGTTGTTCTACTACCTCTTATCTAATTATGTTGGTCGAGTTGCCTGGGTCCACGAGCATGCGCTTTATCCTAGTATTGCTTAAAAGAAACGAGATCACCAGCGCGTCGTTGTGCGGTTCTATCATTGCCTCGAGGTCCTCCTCGCTGAATGCGAGGGTGTATTTGAGCGCGCTGTTTCAGGTCGGTCCCTATTTCGTGGTGGACGTTCTCATCTGTTTGAACATGGGCCCTTGGGGAACGTCAGTTCCTCCAATAATCATGTGGACGTCATGTCGGAGAGCTTCCCCTTCCGCCAGGGTTAAGTTCGGTGGTGTACCGACATCTAGAGTAGTCATGTTCTTCTCTTTGCTGTTTTCGAGGTTCTTGTTGCCCACTCTGTTTACCGAGCTAGACTTTTTGACCTGAAATTGAAGATCTTGGACAAGAAAAGTGTAAAAGATAACTTGCGTTGTATAATGAAACCAATAAGAAAATAATCACTATTATTTTAGCCCCACGGTGGGCACCAAACTGTTTACCGTGAAAACGGTAATAACAATTTAATTTGTTGATGGGACTCTAAAAATACGTGATCTATTTTTATGATAGTTGTTTAAGCAGTTGATACTAGATATGTGAAGCCTAATGACGAAACACGAACTAAAGCAGGGTTATAATCAAACCGATGGGCTTGCTGTCCGGGCCTTAGACTAACCGATAAGGGGCCTCGAGGTCGATGCCTGGGCTCGGGCTTGAGCTATCAGGGATAATCAGGAAGGAGCTAACAGTTAGGATATAATTAAAGGAGGCTCTTTATGGCCAATATCAAACAATAAATGAAGAACAAGTACGAAAGCAATAAATGAAAGTGGTAGTCTCGAGCGAGTAAGTTAGAGAGAAAATAGAGAGAGAGAGAGTTGTTATTGATCTTGTGTAGAATGGTTGGAGCAACAGGGTTTACAAAGTGCCAGGGATCCCCCGTATATAGGAGGGGATATCCAATCATGGTACAATAGTGCATTAATTATAAAGGTATAGAGATGGTATGGCCAGACGCAATATCAGGCTCTGCCAGTGCTATCTGTTCATCTTGGGAACTCCCCTCTCCTGTACTATAGTCGTTAGTACGTGATTCCCCCCGGGGCCGGTACCCGATAACTCCCGATGGTGGGTATTGACCTTGGCTTCGATCCTCGAGAAGCATGCCCGAGAGGCAACCTGATGACGGGGAAATCGGGCCCCTGGATTTACCGCATACACTCTTACTTTCTCGAACGCCCGTGCTTCAACGCATTTAGAGAAATAGTCAGTCATAAATAAAATAAACATAGCTTTACTTGGGGCCGTTGGTAGAGGGCCGACGATATCCATTCCCTATTTCATGAATGGCCACGAGGATAGGACTGAATGAAGTTGCTCTCTGGGCTGATGGATCATCGGTGCAAATCTTTGACATTTATCAAATTTTTAAACAAACTCCTTAGTATCTTTTTCCATGCTATCCCCATAGTATCCTGCTCTAATGATTTTGTGAATCAACGATTCGGCGCCGGAATGGTTCCCACAAGTGCCTTCATGGACCTCTCATAAAACATAGTTGGGGTCTCCTGGTCCTAAACACACTACCGATGGTCCATCAAATGTCCTTCTATATAATGTTCCGTCTTCATCCAATGTGAATTGAGCAGATTTGTTTCATAGGGACCTGGATTCTTTGGGGTCCGATGGGAGTTTTCCGTTCTTCAAGTATTCAATATATTTATTCCTCTAATCCCAGGTCAAGCTCGTAGAGTTTATCTCGGTATGGCCTTCCTTGATCACTAATCTCGAGAGTTGAACGACAGTCCCCGAGCTTATCTCATCTTCCTCGACCAATGACCCCAAATTTGCAAGTGCATCGGCCTCACTGTTTTGTTCTCGAGGTACATCATATAAAGTCCATTCCTTGAAATGGTGCAAAGGTACCTATAGCTTGTCCAAATACCTTTGCATTCTATCCTCTCGAACTTCAAAGGTTTTGTTTCCTTGGTTCACCACTAGTAAAGAGTCATACTTTGCTTCAATGACTTCCGCTCCCAAGATTTTATCTAGCTCAAGACTTGAAATCATGGCCTCGTACTCGGCCTCATTGTTAGTCAACCTAGAAGTTTTGATAGACTTACTAATAGTGCTACCCACGGGAAGCTTCAGAACAATGCCTAACCCGGACACATTCACATTTGAAGCACCATCTTTGAAAAGGGTCCACACCCCCGACGATGTGCCTGATTTTATCAAAAGTTCTTTTTCAACTTCGGGTACGAGGGTTGGCATGAAATCGTCCATGAAGTATGCAAAAAATTGGGACTTAATGGTCGTTCGAGGTTGATAATCGATATCGTACCCGCTGAGTCGACGGCCCATTTGGCCAATCAACTTGATAGTTCGGGCTTGTGTAAAATATTACGAAGCGGGTAAGTGGTTAGTACGCATATGGGGTGACATTTAAAGTATGTTTTTAACTTTCTAGAAGTGCCTATCAGTGCAAGTGCCAATTTCTCTAAGTATGGATACCTAGTTTCTGCTTCTCCTAAAGTTCAACTTACATAATAAATAAGAAATTGCGCACCTTTCTTTTCCCGAACTAGGACACCACTTACCGCGATTTTCGATACAGCCAAGTACAAGGAAAGTTTCTCATCTTCCTTTGGAGATTGAAGCAGTGGTGGGCTCGATAAGTATCGCTTTAATTCCTCTAATTCTTGTTGGCACTCCGGGGTCCAGGTGAAATCATTCTTCTTTTTGAGCAAAGAGAAAAATTTGTGGCTTCGACCCAATGACCTCGAGATGAATCGGCCTAAAGTAACTATCCGTCCAGTTAGCCTCTGCACGGCCTTTACACTGTCTATGATGATGATGTATTAAATGACCTTGTTATTATCGGGGTTGATCTCGATCCCCTAGTTCAACACCATATACCTAGGAATTTTCCTGAACCGACCCCAAAAGGACATTTCTTGGGGGTGAGCTTTATGTTAATATTGAACATTTCTTGCAAATGAGCCAAATGGTCCTCTGTGCGTAGGGACTTAACTAGCATATCATCAATATAAAATTCCATTGACTTACCTATTTGTTCTTCGAACATCTTATTTACTAGGCGTTGGTAAGTAGCTCCAGCATTTTTCAGCCCGAAGGGCATTACGTTATAGCAATATGTTCCATACTTGGTAATAAATGAAGTCTTTTCCTGGTCTTCCGGGTTCATTTGAATTTGGTTATACCCGAAATAGAAATCAATAAAGGTAAGGATCTCGTGGACAGTCGTGGCATCGATCATGTGATCGATGTTAGGTAGTGGAAAAGAATATTTGGAGCATGCCTTTTTTAAATCCTTATAGTCTACACACATTCTAAGTTTGTTCCCTTTTTTAGGGACTACGACTATATTGGCTAGCCATTCGGGATATTTTACCTCCCGAATAGACACTATTTTGAGAAGTTTATTTACCTCGTCCTTTATGAATGTGTGCTTTACCTCGAACTATGGCCTTCTCTTTTGTTTCACTGGTTTGAACTTGTGGTCAAGGCTTAGCCGATGTGTTGTTATCTCCGGTGGGATTCCTGTCATGTCTAAATAGGACCAAGCAAAACAATCCATGTTATCAATAAGAAATTGAATAAGTTTTTTCTTGAGTTCGGGGGTTGACCCCGTTCCTAGGTATACCTTTCGCTTAGCAGGTACTTGATTAGTATAACCTGTTCCAGCTCTTCAACCGTTGATTTGGTGGCATCGGAGTCTTCGGGAACAATAAAGGTTCGAGGGGTCAGAAAATCCTCCTCTTCTTCTTCTATCTCCTACTTTCTCGATTCGGTCGAGGCTGGTGGCTGTGATTGATATTTTGCTTCCTGTTTACCTTTGGTGATCAACCTTTCCAAAGTTGATAGTGTTGATATCGGTGTTACCTCATTGACCGCAAACATTTCCTTTGCGGCATGCTGCTCCCCATATACTATTCTTACACCTCCCGTCATCGGAAATTTCATCATTTGGTGGAGAGTCGATGGGACTTCCCTCATGTTGTGGATCCAAGTCCTTCCAAGTAGGGCATTATACCTCATGTCGCCCTTGATCACGTGGAATTTGGTATCTTGAATGGTTTCAGTCACATTCACCGATAAAATAACTTCCCCTTTAGTTGTTTCACTAGCCATGTTGAAGCCGTTTAAGACCCGAGCTGCGGGCATGGTTTGATTTTATAGGCCGAGTTGCTCCACGACCCTCGATCGGATGATATTTGTTGAGTTACCTGAATCGACTAAAACTATCACGGCCCAAGTTCGTCCTCCATGAACTGTCGTGACGGCACCTAGTCTCTACGACT
This sequence comes from Nicotiana sylvestris, assembly GCF_000393655.2. Lineage (NCBI taxonomy): Eukaryota > Viridiplantae > Streptophyta > Magnoliopsida > Solanales > Solanaceae > Nicotiana > Nicotiana sylvestris. Next base: position 84,815,747 of record NC_091061.1, read on the forward strand.
AGGTAAGCCTAAGGATTGCGGAAGAATAAACAAAATGCGGAAAAACTAATAAAAATTGAAGATAAGCAAATATAGAAACGTTTAAGATGCCGCTAGGCATATACTAATACAAGATCTAAAAAACTGAACAACTTCCCAAAACCTGGAATCTCATGAAATCACAAGATAAGGATACTACATAGTGCGCTAACTCCAGAATGTCTAAAACAAAGTAATACAGAAGGGCTATAACTATAAGAGAGACTGGAGAGGGACTCCTCAGTCTGCGGATGCGGCAATATACCTTGAAGTCTCTAAAGGATCATCTCGCCTCAAGGATGGTAGGATTGAGCCGAAGAACCTAGATCTGCACATGAAAAACATGCGCAAAAAGGGCATGAGTACACCACAACGGTACTCAGTAAGTGCCAAGCCTAACCTCGGTCGAGTAGTGACGAGGAAGCTCAGGGCCCTACTGATTATAGCTGAAAAACGAGGTAAAACAGTATAGAATGCGACATAATTAAATGCTAACAGTATCAAGCAACACAGGATAACAAAAGTAGCAACAACTACAACAGAGCATAATAATCACAGAAGGAATACAACTCAACACAGAGATAACAACCGGGGATCTCCCAGGATACCATCATGTAGGCCCAAATATAAATACTCGGGGATCGTTCAATATCTCGAGGATCTCTAAGTATCCTTAATATGTGTGATGGGGATCTCTTGGTATCCCGAGGATCTCTTAGTATCCTCAATATATGTGTTGGGGATCTCTCAGTTTCCCGAGGATGTCTTAGTATCTTCAATATATATGTTGGGGATCTCTGGGTATCCTGCACTACAGTCCAAATCAATATATGTAGTCCCAAAGTAAACATGCAACAGCAACACGAAGAATATTCAATTAAATCCAAATTTCATATCAAGGTAAACAGGTATTTCTAACCTAGCATGCTGCACAAAGTTCAAATAAAGCAGTTTGAGCAAGTAAAGCAATTAAGTCAATTAGACATGCTTCCCTAAGCTAACAGTAGGATTAAATTGCGAGTAGTATAAACAGGAAAGGAAACACAGTTATAGTTACTTAATGAAAACGGATTTTCAACAATTAGCACAAGTACGCACTCATCACCTCACGTACAAGGCATTTCAACTATCAGCAATACCAAATCCTAAGGGGAGTTCCCCCAAACAAGGTTAGGCAAGCCATTTACCTCGATTCAGCTCAAATTCAACCTGAAACCAAGCTCTTGCCACGAGTACTCAACTCCAAATGACCCAAATCTATTCAAATCAATTGCAAAATGTAAATATAAATTCAAGTAACTGATTCCACTAATTAATTCGAAGCAACACGCGAAATTAAGAAAATTGCCCAAAAAGCCCCCCGGGCCCATGTCTCGGAATCGGGTAAAAGTTATGGATTATGAACCCCCATTCACTCACGAGTCTAACCATACCAAAATTATCCAAATTTGATGTCAAATCCCCAATCAAAACTCGAAAATTAGGTCTAAGAACTTTCCCAAATTTTTCCCCAATTTCTCACCCCAAATCCGAAATTAGATGATGAATTCATGTTTAGAATAATGGGTTATAAGCAAAAAGGAATTAAGAATCATTACCCGCAAACTCCTTCCGAAAATCTCTCCAATGTTTGTCTCCTACTGAGCTCCCAATTCAATTTTGTGATATGAACTCAAAACCCTCGATTTTGAACTTTATGTTCTGCCCAGATGCAACCTTAATCGCGATCGCGGAAGCTTCCACGCGATCGAGAAGAGCAACTTAGCTGGCTCCCAGACTTACTCTATGCGAACGCAATGTTTTCGCTTCTTAGCTCTACGTGATTGTAGTTGGCCTCATGCGATCGCGTAGAGAAACTTCCATTCCCCAGCTGCCTCACTTCTTCCTCTTCGTGAACGCGGCGTAGCCCACGCGTTCGCGATTCAACTTCCCCTAATACTACGCGTTCGCACTCCTCTTCCCGCGATTGCGTAGAACAAAAATCCCCTCTTCCTCATCTAAGCCTTTGCGATCGCGAGCCTCCTCACGCGATCACGATGAAGAAAAGTCTGCAACAAATACCAGCAAAAATCTGATCCTTCTCCAAGTCCACAAATGGTCCGTTGAACATCCGAAACACACCCAAGGCCACCGGGACCTTAACCAAACATGCCAACCAATCCTAAAAGATCATTCAAACTTGTTCCAACCTTAGGAATGCTCAAAACAACATCAAAACACAAATTCAACATCGGATTCAAGCCTAAGAACTCCAAAAACTCTCAAATTACGCTTTCAATCAAAAAGTCTATCAAACCTCATCCGAATGACTTGAAATTTTGCAAGCACGTCACATTCAACACTACAGATCTACTCCAACATTCGAAATTCCATTCTGACTCCGATATCAAAATCTCACTATCGAACCGGAAACTTCAAAAATTCAACTTTCGGCATTTCAAGCCAAAATAAGCTACGGACCTCCAAAACATAATCTGAACATGCCCCTAAGACTGAAATCACCCAACGGAGCTAACGGAACCAACAAAATTCCATTCCAAGGCCGTCTCTATACTTCTCCAACTACGGTCCAAATTTCTAAAGCTTAAGCTCTCTTTTAGGGACTAAGTGTCTCAAAACACTGCGAAACTCAAAACAACTCATCCCGGAAAATCACAATAGCAGAAACAAATACGGGGAAAGAAGTTAATAGGGGATCGGGGCATTAATTCTTAAAACGACCAGCCGGGTCGTTACATCCTCCTACACATATATATTTGTTCGTCATTGAACGAGCATATAGACATACCTGAAGTAGTGAAAAGATGAGGGTAATGGCTGCGCATATCCTGCTCGGTCTCCCAGGTCGCCTCCTCGACTGGCTAACCCCGCCATAGAACCTTCATTGGTGCAATGTTCTTTGACCTCAACTTTCGAACCTGCCTGTCCAATATTGCCATTGGCTACTCAACATAAGAGAGATCCTTGTCCAACTGGACTGAACTGAAATCCAACACATGCGACGACTCACCATGATACCTCCAGAGCATCGAAACATGAAATACCGGATGAACTCCTACTAGGCTAGGAGGTAAGGCAATCTCATAAGAAAACTCCCCAACACGTCTCAATATCTCAATAGGACAATTAAACCTCGGACTCAATTTTCCTTTCTTCCCAAATCTCATAATGCCCTTCTTAGGCGAAATCCAAAGTAGAACCCGCTCTCCAACCATGTAGGAAACATCACGAACCTTCCAATCAGTGTAACTCTTATGTCTAGACAGGGCTGTACGGAGTCTATCCTAAATCACCTTAACCTTCTCCAAAGCATCCTAAACTAAGTCTGTGCCCAATAATCTAGCCTCACCCGGCTCAAACCAACCCATCGGGGATCTACACCGCCTACCATATAAAGCCTCATACGGTGCCATCTGAATGCTAGACTGATAGCTATTGTTGTAGGCAAACTCCGCCAGTGGCAAGAACTGTTCCTAAGAACCTCCAAACTCCATCAGACACGCACGGAGCATATCTTCAAGAATCTGAATAGTACGCTCGGACTGTCTATCCGTATGGGGGAGAAGTGCTATTCTCAACTCCACCCGAGTACCCAACTCATAATGTACGACCCTCCAGAACTGTGATGTGAACTGAGTGCCTCTATCTGAAATGATGGAAATTGTAATACCATGCAGACGAACAATCTCCCGGAAATAAATCTCCACCAATCGCTCCAAAGAATAGGTAGTACACACAAGAATGAAGTGTGCGGACTTGGTCATCCGATCCACAATCACCCAAATGGAATAGAACTTTCTCAAAGTCCATGGAAGCCTAACTACGAAGTTCATGGTGATTCGCTCCCACTTCCACTCCGAAATCTCTATCTGCTGAAGCAACCTACCCAGGCGCTGGTGTTCGTACTTCACCTGCTGGCAATTGAGGCACCGAGCTACAAACCCAACTATATCTTTCTTCATCCGCCTCCACCAATAGTGTTGTCTCAAATCCCGGTACATCTTTGCGGCACCCGGATGAATGGAATATCGTGAACTATGGGCCTCCTCTAGAATCAACTCTTGAAGCCTATCAACATTGGTTACACAAATCCAACCCTACAAACTCAATACCCCGTCATCACTAATAGTCACATATCTGGCATCACCGTGCAGAACCTTGTCCTTGAGGACAAGCAAATGAGGGTCATCAAACTGACGCTCTATGATACGATAAAACAAGGAAGACCAAGAGACCACCCAAGCTAGAACCTGACAGGGCTCCGAAAGATCCAATCTGGCTAAGGCCTGAACATACATCGCCATGGGCTTCTATGCTGCTGGTAAATAAGCTAGACTCCCCAAACTCTCTGCCCGGCGACTCAAAGTATCGGCCACCACATCAGTCTTGCCCGGGTGATACAAAATATTGATATCATAGTCCTTCAGCAGCTCTAACCACCTCCTCTAACACAAATTAAGGTCCTTCTACTTGAACAGATGCTGCAAACTCTAGTGATCAGTATAAATCTCATTGAGCACATCGTACAAATAATGACGCCAGATCATCAAGGAATGAACAATAGTAGCTAACTCAAGATCATGGACAAGATAATTCTTCTCATGTACCTTCAACTTTCTGGATGCGTAGGCAATCATCCTACCATCCTGGATCAATACCGCTCCAAGGCCAATCCTCGAGGCATCACAATAGATAGTATAAGACCCCGAACCTATAGGCAATATGAAAACTAGGGCTGTAGTCAAAGCTGTATTGAGCTTCTGAAAGCTCGCCTCACACTCTTCCGTCCACTGGAACGGAGCACCCTTCTGGGTCAGCCTGGTCATAGGTGTTGCAATAGATGAAAACCCCTCAACAAATCAACTGTAATAACCTGTCAAGCCAAGAAAATTACGGATCTCTGTAGCTGAGGATGGTCTAGGCCAACGTTGCACTACTTCCACTTTCTTTGGATCCACCTTTATCCCCTCACTCAACACCACGTGACCCAAGAATGCCACGGAATCCAACCAAAACTCACATTTCGAGAACTTTGCATATAACTTCTTTTCCCTCAAAGTTTGAAGCACTGTCCTCAGGTGCTGCTCATGATCTTCCCGACTCCGGAAGTATACCAGAATATCATCAATAAAGGCACTGATGAATGAGTCAATATATGGCCGGAACACACTGGGTATCAAATGCATGAAGGATGCTGGGGCATTGGTTAGCCCAAATGACATAACAAGGAACTCGTAATGACTATACCGAGTCCTGAAAGCAGTCTTCGGGATATCTGGCTCCCGAATCTTCAACTGATGGTAGCCTGAATGAAAGTCAATCTTAGAAAACACTTGTGCACCCTGTAGCTGGTCAAATAAATCATTAATACGAGGCAAAGGATAACGATCCTTCACTGTAACTTTGTTCAATTGGCGATAATCAATGCACATACGCATAAAACCATCCTCCTTCATCACAAACAAGATAGGAGCACCCCAAGGTGATACACTGGGCCGAATGAAACCCTTATCAAGCAATTCTTGTAACTGATCCTTCAACTCCTTCAACTCAGGAGGGGCCATACGATATGGAGGAATAGAAATGGGTTGAGTGACCGGCAATAGATAAATGACAAAATCAATATTTCTATCGGGCGGCATGCCTGGAAGATCATCTAGAAACACATCAGAAAAATCTCGTACTACTGGGAATGAATCAACTGTAGAGTTATCAATACTGACATCCCTCACATAAGCTAGATACGTATCACACCCCTTCTTAACCATACACTGAGCCTTAAGGAATGAAATAACTCTACTGGAAGTATGATCTAAGGTACCCCTCCACTTTACTCGTGGTACACCTGGTATAGCCAGTGTCACGGTTTTGGCGTGACAATCAAGAATAGCATAATGGGGCGACAACCAGGCCATGCCTAAGATAATATCAAAATCTACCATGCTGAGCAATAATAGATCGTCTATGGTCTTAGAACCACTAAGAGCAACCACACACGACCGATAAACGTGATCCACAACAAGAGAATCTCCCACATGAGTAGAAACATAAACAGGGGAACTCAAACAATCCCGAGGTACACCCAAATGCGGGGAAAAATAAAAAGACACATAAGAATAGTTGGAGCCTGGATCGAATAAAACCAATGCATCTCTATGGCAAACCAGGACAATACTTGTGATGATAGAATCGGAGGCAACAGCTTCGGTACGAGTAGGAAGAGCATAATATCTAGCATGGCCTACCCCTCTAGGGCAACCTCTACCTCCCCGAGCTCCACTTCAAGCTGGCTGAGTAGGTGGGGTAGCAATTGGTGATGTAACCATAGCCTGAGAACTTTGTGGGGCACGTTGTGGCTGAGAGGTCTGTAGAGGTGCACTCCTCCCAAGTCTAGGGCAATCCCTCACCACATGGCGTGCGTCACCACACTCAAAATAAACTCTGGGAGGATGTGGTGACTGTGACTTGCTCGGGCCAGGTCTGCTGGACTGACCTCTGAAAGCACCCCGAGCAGGTGGCGCACTAGATACTGGAGGTGCATAATAAGGCTCCTGAGGCCTAGGAGGAGCTGGAATACCACTGGCTACCAGAAGAGCTGAATGAATAGGGCGACTCATATAACCCCTACCATGACGAACTGCGGCTGGAGCACGAGCACCAGAATAATGGCCTGACTCTCGAGACCTCTTGGCCTCCCTCTCCTCTCTATCTCGAGCATGCATACCCTGCACTCTCCTAGAAATGCTCACCACATGCTGATAAGAAATATCCATCTCCAACTCACGAGCCATGCTAGATCTGATGGTGGGAATGATCCCCTCAATACCCCGATGAACCCTCTCGCGAATAGTATAAACCAAAGCTGGTGCATGTGTAGCCAAGCTAGTGAAATGGACAGCATACTCCGAGACAGTCATAGCACCCTGGCGCAAATGCTCAAACTCTGCGCGCCATGCATCCCTAAGGCTCTGAGGAACATACTCTCTCGGGAATATATCTGAAAACTGAGTCCAAGTCAGGGAAGATGCCTCATCCGGACTGTCTAACTCATAAGTATGCCACCACTCATAGACGACTCCTTAAAGCTGGAAGATAGTGAAGTAAACCCCGCTCAATCCTGATGTATCTATGGTATGGAAGATACGGTGGCACTCATCTAGAAATCCTAGAGCATCATCTGATGCTAGACCACTGAATACAGGAGGCTTGTACTTCTTGAACCTCTCAAGCCGCAGCTGCTCATCCTCGAAAGCCGCTGTCCTGTCCTCGGGATGATCTGGGACTACAGGTTGTACAGGAATAATCTTGGGACCTGATCAACATGCACTTGCTGCTCAGGACTGTGGGTGGCGGGAGTCTATGCTCCTCCCCCCGCCTGAGATGTGGCTGCAGCAAGGGGAAGAACCTTGCCTAAGCCAGAGAGGTATACATGCTCATGAACTGTGCAAGAGTCTCTTAGAGAGCTGGAGTAGTAGTAGCAGTAGGCGTATCAGGTGCCTGGACTCCGGCTGGAACTGCTGGTGGCCCTTCGGTAGCAGCTCACACGGGTGCTTTAACTGCACTACGTGCGCGGCCTCGACCTCTACCCCGACCCCGACCTTTGACGGCTTTAGTAGGGGGTACGGATGCCTGATCATCTCTGGTAGCATGTGTCCTTACCATATGTGAGAGAATATAAGACAGAAGTTTAGAATTATGATATCAAAAATCTCGCACGACAAGGAAATCAAATGAAGTAGAATTTTCCTAACAGTTACATAGCCTCTTGTAGATAAGTATAGACGTCTCCGTACCGATCCGCAAGACTCTAATAAACCAGCTTGTGATTCACGACTCCTATGAACGTAGAGATCTGATACCAACTTTTCACGGCCCAAGTTCGCCCTCCGTGAATTGTCGTAATGGCACTTAGTCTCTATGACTAGGTAAGCCTAACAATTGTGGAAAAAGAAATAAAATGCGGAAAAACTAATAAAAACTGAAGATAAGCAAACATAGATACGTTTAAGATACCGCTCTACATATACTAATACAAGATCTCAAAAAATGAACAACTTCCCAAAACCTGGAATCTCATGAAATCACAAGCTAAGGATACTACATAGTGCGCTAACTCCAGAATGTCTAAAACAAAGTAATACAGAAGGGCTATAACTATAAGAGAAAATAGAAAGGGACTCCTCGGTCTGCGGACGCGGCAGATATACTTTGAAGTCTCTAAAGGATCGCCTCGCCTCAAGGATGGTAGGGTTGAGCTGAAGAACCTGGATCTGCACATGAAAAACATGCGCAGAAAGGTCACGAGTACACCACAACGGTACTTAGTAAATGTCAAGCCTAACCTCGGTCGAGTAGTGACGAGGAAGGTCAGGGCCCTACTGATTATAGCTGAAAAACAAGGTAAAACAGTATATAATGCGACAATATAATTAAATTCTAACAGTATGAAGTAACACAGGATAATAAGAGTAGAAACAACTACAACAGAGACAAAATAATCACAAAAGGAATACAGCTCAACACAGAGATAACAACTAGGGATCTCCCAGGATACCGTCTTGTAATCCCAAATATAAATACTCGAGCATCTCTCAATATCCCGATGATCTCTTAGTATCCTCAATATGTGTGCTGGGGATCTCTCGGTATCCCGAGGATCTCTTAGTATCCTCAGTATATGTGCTGGGGATCTCTCGGTATCCCGAGGATCTCTTAGTATCCTCAATATATGTGCTGGGGATCTCTTGTTATACCGTACTATAGTCCAAATCAATATATGTTCACGGTGATCTACCAGAATACAAATCCAGAGTTCCAAAGTAAACATACAGAGGGATCTCCTGAGATACCATCTCGTAGTCCCAAAGTAAAGATACAGCAGCAACACGAAGAATATTCAATTAAATCCAAATTTCATACCAAGGTAAACTGGTATTTCTAACCTAGTATGCTGCACAGAGTTCAAATAAAGCAATTTGAGAAAGTAAAGCAATTAAGTCAATTAGACATGCTCCCCTAAACTAACAGTAGGCTTAAATTGCTAATATAAACAAGAAAGGAAACACAATTATAGTTACTTAATGAAAACAGATTTTCAACAATTAGCACAAGTACACACTCGTCACCTCACGTACAAGGCATTTCAAATATCAGCAATACCAAATCGTAAGGGGAGTTCCCCCACACAAGGTTAAGCAAGCCAGTTACCTCGAACCGACTCAAAATCAACCCGAAACCACGCTCTTTCCACGAGTACTCGACTCCAAATGGCCCAAATCTATTCAAATAAATTGCATAATGTAAATATAACTTCAAGTAACTGATTCCACTAATTAATTCGAAGCTAACACGCAAAATTAAGATAATTGCTCAAGAAGCCCCCCGGGTCCATGTCTCGGAATCGGGTAAAAGTTATGGATTATGAACCCTCATTCACGCACGAGTCTAACCATGCCAAAATTATCTAAATCCGATGTCTAATCCCCAATCAAAACTAGATAATTAGGTCTAAGAACTTTTCCAAATTTTCCCCCAATTTCTTACCCCAAATCTGAAATTAGATGATGAATTCATGTTTAGATTAATGGGTTATAAGCAAAAAGGAGTTAAGAATTATTACTCGCAAACTCCCTCCAAAAATCTCTCCAAAGTTCGTCTCCTATCGAGCTCCCAATTCAATTTTGTGATATGAACTCAAAACCCTCGATTTTGAACTTTATGTTCTGCCCAGACGCAGCCTTAATCACTATCACAGAAGCTTCCACGCGATCGCGAAGAGCAACTTCGCTGGCTCTCAGATTTACTCTACGCGAATGCGATACTCCTTATATTAATGCGATGCTTCCGCTGCTCAACTCTACGCGATCGCGTAGAGCAACTTCCACTCCCCAACTGCCTCATTTCTTCCTCTTCGCAAACGCGGCGTAGCCCACGCGTTCGCGATTCAACTTCCCCCAATACTACGCGTTCGCACTCCTCTTCTCGCGATTGCGTAGAACAAAAATCCCCTTTGCCTCATCTAAGCCTTCGCTATTGCAAGCCTCCCCACGCGATCACGATGAAGAAAAGTCTGCAACAAATACCAGCAAAAATCTTATCCTTCTCCAAGTCCAAAAATGGTCTGTTGAGCATCCGAAACACACCCAAGGCCCCCAGAACCTTAACCAATCATTCAAACCAATCCTAATATATCATTCAAACTTGTTCCAACCTTCAGAATGTTCAAAACAACATCAAAACACCAATTTAGCATCAGACTCAAGCCTAAGAACTCCAAAAACTCTCAAATTACGCTTTTGATCAAAAAGTCTATCAAACCTTATCCGAATGACCTGAATTTTCGCAAGCACATCACATTCAACACTACACAGCTACTCCAACTTCCGAAATTCCATTCCAACCCTGATATCAAAATCTCATGATCGAACCGAAAACTTCAAAAATTCAACTTTCGGCATTTCAAGCCTAAATAAGCTACGGACCTCCAAAACACAATCTGAACACGCCCTTAAGCCCAGAATCACCCAACGGGGCTAACGGAACCAAGAGAATTCCATTTTGAGGCTGTCTTCACACTACTCCAACTACGGTCCAAATTTCTAAATCTTAAGCTCTCCTTTAGGGACTAAGTGTTCCAAAACACTCCGAAACTCAAAACAACTCATCCCGGCAAATCACAATAGAAGAAACAAACACAGGGAAAGCAGTTAATAGGGGATTGGGGCATTAATTCTTAAAATTACCGGTCGGGTCGTTACAAAAACATGCTTAACTTGAACTTTATTTAATAAGATAGAAATTACCAGAGCGTCGTTGTGCGGCTAAGAAATGCCTTATGCCTCTTCATCATTGAATGATAAGGAGCCTTCAGGCACATAATCTCGGGTTCGTTTTCCCTAGTGATTGACACCTTAGTGAGTTTTAATATGGGTCCCTGTGGAATATCGACCCCACCAACGATAATATGAATGACATGCTGGGGTTCCTCCTATTCATTTTTCCTATTGGCATCCTTTTCTCTGAAATGATTCTCAGCTCAATCGCTGAGGAATTATTAAAGGTGACCTTGATTGAATAGATGGGCTACCTCTTCCCTCAGTTGCCTTCAAATCTTCGGTTTTGTGACCATGCGTGCCATGATACTTGCACATCAAATTTGGGTTTCGTTGGGAAGGATCGGTTTTTATGGGCCTGCGCCACCTAGTATATTTGATCCTTGCAATTGCTGATACAGTGTCCGATGTGTCGATGCTAAAGTTATACCCTAATAATTGAGGTGCCTCCACGGGATTGGCATGCTTATAAAAACCACTTTTCCTCATAAGTCCCCCAGGATTCTACCCTCGATCATTTCTTCGATCCTTCCGGGAAGGATTGTGTTCTGAACCATTGTTCCTTCGATTTACGGTATATGGTTGATATCTTTCACTGTTCGACCTTGGCTCCCTATCGACGTCTCTCTAGGTTTTAACTGCCAACCTATTTGGGTGTATTGAACCGGAAGGGGCTCCTAATTGGTCGTCCTGGACCCTGATCTTCGATTGATATCGATTGTGCACATCTGCCTAACTTACAGCTAGATACTCGACAAAATTTTGTTTCAACTATCGTGATGCTATCGAACTCCGCCTGTTCAACCCTTGGGTGAAATCTTGAATGTCCCAGTCATCTGTGACCGGTGGCAACTCCATGCATTCAATTTGAAATCGGGATACAGACTCCCTCGGCATTTCGTTATCCCTTTATCTTATCTTGAAAATGTTCGTTTTTCTTGTTGCGACCTTTATGGCCCCGACGTGTGCCTTTATGAAAGAACCTGCTAATATGGCAAATGAGTCGATGGAATTTGGTGGCAGGTTGTGATACCAAATCATTGCTCCTTTTGACAAAGTTTCTCCCAATTGTTTTCAACAAAACGGACTCGATCTCATCATCTTCTAAGTCATTTTCCTTTATTCTGCAGGTGTATGAAGTGACGTGTTCATTAGGATCGATGGTCCTATTGTATTTAGGTATATTCGACATACGAAACTTCTTAGGAATGGGCTTCGGAGCCACAGTCTGAGGAAAAGGCTTCTGCATGAACTTTTGTGAATCCAAACCTTTTTGGATCGAGGGTGCCCCCGGTATTTGATCAACTCGGGAGTTGTATGTTTCCACTTTTTAATCATTATCTTCGATTTTATTCTCCCGCAACTCAATTATTTTGGTGAGCTCCTCGAGCATTTTCATTATTGCAGGATCAATCCTTGATTTGTTACCATTTGACCTTTCTGGCACTAGCTTAGTACAGTGAGTGATTTCTAGCTCGACTACACTTGGAGTCCTATGTTGATTTTGCAATTGAGCAATAACGACCTGCGGAGCCTGTAGCATCTCGAATATTATCTGAAGGCTAACTCCGTCGTCTTCTTTGCCCTGTGTACCTTGGCCACCAAATCGGCCTTCCCTGCATACACTCCCTTCGAGGTCCGCACCTAGGTTCGTATTTAGAGCAACGTGTAAATTGATATCGACTGGTTCCGCGACCGATACTCCCCTAAGATTAGCCTGTGGCACCCGGGCTCCTGGAGCAATTACATTGTCGTTTTCCCTGTGAAATCCGAGACCATCATCACCATGTAAGGGTGCGTTTTGTGTGTTTGACATGCTTTAACCTGAGAGAAAAAATACTTAACAAGAACAAGTGTGAAATAATGTGTGTTATCAGAATCAACATTGAAACAATCATTATTATCCTTAGCCCTACGGTGGGCGCCAAGCTGTTTACTCTAAAATTCGAGTAACAATTAAACTTGTATTGCGATTTTAAGGATATGTGATTTAATTCATTGTCAATTGATAAACAAGGAATTAAATAGATAAGTTAAAGAATAAAGTAAATCAAAATAGTGTAAGCTAAACCTCGACCTCAACCTGTGACAGTCTTGAGGTATGAAGATGGGAAAAACAAATAATAAAACAACTCTGATAAACAGCAAGCGAAGTAGCAAAAGAATAACGTGCGTATATTTTCTTATCAGTGAACAATGTATTTTACAAGTGAATGAGATCCCCCTTTATATAATAGGGTAGTTCTAAAAAAGGTACACTTCTAATTATAGTAGGAAATCATATTTGACAACTGTTTAACTGCTGAAGATCAATCCATTCAGAAATTTACGTCGTGATCTCCAGCCCGTTGTAGAGTATCTCGCTCTTTCTATTACTGAATCATTCCGGCTTCATCTCGAAGCACACCTTCTTCTGACCTCGGTAAGTGTTGTTGACCTCGACCTTGGAAAGTAACGTCGACCCCGTACTCAACGTCCTAGTCTTCCGAAGTGGCATCACTTTTTCTATCGAGGGACGAAATCGCATAGCCTAGATTTTCACCATATACAATTTTATTTTACAGACTTTGTAATAATTTTTTAATTGAACACTTTTTGTATAAACATGTTTTTTCATATGTTACAACTAGGTGTTAAATGTGAAATAGACACCCTTCATCCGATTTACCATGATCGATTAAAATTAAGTATTTTCTCTTTCATGATGACAAAAATGATGTCCTAAAACATGGTGGAACAGATGTTGACATTAAGTGGGGCATAAGTAAATGCATTATTAGAGAAAGCCCAGATATGCATGAGAATGATTAGAGTCTTGATGTCCCTAGGCAAGCATATTAGCAAATTCAATACCATTTCATCAAATAGAGAGCAGCTATAACCTCCTAATAATTGTTTTTTCATTAAGTGATAGAGGATTAATGATTACCTACGCACCTAATAAAAAATGATAGGATCCACAAATGCATAATTATATCATCGATTATTTTTATGTGTGGCCATTGCCATTGATATCTATCAATTAAAAGTTACCCAAATACAAAAAGTTTATAAACGTCGGCGAGTAAAAGCAATTTGTTCCGTATAATTTAACTTGTAAATCACCATCAACACTATTTAAATAAAGTTACTTGTAATTACATTTTAAATTATGTTAAACTCGTGTGGGAATTCAAGAATTGTTGAAGGTAGAAAGAGTTGTAGAAATATTATATGTCATACCATACATTATGGAATTGAAGGGTGAAACCTAATGCAAAGCAAAAGGACCTTTTTGAACACTATGCGCTTTTCCAACTTCAATTCAAATGTGCTAAAGTACTAATTCTCGAGCATGTGTCACAATTTAAAATCTCTCCATAAGAGTCGTGATGGTACCTAGTCCTTAAAATGGGGTAAGTCTATCACATGATGAAATCAAATAGACTATAACAACTTAAATATTAAATAAAAGCTGAAAATGCCATAACATAAACGTAAAGTGAATACAACAGTCAATATCCCAAAATCAGATAATATTGAGTCATAAGCTCTACTAGGAGTACATAATAGGTCTCAAAATGTACATCACTGTTTGGAATGCATAAACAGTAATAAAGCAACTAAAGAGGGTGACTTCAAGGCATGTGAGCAGAACAACAGGTATACCTTGAAGTCTCCAACAGCTCGACACTACTTCCTAATGACCCACACGATCTGAGGTACCTAGATCTGCATAAAGAATATGCAAAAGTATAGTATGAGTACACCACAATCGGTAACTAGTAAGTACCAAGACTAACCTCCGTGGAATAGTGATGAGGTTCAAGTTAAGACACTTACTAGTCAAATAACCGGCATAAGATATCAATATAAAGCTACCAACAGAAAACATAACAAAATAAATATCAACCAAGAGTGGGGCATGTGATGACAGGGAATAATCGACCAACAACTCATAAAAATATAAGGTGAAGTCATTTAAGGAAAATAAGGATATGTTCAAAACATCCACCCGTTCCAACACATGAATAACATCAAGAATCACCATGAAATACCATTTAACATTATCAACAAGTCCCCTTTATGTCGTCGTGTGAGCTTCACATTGAAATACTTTTTCTTATATAGCTACACGCGCATAAGTCTCATTATTTCGTCGCATGCACTTTAATAAACACCACCCTTATTCCACCATATGGGCAACTTCCCATCTTTATCCTCCACACAACAACAATCAATCAACACAACAAGACCACATGTACCACAGTATCATAAAAACAATAATATCCCAAAGCCACATCAGGATATAGCTCACGGCTCAACAACAAATGCACAATAACATGACAACAACATAAAACTACAGGGAATAAACAATAAAGCATGTTCATATATGAAACAACCTTAATTCAAGGCATACTAATAGCCTAAGATCTAACCAGGTCATAAAATCACACATATGTACGTGTAAACACTCGTCACCTCATTTATACGTCGTTTCACATAGCACAAATAATGCAATTTAGAAAAAAATCCTAAGGGGTAATTCTCCCACACAAAGTTAGGCAAGATATTTACCTCAAATAAGCTAAGTCAATATTCTAAGAAGCTCTTTCTGTATGAATCAACCTCCGGACGGCTCGAATTCAGCCAAAATAACTTAATATATTAATAAAAGCCAGAGGAAACAAGCCAAAATAATAAAGCTAAGATCTTGATTCAATTATGCAAAGTCAACCAAAATAGTCAACCTTAGGCCCGCATACCGAAACCCATCAAAACTTACAAATTCTGAATATTTATTCCAATACGAGTCCAAACATATGTGTTTCATCCAAATCCGATCTCAAATCAACCCTCAAATCATCAATTTTACGTTAGAAAGGTTTTTACAAAAATTCCCAATGTCTTCACTTAGATTTATCAATCAATTGCTATAATCAAGGTTGGAATCATGAATAATAAATAAATCCGAGTTAGAAATACTTATCCCAATCCAAATCTTGAAAATTTCCTCTAAAATTTCCCGAATCCGAGCTCTAGATCTCAAAATGTGATAAAATAACTAAAACCCTTGAAAATATAATACTTACGGTCTGCCCAGGCATACCTTTCGCGATGGCGAGACCAACTTTGCGATCGTGAAGCACAAACAAATGCGGACTCAGAAAAACACAATGCGAACGCGATGCACACCATTGCTAAGCCTACGCGAATGCGGTCCTCCACACGCGATCATAAAGGCTAAAAGCCTGACGCCCCAACCGGCCTTCCCTTCTATGCTAGCGTGTCTCCTATCTCGCGATCGCGAAGGCCACTATCTCCCTAAGCTCCGCGATATGCAACCACCGCATCCGTATAGAACAAGCCCATCATGCCACCAAAATTCCTTTCGTGAATGCGATTGCCTTGTCGCGATTGCGATGAAGGAAACCAGAAACCAGTATCAGATGTCCAAAACAAGAGAAAATGGTCTGAAACCCATCTGAAACACACTCGAGGCCCTTGGGACCCTGTCCAATCACACTCACCAAATCCTAAAACATAACACGGACCTACTCAAAGCATCAAATCACACAAAACAACATCAATACCACGAATCACACCTCAATTTAAGCCTAAAGAATTAATCCAAATATCTAAATTCAAAACTTACGTTGAACACGGCTAAATAACTCGGAATGACTTCAAATTTTGCATGCAAGTTCCAAATGACACAACGAACCTATTCCAACTCCCAGAAACACAATTTGAACCCAATATCATCAAAGTCAACTCTCGATCAAATCTATCAACCTTCCAAACCTTTAACTTTCCAACTTCCGCCAAATAGAACCAAATCAACCTATGGACCTCCAAATTCAAACATACACCTAAGTCTAGAATCACTATATGAACCTATTGTAACCATCAGAACACCATTCTAGGGTCATCTACACAAAAGTCAAACTCAAGTCAACTCTTACAACTTAAGCCTCCAACTAAAGGACTAAGTATTCAAATTCAATCCAAAACTCCCCTGAAACCAATCTAACCAACCCGACAAGTGACATAATCACACATAAACGTACGAGGAGCTTTAAAAGGGAAAATGGGACTAAGATACTCAAAACGGACGGATCGTTACATTCTCCCCCTCATAAATAAATGTTCGTCCTCGAACGAGTATAAAGACATACCTGAAGTGCCAAAAATGTGAGGATATCAGATCCACATATCATGCTTGGTCTCCCAAGTCACCTCCTTGACCGGTTGACCTCTCCACTAAACATTCACCGATGCAATATTCTTTGACCTCAACTTTCGGACTTGCCTGTCTAAAATAGCTACCAGCTCCTCCACATAGGTTAAATCCTTGTCCAATTGCACTAAGCCAAAATCTAACACATATGACATATCATCATAGTACTTCCGGAGCATAGAAATATGGAATACCAGAATCTCAAAAGGACCAATATACCTAAAGCTCAACTTGTCCTTCTTCTCGAACCTCATCACACCCTTCATGAACCTCTAAATGGAACCCTCTTACCCATCATGAACGCCATATTATGAGCCATCCTATCATTATAACTCTTTTGTCTGGACTGTATTGTACAAAGCCACTCCTGAATTAACTTTACCTTCTCTAAAGCATCACAAATCAACTGGAGAACGTCATCGCATCCCATATAAGGCCTTATAAAGACCCATTTGGATGCTCGACTGATAGCTTTTGTTGTAGGCGAACTCTACTAGCAGTAGAAACTGATCCCACTGACCCCCAAAATCAATGATACGGGCTCGTAACATGTCCTCTAAGATCTGAATAGTGCACTCGGCTTGCCCATCCATCTGGGGATGAAATGTTGTACTCAACTCGACCTGTGTTCCCAACTCATGTTGTATGACACTCCAAAAATATGATGTGAACTATGTGTATCGATCCGAGATAATAGACACGGGCACACCACGAAAGAGAATAATATCCCGAATATAAATTCGAGCCAGCTGCTCTAAAGAGCAGGTTGTCATGGCTGGAATAAAGTGTGCATACTTGGTTTGTCTGTCCACAACAACCCACACTGCATCAAATCTACTCAAGGTCTGTGGAAGCCCAACTAAAAAATCCATAGTGATGCACTCCCACTTCTACTCCGGAATATCTAGCCTCTAAAGAAAACCACCAGATCTCTAATGCTCATACTTAACCTGATGATAGTTCAAACACTAAGCCACATACTCCACAAAATCTTTCTTCATTCTTCTCCAACATTAGTGTTGCTTTAAATCATGGTACATCTTCGTGTCGCCATGGTGAATGGAATACTGCAAACTATGGGCCTCCTTAAGAATCAGCTCCCGCCACCAAACCACATTGGGCACACAAATCTGGACCTAGAGTCTCAATGTCCCATCATCACCAATGGTCACCTCCTTGGCATCACTTTGATGCACCGTGTCCTTAAGGACAAGCAAGTGAGGATCATCATAATGATGTGACTTGGTGCGCTCAAACAAAGACAACCGTGAAACCACACAAGCAAGAACCCTACTAGGTCACGAAACATCCAACCTTATGAATCTGTTGGCCAAATCCTGAACATCCAAACCTTACGGTTTCTCCCAACTTGACATAAAAGCAAGACTACCATGCTCTCAACCTTCCTATTCAAAGCGTCGGCCACCACATTGGCCTTCCCGGGATGATAAAGAATGGTGATATAATAGTCCTTTAGTAGCTCTAACCATCTCTATTGCCTCAAGTTCAGATCATTCTGCTTGAATAATTGCTGAAGACTCTTGTGATCCATGAACACTTCACAACAAACACCGTAAAGATAGTGCCTCCAGATCTTAAGCGCGTGAACAATGGTTGCCAACTCTAAATCGTGTACTGGTAGTTCTTCTCATGGCGCTTCAATTGAAATGAAGCATAAGCAATCACTCTACCCTCCTGCATCAACACACACCCAATACCAATCTTTGAAGCATCATAGTATATTGTATAAGAAACCGATCCTAAAGGCAAAACCAAAACTGGAGATGTAGTCAAGGTAGTCATGCACTTCTAAAAGCTCCCCTGACACTCTTCAGACCATCTGAATAGGGCACCCATCTAAGTCAATATAGTCAAAAGAGCTATAATAGACAAGAACTTCTACGAAACGGCGATACTACCCAACCAAACCTAGAAAACTTTGGATCTCAGTAGCGATAGAAGGCCTGGTCCAACACTAAATTGCCTCAATCATCTTCGAATCCATCTTAATCCCCTCACTGGACACCACGTGGCCCAAGAATGCCACCAAGATAACCTAAACTCAGACTTGGAGAGTTTAGCATATAGCTTCTTCTCCCTCAAGGTCTGGCACACCATCCTCAAGTGTTGTTCATGCTCCTCTCGACTGCAAGAATACACCAATATATCATCAATGAACACGATGAAGAAGGAATCAAGATATGACTGAAACACGTTGTTCATCAAGTTCATGAAAGTTGTTGAGGAATTGGTCAGTCTAAAAGAATCACCAGAAACTCATAATGACCATAGCGGGTCTTGAAAGCCGTCTTCGAAATATCTGAAGCCTGGATCTTCAACTGATGGTACCCCGATCTCAAGTCAATCTTTGAGAATATCCTAGCACCATGAAGTTGACCAAATAAATCATCAATATGTGGTAGTGAATGTTTGTTCTTGACGGTAACCTTATTCAACTGCTTGTAGTCAATGCACATCCTTATAGACTTGTGCTTCTTCTTCACAAATAAAATTGAAGCACACCAAGCTAAGACACTCGGTCTGATGAAACCCTTATCAAGTAACTCCTGAAGCTGCTCCTTTAATTCCTTCAACTCTACTGGTGCCATGCGATTTGGTGGAATAGAGATAAGATGAGTGCCCGACACTAGATCAATACCAAAATCAATATCCATGCCAGGTAAGTCTGCTAGAAACACATATAGGAACTCATTCACTATAGGAACTGACTCAACGGTATGAGTATTAGCACTAACACCCTTCATGAAGGATAAGTATGCCAAGCACCCCTTCTCAACCATCCATTGTGCCTTCAGAAAGGACACTACTTTACTAGGAACATGACCCAATGAACTCTCCACTCTAACCTCGAAAACCCCGACATATCCAATGTCACAGTCTTAGCATGACAATCGAGAATAGTGTGATATGGTGACAACTAATCCATGCACAAAACATATTAAAATCCATCATATTGAGTAATATAAGAACAAACCTAGTCTCATAGCCCTCAATAGTGACCAAACAAGAATGATAGACCCGGTCTACCACAGTATAATCCCAACGGGTGTAGACTCATAAATAGGAGTACTCAAAGAATCATAAGACATATCTAAATACGAAGTAAAATAGGATGACACATATGAATAAGTAGAAATCGGATCAAACAGTACCGATGCATTTCAATGACATACAGGAATAATACCTGTAATGATAGCATCTGATGCAACTATCTCAGTCCTACTAGAAAAAGCATAACAACAGGCCTGGCCTCCCCCTCTAGGACATCCTCTACCCACCTGTCTTTCACCCCTAGTTGGTTGTGCAGGTATAGTAGCAACTAGAGTAGAAACCATAGCCTGAGTACCCTGCGGGGGTTCACCCCTCCAAAGTTTGGGATAATCCCTCACCATATATCTATTATTACCACACTCGAAACAACCTCTCTATGGGGGTAGCTGTTGGTACTGAGTCTGACCCGAATGGCTAGAATAACCGTTATAAGAAACACATGCAAAAGGTACATTGAAAGATGGTTGTCCAATATGAGTACCCTGAGGTCCCAAACTAACTGGAGCATTATGAGTAACCTAAAGTGCGGACTGAACTAGTCAACTAACAAAGCCTCTACCATGGCAAACTGAAATTGTAGAACAAGAACCACTAAACCCTCCAAAATCTCGAGGCCTCTTGGCCACCCTATCCCCTCTCTCCTGGTCGAGTATAAGCTCCAACCACCTAGAGAGCTCCATAACTTGATGGAATGGAGTCTAAGTCTCTAACTCCCATGCCATCCCAAATCTGACGCTATAACCGAGTCCCTCAATAAAGTTACTCACCATCTCTCTACAGGTGAAAACCAAAGCAAGTGCATGACGAGATAACTCAGTAAACCTCATAGCATACTCGGACATAGTCATACTTCTCTGACGCGAATGCTCGAACTCGGTGCGCAATGCATCCTTGAGAGTCTATGGAACGAACTCCCTTAAGAAGAGATCAATGAACTGGGACTAAGTAAGTGGTGTTGTGCCAACTGTCCTACTCTCCTCATAAGTCTTCCCCAATTTATATGTTGGCCCAGTCAACTGGAAAGTAGCGAGGTCGACCCCGCCTAACTCCACCATGCCCATACTGCATAGAATACAGTGACTCTAGTCTAGGAAACTCTGTGCATCCTCAGAAGCTTTGCCACTAGTGAGGAGGATGACACTTCTGGTACCTCTCTAACCTCTTCTACTCCTCCTGCGATGCAATTGGCCTAATCTCTGGATGAATAATAATCGCAGG
This sequence comes from Nicotiana sylvestris, assembly GCF_000393655.2. NCBI lineage: Eukaryota > Viridiplantae > Streptophyta > Magnoliopsida > Solanales > Solanaceae > Nicotiana > Nicotiana sylvestris. Next base: position 84,837,107 of record NC_091061.1, read on the forward strand.
CTGCATCGGCATGACATCTAGAGCTTGATCAACATGAGCCCGCTGCTTAGGAGTGTGGGCGGCGGGAGTCTGAGCTCCTCCCCCAGCCTGAGAAGCAGCTGGTGCAACCGAGATCAACTCTGCTTGAGCCAAGGTAAACATGTTCAGAAATATGCCAAAGTCTACTGAAGTCCAGGGGTAGCAATAGGCGCCTCGGGTAGCAATAGGTGCTTGCTCCTCAATTAGAGCTACTAGTGGCTCCTTAATTGCGGCTCTAACATGGCCCCACACTGCGACACATGCCCCGCTCTACCTCTACCTCTGCCTCTAGCAATACTAGCACTGAGGGCAGCATCCTTAGTAATTGAAGCTCGTGTCCTCATACTCTGTGAGAGAATAGAAAGACAAAGGCTCAAACTCCAAATTAATAAATTCGCATGAAAGGAATGAAAGAAGTAAAATTTTATAATAGTTTCGTAGCTTCTCGTAGATAAGTACAAACGTCTCCCTACCGATCTTAAAGACTATATTAAACTTGCTTATAATCATAAACATATGAACTTAGAGCACTGATACCAACTTGTCACGATCCAACATTCCACCTAAAGGGTCGTGATGGCATGTAGTTCCTAACACTAGGTATGTCTATCACAAGATGAGATCAAACAAAATAAACAACTTAAATATTAAATAAAAGCTAAAATTTCCATAACATAGATATAAAGTGAACACAACAGTCAAAATCCCAAATCTGATAATACTGAGTCATAAGCTCTACAAGGAATACATAATAGGTGTCAAAATATGCATCATTGTTTGGAAAATATCAATATAAAACTTACAACAAAAAATATAACAGTATCAATATTATCCAAGAGTGGGGTATGTGATAACAGGGAAAAATTGACCAACAACTCATAAAAACATAAAGTGAAGTCAATTAAGGAAAACAAGAATATGTGCAAAACATCAATCCGTTCCAACACATGAATAATATCAAGAATCACCCCAAAATACTACTTAACATCATCAAGAAGCAACCCTTATGTCTCCGCGTGAGCTTCACAATAAAATATTTTCCACTATGTAGCTACATACACATAAGCTCTCTTATCTCGCCGCATGCGCATCAATAAACACTACAATTATGCCGCCGCATGCGCATCTCTCCACCTTTATACTCTACACGGAAATATTCAACCCGCGCAACAAGCCCACATGTGCCACACTATCACAAAAACAAAAATATCCCAAAGCCATATCAAGATATAACCCACGACTCAATAACAAATGCATAATAACATAACAACATAAACGTGTGTGGAATAAACAATAAAGCATGTTCAATTCATATAGCAAAATAACTCCAAATCAAGGTATATTAATAGCATAAAGTTTAACCTGGTCACAAAATCACACATACATCCGTTTACACACTCGTCACATCATGTACATGTTGTTTCACATAGCACAAATAATGCAATTTAGGCCAAATTCTAAGGGGATAATTCCCCCACACAAAGTTAGGCAATGTACTTACCTCAAACAAGCTAAGTCAATACTCAAAGAATCTTTTTCCACGTGAATTAACCTCTAGACGGCTCGAACTAGTCAAAAAAACTTAATAATATCAACAAAAGCCAAAGGAAACAACCTCAAACAATAAAGTTAATTAAGATCTTGCTTCGATTATGCAAAGTCAACCCAAAAAGTCAATGACAGGCTCGTACCACGGAACCTGTCAAAACTAACAAATTCCAAATATCTATTCCAATACGAGTTCAAATATATGTGTTTCATCCAAATCCGATCTCAAACCGACCTTCAAATCATCAACTTTTTCTTTAGAAAAGTTTTTATAAAGTCCCCAGTTTCTTCATTTGGATTCATCAATCAATCGTTAAAATCAAGGTTGGAATCATGAATGATAGACAAATTCGATTAAAAATGACTTACCCCAACAAAATCGCCCAAACTCAAGCTATAGATCTCAAAATGTGATAGAGTAAATAAAACACTCGAAAATAGAATACTTAAACTCTGTCCAGGCATACCCTTCGCGATCGCAGGACCAACTTCGTGATCGCGAAGCACAACCAAAAATAAAACACGAACGCGAGTTCCTGGTTGCGAACGCGATGCACACCACCATTGAGCCTACACGAACGCGGTCCTCCACACGCGATCGCGAAGGCTAAAAGCATGACGCCCCAACTAGCCTTCCCTTTTATGCGAATGTGTTTCCCATCTCACGATCACGAAGGCCACTGCCTCCCCCAAGCTCTGCGAACATGACCACCCCATTGCGACCCGTAGAACAAATCCCTCCTGCCAACAAAATGCCCTTTGGGAACGCGATTGCCTTATCGTGATTGTGATGAAGGTAACCAGACAGTAGTATCAGCAGTTCAAAACAAGAGAAAATTGATTGAAACCCATCAGAAACACACTCGAGGCCCCCGGGACCCTTCCAATTACACCGACCAAATCTCAAAACATAACACGGACTTACTCGAGCCTAAAATCATACAAAACAATATTAAAACCACGAATCGTACCACAATTCAAGCCTAAGGAACTAATCCAAATTTCCAAATTCAAAACTTACATCGAACATGCCTAAACAACTTAGAATGACCTCAATTTTTGCATGCAAGTCCAAATTAATACAACAGACTTATTCCAACTCCCAGAACCATAATTTGAACCTAATATTATAAAAGTTAACTTTCGGTCAAACCTATCAACCTTTCAAACCTTCAACTTTCCAACTTTTACCAAATAGAAGCAAATCAACCTTGGAACCTCCAAATCCGAACATACGCCTAAGTCCAAAATCACCATACGAACCATTTGAAACCATCAAAATACCATTCCGGGATTATCTACACAAAAGCCAAAATCTGGTCAACTCTTACTACATAAGCCTCCAACCAAGGTACTAAGCGTCCCAATTTAATCCAAAACTCCCCCGAAACCAGACGAGCCACCCTGGCAAGTCACATAATCACATATATACATACGAGGAGCTTCAAAAGGAAAAAAAGGGCTAAGATATTCAAAACGATCGGTCGGGTCATACAGCATGCCAGTATTATCATAATATTTTGTTTATCGCATGTTTTATCTCAAACAATAGTAAAAACAAAAGTACCTTTTGGATGAGCACTAAAATTTTGAACTACATTACATTACTTCCATGGTAATGAATAGTTAACTAAAGTTGTTGACCGTAACAAATAATTGATGCATTAAGATGTTTCTGAAGCATGATCTCCTGTCTCCACCATTGCACCGTCCAACTTATCATTGATTATTACGGGTAGCTATATATATATTTCATGACATATTGAGCTAAGTATTATTTATTATTTCAAGCTGATTTGATATAGATCATGAAAAAGTGTTGAAAAAAATAAAATATATATTGATCATGAACAGGCGGCGAATCCAAATAAAGATACGAAAAGAAGTTACGAGGATATTCAAATGAAAATATACGAGTAAATCTTAGGTTAACTAATCGTATTCATGAAACAAAAAATGACTGTTATATTATTCAAATGAAACAAATCTTTATAGTAACAACTGAAATTAAGTCTAGCCGTACATAGAGTGATATTGATATTACTAATTGTCTAATTATTTGGATAAGACATTATTAAACAAGCTTCATCCCATGCAAAACATGTTTACTATCAATTTATAATAAGCTAAATTTAAGGTGGAGAAGTAGTTGAAAGGCACTCAAAAATTTCAGAAGTCAAAAAGAGACCTGCATATTCTCCCTCATTCTTTCCAAAAGTGCTTTTCGAAACTCCTCTCACATTAATAAATTGTGTATCTTTCTATAATTTAAATTGTTATACTACCAGACTATGTTAATATATTTGTGATAAATCAATAACTTGTGTTATTTTCAAGTTATTAATCTATTTATTGTGAACAAATTAATTACCTCTAGTTATCTCTTAGATAATCTAATATAACTTAAAAATATTTTTACAATGCCAATTATGAAAGTTAAATGTTCCTTTTCTTAATGTTGAGTAAAATGGGAACCCAAAATGATTCCACAATCACTTTTTAGTTGTATACCAAAATACAAATTGAACGTAAACAAGACATATTTTTCATGTCAGTTGTAAATTAACTAAATCCACCGTGATTTATGATGTGACAAATATACGAAATGAAATGATATGACAAATAATTTTGACGTTATAATACCAACAACTGCATCTTTCTCATACTAGTATTTATTAAATAATTGCGCGTTTCTCCTACGTGCATTGGAGTGCCCGCCGTTGAGCCATACATATAGAGAACTAATAGGGTAGCTGATTCCTTGGCGCATAATAGAAAAATAAGAAGAATGATAGAAATCAGTTCGGAAAATGCTCAGAATCCTTTCCCTTAATTGATTTAGGATCAGACTATTACATAGTTAAATTCACCCTAGAAGAAAACATGTTCAAAGCACTCCAAGGAGGACCTTGGTTCATCAATGGCTCCTACCTATCCTTACAAAGATGGTCCCCAAATTTCGTTGCCTCTGAAGCCAGACCACACATTACAGCAGTTTGGGTTCGACTACCTAACCTACCCACAGAATTCTATGATGCCCTCATCCTTCAAAAAAAATTGGTAACAAAATTGGGAAATTGGTGAAGATCGATGCATGCACCTCTGCAACTATCAGAGGCAGATATTCTAGACTATGCCTGGAAATTCCAATGGATTCCCCAGTAAGATCACACATCTATATTGGCAAGCATCGTCAAGTCATCCAGTACGAAGGGGAGCATTTTCTCTGTAAGAATTGTGGCAGACTTGGCCACACTAAAGTTAGTTGTCCATATGCAAGTTTCAATACTTCAAAGCCCCCCTCCATGGAGCAAACCACCATGCAGGCAGACATTCCACCACCTATATCCAACGTGCTTAAAGAAGAATGGCATATTGTCTCCTTCTCCAGAAGGAAGCGCTCTCCACCTCGCCAAATAAACCCCTCATCTTCTGATGATACATGTATAAAAGTTCGAATTTTTGAAGCTAATACGGGTAAGTTTTTAAAAACTCAAAATCTTAAATATATTAATAAAGCTATTTCCGGGAAACTTGGCCCCAATAAGCAATGTTTACAATCCCACATGCAAGCTTCTAACCTCAAAATCCATGAAAACACCAATCAGTTTGCAAAACTGCAAATCCAACCCACCGAATATGACAAAACCGCCTCTGGAATAGGAAAGGACTCCGAGATCGACCAATGCATGGAGGCTGATTTGGAGCCCCTTTCCCCTAGCAATGGCCACGTGGCAGACTGTCTTAATTCATCATTACCAGCCTCTCCTTTTAATGAATCACGCCTAAATGTTTTTACCTCTACTAGTCCTACTATTAAACCCCACACTCAACTAGAAACCTCTTTGGAAACCTATACCCCAAGTCAGATGCATGCACTCGAAGTAGCCACCTCACCCTCTACTGAACTTATCCCCTTACACTTGTCCAATCCCTCAGCATGCATTAGCCAAATGGCAAACCAAAATCTTTAAAGATCATTTGATATCTCCCCCAAAACCGCCTCTGGAATAGGAAAGGACTCCGAGATCGACCAATGCATGGAGGCTGATTTGGAGCCCCTTTCCCCTAGCAATGGCCCCGTGGCAGACTGTCTTAATTCATCATTACCAGCCTCTCCTTTTAATGAATCGCGCCTAAATGTTTTTACCTCTACTAGTCCTACTATTAAACCCCACACTCAACTAGAAACCTCTTTGGAAACCTATACCCCAAGTCAGATGCATGCACTCGAAGTAGCCACCTCACCCTCTATTGAACTTATCCCCTTACACTTGTCCAATCCCTCAGCATGCATTAGCCAAATGGCAAACCAAAATCTTTAAAGATCACTTGATATCTCCCCCAAATATTTTGCTAATCCTCCCACGCCTCCAACAATCTGCATGCCCATTGACTCAATCACCAACACCAAACAGCCATGAACAACCTTCCTCTTCTACTCCCCAATCCCCCCCCCCCCCTGCTACACTTCTCCTCCCCCGCCCCAGAACCACCAGCCACTATCTTGGTTGGAGAGGGGCCTCATGGGCCATGCAATCTCCTTCAACGTGATGATCAATAGCCAAGAGACTGTCCTAATAATCCAAAACCCCCAGTATCTTGCACAACTAGTTTCAGAAGGAATGCATCTCGCAATGAACTACTATGTGAACCAAACATGGCTCAATCAAATCCTTCATCCTCTAGCTCCCAATTTGAACCCCACTCTAATTCAGGAAATGCAGAACCAATGGAATCTACCTCCTCACAACCAACCACCAACAATACCTCTCCAACTTTCCAACCTCCCGTTCTTTCCACCGGAGGAGCAGACTACACTAAACCCAATATTCATGCAATGGGAAATTCAACCTCAACACAACCAACCACCACCTCAGGAGGAGCCCCCAGCCCCCATACAAGAAAATATCCCTCCCAACGATCCCCTTCCAGTGCCAAACCAGATAGTCGAGGAGGAGGAGCTAGACCTCCACCGCCACGAGCCACCAATAGAATTTGCAAGTCTAGGAGAAGTAAAAGTGTTACTATTCAGGGAAATGCAGGACAAGAAGTACATCTTCAGCTGTCTGATGGCACTGTACAAGTGCTCCATGGACATTCACCCCCCTTCCCTCCCCAAGATCCCACAGTGGGGAAGAATGTTATAATACTAGTACCCTGCCTGAGAAAGAACCTACCTCTCTCACCGCAGGAGGGGATGAATGCCCAGAACCAGTTTGTCCCTTAAATGAACTAGACCTGCTCGTATAATCTTGTTGAATGTCATAGGTGCTAATAATGACACCTTTCGTAGGCATTTTAAGGATCTAATGAATACCCATAAACCTAGTGTAGTAACCCTACTAGAGACCCGGACGGTTTCCCATGCTTCTCTCTTTAATGATCATGACTTCACCAATATGATAGAGGTTCCTGCGGAAGGACAAGCAGGAGGTTTAGTAATTGTATGGAACTTTAACTCTGTCAACGTCCATAGCTTCACTAGACAAGACCAAGCCATTCATGCAATGATTGAGGTAATCGTCATTAAAAAACTTGGCTCTTTAGTTCACTTTATGCCAGTACTTCTGTTGCCAATAGAGATAATCTTTGGAATAATCTTATTAACATCTCTAACAACTATAAAGGTCTGTGGTTGGTTGGTGGTGATTTTAATGATGTGCTTATGGACAGTGATAAGTTAGGGGGTCGTCCTATTAACACTCGTAGATCTTCCATTCTTTGAAAATATATTAGCCATTGTAATCTAATGGACTTAGGATATAAAGGCTGTAAATTCACCTGGTCGAACCATAGGAAAAGGTCCAAGGGTTTGATCATGGAACGACTTGATTGTATCTTTATTAATGATTCTTGGTTGGAATTTTTTCCCACTACCTTTGTTACCCATCTCCCTAAGACTTATTCGGACCATAACCCTCTTCTTCTAACCCTTTCAAATACCAGTAGAAATAGTGGTCCTAGACCCTTTCGTCTACAATCTTACTGGTGTAATCATCCTGATTTTATTAATATTATCAACAATAGTTGGTCTAACAATGTAATTACGGCCTCCAAAAATTTTCAAAGAAATGTCTTAGCTTGGAAAAATACTACTTTTGGAAATTTCCAAAAAAAATAAAAAAATTATCCTAGCCAGGCTAAGTGGCATCCAAGCCTCTACTCACTATCATACTAGTTCCTTCCTACACAACTTAGAAGAGCAACTCCAAAGAGAGTATAATGACATTCTTAAAATAGAGGAAGATTATTGGAAAATTAGATCTAGAATTGCTTGGCTAAACGATGGTGATGCCAATACAAAAAATTTTCATTTAAGTGCCTCCAATCGCAAACGAAAAAATCAGATTATCTTTTTCAAAGATGATCATGGTAATTGCTTAACCAAGAAGCCATCTTGAGCCATACTACCAGCTTCTTCCATAATTTGTTCACTACTTCAATGATTTCTACAAATAGGAATATTGTTCATACCAATCCTACTAACTTCTCTAACCTTAACCTATCCTCCCTAGACAATCCATTACTAAATATAGAAATTACTAATGCTCTTTACTCCTTTAAACCTTTCAAAGACCTGAGTCTGGATGGCCTTCACCCTTTTTTCTTTTAGAAATATTGCCACATTGTTGGACCATCTATCATATCTTGTTGCCATAAGGTCTTTAAAAGCTACACAATCCCTACCCCATTAAATAACACTTATGTTTGTCTCATTCCAAAATTCCCTAATGCTAATAATCTTAAGAATTTTTCGCCCCCTAGGCCTTTGTAACACTACATGCAAAATCATAACCAAAATAATTGCCAATCGCATAAGACCTTTCCTCTCCACTATCATCAGCCCCTTCCAAGCTAGCTTTATGAAAAATCGGCGGGCCAGTGATAATGCTACTATTATTCAAAAGGTTATTCACTCTATTAATAAAAAGAAGAGCAAAATTGGTAACATGATCATCAAAATAGATCTAGAAAAGCATTTGATAGAATCGAATGGGCTTTCGTTTATCAAACACTCCATTACATTAAATTCCCTCCCAAAATTACTAAACTCATTATGTCATGTATCGCCACAAGTCAAATCTCCATTATAGTAAATGGCCAAAATACTAATTATTTCTGCCCAAGCAGGGGTATTCGTCAAGGAGACCCCATGTCTCCCTATATCTTCATTCTCTGTATGGAAATGCTCTCACGTCATATTAATCTTCTTGTTGATATTCACCTTTGAGATCCCATTAAGGTTACACCAAAATGACCCTCCCTCTCTCACCTTTTTTTTTACAGATGACTTAACCCTCATGGAGAGAGTTACCAAGAAAAATTGCTCCACTATTTTAATTTGCCTCAACAATCTTTGTAATATCTCAAGGCAAAAAATTAACTACTCAAAATCTAGGGTCTACTTCTCTACCAATTGCTCAAAAAATGACATTATTTTTGCCTCAAACTACTTAGGCATCAAAAGCACCACTATTTTTTGGAAATACTTAGGGTTCCCCATTCATAATCTCCACCCCAAAAATAAGTACTTCTATTACATTCTTGACTGCTTAAGAGCAAGATTGGCTAGCTAGCAAAACAATTTTCTAAACATAGCCGGCCGGACCACCCTTGCTAAATCCACTCTAGCTAGCATTCCAAATTATGTCATGCAAATCACTATGTTACCTAGCAAGATCATTGCTCACATTGATAAAATCATCAGAAATTTTATCTGGGGTACAATTGACACTAAGAGAAAACTCCATCTCCTTAATTGGAGCATTGTTACCAGTAATAAATCTATAAGGGGGCTTGTCACGATTCGAATTTCCCACCCTCGGGAGTCGTGATGGCGCCTAATAGTGAAAGCTACGCAAGCCAACCAACTGAACTATCTACCTTATTTTCATTTTTAATCCGATAACGGTTAAGAACCAACAATTAGATAACAACAGAATTGAATAAGCAGAAGACTACATTGTAGAGATGTAATAATACTACTAATACCAAACCATAACAAATCTACCCAAGACTGGTGTCACAACTTCACATATTGTCTAGAAGTACTACAAATAAAGGTCTGAAAGAAATAAATACAATAATGTCTCTGGAAATACATGAAAGAAACATGAATAGTAGATAGAAGGGATGCGCCAAGGCCTGCGGACGCCTGCAGGACTACCTCGGATCGCCTGATGAACAAGAAAACAGCAATCTCACTGCGGTCCGAAGTCTACAACACTGGGATCTGCACAAAAGAGTGCAGAGTGTAGTATCAGCACAACCGACCTCATGTGCTGGTAAGTGCCTAGCCTAACCTCGGCGAAGTAGTGACAAGGCTAGGACCAGACTACCAAATAAACCTGTGCAATATAGCTTACAAAAATAATAGGAAGTAGATAACAATGATGGCAACAATGACCAACCAATGATGTAAATAGCAGGCCACAAGAACACCATAAATGTTTCTCACCATATAATAGATACAAGTGCAATCAATTCATCAAGTCCTTCAAATATAAATCTTTCGCCTATAAATCCTTCAAGTAATAATCTCCAAGATAATATACTTTTCAATAAATATATATCGAATATATTTCCTTTAAATAAAATATCTTTCAAATAAGCATCTTTCGAATATAATTCTTTCGAGTAAATGTCACCTTGTGACGCCTCATTCACTTAACATAAAGTAGAGTACAACTTCCAACCCAATTAGGAAATCAACAAGAAAATATGAAGTTATTTTTAGAAATCATTTGATAAAGAAGATACCCTTTTCAATTAAAGTACAATATCGAATGAATCCTTCACCTTTAATACGAGAAATCAATAAATCAAAACATAGTATAAATTCCTTTTTTTTTGTAAAGTACAACCTCAAACGGTTAAAGGAAAATTTAGTTGAGAAATCAATTGAGTTAAAAAAAATGTAACAATTGATGAAATTTGGAGTATTGAACATATAAAAAAAAGTAAAAATAGAATATCAAGAGAATTATAAAGGAATCAAAATCCAATCACTAACAAGAATAAGGGAAACAAAAGCATATTTCACTTTCTTTTCACATCTTGTTGCAGGCGTGCAACCCGATCCCATTTCATGTATCTCGTGGCAGGCGTGTCACCCGCTCCCATTTCATGTATCTCGTGGTAGGTGTACCACCCGCTCCCATTTCATTATGTCTTGTGGTAGGCGTACCACCCGCTCCTATTTCATTATATCTTGTGGTAGGCGTACCACCCGCTCCCATTTCATTATATATATGTGGTAGGCGTACCACCCGCTCCCATTTCATTATATATCTTGTGGTAGGCATATCACCCGCTCCCATTTCATTATATATCTTGTGGTAGGCGTACCACCCGCTCCCATTTCATTATATATCTTGTGGTAGGCGTACCACCCGCTCCCATTTCATTATATATCTTGTGGTAGGCGTACCACCCGCTCCCAGTTACAAGCTAACAATAATCACAAGGAATCCCGGCAAGGGAACAAGAGCAATATAAAAATAGAATATCAAGAGAATTATAAAGGAACCAAAATCCAATCAGTAACAAGAATAAGGGAAATAAAAGCATATTTCACTTTTTTCACATCTTGTTGCAGGCGTGCAACCCGATCCCATTTCATGTATCTCGTGGTAGGCGTGCCACCCGCTCCCATTTCATGTATCTCGTGGTAGGTGTACTACCTGCTCCCATTTCATTATATCTTTTGGTAGGCGTACCACCCGCTCCCATTTCATTATATCTTGTGGTAGGCGTACCACCCGCTCCCATTTCATTATATATCTTGTGGTAGGCGTACCACCCGCTCCCATTTCATTATATATCTTGTGGTAGGCGTACCACCCGCTCCCAGTTACAAGCCAACAATAATCACAAGGAATCCCGGCAAGGGAACAAGAGCAATATAACAACTTTACGGCAAGGAAACAATAATATTTCAACAACATCCCGGCAAGGGAACAATACTATCAAAACAAACATCCTGGCAAGGCAACAATAATATCAAACAAACATCCTGGCAAGGGAACAATGGTGATAATAACATATGAAGCACAATAAACCACAACGGAGTCATAACAATTATAATACAAGACTCACGGACATGCTTGACACCAACGTATAGATACTCGTCACCATGCCTATACGTCGTACTCTACAATTAACATGTAGCAATTAAGACACAACTCCTAATCCCTCAAGCTAAGGTTAGACCAAACACTTACCTCGCTTTGCAACCAATTCAAAATTCCAACAAGCCTTTGCCTCGCGAATTCGTTCGAAGCTTCAAATCTGGTCATAATAATTCAATATACTCAATATAAATCGTACGAATTAATTCCATATGAAAATACTAATTTTCCAACAAAATCCGAAATTTAACTCAAAATCGCTCGTGGGGCCCACATCTCGAATTCCGGCGAAACTTACAAAATCCGATAACCCATTCAACCACGAGTTCACCCATACAAATTTTATCAAATTCCGATAACAACTCGACCTCGAAATCTAAAATTTTCATTTTTGGAAGATTTTGCAAAAATCTTGATTTCTTCCATTTAAATCCGAATTAAACGATGAAAATAACCATGGATTTATGTAATATAAACACTTTCGGGTATAGGACACTTACTTGAGTTGAAATCGTGAAGAACAACTCAAAATCGCCCAAAATCCAAGTTTGAAACTCAAAAAAATGAAAAAAAAACGTTTTGTTCGTCCTTTAACTGCCCAGAATTTTCGGGGGCACTATTCATGCGTTTTTACTGTTCACGGGTACTGTTCATTGGTACTGTTCGTTGGTACTATTCACGGGGTACTATTTCTGCAAATATTCTGTTATTTTCCCAAGTCCGAAATCACTCCGAGACACCTCCGAAACACTCCCGAGCACTCGGGGCTCCTAACCAAACACATGCACTAACTCAACAACATCCTACAAACTTAACTGTGCGATCAAATCGCCAAACTAACATCATATACCACGAATTAAGCTTTAAAATTCAAGAATTCTTTCAAATTTCATAAAACATCAAATTTTCCATTTTGAGTCTGAAACACGTCAAACGACGTCTGTTTTCAACCAAACATTACAGAAAGTGCTTAAACCATATATAAGACCTGTACCGGACACCGGAACCAAAATACGGGCCCGATACCATCACTTTCTAATCAAATTTCATTTATATTTTCCTTAAATATTTTCAGAAAGTAATTTTACTCAAAAATTCATTTCTCGGGCCTGAGACCTCGGAATTTGATTTCGGGCATACGCCCAAGTCCCATATTTTCCTACGGACCTCCTGGGACCGTCAAATCTTGGATCCGGGTTCGTTTGCTCAAAATATTGACCGAAGTCAACTTAGTTGAGTTTTAAAGCTCTAATTCATAATTTAATCCATTTTTCATACAAAAACCTTCCAGAAAATTATACGGACTGCGCACGCAAGTTGAGCAATCATTGATCCGAGGGTCTCCTGGAAACAGCATCTCTACCCTTCGAGGTAGGGGTAAGGTCTGCGTACATATTACCCTCCCCGGACCCCACTTATGGGATTATACTGGGTCGTTGTTGTTGTTGTCTTTTCAAGTTCTTAAAACACCGAGATGATTATTTAATTTAAATATGACATTTTGGGTCATCACATTCTCTACCTCTAAAACGAACGTTCGTCCTCGAACGTATTAAGAATTATTCTCAAGTTACCAAATTGATGATTTTACTTTTACACAATTATTCGCGGTTGATCCCACATTATCGCATTCGACATAAGTCCGATAACACCATTTCAATTGAGATCATTTCCTTTATCCATATTCGTAAACTTCAAGAACAAATTTCTTACACTCCAATCATTTCTAGAAAGGTCCGATTTTTACGTTAACACGCGATATTAGTCCCGGCTGGCTATAGCAACTCGTGCCTACGCACCCATCAAATACGAGGTATTACATTCTCCCCCACTTAGGGTTATTCGTCCTTAAATAAGAAGTAGAGTCCGTCTTCAAACACATAATGTAACTTATCTCTTTCTTTGCACATCTCAATATCCCAAATTTTTCTAACTCCCAAATTTTTCAGAAATTTCGGCAGAGTCTCCCCTGTAATTGGGCCTATCCACCTATTAGAGTAACACCAAAATAACTCCTAACAATATGTCCACAACCCAACAACGCAACACAAAGTATATATCAATAACACTAATCTCTGCATTACAAATACGACATTATCACAATGATATCTTGACATAAAACGCACCATATGTATGACCATAACCACATCTCTGGTCTTAATGGTTGCTCATAATAGATTACAACATCACCAATTAACCTCATGTTAACAAAATTTTGTTTCAAACCTCCAGATTACTAACAACAAGGCATGGGATCTTATAATTACTTACCCGAAGTAATGAATCACAATTTAACACCACCTGGGCTCTCACCTTGTAGGCTAAAACTCAACAGTTACAATACAATTTTGGCAAATTATGCACAGAAATATTCATACAAGAATTTTCAAATAAGCCTAATAGGCATGACTCCCTACAAGTGCTACAACACAAATTTTAATTTCACAAAAGGAGAATTTAAACACATAAAATTTTCACCACCAGGACCTCGTCCTTATATAACATCCACCGCAGCTTGTAGCCCGATTTAAATATTTCATATCATATAAAAATGTGAGGATCTCATCCTCAACTCTGAATCACAAGTATTTTGCACATTGTGCCAACTAAAATTTTCCATTTCCTTTCTTCCTTCTTTCAAATAATTTCGGTTAAACAAAATCACAACATACAATGATCCCTCTTACCGGTAGGGCATATAATTTACAATGGAAATCAATTATTTAGAAATTAAATCAAACTCATCGAATTAATTCACAAAAGTCACTTTTAGCCTCACAACTATTTTTAATGACAAACACATAATGATAGACATGGCTATCTCCATATAATCTCCCAGCAGAAGTATTCACATATGTAGGTTTAAGAATTATGAAGCTCACTCATAAGTGGAGCACAATAGGAGAACTTTCCTCGATACTCAAAACCAAATCATGTTAAGGAAATTTTGAGTTTATAATAATTCGAGACCGTACTTATAATGATACCGTCTGGTGTAGCAACCTCAGCCATACCATAGAAAACAGATCAACGGACTGGGTCTCCACCTCTAGGAGTCTCACCTCCACCTCTAATATCCTGACCCCTACCTATGGTTGGTCATGTAAGTGGAGTAGTAACTGCAATGGGGCACGTAGCCTGAGTGCTTTGACGAAATATGTCTCTCCCAAGTCTAGGATAATTTTTCAAGATGTTCCTAGTATCTCCATTTTCATAACAACCCATCCGCAGTTCGGCTGCTCATACTAGGTCTGTACCGGATAACTTAAATAACCATTGCAAGAAATTTCATGCCACTGGTACATTAAAAGATGACTGCCCCACGCGAGTGTTGTGATTAACTTAAGCACTACGAGTATACTGAATATGTTTTCATGACCCCGTTGATACTGAAATGTAGAATTATTAAGGACGCGGGAATATCTCAAGTCTCATCATCATCCCATTCAAATCTCAGCTCTTGATCATATACAAGTTTTGGAAAATCTTTCAATACCACATAAATACATCTCAGGCCAAAATCGGTATAACACACGACCTTGCAATTTGATCGTAAATAGTGGACTCCCCTCACTTGGCACGAAGCCATATGTCACAACATCCGATAATCCACAATATTTGACCTTCACAACTCAAATAAATCAACCAGACGTCAAGGTACGTTGAACCCCAACATGATTCATTAGGTGATCTTTTGATACGTCTACATCTTCCGTCGGAACCACAACTGGTCTAGTAAATACATTATCTTTCCACTACCTCTACTTGTCATCTCCAACACAGCAAAATCAACCTCATCGCTTTCGACTATCTTCACGTTCTACAATACTTCATAGCAGCGGTCAAGAAAATCCCGCGGGTCTTCAAAAGATGCACTGCTGAAAGTGGTAGCGAAGAGCTTGGTGAGACCTATCCAGCCTCCGCAAAGTCTCCGAAGACGTAATTGATCTATCACCGGTCTGTGACATTGTTTGGCTGAAAAAGCGGCATGTGACCTCGCCATTTGTGAAAGGACAAGAGTAGAGGTTTCAATTTAGCAATGAGAGAACAAAATTGCATGACAGAGAAGAAGGGGAGTGAAATTTTTCCTAACTCTGTAGCCTCTAGGGGATAAATATAGACGTCTCTGTACCGATTCCTCAGACTCTACTAAGTTTGTCTGTGAATTGTGAGACCTATGTAACCTAGAGCTCTGATACCAACTTGTCACGACCTGAATTTCCCACCCTCGGGAGTCGTGATGGCTCTTACTAGTGAAAGCTACGCAAGCCAACTAACTGAACTATCTACCTTATTTCTATTTTTAATCCGATAACAGTTAAGAGCCAGCAATTAGATAACAACAGAATTGAATAAGCTGAAGACTACATTGTAGAGATTTAATAATACTGTTAATACCAAACCATAACAAATCTACCCAAGACTGGTGTCACAACTTCACCGACTGTCTAGGAGTACTACAAATAAAGGTCTGAAAGAAATAAATACAATATTGTCTCTGGAAATATATGAAAGAAACATGAATAGTAGATAGAAGGAGACGCGCCAAGGCCTGCGGACGCCTACAGGACTACCTCGGATCGCATGATGAACAAGAAAACAACAATCTCACTGCGGTCCAAAGTCTACAACACTGGGATCTGCACAAAAGAGTGCAGAGTGTAGTATCAGCACAACCGACCCCATGTGTTGGTAAGTGCCTAGCCTAACCTCGGCGAAGTAGTGACGAGGCTAGGACCAGACTACCAAATAAACTTGTGCAATATAGCATACAAAAATAATAGGAAGCAAATAACAATGATGGCAACAATGACCAACCAGTGATGTAAATAGCAGGCCACAAGAACACCATAAATGTTTCTCAACAGATAATAGATACAAGTGCAATCAATTCATCAAGTCCTTCAAATATAAATCTTTCGCCTATAAATCCTTCAAGTAATAATCTCCAAGATAATATGCTTTTCAATGAATATATATCGAATATATTTCCTTTAAATAAAATATCTTTCAAATAAGCATCTTTCGAATATAATTCTTTCGAGTAAATGTCACCTTGTGACGCCTCATTCACTTAACATAAAGTAGAGTACAACTTCCAACCCAATTAGGAAATCAACAAGAAAATATGAAGTTATTTTTAGAAATTATTTGATAAAGAAGATACCCTTTTCAATTAAAGTACAATATCGAATGAATCCTTCACCTTTAATACGAGAAATCAATAAATCAAAACATAGTAGAAATTCCTTTTTTTTTTTTGTAAAGTACAACCTCAAACGGTTTAAGGAAAATTTAGTTGAGAAATCAATTGAGTTAAAAAAATGTAACAATTGTTGAAATTTGGAGTATTGAACATATAAAAAAAAGTAAAAATAGAATATCAAGAGAACTATAAAGGAATCAAAATCCAATCACTAACAAGAATAAGGTAAACAAAAGCATATTTCACTTTTTTTTCACATCTTGTTGCAGGCGTGCAACCCGATCTCATTTCATGTATCTCGTGGCAGGCGTGCCACCCGCTCCCATTTCATGTATCTCGTGGTAGGCGTACCACCCGCTCCCATTTCATTATGTCTTGAGGTAGGCGTACCACCCGCTCCCATTTCATTATATCTTGTGGTAGGCGTACCACCCGCTCCCATTTCATTATATCTTGTGGTAGGCGTACCACCCGCTCCCATTTCATTATATATCTTGTGGTAGGCGTACTACCCGCTCCCATTTCATTATATATCTTGTGGTAGGTGTACCACCCGCTCCCATTTCATTATATATCTTGTGGTAGGCATACCACCCGCTCCCATTTCATTATATATCTTGTGGTAGGCGTACCACCCGCTCCCAGTTACAAGCCAACAATAATCACAAGGAATCCTGGCAAGGGAACAAGAGCAATATAACAACTTTCCGGCAAGGGAACAATAATATTTCAACAACATCCCGACAAGGGAACAATACTATCAAAACAAACATCCTGGCAAGGCAACAATAATATCAAACAAACATCCTGGCAAGGGAACAATGACTATAATAACATATGAAGCGCAATAAACCACAACGGAGTCATAACAATTATAATACAAGACTCACGGACATGCTTGACACCAACGTATAGATACTCGTCACCATGCCTATACGTCGTACTCTACAATTAACATGTAGCAATTAAGACACAACTCCTAATCCCTCAAGCTAAGGTTAGACCAAACACTTACCTCGCTTTGCAACCAATTCAAAATTCCAACAAGCCTTTGCCTCGCGAATTCGTTCGAAGCTTCAAATCTGGTCATAATAATTCAATATACTCAATATAAATCGTACGAATTAATTCCATATGAAAATACTAATTTTCCAACAAAATCCGAAATTTAACTCAAAATCGCTCGTGGGGCCCACGTCTCGAATTCCGGCGAAACTTATAAAATCCGATAACCCATTCAACCACGAGTTCACCCATATAAATTTTATCAAATTCCGATAACAACTCGACCTCCAAATCTAAAATTTTCATTTTTGGAAGATTTTGCAAAAAACTTGATTTCTTCCATTTAAATCCGAATTAAATGATGAAAATAACCATGGATTTATGTAATATAAACACTTTCGAGTATAGGACACTTACTTGAGTTGAAATCGTGAAGAACACCTCAAAATCGCCCAAAATCCGAGTTTGAAACTCAAAAAAATGAAAAATAAACGTTTTGTTCGTCCTTTAACTGCCTAGAATTTTTGGGGGCACTATTCATGCGTTTTTACTGTTCACGGAGTACTGTTCATTGGTATTGTTCATTGGTACTGTTCACGGGGTACTATTTCTGCAAATTTTCTGCTATTTTCCCGAGTCCGAAATCACTCCGAGACACCTCCGAAACACTCCCGAGCCCTCGGGGCTCCTAACCAAACACATGCACTAACTCAACAACATCCTACAAACTTAACCGTGCGATCAAATCGCCAAACTAACATCATATACCACGAATTAAGCTTTAAAATCCAAGAATTCTTTCAAATTTCATAAAACATCAAATTTTCCATTTTGAGTCCGAAACACGTCAAACGACGTCCGTTTTCAACCAAACTTTACAGAAAGTGCTTAAACCATATATAAGACCTGTACCGGACACCGGAACCAAAATACGGGCCCGATACCATCACTTTCTAATCAAATTTCATTTCCATTTTCCTTAAATATTTTCAGAAAATAAGTTTACTCAAAAATTCATTTCTCGGGCCCGAGACCTCGGAATTCGATTCCGGGCATACGCCCAAGTCCTATATTTTCCTACGGACCTCCTAGGACCATCAAATCTTGGATCCGGGTTCGTTTGCTCAAAATATTGACCGAAGTCAACTCAGTTGAGTTTTAAAGCTCTAATTCATAATTTAATCCATTTTTCATACAAAAACCTTCCATAAAATTATGCGGACTGCGCACGCAAGTTGAGAAATTATTGATAGCTCTTTTCAAGTTCTTAAAACACCGAGATAATTATTTAATTTAAAGATGACATTTTGGATCATCACAGGGCTAAGCATAAGGAAAGCACGTGAAAAAAACAAAACCCTCCTCACTAGCCTTGCATGGCGATTCTTAAACTACCCCACTACCCCTTGGGCCAATTTGCTCATCTCTAAATACATCCATACCACTACCAAACATCCCTCCTTTATTTGGAAAAGTCTAAAAATAGGATGGGGAATTTGCTCCAAAGGTATTGCCTGGTTAATTGGCCAGAATTCTAAAATTAACATTTGGTCTTGTAACTGGATTCCTGATTGCGAGCCTCTTCGTCAATTCCTCATAGGGCCTTTAGCAAAAAATGATCTCCTCCTAACTCCTAGCGACCTATACCAAAATAACTCTTGGGCCCTTGACAAAATCTCTTTTGAAATTCCCATATCCATAACTACCAAGATTCACTCTATTACATTTCCCCACAGTAACCTCTCTGATAGGATATATTGGAGCAGTTCTCCAAATGGTACCTTTTCCACCAAGTCTTGTTATAAACTTCTTGAGGAATCTCCTAATGTTATAATAGGGAAAAACTTTGACTGGATTTGGACTCTTAATTGCCCCAACAAAATTAATTTTTTTTATGGCTATGTTACCATGGAAGAATTCCTACCAGGACTTATTTATATTTCCTTGGCATCAATATCGATCCTATATGTACTATTTATTGTAAAGAAGAGGAGAGCATTGTGCACATCTTTCTTCATTGCGACAATGCCCAAGTCTTCTGGCAATCTCTCTTTAACATAAATTATTTTAGAACTCCAACCCCCCCCCCCCCCTTAATGAGCACTGGCTCCTATCTCTTAAGAACTTGAAACCTCAGGCTATTAATTATTCTGGCTTGTCTCCCAACATTATGAACTGGGAAAATCTATTTCCCTTCATCATTTGGAACCTGTGGCTTTCTAGAAATAAGAACAACATCAATAATACAAGCCTCTCTCTTACACCCTCCCTAATAAAGAACCATGTCATTGAATATAGATTCCTCACAGAAAAAACGTCAAACATCACTAAAACTCTTCCGGTAAGAATTTCTTGGCATGCACCCCCAAGAGGTTGGTATGAGCTGAATACTAATGGCTTATTTCATAGTACTGCTACATCAGATGTTGGAGGACTGTTCAGGAATGCTGATTTAAATTGGATCCTTGGATTCATGAAGTCAGTTCATGCAAATTGCCCTATTCATGCTGAATTCCTTGCCCTCCACCAAGGACTGATCTATGCAGCCTCAAATAATTTAACTCCACTGGAAGTGGAAATTGATTCCACTGATGTTTTACACTCTCTTGATAAGGGATCACTAATCTACAACAATATTATCTATGACTGCAGATGGTTGATGGACAAGCTGGGACGAGTAACTCTCTTGCATAGTTGCAAAGAAGGCAATGGAGCAGCTCATCTGCTAGCAAAAGAAGGATCAAAGCAACTCACCAGGAATAATCTAGTATGTTATCATAATCCTCCCAACTTTGTCGAGTCCAGGATG
The DNA here is from genome assembly GCF_000393655.2 of Nicotiana sylvestris. Lineage (NCBI taxonomy): Eukaryota > Viridiplantae > Streptophyta > Magnoliopsida > Solanales > Solanaceae > Nicotiana > Nicotiana sylvestris. Next base: position 84,857,826 of record NC_091061.1, read on the forward strand.
CTGGGGGACAAAAGTGGGGATGGAACAGTTCGTAATATGTCTTTTGACGCTTGTAGCAAACTAGCAGCTCTAGGCAATATCGACGCAATGTTAAGCATCTCTGGTTGTGCCAATATGGCTTGTAATGACTCTATCAGTACTTAGTTCTATATAAAATATTATCTTCTTGCCTCAAAAAAAAAAAAAAAGAAATTTCCCTCCTTTGCATGTTTTATTTCGTACCGCAAAGACTTATTGGGGATTCAATCGTTTAAATTAATCACAATTTGTAATAATCTTCCTTGAACTATTTCTATGCTTTTAAATGATCTTTAAGAGGAAAAAAAATGGAGAATGTAATTTCGTTCATGTATACATGAAATCTACGCGACCCAACAAAATTATGAATCAAAGCCAGCCTTGCAAACAGTGGCGGAATCATGTAACATTCCGTATTCAAGTGAACCCAATAACTTTTATACGGAGGTTAGATATATATGTAAAAAATACTTTATTTATCATGTTGGGGATTTGTTGGATTGGCGTAACTGTGATTTTCCTTGAGGTCCTTTAGTCCTTATGTAGAGTCTATAGTCATCAAAGGTCATTGGCGGATACAATGGAGGATTCTCCGGCGTCACCACCTCCTTTGCTGGTTCTATCATCAAATCACTTTTAGGATTGTAAAAGAAGGCGAGAGAAACACGCTCTTCTGCTGAATTCACCATCACTCTATGCTCAACACTCTTGTAAATACCATTGCTTAATACCTACATTATAAACAAACAGATTCATTGGTCATGACTTCAAAAGTTTAATTAATTTTGCCTATCATTGAACAAGATAATTCCTAAATTTTGTCTTCAGAATGTGCTATATATGTAATTTTCAGGTCTTACGTCTATATTTTGAAAATTCAATCAACAAAATGAAGTATATATCTCTGTCATTTGAGGCATAAATAATCGGATAGAAAACAATTTACTCCATCATTTTTCAAATGAAATAAGAAGCTAAAAACAGCCAAGTCATCTGAAATATTCAACTGTTGAGCAACCATCACCCCCCCCCCCCCCAACAAAAAAATAAAAAAGAGGAATGGAAAAGAAGAAGTACTGGTTGTAACTTTTGATGGAAATTCAAGTAGAATTTTGCTAGGTGGTCCAACATTTCATGTCGTACGTTATCTTCAGATGTCAGATTCATTCAATATATAGGTCCTACGGTGTTTGCCCAATATGGGAATTTGTGTAATGAAGATTACAAGAACAAATGTAAGTAAAGAAACATTCTATATTGGTACATTTTATTTCATTTGCTAAATGAGAAAAACTTAAATATCACATGTTTTCTTACACCTTGGCCTTCTTGGAACACTGGTATTAATGACAGGATTGTAACTTGTAACAACTACGTTATGTCGGTACTATTAATTGTTTTCAGAAATATTCGCAAACAATATGTGTGAATCAAGAATTTTCAGAAGAGTGTAAAATGTACGTAGCGAAGTTGCAATAATTCTTTGAAAAAGTTGCGTAAAATTGTGAAAACAAGTCACTAAAAGAATGAGCAAAGAATATTCGTCATTTTTATTTAGTGTTACATGTGCTAAAGCCCTTTTTTTCGGAAGGTTGTAACTTGCTAATTATCAATTATTATAATTACTTACACATTTCTATATAGAGAATAATGCACGTACCGGGCAACACTTTGATAGAAAGACCAAATTAAATGAACGTGGTTAAATGTCATATATCAAATAACAAGTTGTGACGTTTATTTGTCAAATACATAGTTTATGTTTTTCTTCTTAACATGCGCTTTGAAAACAGTTGAGAATTATAATTAAGACCTATTCATTGAAATTTAGCTTCTTAAACCTTCTGTGTTTACACAGAGCAAGCGACGCGGGGAGGCTATTTTCTCTCCCTCCCATGTGACTATTTTCGTCAATTTGCAAACACTATTTTTTAAAATAACTTACAAATACAAACTACTAATAATAATAAACAAATATTAACATGTAGGTGTTTTTGGTAAGGGTGTACAAACCGAACCGGAAAATCACCCCAAACCGAAAAGTCAAACCAAACCAATTAAAAAACCCGATGAGATTTGATATTGAGTAAAAAAAATCCGAACCAAACCGATATACAAATATATAATTTTTATATATACTTTTAAGACTTTATATAGAATTTTCTTAAAAGTTATCAAGAAATATTTGGGATTCCCGTATGGGATGTAATATTTAATAGAATATGAAGTACTCCATTTTTATTAACTTTAAGTAAAGTGTTGTATGATCATTTTATCAAGTGTTATTGAAATGCGACAATATCTTTATTCTTCCATATTCATATGTCAATATCTATTAAATTCTTATATCTTTTTTGAAATTGAAGTGGTATTTCGATACTTGAAAATTAAATAGAACATATAATTATTTAGGTACCATATTGATTTTATATTTAATTATTAAATTTGGTTAATCTTGAAAGTGTATATCAACGAAAAATTATTGTCAGATAACTAAAAAAATAACTATAATGTGTTATTAAAAAAAGTATCCCATAAGAATATTTTAATAGATCATATGTTTTTCAATATTTTTAATTTTTATTTAAACATATATTTACTTATAAAAAATTTAACAAAATAAAATTGACATATTATTCTTGCAACAAAAAAACCAAAAAATCTGAATAATCCGACAAAATCGAATCAATCCAAATCTATATAGTTGATTTGGTTTTGTTTTAATAAAATCGAGTCAAAAAACGAAATCATTTTCACAGATATGATTTCCGCCGTACTAGACAAAAAAAAAAAAAAAAACAGAGAATTTAAAGACGAGCAGCAAAGACAATATGCGTTCACCTGAATCTGATCACCTATATTGACAATGAAAGCATGAGAAGCTGGCTTTACAGTGATCCAATCGCGGTTGCGGCGGACCTGAAGGCCGGCGACGTCCTGGTCCGGCAGGAGAATGGTCAAGCCACCTGGATCCGAATGTGGGGAAAGGCCTAAGGTCAAGTCCGGTTGTGGACATTTTGGGTAAAAATTCACCCTTAGGCATGCTCCTATATCTTCTCCTCCAAACGCATTTTGTAAAACATCTTCTCTTAACCCAAGATTTGCTGATAAAATCTTCATTAAACGCCCACAAAAGTTCACAACTTGTTCTGAATATTCTTCCACCACTTCCCTGCATTATTTGTTACTACATTTTAATTTCCATCACTCAAAGTTTAAAAGCCGTTGAAACTTCCTCATCTCATTATAATGACAGCAATGAACCAGCCTATATCTCCCGAAAATGAGAAAGAGAGAAAAGATATTATACCGAAATTGAACAGTAGAGAGCAACTGCATTATTCAAAATATTTAACTTAAAGATCAGTATAATAAAAAATTTAAACTAGTCAAATACTACAAACAACATAAGCTTCTATATATGATGGTTTGAGGAAATTTGTTTAGCATTGACATTTAAGTTATATGCACAGAAAATTCAAAACATATTTACGCAATCATATTATTTACTTTTATAAGCCAATTACACGTAGCTAGATATTTGTTAAAAATGGTAACTAACTTTCTATCTATATTGCTTGGACATTTCAAAAATACCCTCGGATGCATGTCGAATTCTCCAAAAATAGTGCATTTTTGGAGGATTCAACAAATGCGCCGCAGTATTTTTGGACGAGCTACAAACATAGCTTGCTATAACCGGTCAATATTCTTAAAAATATCATTACAATATTGATAAGTGTGTATAATTTGGTAGTACGTACCTGAGGGAAAGAGGGAGGGCAGGCCACTTGTGATGGTCCTTCAAGGAGGAAGGAAGATAGTGAAGATAATAATAATCGCTCCAATCAAGAATTGCATCTTTTTCAACTCCAAGGCGGCTGCCGTAGCCCTCGTAAGTCTTAGGCGTATTTGCATAAATTTGCTTAACTTCCATAGGCTGGTGAAAGAATTCTCGCCAAACTTGTCGAGCTTCGTCCATAAGCTCAGGAGGAACACCATGGTTCACAACCTGAAAAAATCCCCAGTGTCGACTAGCCTCTGAAATTTGTTCATAAATTGACGTTTTTTGGGCATTATTAATGTTTCCGTCAGCAGTAAAGAGTCCCTCAAGATCAATGGTTGGAATGTTAACACCAATATTCTTGAAAGAAGTATTTAACGATGGCCTATCTGTTGGGGGTTTGACATATTTGTTGGGAATTGTTGAGATGCCACTATCGGATAATGATTGCACACGGACTATAGGTTCTGGCCAATCTCCTGGAAATTTCATTTCTTATTTAGTTCACGGACACCAAGGTTTCTGACTATCCGAATATCGGGCCGGAGTACGATGATAAGACAATCCATAGATTACATTTATTATACATACACAACACACCCCACAACCCCAGAAAATCATAAAATATCCGTGTAGTCACACAGCAATTATACTGAAAAAGTATATGGAAAGCGACGGAAGTACGAAGCCTGAAAGAGTTGGCAACTTGCCACTAACACAAAGATATAACAGTTGGAGAAAGGAGCGTGGCAAGAAATTAATATATATAGTGGCCAAGAAGAGGCCTCGTAACCTTTAAGAAAAGTGGAGGGTTGGCTGTTTTGTAGTGAAATGGAGTAATGGACGCAAGGAGAACGTGATATATATGAGCTAGCTAACACGTTATTGTGAGGGGTTTAAGATATTATTTCATAATTATTGTGTGCTGTATATATTGCAAGGCTGACTGCAGATGTGACGAACAATAATCAGATTAATTACATACTACTAATAACATATGCCTTTCTGTGGTACCCAAAAAGAATGGTGTATAGCTGTATATGTACAAACGCAATTTGTCATGTGAACATGTTGGACCACTTGGTCACTCCAAACTAGGAATGACTAGGACTGAAAACGGAAGTCTAACATGTTGAGACCTCTTATTCATATTCGTTTTCTGTGGGTACTATGTTTATAAACCCAATTTGTCATGTGAATATATATTAATATTTAAGATATTTCACTAGTAAAAAATTTTAGTAGCATCAAATTTCAGTCACCGACTGACCAATCAGACCTTATAATTTCTCCACAATCATATAATTAATTAGGACAGTAATAACTAACCGGGAGAATAAGACCACATTTATTTATTTATTTATCTATTAAGATTAAAATATTTAAATATGAATACAAGTCAGATTATTAAGTTAATTTATCTTAATTTAAATTGTGGATAATTAATATCATTTATTTTCGTAGAAAATGAATGTGAGAACTTCATATTTTTTTTAAAATAAAAATGTAAAATTTAAATAAAACAATAAATAATTAGTACTATATGCATAAAATAATAGAAGTATCTTAGTGTATATGATATTGTTTAAAGTTATTTATTTGATGAAGCACACTCTAAAATATAGTGGCGATGGTTACCTTACGGTGATAGTGGTTGGTGGTGATGTTGTGAGATGTTGGCTAATGCAGTGGTAGTGATTGTTAGAGATGGTTGGTGTTAGCCTCTTGACAAAGGTCCTCGGCAGGTGTGGGTTGTGATAAGGATTTTCATGATGGCCTTGGCACACAGCCTGAAAATTGGGCAACATCATGATGGGCTACTCGGCATGACGGACAATGCGGGATTTGACAAACGCACCTTGAACGGAAGCAAGGCGCATTTTACTTGGATGTGCGAGTTGGAAAAACAATGGCAAGGCAAAGCCATGTCAAGCAGGGGCAAAGACATGGCAAGGCAAGGCAAGGCGGGACAAGCAATGGCAAATGATACGGGCAGATTTGATCAATTCGGGGGCGACTTGACATGAGCAGGCAGCTGTGATAATGAACGTGTGCGGCTAAGTCAGCAGGCGGCGAGCTGTGGCAATGACATTGGCGCAGAGCAGTGTCAAAGGCAAGGTTGGGAACAATGCCAGCCTTGGCACAAAGCAGCTGGGCGAAAATCAGGCACATGCTGTGCACAAGCAGCAATTGAAAAACATGTGCAAAGCACATGGGAAGCAGTTGACAGTTGCAACCTCTTCTAAGACATGCTCATCAAAAGTGTGCCCACGTTTTTGTACTTTGTCTTAACTTGTTTGCCCATCAGTTGGGGCTTGTCAACTGATTGTAGCCTTATAAATACTTGCCTAGGCTGTCCAAAACGGGGCAGAAAAACTTAGTTTAAGGCATTGTGAAGCCAAATTCGTCTAAGTCATTTCCTAAGGGTGGGAAAATCATTTTGGGGCAGGGAATTAGGGAATTCTTTGTCTTGGCCATAGGGTTGGCTATTGTGTTCTTGTATTCACATATTAATACAAGTTGGGAAGAAATTCTTGTATATCGAGCGTGCCTTTATTTACTGTTTTTGCTGCCTATTTTCATTCTAAGTGCAAACGTCCTTAAAAATAAAATTAAGTGTTGGAAAGGCTAAAGTCAAGGCTGGGCCTTACTGCCGCACGGAGGTGAACCTCGGACAAAATTCGAGTGACATAAATCACCCCTGTGACAACTGGTATCAGAGCGTGGTTGGATCGGGGCAAAGACACAAAGTTCAGTGGCTGAATTTTGTGAAGAATGGCTGGTGGCAACGCTGAACTGAAGGAAAAGGTTGTTGCATTAGAGGCACTCATCGAAACTATTGATGGGGATCAATTTCTGACTATCGTGACTCATCTCGCCAATCTTGAGGTCGAGATAAACAGGCTGAGCTAGGAGTGCACAGATCTGAAAACGGAAAATGGATTATTGCGTCGTGCTGTTGGCAATGATAAAGCACCGCGTGGGGCAGATCATACCATGGTCAGAATTCCGGAGCCTAAAGAGTTTAATGGCGCAAGAAGTGCCAAGAAACTCGAAAACTTCCTATGGGATATGGAACAGTACTTCCATGCTACCAAAGTGCAAGATGAAGACAAGGTCTCCATTACGACTATGTACTTGGTGGACGATGCAAATCTGTGGTGGCGTACGCGCGTGGCAGATGATGTAAGTGCTGGTAGGCCGAAGATTGACTCTTGGGAAGGACTGAAGAAAGAGTTGAAGGATCAATTCTTTCCTAGCAATGCGGGCTGGATTGCTAGAGATCGTTTGAAGAAGTTGAAACAAACTGGAACGGTCAGGGATTACGTCAAAGATTTTAGTTCTTTGATGCTGGATATTAGCAACATGTCTGAGGAAGACAAGCTGCATAATTTCCTTTACAGGTTACAGTCGTGGGCGCAAATGGAACTACAAAGGCAGAATGTGAAAGACCTTCCTAGTACCATTGCTGCTGCGGATGCGTTGGGTGATTTTCGGTTGGGACAAGATGGTTCTGATATCTCTACTAATTCAAAGTCTAAAAACGGGAACAAGGACAAGGAAAAAGAGTGGAGGAAAAATAGAAACGACAAGGGTAATGTTGTTGAGGGCAATGGTAATGAGAAGGGAAAGCAATGTGCTGGACCTTCGACAAACAAGGGACAAAACAACAAGTTTGATGCCTGTTTTATTTGCAAAAAAGCCACACATGGCGAGGGACTGTCCAAGAATTGAATGGCTTTCAGCGTTGTTTGCTGAAGAAAAGAGTGAAGATGATCCAAACAATGAAGAACATGAGCCGGCAACAACATATTTAGGGCCTATGGTGGTGCTGAAAAATGCGGAAGCTACTTCGTCGAGGACGACGAATTCTTCTGGTGGGGGTGGTTTGTTAGCCCCTTGACAAAGGTCATCGGCAGGTGTGGGTTGTGACAAGAATTTTCATGATGTCCTTGGCACACAACCTGAAAATTGGGCAACATCATAATGGGCTGCTCTGCATGACGGACAATGTGGGGTTCGACAAACGCACCTTAAACGGAAGCAAGGCGCATTTTACTTGGATGTGTGGGTTGGCAAAACAATGGCAAGGCAAAGCCATGTCAATCAGGGGCAAAGACATGGCAAGGCAAAGCGGGACAAGCAATGGCAAATGATATGGGCAGATTTGATCAAGTCGGGGGCGACTTGACATGAGCAGGCAGCTGTGACAATAAACGTGTGCGGCTAAGTCAGCAGGCGGCGAGCTATGGCAATGACATTGGCGCGGAGCAGTTTTAAAGGCAAGGTTGGGCACAATGCCAGCCTTGGCACAAAGAAGCTGGGCGAAAATTAGGCACATGTTGTGCACAAGCAGTAGTTGGAAAACACGTGCAAAGCACATGGGAAGCAGTTGGCAGTTGCAACCTCTTCCAAAACATGCTGATCATGGCCTAAAAGTGTGCCCACGTTTTTTTTACTTTGTCTTAACTTGTTTGCCCATCAGTTGGGGCTTGTCAATTGATTGTAGCCTTATAAATACTTGCCTAGGCTGTCCAAAACGGGGCAGAAAAACTTAGTCTAAGGCATTGGGAAGCCAAATTCGTCTAAGTCATTTCCTAAGGGTGGGAAAATCATTTTGGAGCAGGGAATTAGGGAATTCTTTGTATTGGCCATAGGGTTGGCTATTGTGTTCTTGTATTCACATATTAATACAAGTTGGGAAGAAAGTCCTGTATATCGAGAGTGCCTATATTTACTGTTTTTGCTGCCTATTTTCATTCTAAGTGCAAACGTCCCTAAAAATAAAACTAAGTGTTGGAAAGGCTGAAGTCAAGGTTGGGCCTTACTGCCGCACGGAGGTGAACCTCGGACAAAATTCAAGTGACATAAATCACCTCTGTGACAGTTGGCTAGTAGTTCTGCAGTGATGACTGGTGTTGGCGTTTATTGGTGGTGATGGTGGTTGTGCATTGGAAGCTAATAGTGATGGTAGATATAGAGACGAAGTCATGTTGGCCCAAGAGTGGTCAGCTGACCACCCTTTGTCAAAAAATTATACTACATATAAGGTAAAATATTAATTATTATTTATTAAAAATAGACTTCGAATATCTTTTGCATAGTCCACTGACAAAGAGTACTCAAAGTTTGAATACCGTTATTAAATTTTCTGGCTTTGCCACTGAATAGATGACGTAGCGTGGTTGATGGTGGCTGATCGATAATGGTGGTTGTAATGGAGGCTGGCGGTGGACAGGTGGTAATTGGGCGGTGATAATGAACATGGTACGAGAAAAGGTCATCTTTAGTGGAATTTTTAAGTGAGCAACAATTTAGCTTTTTTAAGATTCTGTGCAGTATATATTTGAAAGAGTCAAACTTATCAACTCATGCTCCATTCAGTTTATTTAATGTGTCTTAGTTTGACGGGGTACGAAATTTAACAAAAATAAAAATAAGTTTTGAATCTTGTGATTTTAAATTAAATATGTGCATAGTGTACCACAATAGCCTTGAATTTTATGATCTTAAATATACCACGTGAAATGTTAGAGTTAATGAGTAACTAAATATAAAAAGAGACATTATTTTTAAACAAATTAGAAAGGAAAGTAAGAAATATACATTCAAACTTCTTTTAAGTAGAAACAAGTGGTGATTAAGAACCACTTTAGCAAAAGCTTCACTGAACCCTATCCACAATCATAAAATGTAATACATTAAACTCCCTGCTAAAACAATCAAAGAGATTGATAAAATTCAAAGGAATTTCATCTGGGGTACCACAACTATTAAAAGAAAGATGCACATTGTCTCCTGGGACACATCCACAAGGACTAAGGCTCAGGGTGGACTAGGAATTCAGAAAGCCGAATTGAAAAATAGAGCCATTTACTCAGGGCTCGCTTGGAGGCTATACCAGAATCCATCATCCCTTTGGGCAAAAACCCTCATTGCAAAGCACTGCAATTGGAGGAACCCCCCTAAGAAATCTAAGTCAAGCACATGACAATGCATTCTGAAGGGGTGGGAAACATGCATGAAAGCAAAAAGATAGGTAGTGCATTCAAGGAACAGAGTCAGCTTCTTCAATGATCCTTGGCTACACAATCTCCCTGCAATCAGGTCCATAATAGAAGGACCTTTGACCAGAGAGGATATGGCCAATATTGTAGCTTCTACTTATAATTATGGAAATTGGGATCTCTCCACCATCTCTCTTAGCATACCTCAAAATATCATAAACTCTGTTCACAACACTTTCATCCCACCCAACCCAATTAAGGAAGACAAGATAATCTGAGGAATCACCACAAACGGAATTTATACCACAAAATCAGCATACTCCCTCATGGATAACCTTCAACATCAAAAAGCTGAAAACATAAGTAACAATTACTTATAGATCTGGAAGTTAAAAGTCCCAAAGAAGATTCAATCATTCTTTTGGCTACTCTTCCATGATAGGCTCCCCACTGGAGCTTTCCTCCATCATGTTGGGGTATGCTTAGATCCCACGTGCAGCTTTTGCAATCAGGCTATTGAAACATCAGCACACATTTTCTTTGAATGCCCAAACTCAAAGCTTTTCTAGTCAGCAATCCTCTTAGAAAGTACCAACAACATCCCTACTAATCTAACATCATTCACAGCTAGGGATTGGCCAAAGACATGAGTATCACTCAAGAAAGAACCCTACAACAGCATCATCACCTGGGAAGAACTCCTACCTTTCTATTTTTGGCAAATTTGGCTAGCAAGAAATAACAATTTATTCAACAATAGAAAAGAGATACTGAAATTTTAACGGATCAAGCAAAATCCTAAATTCAAGACACAAGACGACTGTTGAAATCTTAGGAGTCTATTAGGGTTGCATGGAGGCTACTTTACCAAAACCCTAACTTGGGGGCTACTCTACCCTAATCCTAGGTCACTCCTATAAAAATGGTTACGTATCCTCTCAAAGAGGCATCTCAAAAATGGAGATCATATATCCCATAAATTTCGATGTGGCCGAATAATTCTTGATATTTAAATACTTCAAGAGGATCATTAATATACTTCCATGGATATCAGATACATCCAAGGAGGTATGCATCATCCTACATTCGAGAAACATGTTACTCCAGCTCTCGAATCATGGAGATAATCAGGAGAGAAGAATCAAGGGAACAAACAGAATTGTACCCGCATCATTTTATCAATAAAATTATGTTTCTTCATATTTATATTGTGGTTGCAATTTATTTTTGTATCACAAATAAATTTGATGCAAACAATATATATATATATATATATATATATACTAGTTTTTCGGTATACGCATTGCGCGTGTATTGTAACTCAATGAATGCAAAATTCTTTAGAAAAAATATACGTATTATATTACTTAACTCAATAAAGAAAAAAATTTAATCCATATATTTCACTTCACCTATAAAGATCAATGAACGCAAAATTCTTTAGAAAAAATATATGTATTATATTACTTAACTCAATAAAGAAAAATAATTTAGTCCATATATTTCACTTCATGTATAAACACCTTCCTGAACTTTAAAATTACAGAAGTAAGAACTATCTGATAATTAATAAAGATATGCTATATACTACTAATCAAAGTTTTGATCCAACCGTACCCTTGAAAATCATAAGTTGGACATATATGTTTCTAAAGTTTGTAACTTGTTCATTACATTTTTTTAATTTGTATATTTTCATTCCTAAACATAATTAATACTATTGATTTTTGGACATCTCTTATCATATTCATCTCTCTTTTTAATCTCCAAAATAGATCAAGGAAGGAAATTGAAGCAGAAACTTATTACGGCTGTAATTTATGAATACTAAACCAGCATACGCAAGGAACAAAAATATACCATACTTTAGCATATACCAAGTAATGAAAGTTACTTCCATTTAGCACACATGATAAGTAGTCAATAATCATAAACAACATAAAAGTAAGGACATGCAAAAAATAAATAATTGTACTTTTATATCTTTTTCATTCATAAACAACTTCAAAATAATCCAACAAATCAATGTACCTCAACATAGGCAGTACGCACCGAAGGTAAACAAGAAAGTGCGGCAAGGAGAAATAAATAGATATTCATCCATACCCACCATAAGAAATTGATAATGAAGTACCACAAAAAAATTTCAATGCAAATTTATACAAAAAAGAACTTGTGGCAGCATGAGTATGATTATGAAAATAATTAATTGCTTTTGTATATCACGTTGATTGTTGAAGTTAAAGTCATTTTCAAGGAGCCGAAACCCTGTAAATTAAAACTCATTCACATTTTTTTCTTTGGGAGTCAAAATGCTTGTAATACTGAAAGCCATCCATCCCATAATCATTTTCCGAGAGAATTTTCAACAATGTGTATGATACTTTTTCTACATATTAAAAATCAAGAAAATGGTAGTTGGACAACGTAAAGAAATATGTGTCCCTTTAACATTCTGTTATAACACAAAGTCATCATCTTTGATATATTTTGCTTTTAGAAAAAAAAAAGTAATAGCATTTATAGTTACTCTCTGAAATAACACAACTTTTAGAGGAGGCACTTTAAATTAAATTTTTTCTTTTATTTAACTATTATTAAATACCTAAATAAAACTATTAATTTAGAAGAATATTTAAGTAATTCAACTTTTAACTTTTAGATTTTTCACTTTTATAATTATTAGTTTCTCGATACGTATGGCGCACGTGTATAACAAATTCACGCAGTACACTTGTTAGTTAATATTCATATGGCCATACAAAGATTTAAATAGATAATTATAAATGAAAAAAATATTAAAATACAAGTTAATATTTAGGCATGAAAAGAATAAAATACAATTTTCTATGAGTTTTAATCAATATGAAACATCGAATACTAACTTTTTTGTTGAAATCAAAATAACTGAATATCGTCTAAATCTACGGACATAAACAATAAAGGTTTAATTAGATACATATAATTTTTTTTTTTTTTTACTTATTTACATATTATGTTGTACAAACTATATCACTAATTGGCTACCGGAGAAACTACATTGATTTGATATTTTAACTAAATCTATGGTTGAATAAATTTCAAATCTCAAAATTCAAAATTAATTAAGCTCAATGATTGCAAGTTTTGGTCAATAGAATTCTTGCAACTGTAGTTTCTCGGCAATACAAATATGAAGATTACCAAACCATTTTCGAAATAATTCGTCTGATAAAAAATTATGCATGTATAATAAAGGAATAAACTATATTCATGTATCTCAAACTTATGCACTATTGAATTTTTTTAAGGTAGTAGCATGACAAAGTACACATACTTACTTTTTTAATTTAACAACTTAGTGCTTAATACATATCAATACTATCATTCATAATATTTTTATTATTGTAATGGTAGAATATTAAATAATTCACGAGTTTCCACAAATTTTAAGACGAATCACTCTGAACATAAATCAAACAAGAAATATATTAAAAGTTTTTATTCTATGTTTATCAATTAAACTGGAAATTGGAAGTCTCTTAACTCTGTCAATCTAAAAAGAATCTGAACAAGGTAGTATGTACAGAGAAAGACATAAAGTTCACCAACAAATACTTTATAGGTAAAAATAAATAAAAATATAGGAAAGGTCCTTTTCCATTAGAGAAAATTAATTAAAACTACAAGAACATTATGTGAATGAGAAAACCAAACTATCATTGTAAATAATGGAACATGTCGAAACTTCTAATGGTGCTGACACATATAAATTTTTTCCTTGAAAATTGATGAAATCTTCTTTACCTAAACACGTTGAAGCTCCATCGTAAAATGTATCACGACGTTGTTTGTCGAGGATAGTGTGTGAAGATCATTGTTAACTTCCATTTTCGGGCGCAAAATTAAAGAACTCTTACGAACTAATGTATGGCTATGAGTTTGTCGTTTTTTTTTTTTCACTATGGATCTCATTTGTATAGGGTTTTGTAGCTTTTCATCTCCATTTTGTGAATGGAATACAAAAAGAAACGGTTGTGACTTTTAACAAAGAACATGAAACGTTGGCTTGGTTGTTTTTTAGAATATTATTTAGATTAGTTAGGTTTTTAAGGACATTTTGGTAATTCAACTTTTATGTTAAAGGGTTCTCACTTTTATAATAATATAGATAGATAGATAGATATTTATAGATAGATATAGATATAATACTTTTTTTAAGCATTAAAGTGTTTGGCCAAGCTTTCAGAAGAAAAAAAAGTACTTTAAGTAGAAACAAAAGCAAATTTGGAGAAGCAGAAAATTTAGTTTATCTTTAAAAGAACGTTTTTGAAAAGCGCTTTTGAAAAAAATACACTTAGAAACACTTTTTAAAAGCTTGGCTAGACAGTAATTTCTATTTACAAGTATTTTTCAAACTAAATACTTTTGAAAAAAAAAAAAACTTTATCATAATAACTAGCTGAATTTAGAAATTTGGCCAAGCAGGCTAGAAGAAATGTTGGTTTATATAATACGTGCAGTATGAAAACGTGAAAAACGAATATTGGAAGTGTGAACGCTAAGATTATGGGTTTCGTGAAAAACAAATATTGGAAGTGTGAACGCTAAGATTATGGGTTTCGTGAAAAACAAATATTGGAAGTGTGAAGTGTGAACGCTAAGATTCTGGGTTCCTTTGATTTGCTTTGCTCCAAGCTTATTCGTCGTGTGTGCTCTTATGCATTTATGTGTTGGATGGGGATACATTGATGTGCTGGATTTAGTTATTTTCATTCATTTTTCCCTTTCATATGTGAAATTTTAAAAAGAAAATAGTTCGCTTCTGTTTATATAGTTATACGTGCTTTTGTAGTATGCTCAATTGCCATTAGTCCACTAGACACCAATTTTTCACAAAAAAATTAATGACTTTCATGATACTTAAATAAAGTTAAGTAATTTTATTTACAAAAAAACAGGTGAGGTTAATTATAATAAAATAAAAATTGAGTGACTATATAAGAAATTAACCGAGTAGTACACAATTGAGGAAAAAAATCAATCTATTTCTAATTCAAATTGTATACTCAGCAGACCAATGAATACATTGTTGAAGAACAAACTGTGACAACATTGCTTGGCTTTTATTTCTCTTATTCATCAACAGCTTGGGATTAAGATGCAATTGAAACTTGAATTCCAGCATGAATACAAAATTGATCTGTGATTGATATTCAGAATATTTTGTACATAATTTGGAATAACCATTCGCTCATAGAGCTTTCTGCTTAAATGTAATGATCCAACTAGTCATTTTGAGTTCTAGTACTCTATTTTTGATTCGAGACTTCGAGTAGATTTATTTGATATCTTATGACTTGTGTGGATGCTTGGTTTTGATTTCCCAAATGTTCGGGAGTGTTTTGAAAGAGTAATTCTCATTTTGTAAGCTTCAGGTTGAAAGAGTTAATCTACTTTTGACTTTTGAGTAAACGATCTGGGAATCAGGTTTTGATGACTCAATTAGGTTCGTAGGACAATTTTGGACTTGTACGTATATTCGAATTAGATTTTGGATGTTCTAGAAGGATTTGATACCATTTGTCTAAAGTTGGCAATTTGAAAAACTTAAGAGTTCATAAGTTTGACCAAGAGTTTACTTTGATGTTATTGGACTCCGATTGGTATTTCGAGACTTTGAATAAGACTATATAGTTGAATCAAACTTGTGTGCAAAGTTTAGAAGTAATTTGAAATGTCTAAGTGTGAATCATATACTCATTTAAAAGAATAAAGATTTAACAACTTATGAGAAATTCAATTCAATTTGTGCCTCGATTATTTGTTGTGATATTTTTGTGGACATTTTGAGCCTTTGACCAATTCTAAATAGGGTATTTTGACTTGTATGACTGATTAGATGGAGTCTCGAGGGACTTGGTGAGTTTCGGCGCATTTGGAGCAAGTTTTGAAAGATTTAAAGTGCTGAAATTATGATTTTCTTCATTAAACCCGACTTTGAAAGAAATCTGTTCAAAGTATGGTAAAAATGCCTTGATAAAAGTTATATCCCTTTCAATTTTGTTTCGAAAAATTCGAATTGTTTGTCATTTCAACTTCTGTATAAAGAGTTATGACTATTTTAACGAAGGAGGGGCAATGTTATTATTTTTCTGAAAAATTTATACACTTGTATATTTAACCTCATTTATTACTTGGACTTCATTTTTATTATTTTGGAACCTTTTGCTTGGATTGAGATAATTTTTGAGAAAATTTTTATCTACTTCATTTGGGATAAGTAAACTTAACTCGAATTTATGATTATAACATGAATCTACCATTAATTTTGGCTCTAAATCAAGTAATCTCAAAGAATAAAAAAGAGGGTTTAGGCTTAAAAGATAAAATAGTACATTTTGGGAGTTTGAATACTGATTTAAACTCAAATTTAGAAAATAATCATATGTTTGAACTAGCGGGGTTATGAATCATTGTGATTTCGTCTTGGTTGTGGGTATTTATCATGTGGCACGGGTTATACTTTTGTTGACCTTTTGAGATTTCTTCAAGATCGAAGCTTCATCATTTCAAATTAATTTTTTAAACACTATTTGACTTTCTTGAGCATTATTTGAGCTAGATTCGACTTTGTTGATAGATTTGGTGCAAGAAAAGGTAGATTTTGAAGAATAAATCTAGCCGGGATAAGGTAAGTATCTTGTCTATCTTTGGTTTGAGTGAATGTTTTCTAATAAATGATATTATTTAATATATATATATACACACGAAGTGACGAATATAATGCATGTGCCAGGGATATCCATGCTCGGGGTAGATCATGTGCTTTCGTTGTACCTTGTTGGATTTTGTGATCCTTTTGATTTATGTTTCATTTGTTTATATATATATATATATATATATATATATATATATATATATATATATATATATATATATATATATATATATATATATAATTATCCATGCTAGAAATCATATTAAACGTATGTCATCTTAAATGAGAATGACAAATTAATCTTGAGACTCTTGATATACTTGATTTAATGGCAATCATATGTTATGTCACGACGAGCGTAAAACCGGTGTATAAAACTGATGCCTGCTACGCAAAAATAGTATAGTTATTCAATCGTATCCAAAGGGATTGGTTTAATAATGTTCGAATAATTTTCAGCTTAACATTTGATGGTAGGCTATAATCTCGTGTTTTAGTTGCTTATTGCACTCTAATTTACTGCACTTTTATTGTGTTTGTACTTTAAACACTAGTGTTTTGTACTTGTTTCGTATTTTATACTTTGTAGGAGCGATTCCAAGTGATGTTATAGAGCTAGTTCGAGCCATTTAAAGCTTTGAAGTCTTAGTAAAATCCCAAAAAATTAAGTCGGGATCATGTTCTAGGGTCGAGTACCGCATATGTATATAATAAGTGAAAGAAGAATGCCCAAAGCCAAAAAAAAGGCCTATCACGGCTTGTTGGAAGACGTGCACCATGAAGCCAAAAATTTCTAAGTTAAGGTGTTTACCTTGAAAATGGTAATTACAATTAAATTTAATTGTGTGGTTCTAAAAATAGATGATCTATTTTTATGCTAGTTGTTTGGGCAATAGATGCTAAACAAGAGATTAGGAAACGAAATAAGAGCTTGTAGATAGTATAATGACTTAACCAGAGGGCCGGAAATCAGGGCCTCGAGCTGGCGTATATGGGCCTCGAGGTCGAGTCGGATGCTCGGCTAGGAGCAACCAAGGGGGGATTAACAGTTATGATAGCTTTGATGGAAGCCTTTTATGATCAATAATGAGCAATAAATGAAGAACAATAAATAGAACGCAATAAATATAAGCAATAAATGCAAGTAATGAGATTAAGAGAATATGTTAGAGAGAATGTTCTTGCGTATGCAATACTGAGCATTAGATCCCCTACAAAATGACAAAGATCCCTTTTATATATAAGAGAGAATCCCAACATAGTACAAATGCATTTATTACCAAGATACATGGTTGATACAGCTAATTAATGCCACGGTACGGGCATGAGCTAGCCAAATAGACTAGGTCAGCTTTTAGTCATATGCCTTGGGAACTTCCCACTCTTTCACCATAATTATCGATCTGCATTGCCCCGAGGTTGGCTGTCGGTAGCCTCTCGGGTGTAAATCTCGACCATAGCCTCGAGCTTTTGGAAACATGCTTGCGAAGCGTCGTATGACCGAAAATAGGACCCTCCAATTTTACCGTATACAGATCGTCCCCACATTTCTTAGAGTGAAATGATAAGAAATGACTTTGATATCCATCTCTTCGAACTTCCCGCGATGATGTCATACTTATGCCTTTGTAATAACTGAGGCGTCTGTCAATTTATCTTTTCAGAATCATTCAATGTACTGTCGATTCTTATTCTTCCAAAGCGGTAATGTCGCCGCCGGTCTAGTTCCCAAAGCGCATTGATTGCGCCTGTCGGTACGTCTTTCAAAGACATTGATTGCGCCATTGGTTATGCTGCCACCCTTCCTATAAATGGAAGCCTTCTTGAACCGAAACTTCATTCAAATGTTCTTCAACAGCCTTTTATCCTTTTCTTCTCATCGCCCCCATCCAATTTTATTTCTCATGTTTAACGCCTATGGTCGTAAGGTCATACGACAACGCTTTCACCGGCTACGCGATGGCCCTTTCTCGAAGCTGTCTTCCTACGAGCGGGATTGCACTAACTTGTTTTTGTTGTTGTTGTTGTCGCTGTCGTCATTGGCTCGAGGCAATGAGATAGGGGCGACGATTTCTTCCAACTTTGGAAGATATTTGGACTCTACACTGCTGCTCAGGAGGATTTTCGGACTTTACACCGGTGTATACTTGATTAATCTTGAGACTCTTGATATACTTGATTTAATCGCAATCATAAAAACTGATGCATGATATGCAAAAATAGTATAGTTATTCAATCGTATCCAAAGGGATTGGTTTAATAATGTTCGAATAATTTTCAGCTTAACATTTGATGGTAGGCTATAATCTCGTGTTTTAGTTGCTTATTGCACTCTAATTTACTGCACTTTTATTGTGTTTGTACTTTAAACACTAGTGTTTTGTACTTGTTTCGTATTTTATACTTTGTAGGAGCGATTCCAAGTGATGTTATAGAGCTAGTTCGAGCCATTTAAAGCTTTGAAGTCTTAGTAAAATCCCAAAAAATTAAGTCGGGATCATGTTCTAGGGTCGAGTACCGCATATGTATATAATAAGTGAAAGAAGAATGCCCAAAGCCAAAAAAAAGGCCTATCACGGCTTGTTGGAAGACGTGCACCATGAAGCCAAAAATTTCTAAGTTAAGGTGTTTACCTTGAAAATGGTAATTACAATTAAATTTAATTGTGTGGTTCTAAAAATAGATGATCTATTTTTATGCTAGTTGTTTGGGCAATAGATGCTAAACAAGAGATTAGGAAACGAAATAAGAGCTTGTAGATAGTATAATGACTTAACCAGAGGGCCGGAAATCAGGGCCTCGAGCTGGCGTATATGGGCCTCGAGGTCGAGTCGGATGCTCGGCTAGGAGCAACCAAGGGGGGATTAACAGTTATGATAGCTTTGATGGAAGCCTTTTATGATCAATAATGAGCAATAAATGAAGAACAATAAATAGAACGCAATAAATATAAGCAATAAATGCAAGTAATGAGATTAAGAGAATATGTTAGAGAGAATGTTCTTGCGTATGCAATACTGAGCATTAGATCCCCTACAAAATGACAAAGATCCCTTTTATATATAAGAGAGAATCCCAACATAGTACAAATGCATTTATTACCAAGATACATGGTTGATACAGCTAATTAATGCCACGGTACGGGCATGAGCTAGCCAAATAGACTAGGTCAGCTTTTAGTCATATGCCTTGGGAACTTCCCACTCTTTCACCATAATTATCGATCTGCATTGCCCCGAGGTTGGCTGTCGGTAGCCTCTCGGGTGTAAATCTCGACCATAGCCTCGAGCTTTTGGAAACATGCTTGCGAAGCGTCGTATGACCGAAAATAGGACCCTCCAATTTTACCGTATACAGATCGTCCCCACATTTCTTAGAGTGAAATGATAAGAAATGACTTTGATATCCATCTCTTCGAACTTCCCGCGATGATGTCATACTTATGCCTTTGTAATAACTGAGGCGTCTGTCAATTTATCTTTTCAGAATCATTCAATGTACTGTCGATTCTTATTCTTCCAAAGCGGTAATGTCGCCGCCGGTCTAGTTCCCAAAGCGCATTGATTGCGCCTGTCGGTACGTCTTTCAAAGACATTGATTGCGCCATTGGTTATGCTGCCACCCTTCCTATAAATGGAAGCCTTCTTGAACCGAAACTTCATTCAAATGTTCTTCAACAGCCTTTTATCCTTTTCTTCTCATCGCCCCCATCCAATTTTATTTCTCATGTTTAACGCCTATGGTCGTAAGGTCATACGACAACGCTTTCACCGGCTACGCGATGGCCCTTTCTCGAAGCTGTCTTCCTACGAGCGGGATTGCACTAACTTGTTTTTGTTGTTGTTGTTGTCGCTGTCGTCATTGGCTCGAGACAATGAGATAGGGGCGACGATTTCTTCCAACTTTGGAAGATATTTGGACTCTACACTGCTGCTCAGGAGGATTTTCGGACTTTACACCGGTGTATACTTGATTAATCTTGAGACTCTTGATATACTTGATTTAATCGCAATCATAAAAACTGATGCATGATATGCAAAGATAGTATAGTTATTCAATCGTATCCAAAGGGATTGGTTTAATAATGTTCGAATAATTTTCAGCTTAACACTTAATGGTAGGCTATAATCTTGTGTTTTAGTTGCTTATTGCACTCTAATTTACTGCACTTTTATTGTGTTTGTACTTTAATCACTAGTATTTTGTACTTGTTTCGGGTTTTATTCTTTGTAGGAGCAATTCCAAGTGATATTATAGAGCTAGTTCGAGCCATTTGAAGCTTTGAAGTCTTAGTAAAATCCCAAAAAATTAAGTCGGGATCATGTTTGAGGGTCGAGTACCGCATATGTATATAACAAGTGAAAGAAGAATGCCCAAAGCCAAAAAATAAGGCCTATCACGACTTGTTGGAAAATGTGCACCATTAAGCCAAAGTTTTCTAAGTTAAGGTGTTTACCTTGAAAATGGTAATTACAATTAAATTTAATTGTGTGGTTCTAACAATACATGATCTATTTTTATGCTAGTTGTTTGGGCAATAGATGCTAAGCAAAAGATTAGGAAATGAAATAAGAACTTGTAGATAGTATAATGACCAAACAAGAGGGCTGGAAATCGGGCCCTCGAGCTGGCGTATATGGGCCTCGAGGTCGAGTCGGATGCTCGGCTAGGAGCAACCCAGGGGGGATTAACAGTTATGATAGCTTTGATGGAAGCCTTTTATGATCAATAATGAGCAATAAATGAAGAACAATAAATAGAACACAATGAATATAAGCAATAAATGCAAGTAATGAGATCAAGAGAATATGTTAGAGAGTAGAAAAAATATTCTTGCGTATTCAATATTGAGCATTAGGTCCCCTGCCAAATGCCAAGGATCCCCTTTATATATGAGGGAGAATCTCAACATAGTACAAATGCATTTATTATCAAGATACATGGTTGATACAACTAATTAATGCCACAGTATGAGCTTGAGCTAGCCAAATAGACTAGGTCAGCTTTTAGTCATATGCCTTGGGAACTTCCCACTCTTTCACCATAATTATCAATCTGCATTGCCCCAATGTGGGACGTCGGTAGCCTCTCGGGTGTGAATCTCGACCACAGCCTCTAGCTTTTGGAAATGTGCTTACAAAGCATCGTATGATCGAAAATAGGACCTTCCAATTTTACCGTATACAGATAGTCCCCGCATTTCTTAGAGTGAAATGATAAGAAATGACTTTGATATCCATCTCTTCAAACCTCCCGCGATAATGTCATACTTATGACATAAGCCTTTGTAATAACTGAGGCGTCCCGTCGATTCATCTTTTCAGAATCATTAAATGTACCGCCGATTCATATTCTACCAAAGCAGTAATGGCGCCGCCGGTCTAGTTCCCAAAACGCATTGATTGTTCCTGTCAGTACGTCTTTCAAAGACATTGATTGCGTTGTTGGTTATGCTGCCACCCTTCCTATAAATGGAAGCCTTCTTGAACCGAAACTTCATTCAAATGTTCTTCAACAGCCTTTTATCATTTTCTTATCATCGCCCCCATCCAATTTTATTTCTCATATTTAGCGCCTATGGCCGTATGGTCATACGACGGCGCTTTCACCGGCTACGCGATGGCCCTTTATCAAAGCTGTCTTTCTCTGAGCGGGATTGCACTAACTTGTTTTTGTTGTTGTTGTTTTCGTTGTCGTCGGTTGCTCGAGGCGATGAGATAGGGGCGACGATTTCTTCCAACTCAGGAAGATATTTGGACTCTATACTGCTGCTCAGGAGGAAGTGCGGACTTTACACCGCTGCTCACCTCCCTACTCCAGCCTGATGTGGCATTTCATCCCTTTTGATTTCTGTGGGGTGAAGTGGCACTACCGACCACTAGCTTGCACGACACAATGTTCCAGGAGGTGGATTCAAAGTAGCCGTGCAAGTAAGGCCGATGCTCTCCAAGTCTTCCATTGGGCCATGATTTTCTTGGCCTGGTAAAGCTTTTGCTCTTTATCTGCATTTGTGAAGAATCTGAATGCATGACTTTACTGATCGGTATGAATACCAAGCCAGTGTGTAAGTATTTCTCTATCCCTTGATTGATTAACACAATCCCTGTGGGACCCTTTTCCGTTCCTTGGACCGAGCCCGGATTGGATTGATAAACTCGGGTCATCGGGGCCCCCGATTTCAGGGTCGAGTGAGAATAGGGCTTCGAAATTTTTAGAACGAAACTTAGCCTTTTAGGTCCTGGTGATAATCCTCGAGGGGGAACTTGCTTGGACGTCTGAGAGTAAAGATAACCTTTAGGCTTTCGAGACCCATCCCTGAGTGAGAGTTCGCTCTAGCTCGGGTAACCTGGAAACATGTTTTGAACTCAGAGTGAAGATAACCTTAAGGCGTTACAGATAGATCCCGGATGAGGGCTCACCCGGATTTAGATAGTCCCTGGGTTAAAGTAAATGAGAGGACGGTTTTAACTCGACACGAGGACTAAGGTATCTCGAGGGACAGAGGGTCGGAAAATAACCCATACTTATAATAGCAGAAATCCTCGAGGTAGGGTACCACCTCGAGGTCAAGCCCATATGAGTAGGTTTTTAGAACTTATCTTCTTTTTGACATAGATCCTCGAGATCGGGTACCATCTCGAGTCTTGTAATGATAACAATGGCTCCTTAGAACCTCTCTTCTTCTTGATAGAGGTCCTCGAGATCGGGTACCATCTCAAGGCTTGTAATGATGTCATTGGCTTCTTAGAGCCTATCTTCTTCTTAACGGAGGTCCTCGAGATTGGGGACGATCTCGAGGCTTGTTGATATCAATGGCTTCTTAGAGCCTATCTTCTTCTTGACAGAGTTCCTCGAGATAGGTACCATCTTGAGGCTTGTAAAGATGTGGGGGGTTTTGATCCCCAAAATATCGTATGGCAGCATTAATTGCATGACGTGGTGATGAAGCGACCAAGGCAATTCTGCTGGTACATCTTCCCAAAGCGAAAAATGGCTTAGTCAGCATTTTTAATTGGCCTTTGAGGCAGGCAGATAGTCGCCGCTTTCTCCACATATAGGGTTATATTTCTTATTTTGAGGATTTCGCTATTCCGAATAGTTATCCTCCTATATAGAGTTTTTCTTTCCTGCGTTAGGCCCTTCACCATTTCAACTTTGAAGCCCTTGCTCGGATTCTCGCTCCAGTTCCCTAGTTTTTCTACAGTTATGGCTGCTACACCAGGGTTCGCTCGGCAAGGAGAGGGGAGTTCCGCCCTTGCAGGCGTTTTGAACCAAAATGCTCAGGGTCATTGGGAGTATGCCTCGACGTTTATTTCTTTAGTATGAGAGGGGCACCTTGAGTCAGTGAGTAAAGATTTCGGATGCGGGGAAAAGGTAGTACTGCGGGCACCTTCCCCGGAAGAGAGCATCATGGATCATGCCAAGGGGTTTTTGAACGTGTACACGTACCCTTTACACTAGGCCCCCCTAGTAGGAATGTGCTTGTCTTCTGTCGAAAGTACTAGGTTATCTTGGCGCAGGTTCACCCGTCATTTTGGAGGATAGTGTTGATGATTAGGTTCTTTGCGGAAGAAGCAGGCTTGAATTCACTCTTAGTCATCTCATCAAGTTGTATCGGCCTTTTCACCATCGGGGTCTACTGACCCTACGATGCCGATCCACCATACCTTTCGTTGTATATTATAAAGAAGATGGGGATCGGGGATGGATGAGCCAATTCGTCTGAGTACAAACAGTCGATATTATCCCTGTGGAGCTTCTGCCATTTCCCGAGGAATGGAATTTTACACGTAAGTGATATACTTGTGTCTTTGTAGTTTTGCTTATGGCGTAGGTGGGTTCCGTAAATGCGCCTTCCTTTCCCTTTCTGCAGCAATTTCATAGACGTCGTGCAAGGTCCCCGATCTGATGGATTGGGCTCGGAAGCTGGCGACTCACTCGACTTATAATGAGCGTAAGTGGCGAGCTTTGTCTAAGGGCAGATGGGAGGCCAAACACCACAGTACGTGCTATGTGATTTGCTCCTTTTTTGAAAGGCACTTTCTTTTTACGCGTACTAACCTCGTCATCGTAGGATTGGGGAGTCCTTTGAGGCCAGACCGTACCCTCTTGGAGAGGGGGAAGGACCACCAACTTCTGGGCTATGGAATGATAATAATAAGCAAAAAGGGCCTTCAATGGTTCTTATAGCAAGACGAGTCCAGGCGGGGGGCTTGGAGAGGATATATCGGCTGATCCTGCTGCGCCCGAGATCTCTGGCTTTAGAAAAACGGTTCTACCTCCGTTGTCATCTTCTTTTATCGTCGAAGGCACCTCAAGGAATAAGGATTTTCTACCACCGACTTCTTCTCCCATCGAAGGTACTTCAAGGGATGTTCTAAGCCAGGGGATGCATACACTAAGCGATCGTGCCCCAACCGAGAGCAGTTCTACCGGAGTAGATGGAGCTAGACTAGTAGATGTGCGCTCAACTTTCGAGGAAGCTCAGTGGCTCTATTCTGAGGTGAGTTTTGTCTATCCGTGTTGATTTTATAGTTTTGTAATTTTTACTCTCTTATCGAGTTTCTCTTTCATAGGCTTTTAACAGGCTCAAGTCCGAGTTGCTCCATCGTGGGACCAGGTTGCGAGAAGTCGTGGATGTGTAGAAATCCCTCAAGTTTCTCTTCAATGAACGGGAAGATGAGTTGGCACACTTGCAGTATGAGGCGAGTCGAAGTCTGAACTACGAAAGCTACCTCGAGGAGCAGGTAATATTTGTTTTGAGAGAGCGCGTGTCTCTTCTTCTACCTTCTGAGGCTAATGTCTAGTTTATTTTAGTTGCAGAAAAAGACAGAGGACCCGGAATGCGTTAGGAGCAAAGTTGGTCAAGCCAAGTGTGAGCGTGACGAGCTAAAGGCTCGGATGGACACCCATATGTCGACTAAGAAAGACGCTTTGACCAAGGATTCTGCCCTCGAGGTACAACTTTGCAACGCTCATGAAAACAGCTTGGTCCGAACGGACATGATTTCAAGGCTCGAGTCTGAGCTCCTGAAGGTAAAGGCCGAAGTCGTGGATGCTCGGGATAAAGCCAAAGTAATCCAAACTAAGGCTGATAAGAAGGTGGCTGTCTATTTGAAGGACGCTGTCGACGCTTGTGTTGAGCTAAGGGGGGCTCTCGACTAGGAGAGTTGGAATAAAGAGTACGTAAGGCGTAAATCTCGGAGGGAAGCCCTCGAGGAAATACATGCCAAGGGCTTTGGCCTCTCTGAAGAGATAAAGCTGGCGAAAGAATATAGTGCTAAGCTCCTTCTGTCCGATGCTGAAGATGTCGAGAAGGAGTCCGGCAGACCATAGTCCTCGAGGGGGACGTAGATAAGGCCCTTCCTTTCTTGTTTTGTGTATAGTGCTTTCAAAGAACTTTGTGAATAAAGCTTGTATTCTCTCGCATACCTGTATAAAAGGATGCCTCGAGGTTTTATTTTTCATGCATTTCTTTTTGTCTTGATATTTGTCAGTCATTAGCCAGATGAATTGGTTTTCGAGTTAAAAGGAATCCTTAGATTCATAGTATGACCCTGGGGCTCATTAGGCTGGCCTGTAGGCTCTTACGCACTTTGGTCGGTACGACCTTTTAGTATAAGCCGGCGTTAGAGCTCTTATGCTTTTGCCATATTTAGTTAACTATTTCGGGTTTAGTCTCTAAGTCAGGTGTCGACTCGAGCTCATTTGACCCTCAAGTTTTTGAATTTAAAGCTGGCCCTTAAGTTCTTACGCATTTGGTCGGTACGACCTTTTATATGTGCTGGCGGCAGTGGCTCTTACACATTAGGTCGGTATGACCTTTAGTATGGGCTGGTGGCAGTTGCTCTTACGCTTTAGGTCGGTACGAACTTTTTTATGGGCTGGCGGCAGTGGATCTTACGCATTGGGTCGGTACGACCTCTAATATAGGCTTTATTTTTCCCTTGATAAGGACTTTTTGAGATTGTGTTTTGCCTGACTCTTCGACGGTTTGGTAGAACCTCGATTGCAAGTCATTATATGGCGATGATCGAGCACCTCGGGAGGTTTTGGCTCGGTGGCTGAATATCTTCAAAGCCTATAGTTTGGAGATGACATGGTCGAAGCTCTTTGCCTATGTCAAGGGTAGCCTGTTTAACCGGTTCATTTCGAAGTATTTTTGATGTAATTGAAGGCCTGTGGTTTTATAGTGATGGTTGGGCATCCCTGAGTCGCGTTAGTTAGGCTGGTAAAGCCTTGTGACCATAGTCATTGTGTTTGGTCGGAGCCTTTCAGTCCCTGGGCGGCGTTTATATCGAGGGTATGCCTTTTTACGGGTCTTACAAGTTCGATATATAGCCTTAACTTTAAGATCGAGTTTATGCCTTTTGTAAGGTCTTACAAATTTATACATGCCTTACTTGAGGTCCTATAGTTTTGGTTACTTGGTACAAGTATGGTTCATGCCTTGCTTGAGGTCTTACAGATATTGTTACTTGGTACAAGTATGGTTCACGCCTTGCTTGAGGTTTTACAATTTTTGTTACTTGGTACAAGTATGGTTCATGCCTTGCTTGAGGTCTTACAGTTTTTGTTACTTGGTACAAGTATGGTTCATGCCTTGCTTGAGGTCTTACAGATATTGTTGTTGCCTTATATAGGTCTTACGAGACCGAGGCTGCCTATATGTGGTCTTATGGCCTCAGGTTTTGATAAGTTGATGGGGGTGGCGATTGGCGACAGTCCCCGAGTCATCGAAAATTTCTTGGTTCGGGAGACATTACTTGTAAACTTGGTATTGCCTCATTAAGGACTTACGATTTCGGAGTTTCTGACCCGGAGGTCATGTGGTCTTGAATTTTCGATGCTAGTCCCTGAGTGTTCGGGACGTTTTTAGCTCTAGGGCCATTTTGTGATCTTGATGTCGCCTTAGTGAGGGCTTCTGAGTTTGAAGCTCCGACCCGGGGTTCATACGGCTCCGAGTTGTAGACTCTAGGTCCCAAGTGTTCGAGACATTTTTTGGCTTTGGGTCTGTTTTGTGAACTTGATGTTGCCTCATTGAGGGCTTACGAGTTTGAAGCTCCAACCCAGGGGTCATACGACTTCGAATTGTTGACGTCAGTCCCCGAGTGTTCGGGATGTTTTTTGGCTCTGGGGCCATTTTTGCAAAATACCGAGCTTCCTTGAAACACAAAATGCTTTGATGAAGGGGAAAGTGTTCTTTGATTACTTGGTACAAGCATACACGTTTTCGTTGTTAAGGGATCCGTTATTTTATACGGACACAGTTCGTTTGACCATTTGGCCCGGTACATTATTTTCCTATTGAGACCCCGTTTAGCACATCTTGGCTTCTCCGAGTATGTGACCTTCCGGGAGGGATTCCCCTAGTATTCGAGGTAGATTGCATAAGAAGCCTTGAATACTTGTTTAGTCTTCCTCAGGTAGCATATAGGTGTTGCCTCGTTAAAAACCTTGCCGGTAAAACCCTTCTTGGGATAAAAACCCTATCGAAGGAAAAGAGTGCAACGTATGCTTTTGTGACCTAAGGCCTTCGAGTTGGAAAGCTCTTTAGCCATTTCGATCAGATACATGTATTCAAGTTAGTATAAAATGTAACTTAAAAAGGGAGATAACCATACCTTAGTGCTGACGGTGCTTCGGACCTTGATGTGATTCAATCGGTTATTATGAGGACTCGGTACAGTTCTTTGTTTTATTTAGTCGGGCGCAACCGAGGATGTAGCTTGTTATCGTTATCTTATTGTTTTCTTATCCTTAGGCTCCTTCGATGGTGGAGGTATTGTTCTTGGGGCCACATCGTGCACCGCAAACATCTCTTTTGTTGCATGTTGTTCCCCGTAGATAGTTTTTATCCCATCCTTTGTTGGGAATTTCATCATTTGATGGAGGATGGATGGTACTGCTCTCATGCAGTGTATCCATGGCCTTCCAAACAAGGCGTTGTACCTCATCTCTCCTTCGATGACATGACATTTAGCATTTTGGGTTGTGCCGGCCACGTTGACTGGGAGGGTGATTTCCCTTTTCATTGTTTCGCTCGCCATGTTGAACCTGTTGAGGACTCGAGAGGCGGGCACGATTTGGTCAAGCAGTCCGAGCTGCTCTACCACCCTCGACCTAATAATATTGGCCGAGCTACCTGGATCCACAAGTACACGTTTAATTTGAAATATATTTACAAGGAAAGAGATTACCAGTGCGTCATTGTGAGGCTAAGAAAAGGTCTCGATGTCCTCGTCGTTGAATGTGAGAGCGTCCTCGGGTATGTAGCATCGAGTTCGCTTTTCCTTGGTGATGGATATTTTTGTTCTTCTGATCATGGGTTCTTGTGGAGCATCGATGCCTCCAAGATCATGTAGATGACATGTTGTGGCTCATTTGTTTCGTTCTTCTTGGTCGCCTCTCTTTCCTGGAACTGATTTTTGGCCCGATCGTTGAGGAATTCTTGGAGGTGACCTTTGCTGAGTAGTCAGGTTACTTCTTCCTGGAGTTTCCGACAATCTTTGGTTCTATGACTGTGCGTGTTGTGAAACTCACACACTAAGTTATGGTTTCTTTGCGAAGGATTTGATTGTACAGGCCTTGGCCACCTGGTGTCTCTGATTTTACTGGCGAATACAATGTCTGAAAATGTCAATGTTGAATCCAGCCCTGTGTGCCTAACGAATCCAGCTCTATAACAAGTCCCCGAGTATTTTGGCCTCGGTCCATCCTCTGGTCATTGCGGGGTATGTTTCTCCTTGAGGCGTTTCTTCTATCTTCAGTGTATGGTTGGTATCTCTCTGTATTCTGCTTTGACTCTTTTGCCGGAAGCCTGTTAGGATATACCGAGCCCAAGAGGGCTCCTAGAGTCGTCCTCGA
This sequence comes from Nicotiana sylvestris, assembly GCF_000393655.2. Lineage (NCBI taxonomy): Eukaryota > Viridiplantae > Streptophyta > Magnoliopsida > Solanales > Solanaceae > Nicotiana > Nicotiana sylvestris. The sequence goes on from NC_091061.1 coordinate 84,887,203, forward strand.
CCCTGATCTTTTATTGGTATCGGTTGTGGACGTCCGACCAAGTCACGACGGGATATTCAACTATGTTCTGCTTCAGCTGCTTTGAAGCTTCCGAGCTTCGCTCGTTCAAACCTTGAGTGAAGGCCTGCACTGCCCAGTTATCGGAGACCAGTGGTAGTTCCATTCAAAAGCGAGATACAAACTATCGCAACATCTCGTTCTCCCTTTGCTTGATTTTGAAGACTTCGGATTTCCTTGTAGCTACTTTGATGGCACCGGCATGTGCCTTTATGAAAGAATCTGCCAGCATGGCAAATGAATCTATCGAGTTTGGGGCCAGGTTGTGATACCACATCATTGCCCTTTTTGAAAGTGTCTCTCCGAACTTTTTCAGTAGGACAGACTCGATCTCATCATCCCTTAGGTTGTTGACCTTCACTGAACAAGTGTAGGAAGTAACGTGCTCGTTGGGGTTCGAGGTTCTATTGTACTTCGGAAGCTCGGGCATTCTAAACTTCTTTGGAATGCGTTTTGGGGCCGCTTCCTGTGGGAACAGCTTTTGTACAAACTTCTTCGAATCTACACCTTTCAGAATCTGGAGTGCGCCCAAAATTTGATCGACCCTGGAGTTGTAGGTCTCTACCTTCTTATCGTTGGCTTCTATCTTTTTCTCGCCCGACTCGATCCTCTTTATGAGGGCGGGGTCGACTGCCAACCCGTTGTTGCTACTTGATCTTTCCCGTACCTGCTCGACTGGGGGGGGGGCATTCCCGGTGCTACCGTGCTGGAAGTTTTCTGGTAACTTTGCAGCTGAGCAACCGCCAGCTGTTGTGCCTGTAATATTTCAAAAATAATGTGAAGGTTAACCTCCTGTTCTTCCCTAGTTGGGGTTTTCTGACCTTCTTGTTGGTCTCCTTGGCGTACGCTCCTGTTAGTGTGGGAGCTTATGTCGACGTATTGGTCATCGCGTGAGACCACATCTGCGGGGATTGGCTCTGGCGCGTCCCCTAGGTTTAGTGGTGGTGCGCCAATACCTGGAAAAACTACACCATTCTTTCTATGGTCCTCAAGACTGTTGTTTTCATATGCATTCACTGAGTTAGACATTTTGACCTGAAATCAAAAGATCTTGGACAAGAAAAAGCGTGAAAGATAACTTGCATTATGTAGTAAAACCAGCAAGAAAATAACCACTATTATATTTAGCCCCACGGTGGGAGCAAAACTGTTTACCTTGAAAATGGTAATTACAATTAAATTTGATTGTGTGGTTCTAAAAATACGTGATCTATTTTTATGCTAGTTGTTTGGGAAATAGATACTAAGCAAGAGATTAGGAAACGAGATAAGAGCTTGTAGATAGTATAATGACAAAACCAGAGGGCTGGAAATCGGGGCCTAGAAGTCGAGTCGGATGCTCGGCTAGGAGCAACCGAGGGGGGATTAAAAGTTATGATAACTTTGATGGAAGACTTTTATGATCAATAATGAGCAATAAATGAAGAACAATAAATAGAACGCAATGAATATAAGCAATAAATGCAAGTAATGAGATCAAGAGAATATGTTAGAGAGTAGAGAGAATGTTCTTTCGTATTCAATATTGAGCATTAGGTCCTCTACAAAATGACAAGGATCCCCTTTATATATGAGGGAGAATCCCAACATAGTACAAATGCATTTATTACCAAGATACATGGTTGGTACTGCTAATTAAAGCCACAATATGAGCTTGAGCTAGCCAAATAGACTAGGTCAGCATTTAGTCATATGCCTTGGGAACTTCCCACTCTTTCACCATAATTATCGATCTGCATTGCCCCGAGGTTGGACGTTGGTAGCCTCTCGGGTGTGAATCTCGACCATAACCTCGAGCTTTTGGAAACGTACTTACGAAGCGTCGTATGATCGAAAATAGGACCCTCCGATTTTACCGTATACATAAGGAATTTATTACTCCAAAGTGATACATGCAAGAGATGTGAAACATGAAGCCAAAATTCTCTAAGTTAAGGAATTTAATCCTCCAAAGTGAGACATGCAAGTGACGTGTGCAACATGAAGTAGCTGTCCAATTCATCATTACACAAAAAGTAATAGATGAATTGAAATTGGCCAATTCTCTGGAAATGGCCACTAAAGCGCCGCATTCTGTGACGCCCACCGCGACGCGGCTCCACATTTTTCTACTGCTGTAAGTTTGCAAGGTCCCTGATAAACTCCACTGCTGCGCCGCCTGGCGCGTCTGCCTCATGCGGTGCGTGTGCATTTTGCAGAGCCACAATCCAATTTCGGTTAGGAGAAGGTGATTTCATTTGGGTGCGACCCTACTTAGTATAAATACATGTAAAAACGTTATTTTGAGGATTTTTCACACATCTTAGACCTAAGGAAGCTAAGGACGAGGTGGAGAAGCAAAAGCACAAGGATTTCATCATTCAATCTTCAATCAAGACACGAGTTTGGATCATTTTATGTTTTCCTTTAACTTAAATATATTTGTGATGAATTGCTCCATATCTATGGAGTAGTTCTCTTTAGTTTTTATGGATTTGGTGTATTGATATTTGTTTGTGGATTATAACTCTAGTTTTATGTATTGAATCGTTTTGGATATTTTAATCGTTGCATCTATATTCACTTGTTAATGTAATCGAGAGAGGCATAACTTGTGATATTTTTGCATTCTAGCTTGTTGGTTGAATTTATTAATTCTTCTTAGTAATCAGAAGAGACTAGTTGAATTGTTGATTAAACCTAGTTAGGAGGATAATCGAGAGAGGTTCTCTTAAAGACCAATCCACTACGAATTCTTGCATATCTTGACGTGCTTAAAATTGGTTCATCTTGTGAGCTTGAGACTTAATCAAGAGAGGAGTTTCTACTAAGTACTTTAATTAATAACCAAGTGAATTCGAGAGACTCACTTGAACATTAGAAGTGAATTATATAAAGTTAGATCCTAAACAATTATCTTGCACTTATCCTATCAACCCTATCTTCTCCTAATTGATAACCTTCTTTACTCATTCTTTGCTTCGATTGTCATTAATTAATAGTTTAGGCATTTAGTTAAATTTAATTTTAATCACATAAATCTCCATTTTTGATCATCTTGGATAGTAACCAAGCTAGAAACTACGAGAATACTGTTTAACTCCAATCCCTATGGATACGATATTACACTATACTATATTCAACTAGCGAGCATATTTAAGTGTTTGTTTTGCGCTCGTCAACACTATTCAATTACGATGATTATCGAAAATTGGGAAGCTGGGCAACAACAATTGAATATCGGTGAAAGAAATAAAGGCATTGACAAGATATGTGCACAACTATTATTCAGGATATAACTCTGTTCCAAGTTCAATTCTTAAGATCTGTTGACTCATTCAATTACAACAAATGATTACATTTTTCATAGGATTCAAATTCTTCCTGTGAATGAATGAGAGTTCCGTTAAACAACCTAATGACAAGTACTATGAACATCTATAAGAATACGTTGAATTAATGGTCTTACGAATAATGTCTCTCGAATATTCCTCTAGATTAGGTTAATTAATAACTGTACAAGCTCTTTCGATTACATGTGAGAGTCGTGAAATTCACCAAAACAAGGTAACACAATAATATTTGCAAAAATACTTCTCTATCGGTTAAAGTAGAATCACAAACAACTCACAAATAATACAATTTGAAAAATATAATAACTGCTCGAAATATAACCAAATAAAACCCTTAATCTGCACTTATCAAATGCCCCCACACTTGAGCTTTTGCTCGTCCCATGCAAAATCAAACTACATTTCTAGAAAGATGACCTTTTCAAGAAACTCTCCTAAGTTTTCATGACAAGAATATTAAAATCATACGTAGCACCCTACTATAACATCCTAGCCTCAAAACTTGACTCGAAAGTACCAACTATTTTTCTAAACATTCTTACTCACTCTAAAATACAGGCCAAAGACATTACCTTTCCTTCGCAAGTCATATACCTTCACATAATCAATAGAGAGTGGTTCCACACACAATAAACTTCAAAAACAATTAGGAACCCAAAATATAAAGAATTCACTCACTCGCAAAAATAAAATTCTTGTGCCACAGAAAATGTACTATAGGCTTGTCCGTAGTGTATTACTCTGGTCTAAGTTGAGCTTATTCAATCAAAGATCAAGTAGGACATTATTTGATTGTAATGTAGGCTGCATGATGGGTAAAATACAATTTGAATAATAGTGAATACACCTCCCTAAGAACTTTAATGCATACAATTTTCCAATTCAAACCCCACACTTATATTTAACCACACCCCAACCTTTACAAAAATATTAAAACCAAAATCCTAATTTCTATAAGTACAGACAAAGAAAGAGTTACCACTAGTAAGGAACAAACTTTTCTAATATATACAACACCACTATTTCTTTTGGTGTTCTAAGTTCTAGTTATTTTTTCCTAATTCCCTACAAGTGGCTCTCATAATTCTTTTAAACAATGCGCATTTCTCCTTTTTCAATAGTTCCACTCAAACTCAACCATACCTCTACTTAGCTTTTATTTAGCTCATAAATATTTCAAGTGCTCATGAGAGATAAAAGGTTCAAACTGATAGTCAGTTCCAAAAAAGAGGTCAGGCTTGTAATGCGGTTGGCAAAGAAATAGGATTACAGGCTCAATAGGGCTAACTAAGGATAACTTCTTCAATTATTTGGAGGGGTTAAAGTAGCAGATAAGGGTTAACAAAGACAGAATACGATCATCTCCAAACTCAAATATTACCTATGATTTCGCCTTAAGTCACAACCAAGCCAAGTTCTAAACTCTGTAGGGCATGACTACTAAGCAAGCATACATCTTACCATACACAATATTTTGGATAGACACTCAATTCAGACAACAGTTACCAGTGGTCTCTCTGACTTACAAAGACAAGATCATGCATCCCATAAATCACAGCAAATTTTGCCGACAACAAGCAAATTTTCAAAAACTTATCTAAAATAAGGAAGCAACAAAACTATCTACTCTAGAAAGTGTTTGGTTTAAAATAATACGACCATGATAATGAACCAAACAAGAAACCCATGGAAGTAAAAGTCAAGAAGTTATCCTAGAAAGATAGAAATAATTTTTTTTTGAGATTTTTTCTTAATAAATAGAAAGCAACTATTTACAGCCCCAACCCACACATAACTAGTGGCATGTCCCCATGTCACATAATTAAAGTGCAAAGGTGAAGGAAACTTTTCTGATTGGTCAATCTATGTTTGAGACTGTGTCGGGGTCTATGTGACAAGCTTGGCCAAGTTCACGCAACCATGCCATGATCTTCCACTCAGATTTTGCATTTTTACCTGCAAGCGACTCCACTCGTGTAAGGCCCCCTAAAATTTTACCTAAAACCTCGGATTTTGTGGTGCCGCGGTAGACTTGCGTGTTCTTGAATGTAGAGCAAGCTCACCGCATTACAAACTTTCTGGGTTGAATAGGGCACTAGGGAGTAAAGGAAATTTTTTGGCAGAACCGAGCATTTCTACGGTCCACTACGCGATCGCAGAATCACTTTGCGGGCCGCAAAGTGGCCGCATAGTGAATCAGAAATGGCAAGTTTGGATGACTTTTTGCGATCGATTATACAACTGCAGAATAGGTCTGCGGTTCATTGTGTGACCGCAGATCAGGTCTGCAGGCCACATAATGACCGCATACCCAGTTAGATTTGTCGAGTTTCGAAGGGCCATATTGCGACCCATTTCGTGGTCCGTAGTAGCATTGTGCGGTCGCATGATCCCATTCCGGAGCTTCATTTTTTGAATTTTATAACCTGACCCTACTTCGTTAAATAGACGTAATGGACTATGTTTGAGCTAAAATATGATACTTTTAGAGTGAGAGAGTGCCTTAGAGTGGGAGAGTAATCGTCAATAATTTGTTCTTCAATTCTTGCTCAAATATTAGAAGATTTACAAGGAAAACTCACTAGGTCTTCATCCTAGAGGTAAGATTCCACACCCTAGCCCTTAATTTCGAATTTTAACTAAAAATGGGTAATTGGCAAGACAATTCTTGGGTATGGGAGTTGGTTATTTTGCATGCATGTGTTATCAAAGGGTGTAGGAAGATTGTTGAGCCAAAATTAATAAATACTGGGTTGTGGGATGATGGAATCCTCCATAAAAGGGCCTTGAAACCTTAATGCACACCTAGTGTTTGATAAAATGCTCAAATGTGCTAGAACCGTGATCATCTTCCTATTTTTTGTTCAATTTGTTACATTTCTAAAATAGATAGAAGTTGATAAGATTTTTGGAACATTTTAGAGTGTAAGGAAGCTCAAGTGATATATGTTGGCTAAACTCTTCTTTAAGAATTGAACCCCACACTATCCTTGTAAGTTCTAAGATGTTTACTTCAAATTGATCATTCCAAATAAGCTTGGCGACAAAGATATATGTTCAATTCATGTTTCAAATGCTCTTATTATGTTGTTTTATTTATTGAGGATGTGTTCCAAACTATGGATTGTGTATCTACATGTTGTAACTCCAAGTCGTGTTTCATATGAAAGATATTATGCCAAATTATGTAGAGATTGTGAATGATATTTTACCTCCACCCGCACATATTGGGGTGAGGCGGCAAGTCCACTTTGTGTGGGATTTTGATATTATTGTTACAACACCACCCGCATATATATTGAGTGAGGCGGCATGGCCGCTTTGTATCGTATTAATATCATTGTTACACCTCCACCCGTATATATATTGGGGTGAGGCGGCAGGGACGCTTTGTGTAGGTTTTGGTACTGTGGTTACACCTCCACCCCTATACATTGGGATGAGGCGGCAGGGCCGCTTGAGTAGAGTTGTGATATTATGCTTGCACCTCCACCCGCATACATTAGGATGGGGTGGCAGAGCCGCTTTGTGTAAAGATGGTTATAGAGTACCTCGTCTTAAAATTTATAAATTGTATTGGCAGCTCTTGATAAATTTGCTTTGGCTTGAATGGACATCTATGATATTCTATTGTCACTCTCATTCATCCTATCCATGTTGTAGTTCCAAGTTCTTGATTAGGTGTTTGGTTTTCATACTAGTAATATTCGACATGTACTAACGTCCCTTTTTCCAGGGGCGTTGCATCTTTAATGGATGCAGGTGGTTCCACAGCGGAGGATATTGACCAGTGATTTCGGTGACCATTCTTCCCAGCTGACTTGGTGAGCCCCATCTTATTTTGGGGTTGTGCATCTTTTGTTTCGTATGTATTATCATGTTTTGGTATAGCCGGAGCCTTGTTGCCGGCACTATTATTGTACTCTTGATATATTTAGAGGCTTCGTAGACATAATGTGGGTTGTGTATTGGTGTGGGAAAAGTTGAACTAAAGATGTCGTAATTGTATCACATGCTCCTATTATTAAACTATGGTTGTGAAACATATTATTTTGGAGACTTCTTAAATGAAGTAACTAATGGTTATGTATTTTGTATTTTCTACATGATCTTTTGTTGTCCAATTTACAAGTTATGCATTCTCTTTAATTCATGGGTAAGTTGGGTAGAAAGTATTCAATATGCTTTCTTGACCAGTTCGCTCGGTTGAGTGCCGGTCGTGCTCCCCGAGTTTGGGGTGTGACAACTCGAGTGCTCAGTCCATCAACAAAAGTTTGCATTCCAGCCATCTCATGTTCGAATGCAACCACTCGCGTCTCCCATGAACTACCTGACGATTCTCCTACAACTTGTTCACTTGGTGAACTAGAACCACTAACCTCCATGTGTACTCTCCTTTCCTCAATGAGATGGTCAAAATCCTCACTCTCACCTTCAGCAGCAACGACAGGTTCCTTCCCATTGATAATTTTATTGGTCTGAAATTTCTTCTCCCGCTTTACCTTCCTATCTATGGCCTTGTTTACTGGACCCTTGCCTCACTGCACAATGGGGTAACTAAGAAGGGAAAAAGAAGACATACCTCTACATCAATGAACAAATCGCCATCTCATTCCGAATAACCTTAGCCACCTCCATGTTCATTGATCCATCACCATATAAGAGATGCCCGTGGACCATTCATCTTAGTATTGTTCTGTGATGGCATCAGTCGATTGTTGATGATGTGCAACCAACACTTCCCCTCAATTGTTAGTGAGGCGGACTGAAATTTGTGGTCCCTGATCAACTACACCACCTCCTTCCCAGGTACACAAATAGTTCTTTCAAATTTGTAGGCTCTTTGGATAGCTTCCCGCAAAAAGTCTACCTTTTTCTTCCTCACTGTACATATCCTCATGCTATGGGCAATTCACACATAATTCTTTCACAACAGCCAAATTGGCTCCATCAGGTTCTTCAAAGAAAACGCCCAACCACCGACAAACTAATTCATCATGTACCTTGGGACACTCGTTGAGAAGAGCACCTATGTCGATTCCCCTTTAAGGAACGGGGTTTTTTCCACCTTGCTATGAAACCGGTCTTGAGCATCCTAGGAGACAAACTTGTTCTGATCATAGGGCCGAGAAGCTGTAGAAGTATTTGATCTAGAGGTACCCATACCCTTCAATTTCGACGTGCCTGACTTCTCACCAGTAGAAGTGCTTGGGGTCTCCCTTTTCCTTGACGTAGCCATTTCACACCTACATCAAACCAAATAAACATTAGTGAACGCGCACATAGCCATAGACACAATGAGCTACTCAAACTTCAACCATACACTATCAACAATTATGCATTACAAATTTCCTTCTCATGTAATCCATTCCATGGACATTAAGATTTTCATCAATTATGCGTTCGACCCTCGAAGTTGAAGTGAATTTCGTCGGGTGACTAACAATTTCTCAAAACACACATGAAAAATTCACATGTTCCCTTTTGTGGCATTAAATCAAACACTTTCACATGCACATATTCTCTTGCTCCTCAAAATTAGGTACTTAACCCTGGAGTGCCTATAATAACAACCAAATCCAGTGCAGAGCACACCAAAACCGTACATACAAATATGTATTATTCCCATTAAAAAGATATACCTTGAACCTAGAAGAAGTAGAGGGAAAGTAGAGTAACATACCTAAGCTTTGAACAAGGGAGGCACAAGATGTTGACTAAGATTAGAGGAAGTGAGGGGAAGTTTCACAACCCAAATCCCATAATAGGTTGTGATGGCGCCCAAAAATGCTTTTAGGCAGGCCAACGGGGTACCTCCAACTTAATTATCCTTTTTAGCTTTTAAAATCAGAAATTTCATTAAATAATTAGAATTAAATCCAAAACCCATGAAAACATATGTATTTCTTTACCAAAATAATGAGTACTAATAATACATAAAACAAATTGATAATAATAATAAGAACAATTGTGAATATCCACTAAAAACCCCCAAAATCCGGTGTCACAAGTGCATGAGCATCTACTGGAATATACAATACTACTACAACAAATGTCTGGAATAGGAAATAGACAAAATACAATAAATGGATAGATCAGGGACTCCGTGTGCTCCGGATCGTAACACAGGGAGCATCTTACCACAAAGTCTCCTAAGCAACAACACCTACGCGCCTAAATGACCACCAAAAGTACCTGTCTCAGTACCTACACAGTTAGTGTGGAAGTATAATATGAGTATGTAAATCAACGCATATCCAGTAAGTATCTAGCCTAACCCCAAATAAGTAGTAATGAGGGATCGACATCGACAATTATTAGTGGTCCAATAAATCAAGTAGAGTAAAAGTAGAAAGGTATGAACCATGGCAAGTAAAACGGTGAAAGCAGATATAAGTACATAAGATGATCCTCAACTGAAGGGTAAATATTACATCCTCAAATATCGGATACTTCCTCAAATGGAATACATAATGGTCAACACCAAATAAAATGTCACATCTCAAGTCATGAAAACTTATATGTATGCTGAATCCTTATCAACTATTTTGCACGACTCTGCTGAGGAGAACGACCCGATACCATAAGAGTAATGGCACGATATCATGTCGTGGGGTACGACCCGATCCCAATAATAGTGCACACTACCGAGGTCGTATGGCCTGATGTAGATGCATCTCATTATACTGCTGAGGCGAACGTCTGCTAAGACGTTCGGCCCTATGCCATTGGAATAGTGAAGACTTTGATGGGTAAATGGCCCAACTCATGAATATATGTGTGAGTTCTCAAATTTAAGAGACTTTCGAACAATTTCGTGCAACACGAGATAAATTTGTAAAAGAAAGTATAAGTTCCACGACTAACCAAATAGCTCGTTAAGTATTTAAGATAACAAGGTTTGATACTCTATACAAGTCCAGTCTCAGGCTAAATATAATAATTAAGGCATGTAAACATGTAAGAATAACTCAAATAACACAACTAAAATATGGTGTGAGTCTAAGTCTACATACACCTAATCAAGAATTCTAGAAACCGCACGGACACTCGTTATCTTATACGTGCGCAGCTCCCACAAAATATAGCACATAACAAATATAACACCTACGTGGTAAATTCCCCCTCACAAGCTTAGATAGAAGACTTACCTAGCCCTGAAATCGATAACCGGCTCCAACACCTCTCTAAAACCTCGAACCAATGCTAAACAATATGAAATTAGTCAAGTAACATGCAAACCAATCAACATATATCCAAAGACTCGTAATTAACAATTAGAATCAATTCTTAACTCTACACAAAAAGTAGAAAAAGTTAACCCCGGGCCCATGCGCCCGAATTCCAAAACTTTTCGAAAACAAATTTTACCCATAGCACCACGAACTCAAATATATTATTTATTCCCAATTCCATGCCCAATTTCGTGGTCAAAATCCAAAATTATCATTTCTAGGTTTTCTTCAAAAATCCCACATTTTCTACCAATTTTCATGTTAAAGTCCATATATAATCTGTGTATTTAACTTAATACAAGCGGGAATCACTTACCTTATGATAGATAATGAAAATGGCCCTTCAAAATCGCCTAAAAATCGTCTTCGATGGAAGAAATGAGATAAAAATGAGTCAAGTCCCGATTTCCAATCTTAAACACTGCCCAACCGTCCTTCTTTGAGATCTTGGAAGTTCCCTCGCAATCGCGAAGACCATACCAGCCTTGCCAAGAACTCCTTCTTTGCGAACGTGAGGTCCTCTCATGATCGCGTTGCACCACCTGCTAAAGCTATACGAACGCGAGCCCTGCTCCGTGAATGCAAAGGCCAACCTTTCAGCCTCAGCAATTTCCTCTTCCATGATCGCGACATCCCCTGTGCGATCGCGTAGAACAACTCTCTCAAAAACTAGGGCAGCCTCACAACCCTTCGCGTCCACGACTCCTCCCATGTGAATGTGTAGAACAACCTGGCCGCCCATCGCAATTGTGACACCCTTTGCAAGATCACAAAGAATAAATTCCTCACCAGCTCCAAAAACCCTTCGCGATCGCGGTGCCTCCTACGCGATCACGAAGCACACCTGACACCATATACTAGCAACAACCAAACAAAGAGAATTGGTCTGAAACATACCCGAGGCCCTCGGGATCCCATCTAATCATACCAACAAGTCCCTATACTTTATCCAAACTTATCCAAGGGCTCGAAAGGCTACGAATAACATCAAAACCAAGAATCGAAAACCAAAATCCTTTCTAAACTTTTAAACCTTCAAACATTACCGAACGCGTCCGAATCACACTAGATATTTCAGATCACGACCAAACTTCACACACAAGTTTCAATCAATAAAACGAACCTATCCAAGGCCCTGGAACACTGCCTGGAGTCCGATAACAATAAAGTATACCTCAAGTCAAGCTTAAAAAATTAGAAATCTTAAAAAATGCAAACTTTCGATAATAAGCGTTGCATCGCTCTCGGACCACCCGATACTCAGTCTGAATATACACTCAAGTCCGAAATCACCTTAAAAATCTATAGGATCCTTCAAATCTCGATTCCAATGTCATTTACTCAAAAGTTAAATCTTGGTAAACTCTTCCAAATTAAAGCTTTCGAAATGAGAATTATTCTTCCAAATTAACTCCGAACTTTCTAAAAATCAAAACCAACTACAAATGTAGGTCATAATACATAAAGTAAAGTTACTCAAGGTTACAAACTTCTGAATGACATGCTAAAGCTTAAAATGGTCGGTCGAATCGTTACAGGAAGAGTGAGCAATGGAGAAAGGGGGAGAAAGAGGGATGATTTGGAGATGGGATTGGGCTGTTGGGTTAGAGGTGTTAGGGTAGAGTTAGTTTATTTTTTATTTTTTGTTGGTGGTTTTCAGAATAAGAAGAGAAAAGAAGAGAAGAAAAATCAAGTCTAAACAAAAAGGGAAGAAAAACTTATCTGGGTACGCGCTCGGGTCGAAACATGCGCTACCGCACACAGGTGATTGACGAGCTATGATGTACGCACACTTAGAAGTACGCTCAAAATTCCTCGTGCGTGGCCATGCATGTCCAATCAAACTCCAATTTTTGCACGCTCAAATGCGTGTTTATCCTTCCAGGTGCGCAGCAGCGCACATATAAGTGCGTAGAGTGCCCAGCTTAAACATTAACTTGTCCATCCAATCACATATACATCCATGAAACTTCAGAAACTCGCATTGTACATTAAATATCTACTCTTTTAAAGATAAAAACAAAATCTACCTAACTTTACGCTAGAACTGAAGAAAATAAAACAAACTTATAAAAGGGTTAGAGGTAGTTTGAGTTATAGCGTCAACTTTACTCAGTCGGGCACACTCAATTGATTATGATGCTAGAGGATTTCTTGGAGAATTCTCCAACAAAATAAGGTTTTAACCTGTGCCTGTTCACCTTGAAACTCTCCGTTCCTTTTATGTTTTGGATCTCAATCGCTCCATATGGAGATACACACTTTACCATATATGGCCCCGTACATCTTGACTTGAATTTTCCGGGGAACAATCTAAGTCTATTATTGTAGAACAAGAACTTTTCCTCTTCATGAAATTCTTTTGATTTAATCAAACGATCATGCCATTTCTTCGCCTTTTCCTTGAAAATTCGTAGATTCTCATACGCGTCCAGTTTGAATTCCTCCAGCTCATTCATCTGCAAAAGTCTGTATTCTCCTGCAAGACTAAGATAAAGATTAAGCAACTTAATTACTCAATAAGCTTTATGTTCTATCTCAACAGGCAGGTGACACGATTTTCAATATACTAACTTGAAGGATAAAGTCCCTATGGTCGTTTTTAACGCTGTTCTATACACCCATAAAGCTTCATCTGACTTTATTGACCAATATTTTTGAGAAGCACTAACTGGTTTTTTCCAGAATTGTTTTAAGTTCATGCTTATCTACTTCCACTTGCCCACTAGTCTGGGCATGGTACGAGGTTCCTGTCTTATAAGTCACTCCATACATAGAAGTAGTGTTGCAAACTAATTATTAACGAAGTGTGACCCATTGTAACTGATGATGACTCGGGGTGTCCCAATGTGGGTGAATATATTTTTCTGTAAGAATTTACATACCGCACAAGCATCATTATCCTAGTAGGGATTGCTTTGACCCATTTAGAGACGTAGTTAACGGCTGCTAAGATATACTCATATGAATAGGAAGATAGGAAGGGACCCATAAAGTCGATGCCCTAAACATCAAAGACCTTACATAACCAAATAGAGTTTAGAGGCTTCTCGTTCCTCTTGCTATTTTTAACTGTCCTTTGGGACTTGTCACATGCAGCTATGTATGCTCTTGCGTCCTTGTACTGGGATGGCCAATGGAACCCAACTTCCATTACTTTTGGTGCTGTCCCATTTCCTCCATAATGTCCTCTAGCTATTCCGTCATGACAATGGGATAGTATGCTTTCCATTTCCCCTTTCGGTACACATCTCCGAATCATGCCTTTTGCACATAATTTGAACAAAAAGGGTCATTCCAAAAATAGCTTCTTACCTCACTCTATAGCTTCCTCTTCTGTCCAGGGGACAAATCTTGAGGTAGCCATCCACTAGACATGAAGTTGGCTATATCAGCATACTATGGCGGTCTTTCGGAGACCGTTGCAATGGAAGAAATCTACTAATCTAGGAACTCTTCCCTTATTTCCACAAATTTTATGGGTGGTCTCTCCATTCGACACAGATAGTCAGCCACTTGGTTCTCTCCCTTTCATGTCATTGATCTCAAGATCGAACTCTTGCATCAATAACACTCACCACATCAGATGCAGTTTTGACTCCTTCTTACTCAGTATATACTTCAATGCTGAATGGTCAGTATGCACTATTACTTTGCTTCCTACCATGTACGATCTGAACCTGACAAAAGCAAAAAGCACCGCAAAAACTCTCTTTAATGTGGTAGCATAGTTTACTTGGGAATCATTCAAAATATGACTCACATAGTAGATGGGTATGAACATTTTGTCTGTTCTTTGCCCCAACACTGCCCCCATTGCCACATCACTAGCATCACACATGATTTCAAAGGGTTCACTCCAATTGGGGGTCACCATTATTGGAGCACTCACAAGTATTTTTCTTTATCAACTCGAATGCTCGGAGGCACTCTATGCTAAACACAAACTTCACCTCCTTGGCCAGTAATGCCATTAAGGGCTTGGTGATACTGGAAAAATTCTTGATGACTCCTATAAAATCCAGGGTGCCCCAGAAAACTTCTAATGCTCTTCACTAAAGTTGGTGGATGGAGTTTAGCAATCACATCAACTTTAGCTCTGTCAACTTCTATGCCTTCAGTTGAAGCCTTCCACAAAAAGAGTGAAGTCATCCATGAACACCTCCAAGCATTTCCCAATCAAATCTGAAAAAATTAACATCATGAACCTTTGAAATGTAGTTGCCAAATTGTAGAGTCCAAAATGCTTTCTTTTATATGCAAAAATTTCTGATGAGAAAGTGAACATGATTTTCTCAACGTCCTCAGGAGCAATGGGTATCTGATTGTACCCAGAATAATCGTCTAAGAAATAGTAGCATCCACACCCTGCCACTTTTTCAAGCATATGATCACTAAATGGGATAGGATAGTGATCCTTTCTCGTTGCATCGTTCAACCATCTATAATCTATATACATTCTCCATCTATTGACGGTTCTGGTAGGGATTAGTTCGCTGTCCTCATTTTTCACTACTGTCATGCCTCCTTTTTTCAGCACAACCTATACCAGGCTGATCCATGGGCTGTCGGAGATGGAAAATATCATACTAGCATCTAGCAGTTTGCGTATCTCTTTCTGCACCACTTCCTCCAGATTTTTATTCAATTTGCATTCAGGATGCACTACAGTCTTGCTAACTTCATCCAACAAGATTTTGTGCATGCAGATTGCGGGGCTAATTCCTCAAATATTAGCTATGCTCCAGCCGATTACTTCTTTGTACCTCCACGATAATTCCACTAATATATGTTCCTGTTAACCTATCAATTAGTAGAAACAATCATAAGTCATTAGTCTCAAGAAAAGCATATTTTAAATGGGTCGGGAGTACTTTCAACTCCAGACTAGGCTTAGTCATGTCTTTCTTGAATTCCTCGTCATCTACAACTTGATTTTCAATATCCAAGGCCTCATCCTCTTTCTTGATATCAGGGTCTTCATTTTCAGCTGTACTCGATTGAGTAATGCATCTTTCTAATTAATCACCTGCTAGCTTCTCCAACTTGTGCTTCCAGCTAACCCCCACCACATCCAGTTTGAAACAAAAGTAGGCAGACGCCTCATCACAAGGGTACTTAATCATTCTCTTAATTTGAAAACTATTTTTTCATTTCACACTCTTAGCATGAGTTGACCCTCATATATGTCAAGGATTGCTATGCCAGTGCAAAGGAATGGTCTCTCTAGAATTAGAGGAACCTCAATGCCTACTAAAATAATGTCCACAAGAAAGACGAATTTGTCCACTCTCACCAGAATATCCTCAATTATTTCCTTTGGTATGATGATGGTTTGATCATATAGTTGCAATAATACAGGCACATATTTGATAACACCCAATTCTCTTTCTAATTTTCTGATAACAGACAACATCATTAGATTAATGGATGTGCCTGAGTCACAGAAAGCCTTGTCAAATTTCTCGCTTCCCAAAGATCAAGATACCGTGAAGCTTCATGGTTCCCCACACTTTTGAGAAATTTTATTTTGCCAGATGGCATCGCAATGTGGATTGAGTTTAACCATTGTTTTTCCTCGAGCTTCCTTTTACTAGACATGATCTCATTTAGAAATTTTGTGTAGGCAAGAATCTAGGTGAGCACCTCAGCGAATGGGATGTTCACATACAACTATTTGAGCATCTCTAGAAATCCCCAAAAGAATTTATCTAATTTTTCCCGCTTCATCTTTTGAGGTAAAGGTAGCACTGGTATGTGTTTACTTTCTTCAACTTCACGATCTGTCTTTTAGTTAACGCCCTCCTTTTCGCTGGTGCTCTCCATTCCTAAAGATTCACCAATTGTTTGCTCCTCTGATATTTTCTGTCTATTCACCTTCTCGACCTTTGGTTTTGCAATAGGATCTGCTAACTTCTTGCCAACTCTTAGAGACACATATTTGATTGTCTCTTTTGGGTTCTTCTTGGTGTCTGAAGGAAGTGTCCCGAGGGTTCTTTAAGATAATATGTTTGCAATTTGCCCCATCTGCCTTTCTAAATTCCGGATGTATATGCCCTGTGTTTCAAATTTCTCATCTGGTTTGTTGATGAATGCATTTATTAGATCCCTTAGACTCGAATGATTGGGCTGTGGAGGCTAGTGCTGTTGCCTTTGTTGATTTTGAATACCAGGAGGTCCCTGCCTTGGTGCTCTAGGATTTTGCTGCTACCACAAATCTACCCAGTAAGTATCCAGTCTAACCTCAAAGAAGTAGTGACGAGGGGTCGACTCCGACACTTACTATGGGCTAACAATAAAATACCAATATTATAATTAATCATGGATTACATAATGTAGTTGAAAACTCAATAACCGAAAAATAATAAACAAACCTTTTACTAATAGAAACTCCCAAATTTATTGTCATCATTTAACAATTTATATCTCAAGCAAATGAAGCAATGCCAATTATTATTAGATCCAAGGAGTTATCATGCGCAAGTCATGCCGAGGTAGTACGGCCCGATCCAACATAAATATTTAAATTGTGCACTGCCGAGGGTTGAACGACATGAACTATAGATGCATTTATTAACCTACCAAGGCGAACGGTCTGCTCCCATGAGAGTAGTGAAAATTGACCCCGCTCGCGGAATATATTTGCGACGCGGTTGACCATAGATTTCTCAAATTATTATAATATTTCTCAATTCTTTTTCTAAAATACGAAATTCAAATGAAATTTTTTAATTCTCGAAATCCTCAATCTCAACTCTTTTCAAGGCAAATAATAAGCATAATCAAATAACGGTATCAACAAGGCATGGTGTAAATCTAAAACTACCCGGACATGAGTGTAACTAGCAGCTACGTACGAACTCTCGTCACCTCGTTTGTACATAACCCCCGCAAATAAGAGCACACATGAATTCAATTCACCTACGGGGTTAATTCCCTCTTACAAGATTAGAAGAGAGACTTACTTCGCTCCAAAGTTTTATAGCCAGCTCTCAAGCCTTTCCAACACCTCAAACCGATGCCCAACCCTCCAAAACTAGTCAATAAATGTGCAAATCCATAAATATATACTCTAATACTCATTATAATCCAATTTACAATAATTTCCAACTACACTTGATAAGTCGATAAAAATAACCATCGGGCCCACGTGGCCGGATTCTGAATTTTTTTGAAGATAAACATTACCCATATCCTCACGAACTTAAATATATAGTTTATTCTCAATTCCATGCCCAAATTTGTGGTCAAAATCTAAAAATACTGAATTCTATGTTTTGTACCAAAAATCTAAGTAGAATATAGACATTTAATTTCCTAAACCCAATCTTAGTCCTATGGAGCTACCTCAGGTAGATTATAGGGGGTGTCTAACACCTTTCCCTTAGAAAAATAAGAACTCTTAACCAAATCTCACCGGTTAGCAGACTAATAGGATATAATCTAATAACTGAATAGGTACCCTTGAATACATTTACATATTAGGTGGCGACTCTTTTTTATCAACAATGGGGAATCCACAAATTGAATCTTGTTTTGACTAGTGCAAAACAGGGTGCAACAGTGTTGACTTTAGGGATCCTCAATAATGCATGCCATAAGGATGAATTTCCTCTGCCTATTCCTGAGCTTATGATCGACGCCACCACTGGATACGAGGCGATATCTTTTATGGATGGTTAGTCTGGATAAACTTAGATTTGCATGTCACCTAAGGATGAAAAGCTTACTATGTACTCCTAAAGGTATTTATTGCTATAAGGTAATGTCTTTCGGCTTGAAGAACACTGGTGCCACTTACCAAAGAGCTATACAAAATATTTTTGATAGAATGCTTCACGAAAACGTTGAATGCTATGTTGATGACTTGGTGGTAAAATCAGGAAAGAGGAAAGACCACCTGCAAGACTTGAGAATGGTGTTTGATCTACTATGGAGGTATCAACTCGGAATGAATCCTTTGAAATGTATATTTCAAGATCAAGGGATAGAAATTTATCAAGCCAAAGTAGATGCAATCCTGAAAATACGTGAGCCAAGAAATATCCATGAACTAAAAATTCTACAAGGGAAGTTGGCATATTTTAGGATATTCATCTCAAGTTTAACAGGGAAATGTAAACCATTCAGTAGTCTCATGAAAAAGGGTATCCCTTTTGAGTGAGACCATGCTTGTAGTATCGCCTTGGACAACATCAAATCTTACTTCATAAGGCCTCCAGTTGTTTTGACATCTCCCATTCCTGGGAAGCCACTGATACTATATATAGTGACACAAGAAAGATCGGTTGGAGCTCTCTCAACCCAAGAGAATAGTGAAGGGTAAGAAAATTTTCTTTAATACTTGAGTAGGATGATGACGCCAAACGAGTTGAAGTATTCACCAATCGAGAAGCTATATTTTTGCCTACTCTTCTCAATTCAGAAGTTTAAACATTACTTTCAAGCTCATGTTGTCCGTCTCATTTCCAAAACAAACCCCATCAACTTTGTGATGTAAAAACCTGTCCTAAGTGACCGACTAGGAAAGGTGCTACCTCCAGTTTCAACAATTTGAGATCGTGTACGTGCCTCAGAAAGATGTGAATCAGAAATCATTTGCAGACTTCTTAGCTAATCATCCTATACCAAATGATTAGTATCTAACCGACGAGCTACCTGATGAGGATGCAATTGTCGTCAATGTTCAACCGCCTTGGAAGATGTATTTTGATGGCACCGCATATTGCGAAAGAGCTGGTTCGGTGTAGTGTGCATCACTTCCCAAAAAGAGGTCATGCCATATTCTTTTACTTTAACATAATGTTGCTCCAATAATATTGCAGAATATCAAGCACTCATAATTGAGTTTGAAATGGCCATTGATAAGAAACAACTCCAATTACATATTTTTGGAGACTTCGAGTTGGTGATTAATCAATTGCTAGGTAGCTACGAGGTCAAAAATCTAGAATTGCATCCCTATCATGACTATGCACAAAAATTGATTTGATGGCTTGGCGATGTCACTCTTCAACACGTGCCAAGGAAGGAAAATAAGAAAGTTGATACCTTAGCTGCTCTAGCTTCAATATTGACTTTGCCCGGCCAAACCCAAATCACTATCTGCCAAAAATAGAAAGTACTACCAGATGGGGATAAGGATGAATAAAGAAAGCTCGAGCGTTTTGTAGCCGTTTCTGAAGCTGACAAGGTTTATTGGTGACAAGTCATGATCTACGACTTATGCTACCGGATGCTTCCACAAGATCCAAGGAGAAAGACTGAAATTCGTCGTCGTGCTTCTTGCTTCCTTTAATATAAAGACACTTTGTATTGAAGATCATTCGAGGAGTCTCTTGCATTGTTTTAAGGGAAGATGAAGTGACTCAAGCTATGCAAGAGGCACATTCTGGAGTTTGTGGATCACATCAATCTAGGACGAAGGTGCATTTTCACAAAAAAAGGTATTATTGGCTAATGATGGTCAAAGATTGCATGGACTATGCCCGAAGATGCAGAGCATGCAAACTTCACGCAAATTTTATACACCAGCCTCCTGTAGTGCTATATCCAACTGTAGTATCTTGGCCATTTGATGCTTGGGGAATAGATGTTGTTGGACCGCTACCGAAATCTTCTGGTGGCTATTTGTATATCTTGGCTGCAACTGATTACTTCTCGAAATGTGCAAAGGTTGTTGCCCTCAATGAAGTAAAGAAGGATAATGTTGCAAACTTCATCCGAGTGAATATCATCATTCATTTCGGCATTACTGGTTATATCATAACAAATAATAGTAAGTCGTTCGATAACAAATTGATTACCAAGGTATACGACCTTTTTGGATTCAAGAAACGTAATTTGTCAATGTATTATGCTGTTACAAATGGATTAGCTGAAGCATTTAACAAGATACTATACAACTTGTTAAAGAAGGTTGTCTCCAAATCTAAAAGAGATTGGCATGACAGAATGGAAGAATCTTTGTGGGCATATCGGACTACTCATTGTACGCCAACGCAAGTCCTTATTCTCTTACTTATGGAGTCGAATCAGTTCTCCCTCTTGAGCGTCAAATACCATCCTTGAGACTCGCTATCCAACAAGGGCTTAAAGAAGAAGAAAATGCCCATTTACACCTTGAAGAACTAGAGGCCCTTGATGAAAAAAGGTTAGAAGCTCAACAAAGTCTCAAATGCTATCAAGTTCATTTTTCTCGTGCTTTCAATAAAAATTTTCGCCTAAGGCCTTTCCAAGTCGGTCATCAAGTCCTTGCAGTAAGAAGACCCATTATCATTTCTCATAAGTCAGAAAACAAGTTAACATCGAAGTGGGGTGGGCCATATGTGCTGCAAGAAGCCTATTCAAGCGGTGCTTACAAGCTTGTAGATGCGGATGGTTTACTGATCGGTCCCATTAATGGAAAATTCTTGAAGAAGTATTATCCTTAAGAAAAATATGCTCCCTGACGCACGAGCCTAAATTGCATATTGCTACACTCCTGGCCCACATGAGCCTAAATTGTGTACGGCCCACACAAAAAAGTTCTCTAGGTTGAAAATATCGAAAGAGATGGTCTAGGAAAAATTTAGGACCCAAAAAAAGTCCGCTAGGTTGAACACCTCGTGATACGAAGCCTAGGCAAAAGAAAAAGAAACTCATCTTTTTGAACTACGTTATGACTTGATCCTCTTCACCGAGGTACGTAGAAAACTTAGAGTCTTATTCTAAGTTTAGTCGTGTGAGTTTAAAAAAAAAAAGAGTATGGCATGGCGCGATCATCGAAATTAAAGTCAATAGAACTACCTTGATTATCTTCATAAATACAAAGGCTTGAAGCGTAGAATGAAAGAAAGAAGGTAATTTTTTAAAAAAATGAAATTTTTTTATTGCTTCAATATAACGAGACCGTGATAGATCAAACCTTTTTTAAAAAAGGCGGGGGGGGGGGTGAAAATACATTATTCTGTATAAAGTGTCCAAGTCATGAAGCAATTGAAGTTAAAGGTCGTCACCAGCTTATCTTGAAGTGTGATTATCCAAAAGGTCATCTCTTGTTTTAGAAGTCAAATCTCTTTTACGAGGTCTTAAAAACCTCCTTTTGTCTTACCTCGATTTACGTGCGCAGTCCGGACGTATATTCGAAAAGCCTTTATGTGAAAATTTGAGAAAAATGCTAAATGTTTCCTTTAAAATTGAATTAAGATGACTTCGGTCAATATTTTGGATAAAAGGACACGGGCCCGTGATTTGATGGTCCCAGAGGGTCCGTAGTAAAATATGGGACTTGGACGTATGCCCAAAATCGAATTTCGAGGTCCCTAGCCCGAGAAATGAATTTTTGAAGAAAATTATTTGCTGGAAAATATACGGAGTTTTAGAAATTGAATAATGTTTGAACTTGATGGTATCAGACCTATATTTTGGTTCCAGAGTCCGGTATAGTTTTAATATGGTATTTAAGTTATGTTTGTAAAATTTGGTAAGAAACGGAGTTGATATGGTATGAATCGGACCCTCGGTTGTGAAAATATAAACTTTAAGTGTTCTCGAGAATTTCATCGATTTTGATGCTAAATTCGTTGTATAAGATATTATTTTGGCGATTTCATCATACGAGCAAGTCCGTATGATATTTGTAGACTTGTGTGCATGTTTGGTTTGGAGATCCGAGGGCTCGGGTGAGTTTTTGGATAGGCCACGGTGTGAGTTTGGACTTAGAAAAATATTTCTGTGGCATCTGGTATTGTTGCAAACTCTGATCTCGCAATTGCAAGGCCAGGCTTCGCAATTGCGAGCCTCACAGGCTTGGCAATTGTGAGCCTCACAGGCTTGGCAATTGCGAAGGCTTTATCGCAATTGCAAAGAAGCCCTG
Organism: Nicotiana sylvestris; assembly: GCF_000393655.2. Lineage (NCBI taxonomy): Eukaryota > Viridiplantae > Streptophyta > Magnoliopsida > Solanales > Solanaceae > Nicotiana > Nicotiana sylvestris. The sequence continues at coordinate 84,909,684 of NC_091061.1, forward strand.
ACCAGCATAGTTCGCATTTGCGAACACTACTTCGCAATTGCAAAGTCAACAGGGAGGGTCAATGATCACAATTGCGACAAATTGCTCGCAATTGCGAGAGGAGCAGACATGCAGTAGGTTCGCAATTGCGAAGCCTGTCTCACATTTGCAAGCTTCGCAATTGCGAAGCTCCTGTCGTAATTGGGACATCTGCACCAGATCAAAACATTATTTGGACGGGATTTCAACTCCTTCTCTCAAATTTTCAAATCCTAAACCTCCCTAGGAGATTTTCCAAAGACCCAAACTTTCCAAATCATAGGTAAGTGATTTCTAACTCAACTCTTTCAATCTATTCCATTTTTTTGCAAGATTTAATCACAAAATCTAGGGTTTTCATGGGAAATCCGGTATTTTTGGGTGAAATTTGGGAATTTAAACCTCAAATTGAGGCCGGATTCCAAAACCAATTGCATATCTTGGCTCGGGGTGAATGGGTAATTGGGTTTTGGTCCGAACTTCGGAATTTGACCAAGCAGGCCCGGGGTCGATTTTTGATATTTTTTTTGGGGAAAATGTTGGTAAACCTATAATTAAGCATTGGATTTGAGTTCTTTAGCATTTATTAATGTTATTAAGTTAATTATGACTAGATAAAAGTGAATTGGAGGTGAAATCTAGAGGGAAAGCGATATTTGAGGCTTGATTTTGGCCGTGGAATTGAGGTAAGTGTTTGATCTAACCTTAGCATGAGGAATAGGGTTGTTGTCTTACTTAATACGTGTTTAATTGTTGAGTACGACGTATAGGTGTTGTGACGAGTATCTATATGTTGTTGTTCGGTCATAGCATGCAAATGAGCCTTATACAAGTAACCACTGTGTTTCTTATCACGTGTTGTTCATGCTTAAGCTGGTTACTCTTCATGTTGAACAAGTTTGGTTATATTTTCTTGTTATTGGGTAATTGTTGAGTGTTGACTCAAGTTGAGACTTACATTGCGAATTTAACTATTGAAACGAGATTGGTTATAGCTGATTCCCTTGCCGGAATGTTATTGTTTCTATTGTTTGGGTAAGGAAAGAGTGATAAGCACGAAGGGTGATGCCATGCACATTTATACTTATGCATATGGTAAGAAAGAGTGATAAAGCACGAAAGGTGATACCGTGCACATTTACATTTATATTGATGCATATGGTGAGGAAGAGAGATAAAGCACGAAGGATGATGCCGTGCACATTTCTATTATTCACATTGTGAGGAAGAGTGAGAAAGCACGAAGGGTGATGCTGTGCACATTTCTATTATTGATTTGATGGTGATGATTAAGAGTAAAAGCATGAAGGGTAATGCCGTGCATTTTCTTTTTACTGTGATTATTTGTTGTTATCGGTCCAAGTGCATTAATTGTTTAATTTCCGTTACTACTGTAATTTCCTTATTCTAGTACCCCCATAGCATGTTGCCCCTTCCCGTAAATTTCTACTTAGTTTTTATTACCTGTTACTCTGTTAGTATACTGATTAACTGCACAGGTTTATAATGTTTGTCGTGTCCTAGCCTTGTCACTACTTCGCCGAGGTTAGGGTCGACACTTATCAGTACATGGGGTCGGTTGTACTGATACTGCACTCCGCACTTTCTATGTAGATCTCGGTGCTGGACTGTGTGAGTAGAGTTGGGTGGATGCCTTCAGTCCAATGGAGACCCGAGGTAGTCCTGCAGGCGTCCGCAGGCCTTGGCGTCCCGTTCTATCATATTTCTTTTCTGTTTATCTACATTCGAAACAGATGTACATTTTTTTGTTCAGACCATTGTTGTAGTATTCGTAGATCGTCCGTGAGTTGTGACACCAGTTCTGGGTGGAGTTTTATTACGGTTACGTTATTTGTATTAAGATAATCTGTTAAATTCTGTACTTCCGCATTTATTCCGCTGATTTACTTTTGTTTGCTTGTAAGCTGTTAAAAGATAAAGGAAAAAAGTAAAATAATTGGTAATATTGGCTTGCTTAGCGGGTACAATGTTGGCGCTATCACGGTCCCAACGGTGGAAAATTCGGGCCGTGACATGAAGGTCTATTCCTGATATCTACAATTCTATCATATCTTTGTCATAGAAATAGTAGGTCGTCTTCATTGAAGCATCTGAAAGTACATAAGAAAATGAGATAGTTCACTGCACATGCCATATAAAGTCATCATGGACTAGATTCTTGAACGATTTGTGAAAGTCAATCAAGGATGAGCTCGGGTTCAACTTTGGCACGACCATGGCTTTTGAAGGTAAGATGCCAAATGACCATACATATCGCAATTTGAATTCATCAAACACAAGATATGATTTCTGTCACAAAAAGCGTACAGGTTTAAAAGTTTACTGCGGTTAGATCAACTTCAAGAGTTTTCTGTTGACAGTCTGAAAAGAGTCATGTCATGAAATTCATATATATTGCAAGTCTATGAGTTTACATTCTAAGGAGCAAACAGATTGAAACTCCGGTACACCTAGCTCAAGAAACATTTTATTTTCCGCCAAAAGTACGCGAATCTGAATGTTTACTGCAGTTAGGCTGACTTCAAGAATTTTGTGTTGACAGCCCAAAAAGAATTTTGCTATGAAATTCATATGCGTTGTATGTCACGCCCCAACTTTGGGGAGCACAACTGGCGCTCGACCGAGACATCCCAATCAAGCAACCCTACTTGATACCTTCTACCCAACCTTAACCATGAACAATTTAAGAATGAGTAACAGGAAATAGACATGAGAAGAGTAAAGTGTACCACATCCTTTATCCATTACTTATAGAAGCTTCATTTACAATTTCTAAAATATTACAAGTTTATAATTATGAAGGGAAAAACATGTTTGGCAACTACAACATTTCCTGTTCATTACCCCAAACCGAACACCACCCACAGCCTGTCTACGGAGCATCTAAGTATAACAAAAGAGTAGTATGAAAGCGCAGGTGACAAGGCCCCGGCTATACCTCAAAACATTATATGCAAAATCAAATGTCATAAGGCCCCGAAGTAGAATAGGGCTCACCAAGTCTGCTGAGTAGAGGGTAGCAGGTAACGAGGATCAGAACCGCCTATTAAGGAACCACCTACATCCAATAATGATGCAGCGCCCCTAGCAAAAAGGATGTTAGTACATATGGAAAATTACTAGTACGCAAAGCTAAATACCCTCTCATGAAATAGAATTCCAATATAAAAAGGGGATATTCAAGAAATTAGCAAGGAACAACCAATGAAATCCAAATGCCAAGTTAAAACATAACAATTTTCAGAAGAAAAATTAACATATTAGGTTGGGAGATCATTAGCCTCCGATCATCACACCATGCAAGAGACATGGAGTCCGATCACAGCTCGATCGGCTGATCCATCTCCACACTAATGAATTTGGATCGACATGGTTATGCGAATAAAATACAAACATAAGAAGGAGGAACCACCATGCATGCGACATGGCGTCAGATCACCACCCGATCGGCTAGATCGTCTCCCAACGTATGCCATGTGAGTCGACATCTAATCCAATGCCAGTAATAATCTCATCCCAATTAAGGGGAATAATCTAAACAAATCAATCACATCCCAACTAAAGGAAATAATCTCAACATAGCAATTTCCTACACCGGCACGTGTAGTTTCGGGCGTGGGCCCTTACAACCCACCCTTCCCCAGCTCGCTAATGATACTCCCAAAAATATATTTTTTGTGTACAACAGAAATAAAAATATAAATGCATTCCCCTCATAACCTTCCATATCATATATAGCTTCATTAGTAGTTTTAACCACTCACAACATCATTATTTCATTGGCCCTCTTGGCCATACATAGAGTTCTTCATTCATGGCACGATGGCCGTACTTCATACTTCACACTTTCATTTCTCTACATTCAAGGATCATTATCATAAACAACAACCTATAAAATATTCCGTTAATCATGAATTTAAGATCATTAGTAATTGAGGCTTTAAATACAGTGGATTTCTTTCCAAAGAATTGATCATAATGACTGGTAACTGAAGCACAAGTTAAAATCATATACAGTTAACACACCTTTTATTCTTGAAATATTCCTCCCCCAAAGGGAAATATACAGTTTGAACTCATGAGTACATAAAAGGTCAAAACACCTTGGAAATACTTTCAAAGGAGAGCATGATAATTTATAACTGAAACATGGATTCATATCATATGCATTAGCCATAATAACCATATTTGAACATCTTCCCACAAAGGGGGAGCATAATATGATAAAGGAAATTTGAACATGGCTCTAGTACATAAGCATTTAGGAAAATTAATTATCGGAAGCAATTCAAAACAGTTGGAACAAGAGTTTGAACAAACCATATTTGGAACTTACGAGGAACGCATGGATTCCGATTCTAGAAAGGGAGTTTAGCCAACATACCTTACTTGAGCTTTACTTAGATTACTACAACGTCCCAATAGTTCTAGCAATTTCAATCTATAGGAAGATAGAGAAAATCGAACAATAATTAGAAGAATTCTCATGATATAAGTCTCTTGGGAATTTCGTCAAACACCTACTATGCAAAATCGAATGCAAGGATCTATAGTGGTAATCCCTTCCTTCCTCAACCAATTTCAACAAGAATCTACCCGAAATAGTTCCACAACCCCACATACTATCTCCTATTAGCACATGCATGGCCTATTTCCAACTCCACAACCTACTTAGACCCATAAAAAATTGTATGAAAGCTTAGGAGAAGGACTTACCCAGATAGTTAATAGCCTGACGAGTAACTTCCTTGATTCTTGAAGATTGGGTCAAGAATGGATGAGAAGAATTGATAGATCTTCTTCCTCTTTCTCTAAGATACTCTCTTCTCTCTAAAACATTAGGTTTTTGCCTTCAAACGAGCCCCAATAAATTTTAATCAAAATGGGGTCGGATTATAAAATGCACAAAATAAACCCTCAGAATTCAACTCTTCGGTCAACAATAGGCATGGCAGAACAGGTATGCGGTCCGCATAAGGGACCACAAAATCATCCTCTAAAGCTGGGTTGGTCGGGCCAAATTTGCGATAGGTGTGTGGTCCGCAAACCAGTTATGTGGCCACGAAATGGATCGCAGAATCACCATCCGAAATTTCTCATGTTGAATCTACAATGAAAGTACAGACCGCAAAACGGAAATGAGATCGCATAACGGACCACAAAATGGATTTGCGGTCGTGAGACCGTAGAATTGCCTCCTTCTGCAAAACTTTCCACCAATTCCCTCAATGCATTCTACAACTCAAAAAAAAAAAAATTATCTACAACATTCCAGCTCGTTAGCCTACCCATGCACCATACAACTTTAATTCTTTCACAAAATATTACGGGGCCTTACATTGTAGTCTCTGAGTTTAATTTCTAATGGAGCAAGCGGATTTTCATTCTGCTCAAGATTCCTAGCAAATCTAGCTCAAGATCCCCAGCTCAAGATACATTTTGTTGCAAATCTAAAAGCTTACTACAGTTAGGCTGACTTCAAGAATTTTATGTTGTCATCCCAAAAGGAGTTTTGCTATGACATTCATATGTGTTGTAGGTCTCTGATTTTACTTTCTAACGGGGCAAACAAATTTTGATTCTGACACACCTAGCTCAAGATACAATTTTTTCGTCGAAACGCGAATCTGAAAGTTTATCTCAGTAAGGTCGACTTCAAGAATTTTCTGCTGACAACCGACATGAGCTATGATATGAAATTTATATGTATTAAAGGTATCTAAGTTTACTTCCTAATAGCGTAGACAGATCACAATACTGATACTCCTAACTCGGGATATGAATGTTTTTATGCAGAAAGTATGCAAACCTGTAAAGTTACTACAGCTGGAACAAATTCAAGAAACTATTGCAACTAATCCTGAAGGAATTTTGATTTAAAATTTTGACGCGAGCCTGCGATATAAGTGTGGTTTCAGGTGCATAAAACAGATTTCGGGTTGCACTCGCCTATACCAAGATAAGGTTAGTTCAAAAAGAGTGGCCAAATCTGTGAAATGAGCGAGTCATGTCTAGGGGTCAACTTTAGAAATTAATTCTGGTTGGTTTATAAGGATATTCAATATGATACTTTTACATGTTGCAGCACTTTTTACCTAGTTTATGTGGGTCTCGCAATTTTAGCACTCCTAACTTAAGTTATGGATTTTTTCACTAGAGCGCCCAAAGCTGTAAAACATATGTACCTGACTCAGAGATCAACTTCAGAAACTATCTCGGACCAATACAGAAGGAATTTCGAGATGAAATTCGGATATGTCATTTCCACTGAAGTTTAGTTACTTCTCAATCAAGCGAATTCTTGTTTGAACTTATTCACACTAAAATGTGAATTTCTAACCGCAGGCGCACAAAGTGACTGACACATGCTATGGTAGAAAGAAACTATGCCGCACGTGAATTTGTTGTATACTTGTTTGTGAACTTGGCGTTGATACCCAATTTTTCCCCAAATATTTTTCAAAACTATTCCTTGGCATCAATTAGTATTTTTCACACAATTTCTGCATTTTTAAAATATTTTTCATTTATCCCATCATTTTATTTACAAAACAATCATTGATTGCACCACAAATTTTTTTATATAATAATTTTGTGGCTTAATTTTATCATTAGCATTTGTACTAAGTTTCAATTATTGCACAAATAGCCACATTTTTATTTTTAAGTTGCAATTGTAATTACTTTGCAATTATAGCCTATGCATGCATTATTACATTATGTTGCCAAAAAATAGCCTTTCATATTTTTAAATATTAAGTAATTATTTTAAAATATTTCCAGGTATGAATATCATTTTTTACAGCCTATTAGTTATTTTTAAAAATTATTTTATCAGTTAAATATGATATTTAACAAATGACCCTCTTATTTTCGGATTTAGCCTAATTACCTACCCCAATTTTAACCCCAATTCAATTAAACCAGCCCAAACCTATAATATCCAAACCGACTCCAAATCCTTTCAATCTTGATCGTTAATCATAGAGATCAACGACCACCATTGCCCCTTTCCTTTTTAGTTCCAAATAACCCCCCAAACACAACCATTCTCACCAAACAACCGCCCTGAAACCCTCTCCTCTCCGTTCTTTCTGAGACTTAAACCTAATCCTAGCCACCGCCACCCAAAACCATCCTTAATCCCTTTGATCCCTGTCCGATCTATGGCTTCCCATGGTTGTACGAGGCCTCTACTTATCTCCTATCTCCCTTGGTCGCTCGATTGTGTGATTTCGTTGAAAGACTTTGAAGAGATCTGGTCCAGATCTCGTTTAAGCTCTTCAAAAGCCCGTTTATGGTCCGTGAATGATTTCTATCAAAGTCTCACGGTTCAAATCCTTGATTCAAAGGCCAGATTCTCTTTACCCTTTCTCCTTTCTTCAAGAAACCTAATGTTTGGACTTGAATCGGTTCAGATCTCCGTAGATCTGGAACGATCCTGAGTTCATCGCTGATTTTCCTAAAAAAATCCCTTATTTTTTTACTGGTTAATCGATTTCTGAACATTTTTGTTATATTAGGGTTTGTTTTCTTGTTGTTTGTTGGTCGAACCTCTGGGTATCTGAAGCATTTTCAAACTTCCATGGCTATTCTTTTGGGTTCTTTCACTTCTTTACTACTAACCGATTTTAAACACTACGATACTTCAGGTTTTGACTTCTATGATTTCTGTTTGTTCGAATCTTTGTGTGTTGACATGCTTTCAAGTTTTTCTTCTTTAAGTGTTTTCAAATTAGGGTTTCGAATTATTTTCCGTCTAATTTCTCTGTGTTCCTAAAAGTTTTACTCAACCTATTTGTTTATGGGAATTGATACATTCTTTCCAGAATTGTTGAGTGATTTGCTTCGTTAAAAATTTGTGTGCATGATTCTTGGTTATTTCCATGTTTATGACCTTAACTAATCATTCTTGCCTTATTTGACCGTTGTATATTTTCTGATTCTTTACATGATTCCTTAATTAAACCCTTTACTATTTTATTCTGAAGTTCTTTATTTTGGTTTGATTTGAACTCCTTTCCTTAATAAGGCCTCTGACTCTTACTTCTTTACTCATTCTGATTAAACCTCTTGCCTTAATTAGTTCCTATCATTATCGCTGGCTAATTTTCTTTAATTAAAGGAGAAGACTATGCTGAATCTTTGTGTGATTGATTCTGAAATCCCTTAATTGCTTATTATTGATTGTTTTACCTTATTTGCTCTACTCTTGAACTACTATATAAACTCTTTATTTTAACTTCTTAGACACGAACATTAGTTCATCAACTACTCTTACACTCTAAAAGGTTCTCTGTTCTTCCTACTACTTGTGATATTCACCAGTCTATCTAGCTGTAAGCCAAAGCTAGAAATTGCACAACACCTGTCTTACATCTTGCGTTCTCTTTCCCTAACTGGTATGCTTCTGATTAAGTTTTAGAATCTAAACCCATGTATTTATTTACTGTCTTAGTTCATCAGTCCTTAGTTCATTCCTGCTTCTGTTTATTGCTTATCTAGCATGCCTAATACACTTTGTTCAATACCTGATTAGCATGTTTCAACTTATTTTCCTATCTACTATTTATCTAACATGCCTAAATACTGCCTTGATCAAATAGGTGATTAGCATGTCTCCACTTTACTTGTCTGTTTTATATCTCGTTCAACATGTCTTACACTGTCTTACTCCTTATGTGATTAGCTTGTTTGCCTGACTACTATTTATCTAGCATGCCTAAACTTTGTGTGTGATTAGCATGTCTACACTTGTTGATACTTGCCTAGCCTGTCCATTTAAGTTCTTGCATGTTCTGCCTTACTCCTGCTAAGTTATCTAGTCTCTCCAGTGTAACTCTAGTTGGGTTGCTTATGTGCCCTCAACATGTTTCTGTTATGATCTTTGCTTCATGTTTCAATGACCTACATTATATCTAACTTATTAGTTTTATATAACCTCTTGAGAACTCTATGCATCGTTGTGATCCACTATACACTAAGGTGTATTCATGAGTCCCTAACCCCTCCCTCCTTGTGTGGAATCTCTTTGCCAAGGTGTTTTCTGAGGTTGTTTGTTCTGTGACTCGTGTTTTGATATCAAATTTTTTTTCATGCTTTTCTAACTGCCGTTTTACCAAACTAGTACTGGCTTTCAAAAAAATCTTTCACTCATAAGACCCTTCTTTATATTCACCAAAACCTTTTCAAAATTATGCACTCTCACTCATTCTTAGGTCATTAAGTCCTGACTCTCTGGTATGTGTACTGCTTAGAGATCCCTGAGGTCTCTCTGAACTCTGGCATATCAGAGTTGGCTCTTCCACACTGCACATAATCAGTTTTTATTTGAGAAAGTCTGGGTGTGAGCACTGCCCGGGATCCTTGAGGTCCTTAGGGAACTCTGACACACCTGGACAAAAATGTGGCAATGAATCTTGGGCATTTAAGACTAGTGAAGGCCTGGTACACCAGGATTTACTTTAGGCCTACTTCAGGCTCTCTATAGCTTAATTTCTATTCTATTTATGTAATTTTTATTCAATCATTATTAATTGTAAACAGATAATGGGGTGACTAGCGAAAAGGGAGGGTAGTTGTATACTGTGGATAAAGTTATGTAGATAACATGCCTATTGGGTTCATTTCGATTCAAATGTGTTTTTGTTAGATAACATGCCTATAAGGTTTATTTTGGTTCAAATATGTTTTGTTAGATAATATGCCTATAGGGTTTTGCTTTGGTTCAAATAAATTCTGCCTGCTTTACTTTACATGATTAGACACCATGCCTATAGGATCTAAAATCAGTTTTAATTAGAAATCATACCTATAGGATCTAAAATCTGTTTTAATTAGAAATCATGTCTATAGGATCTAAAATCAGCTTTAATTACAAAAATCATGCATGTAGGTTCTAAATCAGTTTAATCAATTATCCTACTCGTTTCTTTAATAGCCTTCAGCGTTGTGTTAATTAATATCACTAGAAAGCATGCCTATAGGATAAAGGACTTTAAAAATGTCTCCTCAGAATTGTGATTGCATATACGCATTTAGGCAATCCTTAGGGCATTAAATAATATTGAAACCAGTTCTGTTTATATGTGAAATTATCTGGGCTTAACAAGCTGTAAAACTAGTAGGCAAATTGGTTAGGATTCTGCCACTTTCCTTATGCATATCCTGAATCTATAACATTCATCTAGATACCATGTTCTTAAGATCTTTGAGCTTTCTTCAAAACCTATGTTTTAGACGTGCTGTTTATTTGCCTATATAGATATGGAGGTAAATGTGAGCCTTCTAACTGGTTGTCCTTATTTGCTTGTCCTATATGTTATTTGCCTGCCGCCTAGATTTTTACATTTTATAAACTTTAGGCTATCTAGAACTGTCCAGATTTAAAGGTCCCAAATTCCTCCAGGACCATAAGGAAGGGACGGGTAGCAGAATGTTTAGAGGTCGTAAATTAAACTCGTTTATATAACCACTAAGGGGAGGGTAATGAGTAGTAAAAAGATATGATGACCGCACACTAATGTCACGTATAGCCCCTCATTGAGGAGTGATTATCGGGTATTGCATGAGTGTGATCCTGTAGGCTAATCAACCTAGGACTTCCCTTTCCCAATTCCATGTGTGTTTAAATTTTATTTTCTTTACATACAATTAACCATACTTGCATATTTATAACAATTGTATTTCGATTCGTTGCTTATGTAAAAAAATCAGAATTTAAAGATCAATGCACAATTCTAGTTTGAAAATTAATCACATGACTTGTAAGATAAAAGAAGCTTACATTTATACCATGATTTATAAGAAAAGAAAAGAAAGCTTTTTAAAAACCGGATTTTGGGCTTAGGACCCAGGCCCAAAGTCCTAGGTCCAGATTCATTTTGTGGTTAGTTTTTAACTAGGCCTCAAGTTCAGCCCCACTTTAATCAAAAGATAGCCCCTTCCACCCTTACGGATTGGGGCTCACAACCTGGCCCATTGTACCACTATACTTATGAAAATATTGTTACACTCTTAACAGTAGTTTAAACAAAATTAGAATCTCACTCATTATAATATTTTATACAGAATACAACTTTCTAAAAATCTAGAAATATTACATGGTAACCTATTAAGTACATAAGATACTACTCTAACCACTAATCTATTACAACCCCTATATGATTGATGGACCAATGAACACCTGCCTCTTTTGGACATGACTTATCCATCAAAGTTGGGCCTCTCACATGAACAACACTAGATTTCAGCATGTTAAACAGTAAAAGTTTAGATTCTTAGCCTTTGGACCTGCTGATTTGGCCAACTAGTGACCAAATCTGCAGGTATTGGCTCATGGTTTGCAAACAAATACCTAATGACCTCAAACTAACTATCAATCCACTTATTAACAAAAGAAAAAGGGTATAGAAATGACTTAAAACACAGTTGTTACTCAGAAAAATAGAAGAATACTGAAGAATCATCATTAAAACCATACTACTTTCAGGAGGGAACTTAAGCATCAATGTGTAGACCAAAACTAACCAAACACAGATTATTTCATGCTTAAAATTCAAAGCAATAAAGGAAGAAACTAATCAACTTCATCTCAACACAATCAAATAGTTAACATGTAATTTTTACAACCTTAATTTATATTACCCTTGTAACAAAATATACAGGGAGAATGGTTGAACTCAGTACCTTGAACAACAGCAACCAAAAATCACCAAGTATAAGATGAACAAAACTGGCTGAAAGACTCAAAGGAGACAAAGCAACAACAGCAACCAGACAGGCCAACAACCAATAATCAAAACCAAATTTCAACAGCAGCTAACCAACAATAAAACCCCAAAGAGAAAACCAAGGAAACCTTCACTTTCAAACCATATTTTATAACTTATGAAGGCTAGAAGAAATCAAGGAGTTCTTTGAGTGTTTTTTGCTAAATCAAAGGAAATGAGTTAGCTTCTAAGAACACAACAGCTAAAACTTCTTTTTTTTAGAGAATATTCTTAAGGTTTTTCCAAATCTGATATGTTTTCAGGAATTTTTGTGCAGAGAATGATACTGAATGTGTGTATGTGAATGAGATAATGCTTTTTGTTTCATAGAGTGTTTTAAGATGGCATCAAAAGGACATATTCTAACCTAAATTCTGAATTTTCAGGATAGTACAACATCTTTTTTAACAAAATTGGGACAACTGGCAGCTTTTGATTGGTTCCAGTATTTGTGCTGGCCAAAATTGGGCCAGCTGCCCCAGATTCTAGAAGCTTCCCTTCTAAAAAATCTGATTTCCATTTACCCCATTACCTTCCTAAGTTTTTATCTATTCAATTAACACCCTAGGAGTCTTTAACAATTTACAAACCTAGGCAAACAGAAAACAAACAAACAAATATTTAACAAACGGATTAAAAGCAAACAAAACTTGAAAACTGACAAATAAACCTAAACTCTAAAATAAAACCAATTTTTAATAAACTTTAGATTAATCATGAAATTAAACCTAACCAACAGTTAATTAAAGATGCATTCATACTAAAACATGGTTCAAGAAACAGCAAGAGGATAACCGATACTACCAACTATCTAATGAGCTAAATTAATCATGAACTAAGCCAAATAGTAAACCTTAAATGAAACTTGCATAAACACTGGAATACATCTGAAACCAAAATGACTAAATTGATGCACCCTAAAACAAAATTACTAACTAAACACTTTCAAAGAACAAACAGATTTATAAACTAAAAAAAATCAAATTAGGGAAAACACTGACTCAACATTTGAAGAAAAGAAAAGAGATAAAGAAAGAAAAAGAAATGGAGAGCTAGAGTGATGATACCTTACCAATTGGACTGGAAAACAACAAACGAACTAAGCCTTGAGATCCGTTTCACCCCGATTGACCAAAAGAGGTCTTTTATTTCAAGGGATCCAGTCTTGCATGGCTTTGACCGGATCTCGTTGAAAGAGAAGACTTCTAGAAGCCTAACCTTTGAAGGAAAAATAATAAGGAGCTTGGATTCGGTCAAAACAGAGACCCCTTCTTAGATTTGTAATTCCGGAGTTTTGCAAGGTTATTTGGAAAAATTAGTGAGGTATTTAGGAAGAGGAGGGTAAGGGGTGGCCTGGTGAAATTTTGGGTCGATTTGGAAGGATTATGGTTTTTGTCACGACCCAAATCGATGGGCCGCGACGGGCACCCGACACCTTACTCAACCAAGCACCAACGTAACGTATATTTCTTATCACATCATCATATACACGTAAAATACAAGCCTAATAGGCCAACATAATCATTTATAAACTCAAGACATAGGCCGACAAGGCCATACAATCTTTCACGTACACGCCATATGTCTACAAGACTCTAAGAATACATAAATGCCATAAGGGTCGGGACAGAGTTCCGCCACACTAAACAATACACGTCTAAATAATACTAACCAGACGAGCAACTCCGAAGCAAATGGAGCGCACCAACATCTTCCGTTGAGCTGATAGCGTACTTGGAGGGCTCTCGATCTGTCTATCAGGACCTGCGGGCATGAAACGCAGCGTCCCCAGGCAAAAGGGACGTCAGTACGAATAATGTACCAAGTATGTGAGGCATAGAAGCATAAACAAGAACAGTAATGTAAAGAGAGACAGATGAGATACAACCTGTAACATTTGAGTGCCTCTGGGGGCTACTGATATGAAATGCATAATATATATATATATATACATAAACTTTTTTTTTTAAACATTCGCCTCTATGGGCATCATCATCATCATATCGTACCCAGCCTCAAAGAGGACTCGGTAAAAACGTACCCGGCCATCAAAAGGCTTGGTAGAATCATACCCCGCCACGTGGAGCTTGGTAAATCCAACTTATCAGTGGTTGCACAATAGGTGTCGTACCCGGCCGAATATAGCGCGGCTCGGTAGAGTAAAATATATACATATATATTCTGAACCTTCCGGAGTGACGTAAGGTCGATATTTTCCGTACACATTATTATGAATAACTCTTGATCAAGAATCTTATAAGAATCAGAAGTACCAACAACATTGATAACATAAGGATAAGAGAAGCAACATCAACATTAATCGCTCCATAAGAAGGGAAACAATGTAAGTACTGTTAGCTTCTAAGAGTAGAGTATCTTTGGGAGCTCGTTCATTACGTTATGTACAATCGGAGTTGTGCAAAATAAGGAAATGAATAGTAGTAGGAGATAAAAGACGATGAAGCATAAGTTAATGACCTAAATCTTCAAAATTATATTAGATACCTTAGTATCTGATCATTGTCATGGCTAAGTTGTGATCCTAAATAGATGGGACCACACAGATTGCTATTAAACTATGTCCATGAGACAAGCATAATAGATGCTATGGAAATCTCTTACAACAATCATGTACCAAAGGCCATAAGACATAGTGGAACTCCAAGAGAAAACGAACATAATAAATTTCAAAGCCAATGTCTTCATATGTGCAAGTAGATAACCTTTATTAAAAATGCAGTACGGATGGAAATGGACTATGTTGCTCGTTTAATTTGTATCGTACAGATCATGCCAGAATGAAAAAAGGACATAGCCTTAACATACCTGGAGTAGGAACAATTCCGTATATTTATCCCGTTGGAAACCTTCGTGGAGTAAACTTAGACCCAAAAATTAGATTTAGGCTTCTGTGTTTTCAAACTTGTAGAACGAAATTGGCCTGATTTTTCTGAAAATTTGGACGAAAATTGCTTCAATTGAAGCTTTTGTTTGAAAATGGAAATGCTTCTGCTTTTTAATTATTCTTGGCATCTAAAGTCAAAAGCAGATTGATAAAGAGACCAAAGAAAATGATTTTGTCTTGCTTTTCAATTTTCAAGATTTGTACGTGTAGATAGGGAATCTCATGCCTAATGACTCATCAAGATTTTGTTTCCACTTTGGCTTAGATTAGTGCCAAGCGACAGCCCAAAAAGGATATTTATCCACTTAATACTAATTAATTAGACAATGTCTCGTTACCCGGTAGTTAATCAATTACCCGCAAAATTTGAAAATTATTCCCACTTACTTAAAAGATTACTCTCTTTTAACATACCTTGTACACCTTAGTAGCATGACCATGTAGTACCTTGTATGGTACTAGTTCATAAATATCGGGTATTTTAACTCGGGCCGTATTTTATTCCAAAATACCAAACTTCGACAAAAATTTGTTTTCTTAGACTTGCTCCCCCTTTCACCTTCATGAATTTACTAATCACTTGTAAAATAGTATAATCCTTATAATTCCCAAATAATCTTTTCCTTGGACTGATGTCAATTATCTTACAACAAATTCAATGTAAAATATTGTAGGGTGTAACACCGTCGTAACTTATTACCACATAACATAACATTGTCGTAATATAATACTGCGGGACATAATATTGACGTAATGTTGCAGGATGTAACATCATTCCCCCCTTTGGAACATTCGTCCTCGAATGTTGACTGACGTTCTTATCATTTTCGTAACGTACAACTCTTGTGAATACATTAATACTCTTCTTGTCATTCAAGCAGTTGCTCTGTGAATAAATTCCAAGTTTAGGGTATTCACCCCTTTAGTCCTTTTTGCTCGATACTTTGTAGAACTTGCGAATATGGCCATATCTTATTTCATATATCTAGTTACCCATTCACATGACTTTACTGCATTTACGTGGGTTATACTATGCCATAATTTTCACTTCAACCTACCTTTACTGAGGTACGTCTACCAAACTCCCAGTTACTTTTGTTGCATATCTCTTAGGTATAAATATCAATCCTTTAATGCTCCTTCATTACCGTCCGTCTTAAGAACGGCGGCCTAATCTCATCTCATACTTGTGAATTTTGTCCATCCATTATTTATTTGCCTCAATATTAATCTACAATATACCACTATACCACTGATAACTTGACCTTTTAGGTGTAACACTGTCGTTAGGGCCCATGTCTCATCAGGACATCTGAAATGATTAAACTGATCCACATGGGGTTATACCAGGCGTTTATAACTGTATCTCATATCATCCCAACGTGATTCATCTTATGTGGGTATTTTAATCATGTGTAATTCATGAAATCCTCTTCAAATCTTTACTCAATCGAAGGCCCAAACTTCATCCTTTATCTTTCGCAAATATACCTTCATTTTGTTACCAGGGTAGCATTCTATCTCGTCTAAATGTTATTAGTCTTAGACTCTTTTGAGTTCATTCGGGTTATACTGAGCTTTCTATAACTTAGAGAAACCATTATCTCTCTTGTTTCCATGGACATAATCCTGAGGACTTTATCCATTCTCATCACCTTCCCACTTGCCTTTTCTTATCCTTATTCTTGTCTTCGAGAACTCTGTCTCTTTACCATTCCTTATCTTGCGACCTACACATATATGTTTATACTACTCGTAACTTTTATTCAACTTGCTTGCACCATTGATTTCCTTATGTTATTCTAGATATCAGGCAAAACATTACATCATTTCTCACTTTTCTTTACTCTCTTAATTAGGTTTCTCGATACCGAGAAACCATAAGCTGTGAGATATGCCACTATCATTCCTGGATATTGAATCCCAACACATCTAGCCTTTTATCCGATGTATGGACTATTCACATATTCTGCCTTTGAGTATCTCACACGCTGTTTACCTCTACCTTCTTACCTTAAAATCTCACATTGTATCTTCTATCTCTTTCATGACCTTCCTTCCACATAGGTACAATTCACGTCTATACTTGAAGCTCTATTATAATTTTTACACCTTTGGTGCATACACAATCCGGTGGGAGCTTCGTACTGACTTTTGATGAGGCTGGTACTCTTCAGTTGGCTTCATCATAGAGCAATTATAAAATGTCACTATTGTACTATCTTTCTTATACTTCTGCTACTTAAGAGTGATCCGGAGGTCTATAATTCGTTTGGTCCTCCTATTTTGCTTAGTCGATGTAACTCTTTCATCTCCTCTTTTTTCTGATCAGCCTCTATGTAGGCTTAAGATATCTTCTAACATGCTGCTTCTGGTATTAGTTATTTTGTTTATCCTTTCATGGGCATTGAGGAATATGCATGATACAATCCTTTAACAATTTAATCCTTTGTTTATGACCTAGGCTCTTTTAACGTATACCAAAATCATCTACGGCTGTATATGCTGCATATATAAAACTCCAAACCCTTAGGTGAGTTCGTAATGTAACTAACTCTGGATCATTGATCGAGTAATTCCCCCTTTTTTTCCATCTTAGCTCTCCTTAAACATAAGCTATTATTTTTCCTGATCTTTCTGCCCCGTTGTTGCGTCCATACTTAGCTTATCCTAGTGCCCATATATATTGAAATTCCATACAACGCATATGATCCTAAATATTACTTCTGATTTTACTCCTTGTTTATTAGCCACTGTAGGTGCCACTTTCTTAGGGAGTACATATAATTTTATTTTGAGACTGTTGTCACACGACCATTTCCTCTTTAGGTCGTTGTGCTAAGGTTGAAATCTTCTTCCTTATTTCAGCTAGTCTTTCATCGTAGTACTTAGGGAAGACCCTCTAACGCTTGTAAAGATGTGAGCTTATTATATCGTATTTCCGGTAGATTTTTTTTTATGTTCATGCTCACTTGTAATTATCCTTAGTTACTTACCTCCATACTCATCTGCTCGTACGGCTGCTTCTAAACTGATGTTTTGACTGTCTTCCTAGTGGAACTGTCTTTTACTTCTGTAACACTCATACGGTACCTTTAACTACCCCAACTCCTATTTGAATATTTCTCAAGTATTATAATGATATTCCCCGAGGCTGAATTCTCCATGTTGGGTTCTGTTATGTGTATTTTACACGATCTGATGACTCGTCTGTAACTTCATGTTTAGCCATAACTGGGATCCTAACCAATTACTAACTACTCGTTGGCCCATTCTCATGTCAATATTCCTCGTAATCTTTCTTGTGTTATTTCCTTTGTCTTAACTTGCGTCTCGCACTGGCTCCAGATTTACTAATAACAGCTCGGATAGGAACCTTTACTCCCTCTCTTTGACGTCATGCTTGCACAATATTCTTGAATCGTAGCGTATCTATAAGATTTGAATAAGTGTCATCTCATTCATGTTTCATTTATCACATTCTTCCTTTATCATTCCATAGTCACTAGAACTACTTAATTCTGACTTAATGCCACATCACTCCATATTCCCCCCTTTAGGGGTGTACTAAAAGTTGAAGCCACGAGGATCTACCTATAGATGTTTTACCTCTTCATCTTTGGTGTCGTTTCTCAATATCAATGATCCTTACTCGCCTTACGGCAATTCTTCTGTACCAAGGATGACAAATTCCCTTACTCGCGAGGGTTACACTTAGCGTAACTGGCACATACAGTCTCTTAAACTTAACTTTGCTTACATTGCTTGCTCTAGGGAAGCGTCTCCCTGAATGACTATTCTCTGAATTCATTGTGAATTTTCTTCTGTGGTCCCTTCTATTATCGCCGGAACGAAATCCAAAATTCCCATGACGCTTAGTACTTTCCAATCTTTCAGTCCATAATTCATATTTAGTTTATCTTGTTTACCAGTCCATACTAATTTCTGTTACTCTGGTGATTAACTCTCCCCTCTGGTAGTCGTGTTGGAGTCTCGAACTTATTTCTTGATATGAGGATATAACCTTATGGTCTATACTATTTCCTTGTCTTAAGGACCATCACCTTTCGTCTCTTTCTTCATTTGACTATAGGTTCTGTAACACTCTACCGTTTGCATCCATGTATCACACCTTATTTATAATGCTTCCTTATCTCTCTTCTCATTATTCTACTAATATTTCTGCATATCCCTTTTCTTGTGAAAACTTCAATACGACATTCTCAAGTTACTTCACGTTCTCGCTTTACTAGGGACACGAGCCACACTAAGGTAATATTTATTCCATCAAGGCTTATAGTGCATGTCTTTGTATTACTCATATCTGCCTGCGCTATTTTGGAGTGGACCATCTAGGTGTCTTATAAAGAGATCTATTAGCACATTTGCAATATTCTTCGGAAATGTCAACTGACACAATCAATTCATCCATCATATCTTCTTATACTACTTTTGTTAACCCCCATAGGGCATGACTGAGATAGGTGTGGCCAATTGTACGTACATCTGTTATTGTTGAAGGTAACTCAAAATGCTTATATCTTCCTTCCTGAATGATAGTCTTTATTAACTGGGTACGTACCCTTCTTCACCTTTCTTATTTTTCTTGCTGAAACTTGTGTCTAACTTCCGATTCCGTTATTCTTTTTTTTACCGTAAGAGTGGATAAGTATTCTTGCCATAAAGCTCCTCATCAAGAACCTTATACGTCTTAGCACATACATGATCTACTAAAGATAGTACATTTACGTATCATATGCATAATGAAAAATCGACTTCCTTTTACTCAACTCTTCCACAACTATTTCTCTTCCCAACCTTCTTTCTGGATGTAGGTATCGTCTTATTACAAATAATAAATAAAAAAATAATAATTTTGGAATTTGACTTCTTATAAGTGAGCTCTACCACACGATCTAGAGTAAGAAGAAAGAGTGACAATCCTAAATGTCTTGTAGCCTCCTGCTTATAAGTGTGGTGCACGACACACCCATAAACAAGACTCTACTAGACACGGCTTGTAGACATCCCTAAGAAAGAACTGCTTTGATACCACTTTTGTCACGACCCAAATCGATGGGCCGCGACGGGCACCCGACACCTTACTCAACCAAGCACCAACGTAACGTATATTTCTTATCACATCATCATATACACGTAAAATACAAGCCTAATAGGCCAACATAATCATTTATAAACTCAAGACATAGGCCGACAAGGCCATACAATCTTTCACGTACACGCCGTATGTCTACAAGCCTCTAAGAATACATAAATGCCATAAGGGTCGGGACAGAGTTCCGCCACACTAAACAATACACGTCTAAATAATACTAACCAGACGAGCAACTCCGAAGCAAATGGAGCGCACCAACATCTTCCGTTGAGCTGATAGCGTACTTCGAGGGCTCTCGATCTGTCTATCAGGGCCTGCGGGCATGAAACGCAGCGTCCCCAGGCAAAAGGGACGTCAGTACGAATAATGTACCAAGTATGTGAGGCATAGAAGCATAAACAAGAACAGTAATGTAAAGAGAGACAGATGAGATACAACCTGTAACATTTGAGTGCCTCTGGGGGCTACTGATATGAAATGCATAATATATATATATACATAAACGTTTTTTTTAAACATTCGCCTCTATGGGCATCATCATCATCATATCGTACCCAGCCTCAAAGAGGACTCGGTAAAAACGTACCCGGCCATCAAAAGGCTCGATAGAATCATACCCCGCCACGTGGAGCTTGGTAAATCCAACTGATCAGTGGTTGCACAATAGGTGCCGTACCCGGCCGATTATAGCGCGGCTTGGTAGAGTAAAATATATACATATATATTCTGAACCTTCCGGAGTGACGTAAGGTCGATATTTTTCGTACACATTATTATGAATAACTCTTGATCAAGAATCTTATAAGAATCAGAAGTACCAACAACATTGATAACATAAGGATAAGAGAAGCAACATCAACATTAATCGCTCCATAAGAAGGGAAACAATGTAAGTACTGTTAGCTTCTAAGAGTAGAGTATCTTTGGGAGCTCGTTCATTACGTTATGTACAATCGGAGTTGTGCAAAATAAGGAAATGAATAGTAGTAGGAGATAAAAGACGATGAAGCATAAGTTAATGACCTAAATCTTCAAAATTATATTAGATACCTTAGTATCTGATCATTGTCATGGCTAAGTTGTGATCCTAAATATATGGGACCACACAGATTGCTATTAAACTATGTCCATGAGACAAGCATAATAGATGCTATGGAAATCTCTTACAACAAATCATGTACCAAAGGCCATAAGACATAGTGGAACTCCAAGAGAAAAAGAACATAATAAATTTCAAAGCCAATGTCTTCATATGTAGATAACCTTTATTAAAAATGCAGTACGGATGGAAATGGACTATGTTGCTCGTTTAATTTGTATCGTACAGATCATGCCAGAATGAAAAAAGGACATAGCCTTAACATACCTGGAGTAGGAACAATTCCGTATATTTATCCCGTTGGAAACCTTCGTGGAGTAAACTTAGACCCAAAAATTAGATTTAGGCTTCTGTGTTTTCAAACTTGTAGAACGAAATTGGCCTGATTTTTCTGAAAATTTGGACGAAAATTGCTTCAATTGAAGCTTTTGTTTGAAAATGGAAATGCTTCTGCTTTTTAATTATTCTTGGCATCTAAAGTCAAAAGCAGATTGATAAAGAGACCAAAGAAAATGATTTTGTCTTGCTTTTCAATTTTCAAGATTTGTACGTGTAGATAGGGAATCTCATGCCTAATGACTCATCAAGATTTTGTTTCCACTTTGGCTTAGATTAGTGCCAAGCGACAGCCCAAAAAGGATATTTATCCACTTAATACTAATTAATTAGATAATGTCTCGTTACCCGGTAGTTAATCAATTACCCGCAAAATTTGAAAATTATTCCCACTTACTTAAAAGATTACTCTCTTTTAACATACCTTGTACACCTTAGTAGCATGGCCATGTAGTACCTTGTATGGTACTAGTTCATAAATATCGGGTATTTTAACTCGGGCCGTATTTTATTCCAAAATACCAAACTTTGACAAAAAATTGTTTTCTTAGACTTGCTCCCCCTTTCACCTTCATGAATTTACTAATCACTTGTAAAATAGTATAATCCTTATAATTCCCAAATAATCTTTTCTTTGGACTGATGTCAATTATCTTACAACAAATTCAATGTAAAATATTGTAGGGTGTAACACCGTCGTAACTTATTACCACATAACATAACATTGTCGTAATATAATACTGCGGGACATAATATTGACGTAATGTTGCAGGATGTAACAGTTTTTAGGCATCGATCTTAGATTTAAGATTCGAGATGTTTGGTGATGATTCAAAGGAACTGGGTTAGAGATTTGGAAAGGGTAGATGACGGGGGTTCTGGGGTGTTGATTTGGGGAGGTTTGGAGATGGTCTGCCGCTGTGAGGCGATTTCCGGTCGGCAGACCACGGCGGAGATGGAGTAAATTAGGGCGGCTAGGGTTCGTTGGTCTCTAAACTTTGAGAGAAGAAGTGAGTTGGGTTTCAGGGTTTTGGTATGGGGAACCGGGTTTCGAAAAGTTTTATATGGATGTGGAGGTTAGTTCCCATCCGTTCGATCAAATGAGATCAACGGATGAGATTTACTGACCATGGAACGGTGTCATTTGGCTTCAGATGGGGGTCTAGATCGGGTATGGCTGGTTCGGGCTTGGGTTGGAATGTGTTTGGGACAGGTTTAGGCTTAAGAAATGGCCCAAATTAAAAAAATGAATCCCCTTTTCAAATAACCAACTAATTCCCTTTTCTTTTGTTTTTCTTTTTTTCTTTTTCTTTTCTTTTCTTTAATTAATAAAAATCCTAAATTATCCCTAAATTAATCTAAGTTACAAAATTAAACTAATTATCATATTATAAAAATTATAAAAATTACTTGATCCTAAATTAAAAAAGAAAAATCACTAATCTAAAAATTAGAAGGTAAAAATGTAAAATGAGCTATTTTTTGTGATTTTCATTTTTAATACAACGAATAATTAACTAATTAATCCTAAAAATGTAAAAACAATACCTAAATTAAATGCATGGTATTTTTGATATTTTTCATGATTTTTAATTAAATATAAATGTGCACAAAAATGCAAACAATTAATAAAAATCCCACAAAAATCCTATAAAATGGCAAATAATTGGAAGAAATATATTTTTTTTGGATTTTATAGGAGTAATTCATATACGGCAAAAATCACATGCTCACAGCTACCCCTCTTTGCTCGAAAACACTAAGGGTTTTTGGGCAAAGATAAAATGAGCAATTACGAGCGATTTTTACCTGTTTGAACTCCATGGGAAGCATCTTTTGAAAAAGTCTAACCGAATCTTGCTTCGGAGGTTGCCTACATATTCTTGTCTATAAAGGAATCATGTTAGTGTAGTTCTGGAAGTTTTGGTAGCTGGGACTACCCGGAAACTGTGATTTCATTGTTGTTGCTGCAGTTTCTACTTGCTGAGCTCCTTATTACACCAAAATGAAAGATGAGAAGCTAAACTAGCTAAGTCTATCAACTACGATTTACAAGATTCCTATCTATAAACCTTCTAAAGTTTGATCTTGAGTCTTGGCTAGTTCTTCCTGCAGACTCTGATCTGAATCTTGATGCTTGTTAGTTTTAAGTGCTGGTTCATTCTTCTTCAGCTTTTCGGATCAAGGCGGGACAATGCGAAACTTGTGACTTCAATCTTATCTTGGGCAGTCCGTATTTTTTCTCGGCTTCTACACTTAGAGTTCAACTTCTTTTCTTATTTTTTCTTTTCTTTTATTTGAGTTGAGACTTTTTATCTTGGTCATCTCGAACCTTGTGCCTCACGGTGAAAACATGTTTAGGCACCAAAGCAAACAAACGAACGAAATTTTTTGCCCTAGTTTTCACTAGGAAAATTTCGTGAGTTATTCGTAAGAAACGTTTAAACTATTTCTTTATTGAAAGCAATAAATCAGGATTTTGTATCCTTGGGAAAAGAGATTAGGGAGTGGAGCCCTATATCTATAATAAAATCAACCAGGGAGTGGAGACCCTATGTTAGAAAGTGACTAGGGGGTGGAGACCCAATGTCTAAAATAAATTTTACTAGGGAGTGGGGACCCTATGTTGGAAAAGTGACTAGGGAGTGGAGACCCTATATCTAAAATAACTTAAACTAGAGAGTGGAGACCCTATGTTGGAAAAGCGGCTAGGGAGTGGATACCCTATGTCTAAAATAAATTCAACTAAGGAATAAAGACCCTATGTTGGAAAAGCATACTAGAGAGTGGAGACCCTATGTCTAAAATAACTTCAACTAGGGAGTGGAGACCCTATGTTGGAAAAGCAGACTAAGGAGTGGAGACCCTATGTCTAAAATAAATTCAACTAGGGAGTGGAGACCCTACGTTGTAAAAGTAGATTAGGGGGAGGAGACCCTATGTCTAAAGTAAATTCAACTAGGGAGTGGAGACCTATGTTGGAAAAGTGACTAGGGAGTGGAGACCCTATGTCTAAAATAAATTCAACTAGGGAGTGGAGACCCTATGTTGGAAAATCAGACTAGGGAGTGGAGACCCTATGTCTAAAATAAATTCAACTAGGGAGTGGAGACCCTAAGTTAGAAAAGCATACTAGGGGGTGGAGACCCTATGCCTAAAGTAGATTCAACTAGGGAGTGGAGACCTATGTTGGAAAAGTGACTAGGGAGTGGAGACCCTATGTCTAAAATAGATTCAACTAGGGAGTGGAGACCCTATGTTGGAAAAACAGACTAGGGAGTGGAGATCCTATGTCTATAGTAAATTTAACTAGCGAGTTGAGACCCTATGTTGGAAAAGTGACTAGGGAGTGGAGACCCTATGTCTAACATAACTTCAACTAGGGAGTGGAGACCCTATGTTGGAAAACCAGACTCGGGAGTGGAGACCCTATGTCTAAAATAACTTCAACTAGGGAGTGGAGACCCTATGTCTAAAATAACTTCAACTAGGGAGTGAAGACCCTATGTTGGAAAAAACGTAACTAGATATTGGGGACCCTAGGCTACCATATTTTTGAATTTTGTTCTCTTTGTTTTTATTTAAGAAAAATGAGTAAGAATACAAGAAAGAATTTGGAAGAGACTTCCTTTTGGATTGATTATTGCCGCAAAACTGTTTCTAGCTCGTGCGCAATTTCTTTTGGTGGCACCTACTTCTTACAAGGTTGCTTTGGATTGAACCTTTCTCATATTTTCAAACAAAAATAATTGTTAGTTTGAAACGGTAGTTGGTTTTGTGGCCTTGATTGTTTTGATCTCGGCCCAACTCTTTCAATGAAAACCTCTATTGCTCGCTGGCTTTCTAGAGATCGATCTTTCTTCTAAAACCCAGGGGTCTTGAGTTTTCAAAATTTCACATGATGGTTCACCCGTATGGGGCTTTGGCCTTTTCTTCTTATTTTCCTTTATGGGCGCTTGACTTTGGATTTCTTTCCTTTTCAATAATTTTGACTCTGAAGCATCGGCCATCATGGCCAGTCGAGATCGACTTGATGCACCTGTTGAGGCTGGGTGCTTTTCCTTGAATTTGGCTTTTGTTAAGCAGAACCTTGTAAAACTAATTTTTCCATCTTTTCTTTGTATTAGTTTTAGAGAAGGATTAAACCGAAAGGGATTCAAATAAAAGTAAACAAAGTACAGGATAATGAATTTAATAAGAAGTGTCCCTTTCGGGGGGAAGAAAGAAGGACTTATCTGGAGTGCATGCATACTTCAATAGACATGACATACTTCTTGGACTGGATACCCAATCTGCGCAACCATCCAATCTCTCATAAACCCATCATAACTCGTATCTTAAAATCGAGAAATCTTGCCAGGACTTTATCAGTGCCGATGTTTGTAAGGAATTCCTTCTTTTCGATCAATGGCGCCCTTTGCGGGTTTTCGCCAATTGACCTCTCTCGTTTCTCTTCTTATCTTTGCCTTATAGTGCTCTTTGCAAGTTTTCACTAGCAAGACTCTCTCATTTTCTGTTTCTCTGCTCACCATCGTCTTACGGTACCCGTGTGAGTTTTCACCAATAAGACTCTCTCATTTTATTTCTCTCATTTGATTGTATCGGATCCAACAACCTCCCCTTATGAACTTCTTTGCTGATCGATTCGAAGGTCTTTGAACCGCATTTTGGGTAACAAGAGTTTGGATTGAACTACAACTTTGGAACTTTTCAGGCGATCGTCGCCGAACCATTATAAATTCTTCCTCAGTTTCAACTTTTGGGGAAATGTGGATTTTTGTTTTATGTGACTGAACCCCAAAGAGAGGGCTGCTATGTATCCGTTCGGAATCAAGCTGAACGTAGTTCAAGGAAAACTTTGTTTTTGAATTTTTTTGAATTTTTTAACGTTTTTTACAAACGTTTTCGGGTTCCAAAGAGGGTAATCAAAGAAAGGTAACCGGATAAAAGGGTTAGCAAAGGGTTTATGTGTTTGGGTAGCGAGAATGAAAGTCTTCGTCATCTCAATCGGATAATACCGGTACCGCAGAAGGGTTAAATGTAATACCTCTTGACCGCGTCTATATTGACTGCTGTTTCAGAGTCATTTCCTTCAATGCCTCCCAAGTACAATGCCCCATTCAGCAACGATTTTCTTATAATGTATGGGCCCTTCCAATTTGGAGCGAACTTTCCTTTTGCTTCATTGTGATGCAAGAGAATACGTCTCAAAACGAGCTGCCCCACTTCAAAGTTCCTAGGTTGTACTTTCTTGTTGTAGGCACGGGCCATTCGTTGTTTATAAAACTGCCGTGGCAAACTGCGGCCATCCGCTTTTCATCAATCAGGGTTAGCTGTTCTCGACGGGTCTTGAGCCACTCACTATCCTCAATCTCGGCTTCAACAATGATCCGGAGAGAATGAATTTCAACTTCTGCGGGTATTACGGCTTCAGTGCCATAAACCAATAGATAGGGTGTTGCTCCAACTGATGTGCACATAGTTGTGCGATATCCCAACAATGCAAACGACAACTTTTCATGCCATTGTCTAGAACTTTGGATCATCTTCCTAAGAATCTTCTTGATGTTCTTGTTTGTTGCTTTGACGACACTATTAGCTTTGGGCCGATAAGGGGTAGAATTCCAATGCATGATCTTAAATTGTTCGCATATCTCCCTCGTCAAATGACTGTTCAAATTTGCAGCATTGTCTGTAATGATAGTTTTAGGAATACCAAAACGTAGATGATGTTGCCGTGCACGAAGTCTACCACTGCTTGCTTAGTGACGACTTTGAGAGTGATTGCTTCAACCTATTTTGTGAAGTAGTCGATGGCAACCAATATGAATCTATGCCCATTAGAAGCTTTTGGCTAGATTGGCCCAATGACATCCATACTATTGATACCCAATTTTTCCCTATATATTTTTCAATATGCAAAATAATTTCAAAATGACATATATATGCATATGTGAGCATATCCAAGTGTTTTATTATTTTTTCCATAATTTTTAAAGGTTTTTAAAATCAATTTATTTCCCTCTTTTATCCATAAAAACCCAATAATTATTTCTAAAATTATTATTTTGGTAATTCATTTATTGGACTTTCATATTTATGTTAGAATATAGTTAAGGTAATTTTTGCATATTTTAACAAATTTATCTATTATTTTTAAGCTAAATTGCACGTAATTGCAATATTAGCCTCTTTTAAGATTTAATTGCGTTTATATTCATAAAATCAAATCCTATATTTTTAAATTGTTAATTATATGTTATAAATAATTTTAGTGCTTTTAATTTGTTTTCAAAAATTAATTTACTATTTTTATAAAATAAATAAAGAAAATGGCTATTTAAAAATCTAGCTAGGTTGGCTTTCAATTTTAGCCTAAATTTGAGCCCAAATCAAACCCAATTTCCCAGCCCAATTGCAACTCAAATCCGACCCCTAACCCATTTAAATGATCCAACCCGGATTCCCCACCTAACCCCTTTAATCCTAGCCGTTGATCATTTAGATCAACGGCCACCGTCCTCCCTTTCCTTTTTTAACCCGGAACGACCCCTAATCCTAAATCATTTCTCTACATCTGCCGCCTTTGAATCCCCTTTCTCTCTCAACTCTCTCTGAAACCTCTCAAGAACCCTAGCCGCCGCCATCTAACCCCACCCTAATCTACCTCAACCCGTGCCTAATCCATGGCCTCTCATGGTCATTTGAGATATGTATCAACCTTCTACAGCTCCTGGGTGATTGTTTCTATGGTTTTATAGCCAGACCTCGAGGGAATCTGGTCCAGTCCTTGCTAGACTTCTGTTCATGGCTTTTCTCCGGCCTTTCAAGGAAGATCCTTGACTTTCCTTCTTAGATCAAAAACTTTCTAGGTTTTTCCCACCTTTTCATGGTTTTTCGAAGCCGTAATCTTTAAGATCTTTTGTTTTTTCTTTCAAATCTACTTTAGATCTGTACTTGCTATGAGTGTTGTAAGTGTCTTCCCGAAAGTTCTTTAACTTTTCTTTCAAAACGACCCTTCATTTTCTCCGATTAGGGTTTCTCTTAACCTCTCTTTTAAAAAATCTCTTCTCTGATCCTTGATGTTTTTTTATGGTTTTACTATGTTCAAACTGCTTGTTATGCATTCCTTCTACTTGAGTCAGCATGTTAAAACCCTAGTTCTTTTTTATCTCATCCGAGTTTTGAAACTGCATGTTTGAATGTGTACTTGCTCGATTAAGTTCTTCGTTCTTGTTTGACTTATTTGATTCTGAGTTTTACCATCTTTTAAACTCATTTATTGTGGAAAACCCTAGGTCTTTTGGTCTTAGACTACTTGTTTGAAAGTATACTTGACTCGATTAAAGGTTCCTTGTTTCAGACTCTCTTTTCTTTTATGTGAACAATCTGATTCTGAGTTTCACTATCTTTTTAACTCAACTATTGTTGAAACCCTACTTTCTTAGAAGCTTTTACTCACTTGTTACATTGAGACCTTTACTTGTTTTGACTCTCTTCTTCACTTTGGCTATACGTGTGAGCCATGACTATCTAACTTTGTTCACTACTGAATCCTATGCTTATTTCTGCTACTATTGTTTGTTGTTTCTTTTGCCAATGTGCTTGGCCTCGCATGTCTGATGCTTTTGTTCACTCTATTTATATACTGAAGTGCAGAATCATGTTTTTTCCTTGATTTATCTTGGTCTTGTGACTGATTGCAAAAGCTTTTCGTTTACGAGCCTTAATTTCTACTCATCTGTTTAAAGTTAATTGATCCCTTTCCTTTACTATGATATTTTACCTTACTGAATATTTTCCAAATTAAGCATGTCTTTGTAATTAGACTTGATTGTTTACTTCATGCTTTTACTACCCCTTTTATGGCAATAATCAATCTGTTTCCAAACTGATTTTCCTTCCTTAATTAGACTTGCTGCTACCCGTTAAATAAGGATTACTTAATTAAAGGTAATCACTTGGGTTAATTGATTCTGACATGTGATTGTTTCCATGTTTGTGTTAAGACTTTACTTATTACCTTATTCTTCGCTTGTTTTCAAAGTTATAAATACCCACCCTCTTTTCTTTCAAAGAGACGAACCATTTGAGTTCAGAACACACATTACACTCAAAAATATCTCTTTTCTCTACTATTACTTGGCTACTGCTTTGTCTAGCCTGCTGAAAGCCAAGGCTAGGCTGTGGAAATTTGCTTACTTTTCCTTTCTGCACTTCGCTTCTTACTGGTATGTCCTAGTTAATCTTCAAACATCAACAACAACATGTTTCTTTAGCTGTTTCAGTTTCCCTCACTCTTGCTTGCTTCTTCTTATGTTTATGCAATCAAGTTACATTACTAAGCATGCTGCAATATGCTCCTTCACCTTCTAAATTAATGTTTTCCCTTTTGTATGTACTCTGTCAGTCACTTGTTATGTGATTTGCTGACTCATGAATCCCAAACCCCCATATCCCCCTATGTGTTTGTGTTCTCTGGCTGGTTTGTGGGCATGTCAGCATAATCTATTGCTGTGCATGTCCAAACCTGACCCTTCCTGGGGTCATATGCTTCATCCTATGTATTACTAAAACCCTGACCCTTTTGTGCAATTAATGATTCTGTGTAGTTCAAGTTTTACAACTACTATTTTCAAATCACCCTCGTCCCTTACTATTCTCACCCAGTTTTAAATAAATCTCTATTTCTGCACTTCCACTATACTCTCAGAACCTAGGTTTTGCCCTTCTTGTGTACGTCTTGCCTTAGGACCCTTGAGCTCCCTCTGAACTTGGACACATAAGGGCTGGCCCTTCCACACTGCACTCATCTCTGTCTGGTTATGCAACCTGGGTGTAAGCACTGCCTGAGGTCCTTTGAGACACTTAAGGAACTTTGACACACTCATGTCTCAAAAAGGCTTTGAACAAGTGGCTTTTGAAGAGGTTTATTCCATAAATCAGAGAGGAAGTCAGAATCAGGATTCCTATGGTTGTAACTTCTTATTTTGCACTTTTCTGTTGTAATTCAGTACTTGGTCTGTAATTATTTAACAAATATTGGGGTTGGCTAGTGAAAGGGATGGAGAACTATGCATGTTTAGCTATTAGAAGAGTAGACAACATGCCTATATGATCTATTTTGTTTTAATTCAAGTTCTGCATGCTTTACTTTCACGCAAAATAGAGAACATGCCTATAGGATCTGCTCTGTTTTAACTCAAGTTCTGCATGCTTTATTTTCACACTAATAGAGATCATTCCCATAGGATTAAAATTCATTTTAATAGAAATCATGCCTATAGGAATTTCGCTTTAATCAAATAAATCCTGCCTACTTTACTTTATGTTTAATTAAATGTCATGCATATATGACCAAAATCAGCTTTTAATACGTAGATACCATGTCTATAGGAATTAAAATTAGCTATAATAGAGATCATGCCTATAGGATCTAAATCAGTCTAGTTAAAATCAGTTTGACTCATGCCTGTCTGAATCAGATTAAATAGTTCACTCTCTTTGTGTTAATTAATACAGTTTAGAAAGCATGCCTATAGGATCCAAATCGCCTTTTTAAGTTAACCACTACTTTACTGCATTCCTAATTAGTAATAGATATCATGTTTATGGGACATCACCAATACACACTTAGGAAAGCCTTAGGTAATAACAACAAAACTGAATCTGCTTTTGTTTAATTAGCAACTGCTACAACTAGTAGGCAGGCCTGATTCGGATTTCTTATCTAAGTTATGCAATAAATTGGTCTGCTTCAACAATTAAAACTCCCCTGCCTTAGTACTTTAAATTCTGACCCTAAATGTGTTTAAGTCATGCTGTTTATATGCTTTACTTGAGGAGGTATATATGAGCCTCTTAGTTGTTTATATGTTTCCCCTAATGTGCAGTCCTATGTGTTTTGAATGTCGCCTTAGTCTTTTACCTTTAAAAACTCAAGAGTCAGCATAAAATCCTCCCTCTTATAGGAATAGTAGTCCTAAGTTCCTCCGGGACTGATAGAAATGGGACAGGTAATAGCATGCAATAGAGGTTGAGACCAATCCACGCTTTAATACCTTAATGGGGCTGAGAAGGGTAGATATGGATATGATGACCGGTGCGCTAATACCACGTGTATCCCCTCTTTTGAGGAGTGTCATACCGGGCATTGATGTGATCCATCTTATAAATGAACCTAGGACCCCCCCCCCTTTCTTTTATATTTGTAGAACTGTGACTCTTTTTCAAAATTCGCCTTTAATAATTGTTCTTTCAAACTCTTATGTGTTTAAACCTAAATCCCCTACTATTTGAGCCTACACTTGTCTATCTGCTAATTGTACAAAATTCACAAAACTATCTGGCCGGGAACCACACTAGTGGATCTTGAGGGGTGCCTAACACCTTCCCCTTGGGATAATTCCAAGCCCTTACCCTATCTCTAGTTATCAAACTTACAAACGAACCTTATAGGTGTCCTAATGCACCTTAAATTATTAGGTGGTGACTCTTCAAATACAAAACCCAGTTCCCAAAAGGAATGAGTTGTCCTATATACCCAAAATGTCATAAACCCGATTTTCCGATGCGAAGAGAAAAAAAGGGGGCGCGACAGCATGGCGACTCTATTGGGGATATTAGGCTTTTACCACTTCAGATCGTTCTTGTGAATTTGTACCCTCCCTTATATGCAATTACTTGTTTAAATTTCTTTAAGCATTTAATTTCTTTTCAAAATGCAATATTGACTTATCTTCTTTGTTTCCTTGCTTTATCGCTGCTTTAAATTATGAAACTGCTGTATTTATCGCTTTCTTAACGTACAAATACGTGCCAACCTGTTTAGTTATTGCATAATCATGCTCAACATCATACTCCACTCGTGCCACACAAATACCATAGCAACGCTTATAATGAGTGGTTGCGCTCTTCCTATATCATTACTCCCCTAAATTTGGAAAGACATATTTGTGGTAAAACCAATCAATCAACGGTGCAATCAACGGTTCCGTGCCTTTCCCCTTGAGTTGTCCGCTCAAAGGTACCAGCCTAAAACCCCATAGTCCACTAGGTTTCCCTAAACCCAAACGAACATCACCACGTTTTGTGCACTTATTTAGAGAACTAAATGCTTCATGCTAATTGTTGGTATTAAATAGTCGAGTCTGGTGGGGGTAAGGGTCTAACCTTATTTGTTTTACAGAAATATGAGGCACGAAGTCCCTAGATTCATCATGGTCACCAACATCCACCCAAGACTGCTAAGCTGGTGGAAGGATCTTCACTCTAGTGATCAAACTCTCGTCAGAAAGTATCTGGGAAACCTACCTTCCCTCCTGGAGATCCAACCTAACAACAAGATCATAGAAGTTGTCACACTATTTTGGGATTGTGAAAGGGCTGTATTCCTCTTAGGGGACATTGAAATGACACCCTTGCTAGAGGAGATAGGAGGATTGGTCAATCTGGTGTGGGAAACTCCAGGTCTGCTGATGCTTGAGAACCGCAAAGGCAGGGGTTTCCTCAAAATGATGGGTTTAAAGAAGAATCCAGAATTGACATGTCTGAAGGAATCCTACATTCCTTTTGACTATTTGTATGAAAGGTACGGTCATAGAAAATCCTATTGTACCTACCCTGACGAGTTTGCCATCACATCTTTGGGGCACATCCATCAAAGGGTCTTCATCTTCATGTTTTGTTTTCTAGGGCTGATCGTGTTTCCGACGAAGAATGCAAGAATCCACACTATGCTGGCTATGGTAATTAAGACCCTAATGGAAGGGATTGGTGGGAAGCCATCCAGCATCGTGCCCATGATCATTGCAGACATATACCAAGCCTTGGAGAAGTGTCAACGAGGATTAAAGCACTTCGAAGGCTGCAATTTATTACTTCAACTCTGGCTCATGGAACACCTCCAAAAGGGCAAATACTGATAAGAGATTCAGTGAAGGAACTGGGATGATCACATTGCTTTCCATCATCCAAAGCGAATGAATTACATCCCCCATATGTTCGCTCAGCCTGAGGATGCCAAATGATGGTTAAAGCTATTTGATAATCTGACTGAAGAACAGGTTCAATGGAGTTTCGAGTGGTTTCCAACAAAGGAGTTGATCGCCTGATCCAGAGATGTACCTTTCTTGATATTGATTGGTCTGAGAGGAACCTATCCTTACGTCCCTCTCCGAGTTATGAGACAAGCTGGTAGAAAGCAGGTTATACCCAGGAGTATGAAAGCGAACACCGCGAGATACAAAAGTCCAATCAGAAGCTGATTGAGGAATGGAAGGTCATGGATGTCAGTGCCAACAAGTGACTATTATACTTGGAGCGAGACATAGTGGAATTGGAGAGAAAGTTTCTCAAAAGGGTCAAAGATTATCAAAATGCTGAAGGGACAGAAGGCGGACACCTAGACAGAGCATACCTGTTGCTGGGACTTCGCGAGTTGGGGAAGCTGTTCGAGGGAGCCAAGGATGCTGAATCTGGGGAAGGTCCTTTTGGGACCAAATAGATCGAAGTTTATCTTTTGCTTTATAAAATGTAATAATGCCAAGGGCCATTAGTGACTTTTTATTTCCTGTTTATTTAGTGTCAATTTGGGATTCGTCTACTTTTTATCAATAAAATGAGGCATTTAGCATCCTAAGTTCTCCAAATCAATTTGTCGCTAGGCCCACCTCGGGCATAAAGAGGTCCCCAAATTAGGACACGCTCTAAATTCCTGCACTATATGTTTAAATACTGCAATACGTTTTATGTTCCTCACTAACTTGGTTACCTTTTTTGTTTTATTCTTTGTTTTGTTTTTATTATTCCCCTCCCCAAAGGTTAGTTCATGCACTCTGGCAACATCTTCCTATTCCACGAGATCCAGGGGCCCTCCACCCACTCCTCCTCTTAGTCCTGTCAAAAACAAGAACAAAGGCAAAATGGATGATTTGAACAACGTCAGAAAGGAGAATTCAACTGAACAGGTAGAGGCCACCAATGGCCATGGTACTCAGGTTCCTAAGGAGAATGTATCCCAACTTGAACAGAAATTGCTGAAATTCCAAGAAGAGCACGATTAGGTCCGGAATTTAGCAAGCCGGTCATTTTCCCTCAGCACCCCAGATATCACCTTTCCCAATACTCAAAACCCTACACCGCCTCTAAACATCCCAAAACAACAGAATCATCCCGCTCCTCACCATCACACTATTCCACCAAAGACCCAATGCAACACCTGCCATACCCCAAACAATACTCCGCTACTCATCCCGAAACCCCAAAACTCCACAAACGACCACTTTCACACCCACCATAACACCCCGATCTATGTGGAGACCATGCCACACTCCACCTAACCTATCTCAAGCACACCTGAGTCTGATGAAAAGGATCTGCTTATCAGAAACCTGGCTGAGGAAATTAAGACATTGACTAGCCGAATTCAGGGCGTTGAAGGAAGCAAAGGAATCGAGGGGCTGAACTATGAAGATCTTTGCATACAGCTCGATGTCGAACTGCTCGAGGGGTAAAAACCTCCGAAGTTCAAAATGTTTGATGGTATAGGGGATCCAAGGGTCCATTTGAGAACGTACTGTGACAAGCTGGTTGGAGTAGGGAAGGACGAGAGAATTCACATGAAGCTGTTCATGAGGAGTCTGAAAGGAGATGCGTTGTTCTGGTACATCAGCCAAGATCCAAAGAAGTGGTCAAGCTGGGTAAGCATGGTGTCCAACTTTATGGACAAGTTCAAGTTTAACACAGAGAATGCGCCAAATGTGTTCTATATTCAGAATCTAAAGAAGAAGCCTACAAAAACGTTTCGCGAGTATGCTACTCGCTGGAGGTCCAAAGCTGCTAAGGTCAAACCTACCTTAGAGGAAGAACAGATGAACAAATTCTTTATCCGGGCTCAGGGCCCGCAGTATTATGAACGACTGATGATGATCGAGAGCCACAAATTCTCCGACATTATCAAACTGGGTGAAAGAATTGAAGAGGGTATCAAAAGCGGAATGGTTACAAACTTCGAGTCCTTGCAAGCTACAAATAAGGCCTTACACTCCGGTGGTATGTCCAAGAAAAGGGACTTAGGGCCGTGATGGTTGGACAAAGGACCAAATCTCCCATCAAATACCAAACTTACCCAACACCTTCACTCATATATCAGCCAACCCCAAATTACCAAGCACTTTGACCCTCATACCAAGCTCCACCACCCACTTATCAATCACCTCCACCTTCCACATATCAACCTACTTCACGTAGATATTCCCAACCCGCCCAACCATCCCACTATCAGTCACCCCCTACATGCCAAAACTTCCCTAGACCCCGACCAAATTTTGATCACAGACCTCTAAAGAAATATACAGCCATTGTTGAACCCATTGACCAATTGTACCAGAGATTCAAAGCTGCTGGTTATGTCACCCCTATACCTATTGCAACCCCGGAGAACCCTTCTCAGTGGATTAACCCAAACAAGTCATGTGCATACCACTCCGGCATGAAAGGGCACACCATCGACGAATGTCGTTCCTTGAAAGGCAAGATCTAGACTTTAATTGATAACAAGATTATTGTGGCAAAGGAACCCGCTATAAATGTCTGCAACAACCCTCTACTAGACCATAAGGGTGGAGGTATCCACATGATTGAAATAGAGGATGATTGGGATCCAGAGGGATCAATCGGGTTGATCGCAGAAGGTGATGACCCAAAGAAGCCAATAGTTACTCTTAATCCAATCATAGTCCAGATTCAACCATCTGGAGGTGCTGAGGTAAATATGTCTGTGCCACTTGAATTTGAAGCGACATCATCTACAAAGACACCAGAACCAATTGAGGTTGAATTCGTGTCCTTCGAAAATGCACCCATACCATTTGAAGTTGCAGTCTTACCACCCAAGGCATATGCTGCGTTTGGAGTAAGGATAGTCACGCCGATACTAGTGGTGATGTCGTCCATGACACCATTCCATACAAAAGCTGTACCTTGGGACTATAAAGCCGAGGCAAAGAGGAAATGCAAGGTCAAGTTTGAAGATACTGTTGTAGCACAGGGTATGACAAGAACTGTTAGAGTCTATACCCAGGAACATCTAGCTAACTCAAGCAAGAAGGCCTCCAATTGGCCACCCATCATTGAGACAGGTCCAGACGATCTTTGGAGAAAGATACAGGCCAAGGAGTACTCGGTCATCGACTAGTTGAATAAAACACCGACACAAATATCCATTCTTGCTTTGCTACAAAATTCTGAAGCATACAAGAATGCTCTGCTAAAGGTAATAAGTGAAGCATACGTGCCAAGTAATATCACTGGCGTGAAAATGGCTAACATGGTAGGACAAGTGTTGGAGAGCCATAAGATAACCTTTCATGAGGACGAGCTACCACCTGAAGGTTTGGGGAACAACAAGGCACTACACATCACCATGCAATGCAAGGACTATTTTGTCACCAGAATCATGATCGATGGAGGTTCCAGTCTCAACATTTGTCCACTGGTAACACTCAAGAAATTGGGTAAAGGACTGCACGAGATAAAATATGGAGCAATCAATATGAAAGTTTTTGATGGTTCTCAAAGGTCCACCATTGGTGAGATTAGCCTATGCCTGCATATGGGACCAACATGGTTCGATGTCGATTCCCAGGTGATAGACGTGCCAGCATCTTACAACCTACTATTGGTACGGCCATGGATTCATGTTGTTGGGGCCGTAGCATCAACACTGCATCATGCAGTAATATTCGAATGAATCACCAAGAGGTGATCATTCACGGTGACAGTAGCAACCCTATACACAGTCGCCAAACCATTCCGGCAATCGAAGGAAGAAGGAAACTGGGTGGAGAGACTTACCATCACATTGAATGGGTAAATGCTGTTGACAAGGAAAAATGGTGGGATAACAAAATCGAGAGTATACTGAATTGGAGTGGGTGTGAACCTGGCAAGGGGCTCGGCAAGAACCTCCAGGAATCGCTAAGCCCATAAAACTTAAGAAGCATAGCACTACTTTTGGTCAAGGATATGACTACACCTGGGAAGAATTCAACAACTGGTCGCCACTATGGCGTGACCCTTACTATCCACTGGGGCACACCTTCCAACAGGCTGACATCATTTATGGGTCAGACGAAGAAGAAGCACTGACAATAGTGAAGAACTTGTTCCTAGAAGACAATGACGTGGACTGTTATGTTGTTCTCGAGTAGGAGGGGGAGGAAGGCCCTTCCATACAGACTGTGAGTAGAGGGGCACGCCTGAATAATTGGACCATCAGGACAACCAGAGCCCGACGAGCCTCGGGTTAGCAAGGCTAAAACAAGCATCATTCACTGTTTTATTTACTAAATAATTTTCTCTCCGCATTTTCAATTCCCGCAATAAGATCTTCGATGTTCAAAACGGTTATGCAATTTATCAAAGCATTTTGACTTTCCTTATTAATCAAACACTCATTATTATTTTTTCTCTCATTACTTTACTTATACAACATTACTATTACTTATCTTGATGAACCAATGACTGTGACATGCAATGAGACAACGCAACAAAGGGACATTGATTCAGAGGAAGATGACATACCAGATGAGATTGTCAAAGAAGTTAAGAACTTTGAGAATAGACCTAAGTACAACCTGGACGAGATAGAAATTGCTAACTTGGGAGATGTAGAAAACATCAAGGAAACACGAATCAGTGTTCACTTATAACCATCAGAAAAGAAGGAATGCACATAATTTTTGAAAGAATATGAGTACATATTCGCCTGGTCGTATGATGACATGACTGGTCTGAGTACGTCTATTGTGGAACATAAACTGCCAACCGATCCGACATGTTCGCCGGTAAAGCAAAAGCTGAGAAAATTCGAACCTGATATGAGTTTGAAAATCAAGGAAGAAGTCACTAAGAAAATCAAAGCCAAGATTCTCAGGGTAGTAGAATAACCGACATGGTTAGCCAACATCGTGCCAGTTCCAAAGAAGGACGGGAAGGTCAGAGTCTGTGTCAACTACCGGGATCTCAACCGGGTCAGTCCAAAAGACGACTTCCCTTTGCCAAACATACACATCCTGATTGACAATTGTGCCAATCATGAGCTGCAGTCATTTGTAGATTGCTTCGCTAGTTATCATCAGATCTAGATGGATGAAGAAGATGCTGAGAAAACGGCTTTCATTACATCGTAGGGAATGTACTGTTACAAGATGATACCGTTCGGTCTGAAGAATGCAGGGCCACCTATATGAGGGCCATGACTACTATTTTCCATGATATGATACACAAGGAGATTGAGGTATATGTACATGATGTCATCATCAAGTCCAAGAAGGCCACTGATCACATGGAAGATTTGAGGAAGTTCTTCAATAGATTGTGGAGGTACAATCTGAAACTGAATCCCGTGAAGTACGCATTTAGGGTTCCTACTGGAAAATTGCTTGGGTTTATTGTAAGTCACCGAGGAATAGAACTGGATCCATCAAAAGTCAAAGCTATTTAAGAATTTCCACCGCCAACGAACAAGAAAGATGTGATGAGTTTCTTGGGAAGACTTAACTACATCAGCCGGTTCATAGCACAATCTACAGTTATCAATGGATTGATGACTGCCAAAAGGTCTTCGACAGAATCAAAGAGTACCTATCAACACCACTAGTCTTGGTCCCGCCCGAGCCGTGTAGACCCTTATTACTCTACCTTGCAGTATCGGATGGAGCTTTCGGTTGCATTCTGGGGAAACATGATGAAATGGGGAGGAAAGAGCATGCCATCTATTATCTCAGTAACAAGTTCACCCCGTACAAGGCCGGTATTCTCTGTTAGAGCGCACCTGTTGTGCTTTGACTTGGGTAGCTCAGAAGCTGAGGAATTATTTCTGGGCCTATACTACATATCTCATATCAAGGATGGATCCTTTGAAGTACATGTTTCAGAAGCCCATGCCCACTAGTAATCTAGCCAAGTGGCAAATCCTGTTGAGTGAGTTCGACATTGTTTACGTAACTCAGAAAGCGGTCAAGGGGCAAGCCCTGGCAGACCACCTTGTTGAGAATCCCATGGAAGGAGAATACGAACACCTAAAAACGTACTTTCCTGATGAAGAGGTATCATTCATAGGAGAAGACATTGTAGAATCCTATGACGGTTGGAGAATGTTTTTCGATGGAGTAGCAAATTTCAAAGGAGTTGGCATAGGAGCAGTCCTAGTATCAGAAACTGGTCAGCATTATCCGGTGTCCGCCAAACTCTCCCATGCACCAACAATATGGCCGAGTACGAAGCCTGTATCTTAGGCCTATAATGGCCATTAACATGAACGTTCAGGAGCTGCTAGTAATTGAAGATTCAGACTTGCTTATACATCAGGTATGAGAAGAATGGGCAACCAAGAACTCCAATATACTCCCGTATCTGCATCATGTACAGGAACTGAGGAAAAGGTTCACTAAGACGGAGTTCCAACATTTTCCCATAGTTTATAATGAGTTCGCCGATGCATTGGCTACCCTGTCGTTTATGATACAACATCCAGACAAATATTTTGTCAATCCCATTCAGGAAAAATCCATGATCAGCCAGCTTATTGTGCCCATGTTGAAGAAGAAGCAGATGGAAAGCCTTGGTTTCATGATATCAAGGAATATTTGGCAAAAGGAGAGTACCCAGGACTTGAAAATCCTACTCAGAACTGCACACTTCGGAGATTGGCCAACAATATTTTTCACAGCGGAGGAATCCTGTATAGGAGGACTCCTGATTTGGGACTATTAAGGTGTGCCGACGCAAAGGAAGCATCCAGGCTACTAGAGGAAATTCATGCCGGGACCTGCGATCCACATATGAACGATTTTGTCTTAGCAAAGAAAATACTCCGGGCTGGTTACTTTTGGATGACTATGGAAACATACTGCATCTCGTAAGTCCGGAAATGCCATCGCTGTCAGATACATACGGACATGATAAAGGTACCTCCAAATGAGCTTAATGCAACAAGCTCACCATGGTCGTTCGCCGCCTGGGGAATGGACGTTATTGGACTAATCGAGCCTGCCGTTTCCAACAAACATAGGTTTATCCTAGTAGAAATCAATTATTTCACCAAATGGGTCAAAGCAGCATCTTACATATAGTAACTAAGAAAGTCGTGGCAAACTTTGTCCGCGACTGCATTGTTTGTTGATTCGGGATTCCAAAGTCAATCATTACTGATAATGGCTCCAACCTCAATAGCGACTTGATGAAATCTATGTGTGAAACTTTCAACATCAAACACAAGAATTCCACAACCTACAGGCCTTAAATGAATCGATCTGTAGAAGCGGCCAATAAGAATATCAAAAAGATATTGAGGAAAATGATAGAGAAGCATAAATAGTGGCACGAGAAGTTATCATTTGCTCTTTTGGGGTATCGCACCACTATCTTCACATTAACCGGTGTGACCCCCTATATGTCGATTTATGGTACAGAGGTTGTCATTCCCGCTGAGGTAGAAATTCCTTCCCTAAGGATCATATAAGAACCTGAGCTCGACGACGTAGAATGGGTGAAAAGTCGTTACAAGCAACTAGCCCTTATCGACGAAAAGAGAATGAATGCAATTTGCCATGGTCAACTTTATCAGAACAGAATGTCTAGAGCCTTCAACAAAAGAGTCAAACCGAGACGGTTCACACCAGGGCAGCTGGTGTTACAAAAATTTTTTTTGCATCAAGACGAATCTAAAGGGAAGTTCTCTCCCAACTGGCAGGGTCCATACATGGTTCGCCGGGTTTTGATAGGAGGAGCCCTCATACTTGCAGAAATGGACGGAGAAGTCTGGCCAAAACCGATCAATTCAGATGCAGTCAAGCACTACTATGTGTAATCTTTATGCTTCTTTTATATGATGTAAATTGAACTACGCCTGAACTAATTCCCGTTTAAGAGGGGATGCGTAGGCAGCCCTCTGGGTTCGGTTATAATTCAATAAAATTTTACTTCCCCCCGCAAATGGAAACTGGGGCAGAATTTTGAGGAGGACCCTCAAAATTCTGAAGTAATTTCAACCAATCACCGCATAAACAGCAATCAGAAGCATCAACCCATCAAACTGGGGCAGAATTTTGAGGGGGGACCATAAAAATTCCTTAGCAAGAAAGGTTGCAATGTCCCGAACCACGTCACAGTCATCAGTTCATCTAAGCTTTTATTATACGCTTATGTCATACTTTTACAAAATCATGCATGTTTATTATCGAAACTGCTTTGTTTAGCAACACTACCCCAATGATACATATAGTATCACTAGATCAAAGATGAGCAGGTCAAGCAAAGCCAGCGGGGATACGAATTAACCTCCCCCTTTACAGAACTCATGATTTTTCTTTGGATGCAGACACTTGGATTGCGAAATCATCAAACATGCTATACGCCCATGGCTCAAACATTATTCAGGAACACAACTCTCAGAACCGTTGCTCTTACCAACCTTGCTATCCACACACACCAATGATATTTCGCATGTCACAATGTCCCCAACAATCAGAATGTCGCAATATGCTATCAGCTAAGAAAGCTCTACTACCATATGCATTTTTGCATTGCATAAGGCTATGGTTCTGCCTTCCGAGACTAAACGCTATCTCCATCTGCATTTTTGCATTGCATAAGGCTACCATTTTGCCTTCTGAGACTAAATGCTGTCTGCATCTGCATTTTTGCATTACATAAGGCTACCATTCTGCCTTCT
Organism: Nicotiana sylvestris; assembly: GCF_000393655.2. Taxonomy (NCBI): domain Eukaryota; kingdom Viridiplantae; phylum Streptophyta; class Magnoliopsida; order Solanales; family Solanaceae; genus Nicotiana; species Nicotiana sylvestris. The sequence continues at coordinate 84,951,687 of NC_091061.1, forward strand.
GAGGTTAAGCTCTACCTCCATCTGCATTTTGCATTGCATAAGGATACCGTTCTGCCTTCCGAGACTAAACGTTGTCTCCATCTACATTTTTACATTGCATAAGGCTAACATTTTGTCTTTCAAGGTTAAGCTCTACCTCCATCTACATTTGCATTGCATAAGGCTAAGCACTGCCTTCATCCTTGCATAAGGCTAAATACTATCTCACTGCATCTCATGGCTAAAAGATCGCCACATACTGAATTGGCATGGATGAAAGATCGCCACATACTACATTGGCATGGATGAAAGATCGCCATATACTGCATCTAAATGGCTGAAAGATCGCCATATACTGCATCTACATGGTTGAAAGACCACCACATACTGCATCTGCATGGCTGAAAGATCGCCTCATACTGCATCTGCATGGGCTGAAAGATCGTCTCATACTACATCGCATGGGTGAAGGATCGCCACATACTTTATCTCATGGGCTGAAAGATCGCCAAATTGTTCGAAGGCGTCATCGTTCGGAGGCATCATCTTCACAACCCGAGAACACCATGTGATCCCTTTTGATATTTTGCCTATTATTATTCAAAGGCATCATGGTTTATTATACGCTTCATGGACCAGGACGTCATGGTCTAAAAGACGTCATCCTAACCGTCCAAAGACAACATTATGGTCCGACGGAAATTTGCATCATATTTAAATTTATGCACAGTATATGCTTGTACTGTTTCTAAATGCAGGTACACTAGCAAGAAACGACCATCCTGGTAGGAGAAAGCCCGCTCCAGTTTCCGTAGCCATATCAAACCTTAACCATTCTCACAAGCCGCCCACTCACCCCGTTCTGGATATTGCATCCGTTCTTGGAAAGTCTCCATCGGCATACTCCGCCAACGGATCCTGAACAATGGCCTAATTCCTGTAAAACCAGGGATATGTTGGTAGCTCAGAAGCCAGGGTGCGGCCTATCTTCTTTGAACCGTTTCGTTCGGTCAAAATTGGCCATCATATCTTTACCCGACAACTCTTTCATCCTTCCCGGGTAAAGAGGGCAGCTGTTGATACCCAATTTTTCTCTATATATTTTTCAATATGCAAAATAACTTCAAAATGGCATATATATGCATATGTGAGCATATCCAAGTGTTTTATTATTTTTTCCATAATTTTTAAAGGTTTTTAAAATCAATTTATTTCCCTCTTTTATCCATAAAAATCCAATAATTATTTCCAAAATTATTATTTTGGTAATTTATTTATTGGAATTTCATATTTATGTTATAATATAGTTAAGGTAATTTTTGCATATGTTTACAAATTTATCTAGTATTTTTAAGCTAAATTGCACGTAATTGCAATATTAGCCTCTTCTAAGATTTAATTGCGTTTATATTCATAAAATGTAAGTCCTATATTTTTAAATGGTTAATTATATGTTATAAATCATTTGAGTGCTTTTAATTTATTTTCAGAAATTAATTTACTATTTTTTATAAAATAAATAGGGAATAATGGCTATTTAAAAATCTAGCCAGATTGGCTTTCAATTTCAGCCTAAAATTGAGCCCAAATCAGACCCAATTTCCCAGCCCAATTGCAACTCAAACCCGAACCCTAACCCATTAAATGATCGAACCCGGATTCCCCACCTAACCCTTTTAATCCTAGTCGTTGATCATTTAGATCAACAGCCACCGTCCTTCCTTTCCTTTTTTAATCCGAAACGACCCCTAAACCTAAATCATTTCTCTACACCCACCGCCTTTGAATCCCCTTTCTCTCTCAACTCTCTTTGAAACCTCTCAAGAACCCTAGCCGCCGCCATCTAACCCTACCTTAATCTACCTCAACCCCTGCCTAATCCATGGTCTCTCATGGTCATTTGAGATATGTATCAGCCTCCTACGGCTCCTGTGTGCTTGTTTCTATGATTTCATGGCCAGACCTTGAGGGAATTTGGTCCAGTCCTTGCTCGACTTCTGTTCATGGCTTTTCTCCGGCCATTCATGGCCTTTCAAGGCAAATCCTTGACTTTCCTGGTTAGATCGAAAACTTTCAAGGTCTTTCTCACCTTTTCAAGGTTTTTCGAAACCCTAATCTTTAAGATCTTTTGATTTTTCTTTCAGATATACTTTAGATCTGTACTTGCTATGAATGTTTTAAGTGTTTTCTTGAAAGTTCTTCAACTTTTCTTTCAAAACGACCCTTCATTTTCTCCGATTAGGGTTTCTCTTAGACTGTCTTTTAAAAAGTCTCTTCTCTGATCCTTGATGTTGTTTTATGGTTTTACTATGTTCATACTGCATGTTATGCTTTCATTCTACTTGAGTTAGCATGTTAAAACCCTAGTTCCTTTTTGTCTCATCTGAGTTCTGAAACTGCATGTTTGAATGTGTACTTGCTCAATTAAGTTCTTCTTTCTTGTGTGATTTATTTAATTCTGAGTTTTATCATCTTTTAAACTCGATTATTGTGGAAAACCCTAGGTCTTTTGGTCTAATACTGCTTGTTTGAAAGTATACTTGACTCGATTAAAGGTTCCTTGTTTCCAACTCTCTTTTCTTTTATGTGACTTATCCGATTTTGAGTTTCAATATATTTTTAACTCGACTACTATTGAAACCCTAATTTCTTAAAAGGTTTTCCGCACTTGTTACTGTGAGACCTTTACTTGTGTTGACTCTCTACTTCACTTTGTCTATACGTGTGAGCCATGACTATCTAACTTTGTTCACTACTGAATCCTATGCTTATTTCTGCTACTATTGTATGTTGTTTCTTTTGCCAATGTGCTTGGCCTTGCATGTCTGATGCTTCTTTTCACTCTATTTATATACTGAAGTGCATAATCATGTTTCTTCCTTGATTGATCTTGGTCTTGTGGCTGATTGCAAAAGCTTTTCTTTTTCGACCCCTAGTTTTTACTCATCTGTTTAAAGTTAATTGATCTCTTTCCTTTACTATGATATTTTACCTTACTGAATCTTTTCCAAAATAAGCATGTCTTTGTACTTAGACTTGATTGTTTACTTCATGCTTTTACTACCCCTTTTATGGCAATAATCAATCTGTTTCTAAACTGATTTTCTTTTCTTAATTAGACGTACTGCTACCCGTTAAACAGGGATTCCTTAATTAAAGGGAATCACTTGGGTTAATTGATTCAAACTTGTGATTGTTTCTATATTTGTGTTAAGACTTTACTTATTACCTTATTCTTCACCTGTTTTCAAAACTATAAATACCCACCCTCTTTTCTTTCAAAGAGACGAACCATCCGACTTCAGAACACACACTTCACTCAAAACTCTCTCTTTTCTCTACTATTACTTGTGCTACTACTTTGTCTAGCCGGCTAAAAGCCAAGGCTAGGCTGTGGAAATTTGCTTACTTTTCCTTTTTGCACTTTGCTTCTTACTGGTATGTTCTAGTTAATCTTCAAGCATCAACAACAACATGTTTCTTTAGCTGTTTCAGTTTCCTTCACTCTTGTCTGCTTCTGCTTATGTTTATGCAATCAAGTTACATTACTAAGCATGCTGCAATCTTCTCCCTCCCTTTCTAAATTAATATTTTCCCTTATGTATGTACTCTGTCAGTCACTTGTTATGTGATTTGCTGACTCGTGAATCCCAAACCCCCATATCCCCCTATGTGTTTGTGTTCTCTGGCTGGTTTGTAGGCATGTCATCATCTATTGATGTGCATGTCCAAACCTGACCCTTCTTGGGGTCATATGCTTCATGCTATGTATTCCTAAAACCCCTGACCCCTTTGTGCAATTACTAATTTTGTGTAGTTCAAGTTTTACTACTACTGTTTTCAAATCACCCTTATCCCTTGCTATTCTCACCCAATTTTAAATAAATCTCTGTTTCTACACTTCCACTATGCTCTTAGAACCTAGTTCATGCCCCTCTTGTGTGAGCCTTGCCTTGGGACCGTTGAGCTCCCTCTGAACTTGGACACATAAGGGCTGACCCTTCCATACTACACTCATATCTGTCTGGTTATGCAACCTAGGTGTAAGTACTGCCCGGGGTCCTTTGAGACACTTAGGGAACTTTGACACACTCAGGTCTGAGAAAGGCTTTGAACAAGAGGCTTTTGAGGTGGTTTATTCCATAACTCAGTGAGGAAGTCAGAATCAACCTTTCTATGGTTATAACTTTTTATTTTGCACTTTTCTGTTGTAATTCAGTACTTGGTCTGTAATAATTTAACAAATATTGGGGTTGGCTACTGAAAGGGATGTGGTAACTATGCATGTTTAGCTATTAGAAGGGTAGAGAACATGCCTATAGGATCTATTTTGTTTTAATTCAAGTTTTGCATGCTTTACTTTCACGCAAAAAGAGAACATGCTTATTGGATCTGCTCTGTTTTAACTCAAGTTCTGCATGCTTTACTTTCACACTAATAGAGATCATGCCCATAGGATTAAAATTCATTCTAATAGAAATCATGCCTATAGGAATTTCGCTTTAATCAAATAAATCCTGCCTACTTCACTACATGTTCAATTAGATGTCATGCCTATAGGACCAAAATCAGCTTTTAATACGTAGATACCATGTCGATAGGAATTAAAATCAGCTATAATAGAGATCATGCCTATAGGATCTAAATCAGTCTAGTTAAAATCAGTTTGACTCATGCCTGTCTAAATCAGATTAAATATTTCACTCTCTTTCTGTTAATTAATACAGTTTAGAAAGTATGCCTACAGGATCCAAATCGCCTTTTTAAATTAACCACTACTTTACTGCATTCCTAATTAGTAATAGACATCATACTTATGGGACATCACCAATACACACTTAGGCAAGCCTTAGGTAATAACAACAAAACTGAATCCACCTTTGTTTAATTAGCAACTGCTACAACCAGCAGACATGCCTGATTCGGACTTCTTATCTGAGTTATGTAATAAATTGGTCTGCTTCAACAATTAAAACTCCCCTGCCTTAGTACTTTAAATTCTGACCCTAAATGTGTTTAAGTCATGCTATTTATATGCTTTACTTGAAGAGGTATATATGAGCCTCTTAGTTGTTTATATGTTTCCCCTAATATGCAGTCCTTTGTGTTTTGAATGTCACCTTAGTCTTTTACTTTTAAAAACTCAAGAGTTAGTCGAAAATCCTCCCTCTTATAGGAATAGTAGCCCTAAGTTCCTCTAGGACTGATAGGAATGGGACAGGTAATAGCATGCAATCGAGGTCGAGACTAATCCGTGCTTTAATACCTTAATGAGGTGGGAAGGGCAGATATGGATATGATGACCGGTGCGCTAATACCATGTGTAGACATGTGATTTTTGACCTTACCCAAGATTTTTATATTTTAGCATGTAAATATTTAATGTAGACCTAATATAGCTATTTCAACTATTTTTGACTTCTTTACATTATTTTTGTCATAAAATTGAAAGATTGCAAAAAATATTTTAGCTTACGTATCTTTCATAAATTTAAATAAAAATATACTAAAATAGTACCTTATTTTTTATCTTTACATAATCTTTAAAATACAAAAAATACGTTGCATTCACATCTAGGATTTAATTTTTGCCTTTTAAAATCAGTTAGTAATTTATCTGCTTTACAAAATTGAAAAAATCACAAAAAAATATTTTGCATTTTTATTGTTTAATTTCGAATTTTTGTAATTTTATTTTAATTTGGTATTTAATTAGGTATGGTAATTATTATTCAAAGATAATTAAGTTAATTTGGTAGAATAATTTGGTTTAGGGGTTGTTCAATAAGGGTAATGTTTACCTAACTTTAGGAAACTTCTACAATGGTAGGGTCTAGGAAATGCACTACTAAATTAAATAAAAGCACTAAGCTAGTGTAGATAATTGAAAAATGGGAATGGGTAATGGAAATGACACTAACTTAATGCCCATTTAAGGGCTGATCTCACCCCTTTTGACTTTCATTTCCAGGTATTCCTTCATACCCTTTGCTAACAAATGAAGTGCCACAAGTTGGAACCAGAATGAATTTGTATACAGATTTGGATGTTCGAATTGGAATTTGGATAAGAGTCTTGTTTGAATGTTAAATTCTATTAGCTTCTGCTGTTTATACTTTTGTTTTATTGTTATGATTCATGTGTTAAGTTGTCCAACTGTGCTCAAGGTATAGATTGTATACAACAATAGCTTCTGCTGAAATTTTGGCTATGTATATATAGATTGACTGGTCTTAACTGTAACCAATTGATATTTCCATATAGTGTATGCCTTAATTTAAAAGGGGATTATTATTGATTGATATATATAAAGTTCTTATTCATGCCCCGACTCGTTTTTCTCCCTTCCTCAACGGTTAAAAAGATTATGAGAGATCACTGGTAGGTATGGCTTCAGGGATTCGATCCTGAAGTCCTTGCTTGCAGCCGGCGTTGCCAAAATATTCAGGCCCTTCGGCTAATAAAATGGTTTAATAAAGCCTTGTTGTTTGGAAGGGACTTCTCAAGTACTTTAGTGTTAAATAATTAGAGTCTTAAAAAATGGAAATTTGAGGCAAGCCATAGTTAGACACTTAGTAACAAATGACTCTTGTGTTAATTTCATAATGTAGAGGTAAAATAATAAATATTCCTAGAGAAACCTTTAGGGCCATTTAAAATATTATCGTGATTGTGGACATGTTCGCGTGACATAATTATTAATTTTAAAAAATAAATTAAGGTCCGCGTCCGCGCGACTTTTACTAAGTTTTTTTTTCTTTAATAAATTAAGTGTTGTGAATTGTGTACACATACGCGTGACATGACTTTTGACACGCCAAACCACACGAGTATACGTATGAGTAACTCGATAATTCTTTAAGTACGAGTAAATCACGTAATTAAAAGCGGTAAAGGTAAAAATGCATGTAGTTTCTAAACACATAATTAAATAATTTAAGCCAAGTATAAATGGTTAAGCGACCGTGCTAGAACCACGGAATTCGGGAGTGCCTAAAACTTTCTCCCGGGTTAACAGAATTCCTTACCCGGATTTCTGGTTCGCAGGCTACAATACAGAGTCAATCTTTTCCTCAATTTGGGATTCGAACCAGTGACTTGGGACACCATAAATTATCCCAAGTGGCGACTTTGAATCTTTAAATAAACGAATCCCGTTTCGATTGTCCTTTGATTGGAAAAAATCCCTTATACATTCCTTCGGTGTAGGTAAAAAGGAGGTGTGACAGCTCCGGCGACTCTGCTGGGGATCGAACCCAGAATCTCCGGTTCAGGGTTCAAGAATTCGAGCTTAGAATAATTGTTATAGTTGGCTGTATCCATTATCTGATTTTGTTACATGATTTGGGCCTTATGTGCTAATTGATTGCTTTTACCGCTTTGATATTCCGTGAATTGTATATAAACTGTTGCGAAATCCCTCTTCTCTTTGAGTCTTCTGAATCATGAAGAAATGTGCACTTTGTGTGACTTCTTTTCTATTAGAGTCATATTCCAAATTTGGAACGAGGTTCGGACAAGTTGCAAAGTCGGTGAAGCTTCTGTATTCCCGGTACGCTGTCCCCCCCCCGGCTCGAGCTGTCCGCTCGGGTAAGCCAGGTCTAGAACAATAAACCTAGATTTTGAACCTATTACAACAACACCTCATGCTGGATCCCTAGTAGGAACGTTTGCTTGAATCATGTGCATTTAACTTTGGAGACTCAACACAGGGGTTGGGTCTGTCTAGGACAGGTGTACTCAAAATAACAGACCATCTTGATGCATCCTATGTGCTACATGTTGCATTTCTTCAAGGGTAAAAGGGTCATTTGGTAGACCAATGATAATTTAGGGCGAATGGAAAAAAAAGGAGAGGTTGAAGTGTGAGGATGAAGCGAATAGGGCCCAATTATATTTTTGTTACATTTTATTAAGAAAAAGAGCATGGAAACTTCAAAAAGATTTTGCACTTTTTATCATTTTTTTCAAAAAATCAAAGATCGAAAAAAGAGAGAAAAGAAAATCCAAAAAGATTTTATATGTTTCATCATTTTTCGAAAAAAAAAAGAAAAAATGTGTTTTCTATATGTCAGTTTTTTTTATTATTCTCGCCTGTATCCAATCTGCCCGAACTACGCATACCTGATTCTCGTCTTTCGGGGCGTGATACGTAGGCAACCCACATAGGGTCCGGTCTTCCTAGTAAATCTTAGGGTCTTGGCTTTGTGGGGTCTTAGCCAAAATTTTACACTTCTAGCCCTTTTGGCCAAATAAGCCATTTTGCGGAAAGAACCTCAATCATGTCTTGCGTGTGTCTAGTAGGGAATGTTTTTGTCTCATATAGTGCTGGTTTAATTTTTCTCATACAGGTGTGGATCTATTTACCGGAGTTTGAGCATAACAGATACCCCAGGACCACCGCATTCAGGAGTTGCTTGAGGAGATTTGTTTTATTCTTAAGTTTTGAGTCTGTTCTTCAATTTATGTCGTCTTTTACTTTCTAGTTTTGTACAGTAATGTCAAGCCTTTTGTTATTGTATTATCTGCTTTATATTTGAAAATATGTTGTAACTCAAAAATCCAAAAAAAAGAGATGTTGCATTTTATATTTCGTTATAAATTTTCTTTAGAATACTAATTCTAGAAATGAAAATTTTTGAGGTTGTTTTCCCATTAGGCAATTAATATTTAGGACTTAAAATGAATTGTTTTTATATTTCCTTTAGTATATTAGGACCAAATATTCGAAAAAAGAAGAATTGTCTTTTAGTACCTTGTTTAAAAAAAATAGAAGTTTTCTTTAAGGTATTAATTTAAAAAAAATCCAAAAAGATTTTCTTTTGAGGTGTTTCTTTGGGAAATTAGTGAAAAATGAAAAAATAAATTCTTTTTATTTTCGTTAGAATAAGATATTGTATATAAAAAAAACATACTTTGTCTTTTGTAAATCATTAGAATTTTTCCTTTAGACAATCAAAATTGAAATCCAAAAATATTTTGTTTTATTTTATTTATTGCTTGTTTCGAAATCTTGCGTCAGGATATCAAATGAAGATTGAAAATGTTTTTCTGTGATTTATTCCTTAGATTTCCTTCAAAAAAAAAAGAATCAAAAAATATTTTTTAGGGTTTTTCCTTGATAATTTCTCATAGAGTACATGTTTTAAAAAAAAAGAAAAACAAAAAGAGAAAAGAAAAGAAAATAAAAATGTTAGTTTGTTTACTTTATTCCCGATCTTCCAGAACTACGCAAAGATCTGATTCATGAGGCGTCATGATACGTAGGCAACCTACATAGGGTTCGATCGAATCATTTTTTTACTGTTAAAAGAAAAGGAAAATAGGAAAAAAAGGAAAAAAAAAAAGATGAAATTGTGGGATGTGAGAAATGAGAGGAAAGAAAAGAGTGAAATTAGAAAAAAGGAAGGAAAATGATCAAGCAAGTGCTAGAAAAGAAAAGAAAAGAGAGGATTGAAATGAACAAATTGGGATGATGCCAACTGACCTTCGTACCGTCAAAGTCATTTTAGAACCGATAACTGTGGCTAGGTGCATTGCACATAAAGTGAGATTATCTTATGTTAAATGCCCTAACACTAACGTGATGGCTTCATTTTGTTATATCCATAGCAGAAGGGTAGTTGGTTTGTGGTTTTTTAATGTGGTAACTCTTCTCTACAACATAAGGTCAAAAGGCAATGGCAGGCAACAACAAAACTGAGTTGGTTGATACCGGTGCCCGGAAGAAGTTGTTTGAACAGGACAATGGGTTGGTTGAAGAGGTAAAGATGTTAAGACAACACATGGCAGACATGTATCAGGCCTGGATGACTGGGAAGGCTCCACCCCCGCCACCACCTAGCTTCCTAAATACTACTCTTACCCAAACACCGGTCACAGTGCCAAATGATCCCCCATACTCTCCAGATTCACCCGCTTACCATGGCTTTCCCAACCACCCTAGTAGCTCCGTCACTCATCTTCCAATTACCTTTCCTAAAAATTGCCCTCCTGTCTTTTCCACCATCCCCAACAATGAGCACCCACTCAAAGCTCACGATGCCCGATATTACCCCTCAGAGGTTGACCACAAAGTTCCCAACTCATACAAACAGAGCCCTCGGGATAAGTTGCATGTTGAAAATGAAAGGTTTACAGGAAAAGAAAGGAAAGAGGGGATACCCAGGAGGCTGAAAGGCATAGAACAATCCTCAAAGAACAAACAAGGAAGGGAAGAACAATGCAGCATGTCCTACAAAGAACTGTCTGTGTCCCCTGACGTTCGCCTGCCCGCGGGGTTTAAAGTGCCAAAGTTTAACTTGTATGATGGGTGTGAAGATCCAGTAGCCAATTTGAGGGATTATTGCAGTAAAATGAGAAGTGTTGGCGAGAAAGATGATTTGTTGATGGCGTACTTCAGTGAGAGCCTGACTGGGGCAGCTTTGGACTGGCATGCTCGTCAAGATGTTGGTAAGTGGCCTACATTGGGTGACATGGCTCAAGATTTTGTTCGGTGCTTTCAATATAGATCAGGTGTTACCCCAGACCGCTCCTCCCTATCTAGAATGGGAAAGAAACTGCAGGAAAGCTTTAGAGAGTTTGGGCTCAATGGAGGGAGTAGGATGCTCGAGTCAATACCCCGATTGGTGAAGAAGAAATGGTTGAGCTTTTCCTACAAGCCCAGGGACCTACCTACTCCAGTTGTTTGATCCCAGCCCTGGGGAAACCTTTCAATGATGTGTTAAAAATGCGGGAGCTAGTAGAAGAGGGAATCAAGTCAGGCAAAATCATGAGTTGTTCGAAAAATATTCAGAACATCCCAGTAAGCTTGGATGGAAGAAAGAGAAACAGAAAAGATGATCCAATGGGCTTTCACGATCAACACTTCCAGCCTCGACATCGTCCCCGTGGATATTCTTATGCACCAGATGATCCTCTCCAATGCCACTTCTCTCCACAGAACTCCCAAAGTCGTACATCACTCTCCCAGTACCCAGCTCCACAAAATGCCTATCCACCCCCACGAGCCTATCGAAAACTCCCTAGATCAGGTTTCCGGCCTAATCAAGCATTTAAGAATGAGAGGTTGCTGAAAAAAGAAAAGGCTTTCACCCCATTGAGAGTGTCATACGCCAGTTTGTTCCAAAAGTTGAAGCAACTGGACATGTTGAAGCCGATCCAGATAAAAATGCCGAACCCCCTGTCAAAGAAGTTTGATTTTTCTCAAAGGTGCGCATATTGCTCAGATGCCCCGGGGCATGACATAGAGAAGTGTTGGAATCTGAAGAATGCGATTCAGAAGCTTATTGATGTAGGTGACATTGTCGTGCAAAATCCAGATGCAACAGACACCAGCCAAAGTTCATCGCCTGTTCATAATGTGACGCATATGGTGGGTATGATTTATTTTGAAAAGGAATGTGAGAATTCTTCTTGGAGCCTCGGAGGCTCACATGCTACTAAGCTTTCAGCGCTGTCAGAGGTTGATCTTAAGAACGAGCCGGCGGAAGTAACCCAAAAGCAATTTGTTAAGAACAATGTGATGAAGACGTGTGAAATTCCTAGTATTGTTGATGCAGAAGTTAGTGGCTAAGATGTTGTGTTTGAGGATTGGAAAGATGCTCTTTTCTTGGTGAGCCAGGGAGGAGCTTTGGTGGCTTAGTTTTTGTCATTTCTGTTGTCCGGGTTATTTCAGGGTTGTAATCCGGATATTGTCTTGTGACTCAAACCTTTCTATCCTTTTATTTTGTCTAGTTCCTTTAGTCGTAATATCGCATTTAGTGCTGTCTAGGTTTGTTCCAGGGTTGTATCCCAGTTTGTTTTACTTGTTTTGTTATTCGAACCGTTTCACCGTCTGTCTAATGCAATGTCCTGTCTTTTGTTATTTCCAGTCGTTTTCTTTGTTTAGTTCTTTTCTATCCTTTCATTTTGTCTTTTGTCTAATGCTGGTTCTAGTGACATGACATGCATGCAAAATTCTAGGCCTGGTCTTAAAGTCAGTTTAGTTATGAAGCAATGGAACAATTTTGAAGATGATAGGGACATTTGAGGGAAATAAGTAAAGGCATTTTGAGATCACTTCCAGCCCGAATTGTGTGAAACTGGGGCAGGTAGAACGTAAAGAAAACCCTACTAAAATGCATCATGCCGCATCGGGTTGAAGCTAAAGGCAAGTTTGCCCAAATTGACAGGAGTCGTTTGTGGTAATGAGGGTGAGTGTGTTGTCCAATGGTGCTTTATATTTAACAGATGTAGAAGGCAAATATGTAGATATGGTTATCAAGTCTGGTACAATCAAAAGATGTTACAATTGTTTTCCTTGGTTTGTTTAATTGTATTGTTTGTACTTGGCATGTTTTGAAGATTGGAATGACGAAGGCATTTTGTTTTGCTATCTAAACACCTTATCCTTCATTACCCCTTTGAGCCTCATTTATTTTCTTTCATACCCCTCTTTCGGAATCAGTAGCAAAGATCAGAAACACAAGCGTGAAAGATAAGTAAAGGAAAAGGAGAAAAGAATAGAACGAAAAGGGAGAGAAGAAAAATGAAAATTGAACAAAGAAAAAAGAAGAGAAAAGAAGAAAAAGAAAAAAAAAGAGGAAAAAGAAGAAATAAAAAAAACAACAAAAAAACAAAAAAAAAAAGAAAAGAAAAGAAAAAAGAAAAGAAAAATCACAACAACAGATCAATTCCTATGATATGAACTACGTTTGACCTGATTCCTTTTAAGGATACGTAGGCAGCCTCATGGTTTGGTCTCATCAAAATAAAAATCCAAAAGTCCCCAAGCAAAGAAACTGGGCCAGAAGTGGTAGTTGTGGTAGGAAATCTGATTCCGAAAGTTGTAATTTTTGAACCCATTCAAATTGTTTTGAGCCTTTGATATCCTTTCTTCCTAACCCCATCCAATGCCCACATTACGGTCCAAAGAAAGACCTTCCGACCAGTTTTCGAGAGATGCCAAGCCAAGCGAGTAGAGGTGAATCATATCAGGGGCAGCACTCTGGTCCAAGTAGAGAAATAAAATGAGAGTCTTATTGGTGAAAACCCTCGCGGGCACCGTAAGGCGACAGTAAGTTGAGAGAAAGAACAAAATGAGAGAGGCTTGATGGTGAAAACCCTTCGGGCATTACAAGTCGAATAAGGACTGTGAATCGGATTGGATAATCAGAGCATTGAAGCCCTGTTTCACGGTTTAGGGGTATAACAGGAGTTGAACATTAGACTTGCTCAACAGAATAGGCCACAGGTGCATGTCATGGTCATTAGAGTTGGTATCCACATCTAATAGGTTTCTACTTTGTAATTTTTTTGTTAGGAATCATCTCTTTCCTTTGTCCTTTACTTTGTTCCTCTTGTCTTATTTACTTCCTCTTCCTGAGTCTGTTGGGTCAAAATAAGTGAGAAATGACTTCAAAATTTGTCACCGGCTGTCCAATTGCACAAAACGGGTCTGGCTGACACATCGAAATGTCATAAGTCGGAAAAGAACAACAAGCGCATTGAGCTGGTAATAATCAACATGCTTTGGGATCCTTATGAAATACAAAGGTTTGGTACATATCAATTCATGGATAATGCAACAGATGTAGGGTGTTAGGTGAATAGATTAAGGGTATTTTTCTGTGATAAGATTCACAAAAAGTGGTTAACCAGTGGCAAGCGAGGTCTTCCATGCAGAAATCAAAGTTATCATGGCAAGCAAGGGAGCAATAAACTTCAAAGCCAAGGCCAGTGGTTTAAGTCAAGGAAAAACAGCATACACACTGAGTTGGTAACAATCAACATGTGTTGGGATCCATGTGAAATACAAGGGACAAAAAAGGTGGTAAACCAGTGACAAGCAAGATCTTCCATGCAGAAATCAAAGCTATCATGGCAAGTGATGGAGCAATAAACCTCAAGACCAAGGCTAGTGATTTAAATCAGGAAAGAACAACGTGCGCATTGAAGTTGGTAATAATCAATATACCGTTGGGATCATGTGAAACACAAAGGTTTGGTAGATGTCGGTTCATGAGCAATGCAACAGATAGAAGGTATTGGGTCTGAATAGAAAAGGTATTTTCTGTGGTAAGGATGACAAAGAAAGTGATTAGTCAAGGAACAAGAAAGGTCTTCGAGTGGAAATCAATTATCATGAGAAGTGAAGGAGCAACCACCCTCAAAGTCAAGGCCACAAACCAACCACCACATTTTAAACTAACAAGATTTTTCTTTGATTAAAACAGGGGCAGGAAAAGTTTGTTTGTTTCGGAGAAACCCTCCGTGGAGAAAGGCAGTCACCAAACAGGTTTGATTTTTAATTTTCAGGACCCTCCTGGAAAATGGGACCTACTTCAAAGTTCAGAAATAGCATAATCTAGCATAAATATATCCCAAAGGAATATAAGTCGGTTTAGAAGTTTGCATGTTCGAGATAAGACGCAATTAAGAGTTTTCAGGACCCTCCTGGATAATGGGATTTAGTTTTAAGTGAATAGGACCCTCCTGGACAATGGGATTTAGTTCTAAGACCTTCATAAAAAATAAGATTTAGCGTAAGTTTTACCTTTAGGAAATATGATTTAGCTTTGAAGTTGTCACTCTTAAGGTGAGATTTAATTTGAAATTTTCAGGACCCTCCTGGAAAATGGGACTTAGTTTAAAATTTAAAACAATCATGAGTAGTAACATCTAGCATAAATGTACCCCAAAGAATATAAGTTGGTTTCAAAATTTTTTTCTGTAGATAGAATTCAGCTAGGAGTTGTCCGGACCCTCCTAGAAAATGGGACCTAGTTTAAAAAAAAAAATCGAAACAATCATAAATAGAAAAATCTAGCATAAATGTACCCCAAAGGAATATAAGTTGATTTCAAAGATTGCATGTTTAAGATAGTATTCAATTAGGAGTTTTCAGGACCCTCCTGAATAATGGGACCTAACTTTAAGATTTCCATTAGATAACAAGATTTAGCATAAGTTCTATTGTAGGGTAATATAGTTTAGCCGTAAAATTGTCACTCTTAAGATAAGACTTGATTTTTGATTGTCAGGACCCTCCTGGATAATGAGACGTAGTTTAAAACTGGCTTGGATAACAAGAGACATACCTTCAGTAGATATAATTCAGCTTTAAAATTGTCGTTTAATTAAGAGTTGTCAGGACTCTCCTGGATAATGGGGAATAGTTTAAGACCAACCCTTTTAGATAACAAGATTTAGCGGAAGTAACACCTTTAGAAGATACAACTGTCACACCTCCTTTTTCCGCCCCGCGAGGGGTGAAGGGAGTTTTCTCCAATTAAAGGACAGTCGAAACGGGATTTGTTTGTTTGTTTCAGAGTCGCCACTTGGGAATTTTAAGGCGTCCCAAGTCACCAATTTTAATCCCTGAATCGAGGAGAATATGACTCTGTTTATTATTCTGCGAACCAGAAATCCTGAGTAAGGAATTCTGTTAATCCGGAAGAAGGTGTTAGGCATTTCCGAATTCCGTGGTTCTAGCACGGTCGCTTAACTGTTTTTATTCTTGGCTTAATTATCTCGATTTTACATTTTTTATTGCATGATTTTGTTATCGCTTCTGTTTAGATTGTTTATAATTAAAGACCCTTCTTCGAATCGAATCACGCATACGTGTATTCGTTTTATATATTATATATTTTTTAACGTGAAAAATCGTGTCACGCGTACGTGTACACAATGATATTGATAATATATTTATTATAAAATAATTATTTTTTTTTTTTTCGAAATTGTGTTTTAAATAAAATCAAGAACGTTCGCACTTTTTGTATGATTAAGTAGTGAACCGCACATCTCGGGTTTTTATGAAATTAATATTGATATCCCTCGACGAATTAAAATTTTGGTTCAAAGTTGCGCGAACGCATAATCCGAACTGCCTTTAAAAATGTAATTTAGGCCACGCGAACGTATCCCTAATTTCACAAAATATTCTTGATAAAATTCTCTACAAATTGTTTATTGCATCCACTTATTTTTATATGAAAGCCATAAAGAAACATTGATTTAGACGTCTCTAAATTACTCGAAAAGGATTCACAAATTATTGAGTGTTGACCACAAATTATATTTTTTCGCGTATAAATTATATTCCTCCAAGCCATTCGAATTTAAGGAGTAAGAATGAACAACATGTGATTAATACTACCATTTGTAGTGAATACATTATTTGCCTACCCAAATAAACAACGTGCGAATTACGTATAAACATTGGGAAAGAATTGATGTAAGAAAGGAAATGATATTTTCCAAGAATTTTCATTATTCTATTTGAGGCGAATACTATTTTTTATATTTTTTAAAAAATGTTGCAATTTATAAATACAATCTTCTTCTACACCATTTGTTTTTAATCCAAATGTATGATTATTTGGTTAATTTGCTCACGATGATTGAATTTAGGATAAATATAATCAAACCAATTCTTATTCTCGGCCTATGCGAATATTTGCAAACACTAGCTCTATATTTTGTACAAATTATTGACATTATTTTTTATACTTTGTTTTTTTAGAATTGAATTGAACGCACTCTCAAAATAACTATGGCCATTTGTTATTAAGAAAGAGAACTAATCTACCAATTGATTTAATAAGACGACATCACATATAACGCAAACATACATCATGAACTGTTTGCAACATTCCAACATTGTAATCGTAACGGATTATATCAATTCACCTTTCAACTATTGATTATACACATAACCATTATTGCGCCATATATAATCAAAATACAACTAACAGTCATCTAGCTTTGAACAAAATCAAATATTGGACGAGATATGCTAGTAATATAGTTTCTTGGTATTTCCATACTATCCTATGCTTAACCAACAGTATCACAAAATGTAATTAATGGCCAAGTTTCTGCCATGTTCCCTATCTCAACAATTCAAACAGTAAATGTCATCACTAGTCCTCAAAACATATAAGATTATCGTGGAATTTACTACTCCAGAAGGTTAATTAGTTAACAGTTTATCATGTCAAGTATAATACTATATTAACCAATTAAAACAAAACTGAAACTTAAACTAATAAAATTTAAATAAGTAGAAGACATCCTTATAATTCCAAATTTCATTTACTTGCCATGTTGAAGCTTTTCATGAGATGAATTTACAAATATGTACCTGATATTGGAAACAAAAGAAAAATGATGATGAGAATCAGCGGTAGTAATAACAATATAGCACAGCAGCAACAACCCAGCAACAGTAACAACCCAGGAAAAGAGTTTGCAAACCAGTAGAGCAGTAATCCCAAAAACAAAAGCTTTTAGCTTTGAATGAAACAACAACCATTAATACTAATTTCAAACAAAGAAAGAAAGCAGAAGATTTTGCAAGTTTTTATTTTTATTTTTGAAAGCTTAAATATTTTTCGGAATTTTTCTTTCTCTTAAATGTTCAACCCTTTTTTTCTCTCTTCTATTCTCTGTCCGTTTTTTCTCTCTCGTTTTTTTTCTCTTTCTGTCTATCTGTGTTTTTTCTCTCGTCTCTGTTTTCTCTCTTCTCATTTCAAGACTTCTTATAACCCATCCCATAAATCTTTCCATTAATTAAAATCAATACTTTTTCTCTACCCAACCCATTATCTTCCCACTCATCCCCATTACATTAAATAAACATATCACACCACCCCATTATATTTTGTCCCCCATGCCTAACATAAAATAATACAAGATTCCCCCACACTAAAATTTGTCTTGTCCCCCCTTTATATTAAACAACTATATCACAACCCACCCCATTTCATTTTGTCCCCCATGCTTCATATAAACAATTACAAAATGTACAATTCCTAAACTACCCCTCCGACCCTATTACAAATTACTATTTTACCCCCGAAAGTACTATAAATTACCAAACTACCCATCAGCTATAACACATCAATTAATCAAACTTAACCAAAATATAGACAATATGATTAATTTCTAACAATGTTCAAACAACAAATTTCATGAACATGATTTCTTCAACATTTCAACAACAAATCACATGAACATGATTTCTTCAACATTTCAACAACAAATCAAATGAACACAAATTGAACAACAAAGAACAACTAAAATTTGATTGAACAATATTTTAGCAACAAACAATCCTATTTTCGGATTCAACAACAACAACAAACAAGTATATTTAGATTTCTAAATTCAATAATATTGAACTTAAAATCAACTACTCTAACAACATTACAACAAACAATTCCTATAAACAAGATTATGAGACAAATTCAAGAAATAATCATAAATGATAAACAAAAAATCAAACTATACACATTTCGGATTCAAGATCAATCAAACAAAGTATGAACATGAAAGAGTCTATTTTAACACAACAAACATGACGGATTAAATGATTAAATCAATATATTTCCTTCAACACAACTAAATTCTTTTTAGACAAATAACAAGATCGACGAAGAAACAATTATGAACTTAAACTTGAACTTAACAATATTAACAATTTCTAAAAATACATAAACACATGAAACAAATTGAAGAAACAATTAATTAAACTTCAATTTGTATCTCACCAACATTAAACTAACAAAATCTTACCTAAACAATAAGACAAACATGAAATAAACATGAAAAACAAATTAATTAATTTACCATTTGAATCTGAAAATTAAAATCAACAAAACACATGAACAAACTAGAAAAAATGATTTCAACGATAAACAACGAACAAAACAAGAATCAAATATTTAACGATTTTAACTTTTAGAAATATAAAAACGAAATATGGACAAAATAAAACTCAAAAACAACTAACCGGAGATGAATCAACGAAGAACTTTGATTGTAAACAAATCTGTCCGAGCCTCGACCAAAGCTCGAACAAATGACGACGAAGACGAAGAGAAGATGAAGCAGCCCGTAGCTACTGCCGCGACGAGCAGCAGCAGCGGTCCGTCCAACACCTGCTGCGACGAGCAGCAGCAGCACGACGTAGGAAGCAGAAGTAGCGGCGGAGGAAGACGAAGTAGCTGCGGCATAGTAGCAGCTGAAGACGTGAGCAGCAACAGTAGTGTCGACGCGGCTGAAGCGAGCTTCGCGTTGGGTTGTTCATGGTTTTTTTTGAGGTCGTTCATGGGAGGGCAGCTTGGAGGTGTTGGTGCGTGTGTGTGTGAGTGTGATGTTGGGCAGCCATGGTTGAGCTTTGAGGGGGAAGCCATGGATGACCTTGGAGAAACTTGAGGAAGAAGAAGAAGATAGGAGGGGGGGGGGCGGATGACTTCTTAGTCGTTTTAGGGTTTTTTCTTCTTTTTTCTTTTGTTTTGTGTTGTTTGTAAGATAATAGGGGTGTTGGGTTATGGACTGGGTCGACCCAGTTCGAAATGGACTGGGTCGTAGGGAAGGTTGGACAATTTTTTGGGCCTGTGGCTTGAAATTGAAGAAGAGGCCCAATTCCGATTTTCTTTATATTTTCGCTCTCTTTTCTTCTTTTATTTTTCTAAAACTAAATTATAAAAATACTTAAACTATTATTAAGAACTAAATTAAGTTATAAAAGCGCAAATTAACTCCCAATAACAATTAACGCACAATTAAGTAATAATTAAGCATAAAATTGTATATTTGGACATTAAATGCTAAAAATGCAAACGATGCCTATTTTTGTAATTTTATTTTTTTGTAAAACAAATTTAATTACTAACAATTGTAGAATTAAATCCTACATGCAAAATGTGATATATTTTTGTATTTTTTATTAATTTAGCAAATAAACATGCACAGACAAATACAAATAATTATTCAAAATATCACAAAATTGCACACCAAAGAAAAATCATTTTATTTTTGAATTTTTTGGGAGTAATTCTCATATTGGGCAAAAATCACGTGCTTACAGCTGCCCCTCTTTGCCCGAAGACACGAAGGGTTTTCATGCAAAGATAAAGCGAGCGATTTTTTGCCCATCCGAGTACTCTGTGTGAAGCATTTTTTGAAAAAGATTTGACCGAACCTTTGCTTCAAAGGTTTCCTACATATCCTGGGCTAAACAGGAATCAGGTCAATGTAGTTCGGGAAATTTTGGGTAGCTGGGACTACCATGGGACTGTGATGCTACTGCTATTTCGTGCTGCTTTTACTGCTTGCTGATATCCTTATTACACCTTGCTTCAAAGGTAATACAAAAAGCTAAACTAGACTATGGTACATGAATTATAAAATCTTATCTATATCATGCCCTTGCGTTTCTTGTTGTCTTGATATCTTGGTGACTCTTGGGCATTTGTCTTATTCCGCATTCCCTTTCATTGTGTCCCGTATTTTCTTTCTTTGTTTGGGACTCTTGTTGTTTCCTGCTGGGGACTTTGTTGGACTCCTCTGCTTTATTGTCCTCTGACTTGGTCTTGAAATGTATGCCTCTGTTGTATGGGCGGGCTCCCAACTTCAATACTTGAAAATTAAAGACTGAAATGTATGCCTCTGTTATCTGGGCGGGCTCCCAACTTCAAATAAACAACTTTTGAAATAAACGCCATTCCTCTCTTCAGGCGGGCTCCTGACTTCAACAACAACTTCTAAAATAAAATGCCTTTCCTCTCTTCAGGCGGGCTCCTGATTTCAACAACAACTTTGAAAATAATCGCCATTTCTCTTTTCAGGCGGGCTCCTAACTTCAACAACTTTAAAAAAAAATCCTATTCGAGGGCAGATGAACCCGAAATATCCTATTCGAGGGCGGATGAACCCGAAATATCCTATTCGAGGGCGGATGAACCCAAAATATTCTATTCGAGGGCGGATGAACCCAAAATATCCTATTCGAAGGCGGATGAACCCAAAATATCCTATTCGAGGGCGGATGAACCCAAAATATCCTATTTGAGGGCGGATTAACCCAAAATATCCTATTCGAGGGCGAATGAACCCAACAATATCCTATTCGAGGGCGGATGAACCCAAAATATCCTATTCGAGGGCGGATGATCCCATTATATCCTATTTGAGGGCGGATGAACTCATTATATCCTATTCGAGGGCGGATGAACCCAAAATATCCTATTCGAGGGCGGATGAACCCAAAATATCCTATTCGAGGGCGGATGAACCCAACAATATCCTATTCGAGGGCGGATGAACCCAAAATATCCTATTCGAGGGCGGATGAACCCAAAATATCCTATTCGAGGGCGGATGAACCCAAAATATCCTATTCGAGGGCGGATGATCCCATTATATCCTATTCGAGGGCGGATGAACCCAAAATATCCTATTCGAGGGCGGATGAACCCAAAATATCCTATTCGAGGGCGGATGATCCCATTATATTCTATTCGAGGGCGGATGAACCCATTATATCCTATTCGAGGGCGGATGAACCCAAAATATCCTATTCGAGGGCGGATGAACCCAAAATATCCTATTCGAGGGCGGATGAACCCAAAATATCCTATTCGAGGGCGGATGAACCCAAAATATCCTATTCGAGGGCGGATGATCCCATTTTCAAAATCTTGGAATTGTCTTACCTCCGACTGTTTTTCTTCGAATCGTGTTGTCTTGCTATCTCTTAAAACTTGAATTGATTTCCTCGTTCTTCCGAGAAAATTTTCGACAATGGCAGAAAATCTTCTGCCCCAGTTTTGGTGCTTTTCCTTGTTCTCCAGGTGGACGCCTGACTTCTGATATTTCAACTGTTCTTCCTTGTTCTCCACGTGGACGCCTGACTGCTATTTCAATTCTTCATCCTTGTTCTCCAGGTGGACGCCTGATTGCTATTTCTTTTCTTCATCCTTGTTCTCCAGGTGGACGCATGATTGCTATTTCTTTTCTTCATCCTTGTTCTCCAGGTGGACGCCTGATTGCTGTTTCTTTCATTGCTCTTCCTTGTTCTCCAGGTGGACGCCTGATTGCTAATACTTCCATTACTCATCCTTGTTCTCCAGGTGGACGCCTGACTTCTAATACTTCCGTTGCTCTTCCTTGTTCTCCAGGTGGACGCCTGATTGCTGGGGATAATACCACTGGGGGAGTCTCCTTTCTTTCCCTCCTTCAAATTCAATTTTTTTGTTGTTTTTTTTAACACTGCTGGGGATAAAAGTGTTATCTTCTTGGGATAACGTTGTTGAGGATAACGCTGCTGGGGAATTTTATCCCTTAAAATCGATGCTTCATTCTTCTGGAAGCTGCTGGGGAGGATAATGGCTCTTTGCTTTTCTGAGCACAAATGTCATCCCTTTGTTCTGTCTGCTGGGGATCAACTTCCTCCATTGGAAGCTTATTATGTTGGGGGAAACCCTGGTTCAAAGACCACTTCCTTGGTGCTATCTTTATTCTTCCCCAAATGAGTACCTGATTTCCAGAAAATTTTCTAACAGAAAAGAAAATTTTCTGCCCCAGTTTGCATTTTCCCTTATGGTCTTCACTGCCATTCCATTTACCTGTTTCAAACCAAACAAAATTTGTTAGTTTAAAAACCCGGTGGTTGGTTATGATACTCCTACTGGGATGGTTTTTCCCTTTCTCCCTTCCCCACTCTATGTTGTCCGACCCTCTTGGAACTTGGTCGAAAATCTGTCGGGGATGCTCCTACATCTCGATGATCTGCCGGGGGCCCTCTTGGAATTAGGTCCACAATTTTCTCAACTGTTGTTTTCCTGTTTTTCTCCAACTTCCCCTGGAAATTTGGTCCTATTGGGATCTAGGCCCTTTTCATCATTTGGTCTTGCGACCAACTTCTTTTCTCTTTATCGCCTTATCTTTGGCATGTCCTATTCGCATTTTGCTTTGCATCATTTTGGCAACTGGTAGTAAGCTCTGAAAATCCTTTTCAAAAACAAACTGCTGGGAAGGTAAAGTCTTTTAAACCAAGAAATGAAAAAGTGATGATTTCAAAAAATAGAAAAAGAAGAAGTCTTTCTGAACAAATGCTGGGGAAAAGGAAAGAAAAGAACTTATCTGAATGATATAACCGATTCCAACGATCATGTCGCGCATTCCGGATTAATCAACCCAGTCTATTTGTATCAATCAACCTTCCAGGCGGCCTCATGTTGCTGGGGATAAACAGGCACTCAACTCTTTGCCAAATGCGGATCCTTCCCGCCAATCTTGTCTTGTCGCCTCATAGTGCCCTTCGAGGGGTTTTCACTAATAAGACTCTCTCATTTCTCTCAACTCCCGTCGCCTTATGGTGCCTCTGAAGGTTTTCACCGATAAGACTTTCTCATTTTATTTTATTTTTCAGCTGGGGATTGGAGTGCTGCCGATATGACTCTCTCTGTTGGGGATTCTTTCGGCTATCAATTCATTTCCAGCTTATGATCTTCTTCTTTGCTGGGGATCAGAGTGTTATTCCCGACTTCCATTTGCATTGACTTAGCACTTCTCAGATACTGATCGGGAGGTCTTTTTTGGACATCAATAGGGGTTTTTTGTGTATGGCTGAAAGGAGAAGGGGGTATCCAAAGTTCAAAAATAATTTTTAGGGGTAAAATAGTACAACTCTTGGAATCAAACTTTCTTGACAAAATTACAAGCGCCAACTTCTGCCCCAGTTTTTCTTGCTCGGGGATTTTTATTTTGTCACACTATGTTACCTTATGCACACTATGTTACACTATGACTGAGCCGTGAGGCGCCTACGTATCCTTCTTTGAGGAATCAGGTCAAACGTAGTTCCCAATTCCTTTGTTTTTTTTGTGACTTTTCTTTTGTTCTTATTATTTTTTTTTCATTTTCATTACTGATTCCAAAAGAGGGGTATGAAAGAGTAAATAAGGCTCAAAAGGGGAAGCAAAGGTCAAAGTGTTTGGGATAGAAGAAAGAATTGCCTCCGTCATTTCATTCTCTGATAAATGCTAAGTACAAACAAACAACAATTACAATTACAAGAAATCATAATATCTCTTAACTGCGTCAGAATTGATAGCCATGTCGACGCATTTCCCTTCGATATCTATTGATTATAAAGCGTCATCGGGCTTGCTCTGTTTAGATTGCGATAATCAACACACACCTCGGATTTTTATTTTTTATTTTTTACACTGGCACCACATTAGCCCACCAATCAGTATATCGAGCGGCCCGAATAACCTTAGTATTCAGCTGTTTGGTCACTTCTTCCTTAATCTTCACACTCACGTTGGTTTTGAACTTCCTTAATTTTGCTGGACGGGGGGTAATGCCGGGTCAGTGGGCAATTTTTGAACCACTAGATTGGTGCTTAAGCCCGACATGTCGTCGTATGACCATGCAAAATGTTTTGAATTCAGTAAGTGCTTTGATTAGTTCTTCCCTGATGTTTGGTTCCATGTGGACGCTTATCTTAGCTTCCCTGATGTCATCCGCATCCCCTAGATTGACGGCTTCCGTGTCATTTGAGTTGGGCTCTTTTTTTTTCAAATTGGCTCAACTCTCTGTTAATTTTCTTCGAAGGCTTCATCCTTATCGTATTCCGACTTATCATCACAATCTTGTACTATAAGTTCGAAATCAGATTGATTTTTTTAGACTAGGTTGAAGATCCGTCGTGCATGCCATGTCATTAGAACCAGTATAAAGAAAACTGTTCAGAAGAGAAAAATAAGAAGAAAAATTAAAACAAAATAAGGAATGAGGAAAAAAAAACTTTCACTTTATTAAAATACGGGATAGCAAGGTTTCACACTTTGGCGAGCACAAGAAAGATCTGGATTACAACCCTGGAATAATCCAGACAACAAAAAAAAGAAAATCAGAGCCCACTACCAAGACTCCCTTCGTATAGGAAGAGGAGTAGCCATTCAATTGTTGATTTTTGCTTTCAACCCCACAAACTGCACATCTGCCTCGTTGGACCCTTTTCCCAACACCATAACTGGCTTGTCATCCACCTTTTCCAACTATACCACCGCTTTTCCACTGGTTAACATTTCTTTTGAACCGACACGGATCATCATCACTGTTTGTGAGGGTTTCTTTAGCTTCCCTCCTTCGTGCATTAGCTCAATCATGTGGGTTTTAAGGTGTGCCGGCAACGGGTTCTGATTGATGTTGGGTGCCTCTGGTGTCTGAACCTCAATCTTGTTGGTGTCAATAAGATTTTGTACTGCATGTTTCAACTTCCAACACTTCTCGGTATCATGTCCGGGAGCCCCCGAACAATACTCACAGCTTACCGAGTGGTCCATATTTTTGGGAAGGGGATTTGGCAATCTGGGCTCAACAGGACTCAACAAGCCTAACTGCCTTAATTTGTGGAACACGGCAGTATAGGTTTCCCCCAACTCAGTGAATGTTCTTTGTATTCTTTCATTTCTGAAAGCCTGATTTCCCCGGAAACCTGCCCCTGGAGGGTTCTTGTAGGCTCTTGGTGGTGAATAGGTGTTTTGCAGTGGTGTATGTGTGTTCTGGGGAGCCGACGCGTGCCATTGCGAGCGAACCGGAGGCTGAGTGTATGTTTGGGCTTGGTGCACGGAGAAGTGTGGTTCTTGAGGTGGATAGTAGTACTGTGGTGGGCTGTATGGGTAGTTTGGTCTGTGGGGTTTGGGTTGGTCGTAGTATGGTTTACCAGACCTGGACCAACTGCTTGCCTCAATCGTGGTAATTTCTTCTTTCTTCTTTCTTCCCAGCATACCTCCCGTACCGCTCTAAATAGCCTGGGTCGTTGCCTTGAGTGTCGAGTAATTCAGGATTTTGTCGGTCCTCAGACCCTCCTCTATCATGACCCCTCTCTTTACTACTTCATTGAATGATTTACCTACCGCTGAAACCAAATGGGCATAGTAAGTTGGTTCCAAGGCTTGAAGGAAGTAGTCTACCATTTCACTCTCCTTCATAGGAGGATCCACTCTCGCTGCCTGTTCTCTCCACCGGAAGCCATACTCTCTGAAACTTTCATTGTGTTTTTTCTCAAATTTTGTCAAAGATAGTCGATCTGGGATGATTTCCAGATTGTATTGGAAATGGTATGCAAATGCCTGTGCTAGGTCATCCCAGGTGTACCATCTCCCATGGTCCTGGCGTGTATACCACTCCAAAGCTGATCCGCTTAAACTTTGACTGAAGTAAGCCATCAATAATTCGTCTTTTCCCCCAGCTCCTCGCATCTTGCTACAGAAACCCCTTAAGTGGGCTACTGGGTCGCTGTGCCCATTGTATAGGTCAAATTTGGGCAACTTGAAACCAACTGGCAATTGTACATTTGAGAATAAACATAAATCTTTGTAGGCCACACTGACCTGTCCTCCTAACCCTCGCATGTCTCGAAACGATTGTTCTAGGCTTTTGACCTTTCTGAACATCTCTTCTTGTTCAGCATTTTTGACTGGTTTGTCAATTTCGGTTGGGAGGTCAAAACGAGGAATAGTTGAATGGATTTCGGAGGCCTTGAAGGTGGGCTCCGGGGGTAGTATTGATTGTCCTGGGCCTGGAATACGGGCTCACTAGGAGATTCGTGGAATGTAGCCGGGGGAGGTGCTACGAAAATAGGAGTCACTAGTGGAGGAAAGTATGGAACTGGTTTAAGAGGGGGAGACTGCGGTGTCTGAGAGGTGGTGTTTCGGTAGTGTTGGTAGATGGGGAAATTTGGGGATAATTCAGTGGTAAGATTATCCTGAGTTTGGTCCATTGATGGAGCAGGGTTAGTTGGGTAAGATGGGGGTGACCGCCCTGTAGACCAGGCCTGGTACATTTCAGCCATTTGCTGCTTGAGTTTAAACATCTCTTCTTTCATTTTCCCGACATCCATCTCCTCTAGCTCAATACCTGTGTCAACATCTGGGATAGACATACTTTCGGGTATTGGTCCTTTTGATCTCGTGTGATAATGATAATATGTCAGTATACTCTTTAGAGAAACTAACTGCTTGAATTCTGGAAATGAACAAACTTGTTAATTTTGAGAGTTTAACACATATATAATTACACGTTGAGATGCAATGCTCCTAGACAAATAATCCCTTTCTATTATACATTTACTCGGTTGCTTGTATCGTCCCAGTTTTCTTGAAATTTTTATTGTTATTTTATTTTATTTTTTATTGTGGTGGTCGAATCTTATAGAGATTGCCTATGTATCATGCCCCCGCATGAATCAGACCTTGCGTAGTTCGGACAAAAAGGCAATCACTTTTATTTATTTCTTGAAATAATACAAAGATGGAACAGGCGTTACATTTGGAAAACATTATATGAAAAATGGTTTAAAACCCGACACACACCCCAAATCAAATAAAAGACATAGCTCTTAGCAACTCATTTTTTCCAATCAATGAATCATCTGCTCATGGTTGATTTTGGGTGGCGCTTATTTTGTATCTGAAATTAATTTTAATAAAAATCAGACTCAAAAATAGACGCTATATATATATATATATATAAATTATTTATTTTTTTATTTTATTTTTAAAAAAAACTTTTAAAAATTATTATTATTATTTTTTTTCTAAAATAACCCATTTTATTCCTCGGCTCTCACACTGATTTTTTCAATCAAGCTGGTCAACAAGCAAATCCGAGGCAAATGAATGTACAGGTAGCAAGTAGGATGCATCAGGATGGTCTTTTTATTTCGGGTTCACCTGTCCTAGACAGACCCAACCCCTGTGTTGAGTCTCCAAGGCCAAATGTACATGATGCAAATATACGTTCCTACTAGGGATCCGGTACATGGCTGAGTTATTCTAAGTGAAAAACCTGAGGTTGATTGTTCTAAACCTGGCTTACCCAAACGGACAGTTTGAGCCGAAGCGGGGGCAACGTACCGGGAGCACGAAAGTCTACCCGGCCTAGTTACTTGTCCCAACTTCGTCTTATTTGGTATGACTTTAACAGAAAGGTGGGCCACGCGCACGTGTGCACCATAAATTTAGAAGACTCAGAAAGAAGGGGGTTTCGTAGCAGTTGTATATATTCATAATTCAAATAATATTAAAGCGGTAAAAGTGTCATTTAGCACATTGGGCATATATCATGTAAAAAAATCAGATAATAAATAAAGCCAACTATAACAATTATTTTAAGCTCGAATTCTTGAACCCTGAACCAGTGGTTCTGGCTTACGGTTTTCAACTAAAAATCCCCAGCAGAGTCGACAGAGCTGTCGGACCTCCTTTTTCCGCCCCGCGAGGGGTGAAGGGAGTTTTCTCCAATTAAAGGACAGTCGAAACGGGATTTGTTTGTTTGTTTCAGAGTCGCCACTTGGGAATTTTAAGGCGTCCCAAGTCACCAATTTTAATCCCTGAATCGAGGAGAATATGACTCTGTTTATTATTCTGCGAACCAGAAATCCTGAGTAAGGAATTCTGTTAATCCGGAAGAAGGTGTTAGGCATTTCCGAATTCCGTGGTTCTAGCACGGTCGCTTAACTGTTTTTATTCTTGGCTTAATTATCTCGATTTTACATTTTTTATTGCATGATTTTGTTATCGCTTCTGTTTAGATTGTTTATAATTAAAGACCCTTCTTCGAATCGAATCACGCATACGTGTATTCGTTTTATATATTATATATTTTTTAACGTGAAAAATCGTGTCACGCGTACGTGTACACAATGATATTGATAATATATTTATTATAAAATAATTATTTTTTCGAAATTGTGTTTTAAATAAAATCAAGAACATTCGCACTTTTTGTATGATTAAGTAGTGAACCGCACATCTCGGGTTTTTATAAAATTAATATTGATATCCCCCGACGAATTAAAATTTTGGTTCAAAGTTGCGCGGACGCATAATCCGAACTGCCTTTAAAAATGTAATTTAGGCCACGCGAACGTATCCCTAATTTCACAAAATATTCTTGATAAAATTCTCTACAAATTGTTTATTGCATCCACTTATTTTTATATGAAAGCCATAAAGAAACATTGATTTAGACGTCTCTAAATTACTCGAAAAGGATTCACAAATTATTGAGTGTTGACCACAAATTATATTTTTTCGCGTATAAATTATATTCCTCCAAGCCATTCGAATTTGAGTAAGAATGAACAACATGTGATTAATACTACCATTTGTAGTGAATACATTATTTGCCTACCCAAATAAACAACGTGCGAATTACGTATAAACATTGGGAAAGAATTGATGTAAGAAAGGAAATGATATTTTCCAAGAATTTTCATTATTCTATTTGAGGCGAATACTATTTTTTATATTTTTTTTAAAAAATGTTGCAATTTATAAATACAATCTTCTTCTACACCATTTGTTTTTAATCCAAATGTATGATTATTTGGTTAATTTGCTCACGATGATTGAATTTAGGATAAATATAATCAAACCAATTCTTATTCTCGGCCTATGCGAATATTTGCAAACACTAGCTCTATATTTTGTACAAATTATTGACATTATTTTTTATACTTTGTTTTTTTTAGAATTGAATTGAACGCACTCTCAAAATAACTATGGCCATTTGTTATTAAGAAAGAGAACTAATCTACCAATTGATTTAATAAGACGACATCACATATAACGCAAACATACATCATGAACTGTTTGCAACATTCCAACATTGTAATCGTAACGGATTATATCAATTCACCTTTCAACTATTGATTATACACATAACCATTATTGCGCCATATATAATCAAAATACAACTAACAATCATCTAGCTTTGAACAAAATCAAATATTGGACGAGATATGCTAGTAATATAGTTTCTTGGTATTTCCATACTATCCTACGCTTAACCAACAGTATCACAAAATGTAATTAATGGCCAACTTTCTGCCATGTTCCCTATCTCAACAATTCAAACAGTAAATGTCATCACTAGTCCTCAAAACATATAAGATTATCGTGGAATTTACTACTCCAGAAGGTTAATTAGTTAACAGTTTATCATGTCAAGTATAATACTATATTAACCAATTAAAACAAAACTGAAACTTAAACTAATAAAATTTAAATGAGTAGAAGACATCCTTATAATTCCAAACTTCATTTACTTGCCATTGAAGTTGGGAGCCCGCCCATATAACAGAGGAATACATTGAAGTTTGAAGTCAGTAAAGCGGAGGGTTACAACAAAAATCCCCAGCAGAAATTAGAAGGAAGACCACAAGCCGAGCCAGAAGTAAAGAAACAACGGAGGAAGCACAAATCAACAAGGCAACATCAGTCACAAGATCAAGTTTGGAAATAAATCTTTGTAAATCATAGATTATAGCTTAGTCTAGCTTCTTCATTTTTTGTCATGGTGTAATAAGGAGGTCAGTAGGCAGTATCAGCAGCAGCAACAGCAGTAACAGTAAAACAGTAGCTTCATGGTAGTCCCAGCTACCGAAACTTTCTGAACTACATGTGACCTGATTCCTTTATAGTCAAGGATATGTAGGCAGCTCAAATACCAGGGCTCGGTTACATTCTCCTTCCTCTTAGCTTTTTTGTCTCCTCAATAAAAGGGTCGGGTCAAAAAACATGTCTAGTCGTTCTTTGTCTGAAAATACTTCGTATTTTCAGCCAAAGAGGGGCAGCTGTAGACATGTGATTTTTGACCTTACCCAAGATTTTTATATTTTAGCATGTAAATATTTAATGTAGGCCTAATATAGCTATTTCAACTATTTTTGACTTCTTTACTTTATTTTCGTCATAAAAATGAAAGATTACAAAAAATATTTTAGCTTACGTATCTTTCATAAATTTAAATAAAAATATACAAAAATAGTACCTTATTTTTTTATCTTTACATAATCTTGAAAATACAAAAAATATGTTGCATTCACATCTAGGATTTAATTTTTGCATTTTTAAATCAGTTAGTAATTTATCTGCTTTATAAAATTGAAAAAATCACAAAAAAATATATTTTGCATTTATATTGTTTAATTTCGAATTTTTGTAATTTTATTTTAATTTGGTATTTAATTAGGTGTGGTAATTATTATTCAAAGATAATTAAGTTAATTTGGTAGAATAATTTGGTTTAGGGGTTGTTCAATAAGGGTAATGTTTACCTAACTTTAGGAAGCTTCTACAATGGTAGGGTCTAGGAAATGCACTACTAAATTAAATAAAAGCACTAAGCTAGTGTAGATAATTAAAAATGGGAATGAGTAATGGAAATGGCACTAACTTAATGCCCATTTAAGGGCTGAAAATCATGGTCAGAGGGGGAGAACATTAAAAGAGGGTAGAAAGCTAGGAAATTCAGAGAGAAAAAAAAAGAGGGGGGCGGAGAGAGCGGTATACACTCGATATACACTGGATATACAGGGGCAGAGAGCTAAGAAAACTTGGAAGAGATTCTGAGAGAGGGAGACAAGAAAACATTCTGAAAATACTGGAAAAAAACTGGAATTTACTGTTTCATTGATTTCTATTTTCTGGTTTTCAATTTCGAATTGGCTGAAACCATCTTCCATATACTGTTTCATTGAACTATCTAGGGTTAATAGCTAGATTAAAACTGGGACTGTTTTGTTGTTGCTGGTGATTGCTATTGTTTTTACTTCTGATCTCACCCCCTTTTGACTTTCATTTCCAGGTATTCTTTCATACCCTTTACTAACAAATGAAGTGCCACAAGTTGGAACCAGATTGAATTTGTATACAGATTTGGATGTTCGAATTTGAATTTGAATTTGAATAAGAGTTTTGTTTGAATGTTAAATTCTATTAGCTTCTGCTGTTTATACTTTTGTTTTCTTGTTATGATTCATGTGTTAAGTTGTCCAACTGTGCTCAAGGTATAGATTATATAAAACAATAGCTTCTGCTGAAATTTTGGCTATGTATGTATAGATTGCCTGGTCTTAACTGTAACCAATTGATGTTTCCATATAGTTTATGCCTTAGTGTAAAAGGGGATTATTGTTGATTGATATATATAAAGTTCTTATTCATGCCCCAACTTGTTTTTCTCCCCTCCTCAACGGTTAAAAAGATTATGAGAGATCACTGGTAGGTATGGCTTTAGGGATTCGATCCTGAAGTCCTTGCTTGCAGCCGGCGTTGCCAAAATATTCAGGCCCTTCCGCTAATAAAATGGTTAAATAAAGCCTTGTTGTTTGGAAGGGACTTCTCAAGTACTTTAGTGTTAAATAATTAGGGTCTTAAAAAATGGAAATTTAAGGCAAGCCATAGTGAGACACTTAGTATCAATTGGCTCTTGTGTAAATTTCATAATGTAGAGGTAAAATAATAAATATTCCTAAAGAAACCTTTAGGGCCGTTTAAAATATTATCGTGATTGTGGACATGTTCGCGTGACATAATTACGAATTTTCAAAAATAAATTAAGGTCCGTGTCCGCGCGACTTTGACTAAGTTTTTTTTTCTTAAATAAATTAAGTGTTGTGAATTGTGTACAAGTACGCGTGACATGACTCTTGACACGCCAAACCACACGAGTATACGTATGCGTAACTCGATAATTCTTTAAGTACGAGTAAATCACGTAATTAAAAGCGGTAAAGGTAAAAATGCATGTAGTTTCTAAACACATAATTAAATAATTTAAGCCAAGTATAAATGGTTAAGCGACCGTGCTAGAACCATGAAATTCAGGAGTGCCTAACACCTTCTCCCTGGTTAACAGAATTCCTTACCCAGATTTTTGGTTCGCAGGCTACAATACAGAGTCAATCGTTTCCTCGATTTGGGATTCGAACAGATTACTTGGGACACCATAAATTATCCCAAGTGGCGACTCTGAATCTTTAAATAAATAAATCTCGTTTCGATTGTCCTTTGATTGGAAAAACTCCTTTATACACTCCTTCGGGTGTAGGTAAAAAGGAGGTATGACACTATGTGTATCCCCTCTTATGAGGAGTGTCATACCGGGTATCATATTGATGTGATCCATATTATAAATGAACCTAGGACCCTCCCCCCCCCTTATTCTCAAGTATTTGTAGAACTGTGACTTCTTTTCAAAATTTGCCTTTTAATAATTGTTCTTTCAAACTCTTATGTGTTTAAATTTAAATCCCCTACTATTTGAGCCTACACTTGTCTATCTACTAATTGTACAAAGTTCACAAAACTATCTGGCCGGGAATCACATTAGTGGATCCTGAGGGGTGCCTAACACCTTCCCCTTGGGATAATTTTAAGCCCTTACCCTATCTCTGGTTATCAAACAAACTTACAAATGAACCCTATAGGTGTCCTAATGCACCTTAAATCATTACGTGGTGACTCTTAAAATGCAAAACCCAGTTCCCAAAAGGAATGAGTTGTCATATACCCAAAATGTCATAAACCCGATTTTCCAATGCGAAGAGGAAAAAAGGGGGCGTGACACATACCCCAAGCAACGAACGGCCACGGTGCTGACATAGGATGTAGTTCTGAAGGTGGTGCATGAATCAGGTCATCGTGCACTTTACACCGATGACACTTTCGGACAAAACTGAAGCAATCTTTTTCCCTAGTCATCCAGTAATAGCCTGCTCGAAGGATTTTCTTTGCGAGGACGCATCCATTCATATGGGGACCAAACACTCCTGCGTGCACTTCATTCATGATTCTTCCGACCTCTTGGGCATCCACACATCTTAAAAAGGTTCAGATCTGGAGTCCTTTTGTACAAAACCTCGCCACTCAAGAAGAAATCACTAGCAAGCCTTCTAATGGTTCTCTTTTGGTCTCCACTATCTAGCTCGGGATATTCTTTTGTTTTCTAAAATCTCTTGATATAATGATACCATGGTTGAAAATTTGGTTCCACCTCAACCATATTGCAATAACCATGCCTTTCTCGGATTTAGATTTCCAACGGGTCAATGTGGACATTGCCTGGATATGGCAACATTGAGGCCAAAGTAGTTAGTGTATCGGCCAACTCATTGTGAAACCGAGGAATGTACCTGAACTCGACTGACTTGAACCGCTTGCTAAGATCTTCCATATGTTGCCTCTATGGAATAAGCTTGACATCCTGAGTTTCCCATTCACCCTGAGCTTGTCGGATAATCAAGTCCGAATCTCCCATGATTAAAAATTCTTCCACATCTTGTTCGATTGACATGTTCATACCCATAATGCAGGCTTCATACTCTGCAGTGTTGTTCGTGCAAAAAAACTGAAGCAGGGCTGTGGCCGAATAATGCTGACCAGTGGGTGAGATCAAAATTGCCCCACTCCCGACACCTTTTGTGTTCACAGCTCCATCGAAGAACATTTTCCAAGCATTGGTGTCTTCTAAAATTACCTTAGCTGAATTTACTTCCTCGTCTGAAAAGTAAGTACTCAAAGGCTGATATTCATCATCAACATGATTTTCTGCCAAGTGATCTACTAAAGCTTGAGCTTTCATTACCGTGCGGGTGACATAGACTATGTCAAACTCGGTGAGCAGGATTTGCCATTTTGCTAACCACCCTGTGGGCATCGGCTTTTGGAATATGTACTTCAAAGGATCCAACCTGTTGATGAGATAGGTGGTGTAGGCCAACAGGTAATGCCTAAGATTCTGAGCGACCCAAGTTAGGGCACAACAAGTCCTTTCCAACAAAGTGTATTTGGTTTCGTAACTAGTGAACTTCTTGCTCAAATAGTATATTGCATGTTCTTTCTTCCCGGTCACATCACGTTGCCCGAGAATGCACCCAAAGGAATTCTCCAACACTGTTAAATACAAAAACAAAGGCTTCCCAGGTTCGGGTGGGACCAAGACTGGCGGATTCGACAGATGTTCTTTGATTTTGTCGAAGGCTTCTTGACACTCATCTGTCCATTTAATCGTTGCATATTTCTTTAATAGCTTAAATATGGGGTCACATGTGGAAGTCAACTGAGCAAAGAACCGGCTGATGTAATTCAACCTTCCCAACAGACTCATAACCTCTTTCTTGGTTATCGGAGGGGGCAAATCCCGAATAGATTTTATCTTTGTTGGATCTAACTCGATGCCTCTCCGAATGACTATAAATCCCAAGAGTTTCCCTGACGGAACTCCAAATGCACATTTAGCTGGATTTAACTTCAAGTCATACTTACGCAGACGCTCAAAGAACTTTCTCAGATCCCAAACATGGTCATCCTGCATTCTTGATTTAATGCATCTCTAGTTTTTTCATCTCTGTAAATGATTATCATGGTTTCTTGGACCTCTTCTGAACTACCCAAATTAACCGGCTCGGTTTCATTTAAGTTTGGCTTGGGTTTATTCTCGAATTGTTCCAGTTCTCGGTTTATTTCCCTAAAAGCCTTATCTTCATCATATTCTGGTTCTTGATTTAATATTTCACAATTAGACAACGCGTTAGGATCTAGGCATGAAGTACGCAAGCATGTCATATTATTTAAGTCCGCATTATTAGAACTGAAAGAAGAAATAAGAAAAATAACAAAATCAGAAAGAATAAAGAAAGAGATTCATAGACGATGAAATATTGATTTCATTTTATTGAATTTGAAGATAGAAGGGTTTACATTGGAATTTTAAAAACAATAAACTTAAAAGAAAAACATTCGAGTTACACCTTGGAATAACTTGGAATGTAGAAAAGGTGGCAAGACTGGACTACCGGGATTCCCACCTGGCAGGGAATGGAGTAGCCTTCCAATTCTGCAGCTTGGCATCGGGCCCCATAAATTGCACCTCATTGGTGCTCGAGCCTTCACCCGGATGGACCATATGAGCATCACATGACATTTGACTCATGGCTCCACATATGTCCTCAATTTCCTCGACAGTGAAGGCCTCATATTCTTCTTCTTCTTCTTTTGTGTACTTTGGCTTGACGAAAGTTTTGGAGAGATGCGGGACCGACTGAGGCAGAACCCACCCGTTATTCTTGCATTCTTTAGCCCATTTCACATCGGCTTCTGTAGCGTGGAAGCCAACACCAAAGAAGTTCTTACTAGCAGTCAAGGTGATGGGCTCTGTAATACCTTGCAAAGATGCCCCGAGCCCCTTCCTAGGCTTATAACTATGCTTGATTATTTCTGTGGCGACCATGATTGACGCATTTGATAGAAAGGGTTGAGGACATAGGGTTCCTTTCTCACACTGATCCGTGACCACAATCTCAAAAGCTTGATAGACTATGTGCTCGCTACCTTCCTTAGCCTCGAGACATGGGACTGACGGGTCCCGGTAAATTGATTGCTTGTCTTCTCCATGAACCACAATTTCCCAATATTTGTGTTCAAACTTAACTATTTGGTGGAGGGTAGAAGGTACGTCCCCTGCAGCATGAATCCAAGGCCTTCCTAAGAGAAAATTATAAGAGGTATCCATGTCCAAGACCTGAAACGTCACTTCAAAATCCAGAGGACCGATAGTTAAGATCAAATCAATCTCCCCTATTGTGTCTCTCTTGATGTCATCGAAAGCACGCACATAAACATTGTTAGGCCTAACTCTCTCAGTCCCAATTTCCATTCTTTGCAAAGTTGAGAGAGGGCATATTTCGACCCCAAATCCACCATCCACCATGACTCTTTTCACATAGTACCCTTCACACTTAACTGTCAGATGGAGAGCTTTGTTATGGGCAGCCCCTTCTGGGGGCAAGTCATTTCTGCTAAATGAAATCCGGTTGACTTTGAAGAATCATTCCGCCATCCTTTCCAGTTGCTCAACAGTGGTTTCAATCGGAACATATGCTTCATTGAGGGTCTTTATCAACACTTTCTAATGCTCAGTCGAGCTTATCAGTTGAGACAAGAGAGAGATCTAAGAAGGAGACTTCCGGAGTTGGTCAATTACCTTGTAGTCCGCAGTTTTCATTTTTCGGAAGAATTCCTCTACTTCTTCGGCACTGACTGGATTTTTAAGCGGAAAACGCTTCTGCTTTGCGTTGTTCACTTCTTCCAGATCGAGGTACTTCCTAGATGGGTTGGTTTTATTTACTTTCCCCATGATTTCTTTCCACTTGTGCGTCACAATTGCTTTGTTGTAGTTCCAGGGGACTCCGATGGGGTCTTTCATTTGCTTTTGTGGTGCGCGGCTAATAATTACGGGCTCGTTCAGCCCAGGTGGAATTATTAGTCCCCGTGCCACATAAGTCCCTTTGGGTACATATATCTTAGGTCCCTTGTTCATTTCGAACCTTTTAGGAGGACTCAATGCGAATTGTTCTTTTCTGGAGGCCCGGGGAACACAAAGAATGGCATCCTTAGGGGGAACGACCCATATTTTGGTTTCCATCATCTTTTATACACTTTGAGGGGCGGAGTTACTCTTCTTCTCCCCCTTGTCTTGCTTTGCAGCCACCCTTGGCTTCTTTTCAACATCTGCGATGGCAATGATGACTTTCAGAGATGGGTCAAACTCTTTATCTTCACAAACCATCCCAATAACTGGCTCGTTGTTGTGAGCCGACAATGGGTTGTTGTTCACATTGGGGATCTCTTAATCTTTTAGCACTATCCGCTTTTGCTCTATTAGACTTTTGACTGCCCTTTTAAGAGTACAATAGTCTTCAGTGTCATACCCTTCCGCTCCTGAATGGTAAGCACATCGAGCACCGTGTCGGTAGGAGGACGACTTTATGTTTTGCCTGGTTTGGGGTACGGGTTGCAACAAACCCATTTGGACCAGTTTAGAGAAAAGGCTAGAGTATGATTCACCAATAGGTGTGAAGTTGTTTCTTCTGGGTGGCTCCCGGGCACGAGCATTGTATGGAAAATTATTTTGTGGGGGACGGGGATTATATGGAGCTTGGTAAGGAGGGTTATTTCTAGGATGTGGAGCTCGGTTTTGGTTAAACTGTTGTTTTGGCCGAGTGTATGGCTGGGCATTCATTACCGCATAAGGATAAAGAGCCGCGGCATAAGCCACATCCTAGTGAGGATAATAATGTTGCGGGGTGTTTGGCGGGAAGTAACCTCGGGGTTGACGGGGGTTTCTCAAGTTTGAAGCCACCATCACCACTTCTTCTTTCTTCTTTCTATTTGTTACACCTCCTGATCTGCTCTAGATTTCTTGGGACGTAGCTCTTATAGTAGACTCGCTCAATATGCGGCCTGTCTTTAGACCATTTTTTACCATCTCCCTAATTTTTATATCCTCAAAAAATGGCTTTCCCAATGCAGACATCATATTCTGGAAGTAGTCAGCCTCTTGGGCTTGTATAAAAACATTAACCATCTCAGTCTCATCCATCGGGGGCTTCACCCTGGCCGTTTGTTCGCGCCACTGAACAACATTTTCTCGAAAACTTTCCGAAGACTTATTTTTGAGTTTAGATAGGGAATTTCTGTATGGAGCTATGTCTATGTTGTACTGGAATTGCCTGATAAAATATCAAGCCAAATCATCCCATATGTGCCAGCGATACATGTCTTGAACCATGTACCACTTGGATGCAATGCCAACTAGACTCTCTCCGAATTAAGCCATTAGGAGCTCTTCTTTTTTGCCTGCCCCTCTCAATTGATTGCAATACCTCTTGAGGTGGGCTATGGGGTCCCTGTCATACTTTCCGAACTTGGGGGTCATGAAACCGATGGGTAAATGAACATGCGGGAACATACATAAATTAGCATAGGATACTCTCTTTTGGCCACTTAAACCTTGTATATTCTTAAGGCTTTGTTCCATGCTTCTCATTTTCCGAGTGATTTCCTCTTGCTCGGGATTCTTTGTACCTTTCTCTTGCCCCGCGGTAAACTCATACCAGGGTTGTTGAGGATAAGAATTGGTGGTGAAATAGGCAGTGTCTAGTGGAAAAGATCGTACTTGGAAGGTAAAGGATGATGGATCAAAGCTTGGCCTGGGCAAGGTTAGCTGTGCCGTGGCCAAAGTTGGTGGTGCAGTGAATATGTTAGAAGCCACCCCCGAAATCAATGCCTGGGGGCGAACCATCAGAAAGCATTCTGGCGAAGTGGGCCGACATGGTGGGGTATCAAAGTGGGGTGTTCGGGGTAACTTATTGGGATGTTGAAAGTTCCACTTGCTCTAGGAAGTAGCTCGGGGAAACCAGATATTGCACTCAACGAATCTCTACCATTGGACCAAGCGTCCCACATTTCCAACATGCGGAGGCGCAGTGCCCCATTCTCTTCAACAGCCATTGACTCTGAGGTTGGGATAACCGATAGCAGGCTATCCTCTATGACGAGAATTGTTGGTAGATGACTTTCTGATGACATTTCGACACTTCCCTTGCATCTTGTAAAGTAAGGGTGCGATGCCAGGTTAGCACAAAACTAGCCACCTTAGAACAGAACCTGTATTCAACAGTAGACAAAACAAACCAGTTAGTTCGAAGCAATTAACACATAGGGAATCGCACATTGGGGGTGTGATGCACCTATACATTTAAATGTGTTTCTACATGTTTTGCAACGATTGTGTGTCTCATCCTGACTTTTGTTTATCTCCCCGATCTATATCTTGTTCTCTTTTGCACTCTCTCACTATTTTCTTTTTCGTTTTCGTTCTCTTTTTCTTGTTTTCTCTCTTTTCTCTTTTTCCTTTTGGTCTTCTCTTTTCGTTATTTTCTCTTTTATTTGAGTTATTTAAAGCCATGACTGGATTTGATGGGGTTTCCTGCATATCACGACGTCACGTGAATCAGATCATCACGTAGTTCAAAGGAAAAATATGAAATAAACAAATTTTAGGTTTTTCAAATTTTCATTAAAATAGAAACTTCTATTACAAAGACTCGATCATACATACTTAAGACTCGAAAAACTAAAACAGACTCTAGGAATGAAAATACAGACTCGAAAAGAGAAAGGAAAATAATCAGGAGTACATAAGTGCCTCCAATCCTGTCCTAGGGACCCCAGCTGGTCCTGCCGCGGGCCTACGTACCATGTCTTCCTGGAGGCAATAGAGGTCATCCATTATCTGGCAAAAAAATATCATTACTATGCCAAAGAACATGGACCTGGTCATGTCCTCACACTTGTTGCACTTCATCACAATATTGTCGATGATTCTTCCAACCCTTTCCTTGATGATGCCCTTTTCTTGTAACAACCGCCCAATCTGTTGAGATCTAGCCTCCAAAACCTGGGTGACCATATGATTCTACTCTTGTAGATGTTGTAGGTCCTCCTCTAGCTATGCCATCAAATCATAGCAATGTTCTCTCTCGGCTTTGAAGCTCTTGGCTTTTTTAGTCATTTCACCCTCAAGGCTATCAAGCTCCTTTTTCTAGCCCATGACCCCTCTGTCAGATCTTTCCTTCAACTGTCGAACAAAAGTTGCCCATTCTTCTGAATTTCTGGCCAACTTTGTTCGAGCTTTTGCTATTTTAGCCTCAGTCTTTTGCAAATCATCCTCATAGTCACGTACTTTCTGCGTAAGGCTGTAGATGAGCTTTTCATCTTTTCTACTTCTGCCCGGGCTCTCAGCTGGTATTCTCATCTTTTGAACTTGAGCCCGGAGAGCTTCATTTTCTTGGGCAACCTTCTTCTTTCACCTTCAGCTTCTTGTGCCTGTAGATCATTATTGAATACGACGTTCCTCAATTCTTCTTGCAAAGCGTGAATGATGGCTTGATATTTTTTCTCCTTCTCTCCCCAGGCCAACCTTTCCTAGATTTTATCATCAAAAGCTTGAACATGAGGTCTTTTAGCGGGCCTTTCAGGCTCAGGCTCGGGCTCTGGCTCATCATTCGAACAAAATCTTCTCTCAAAACACACAACATAATTTGGATACACTTCTCCTTTCGCGAGAAATGGTACTTGGGTGACACTTTTCAGATATCGGCAACCATTCCAATACCATTGGACTGAAGCCTCAGGTAGTGTTGCTTCTGGGTGTAGCTCAATGACTTGGGTACTCAAATCTACATCTTCGGGTACCACTTGATACCTTCTCAGTTGCCTTAGAACTCTTTGCGGTGCATATGGTTAGATACTCCCCAGGCCCATCATCATCAATTAGCCTTTTGAAGTTGTCATGTATATGACTTCCGTTACCGGAAGCCATCCTATGCTCCATTCAATTTGACTTGCTTTCAGAGTTCTTAAATGGGATACCCAGGCCTCAAACCCTTATGGAGATTTATAGTCCACCACCCTTTCCTCATAATTCTTGATGTAGTTGTTCCTATCTGAACCATACCTTATGAACTTGGGGTGAAGACAGAGATGTTCGATCAACCAGATTTGAAGAAGAATGTTGCAACCCTTAAAGAATTGAGCCCCGGATTTACACAAGGTTAATGCTCGATAAATGTCTGCCATCACTATCGGAACAAGTGTGTGATCTTTCTTAGTAGTGAGGATTTGGGTATCTATTGTCCCTTTTGCGTTTGAAAAGACCATGATTCCCAAAAATGCCACGATAAAAGTGAACTGACGATGAATCTGCCAAGTGCTTTTATCTTATTTGTTGTTTAATCCCTTTTCATGTGTTTCAAACCCAGCTGAGTGCCCGAACCTGAAGTACAAGAAGTAGAAATAACAACATCCGTTGTTTACATGGGCCTTCTTCATTTGCTTACTTATATTCAGAAGATCAAAGAACTTGTGCACAGAGGGAGCCCTCGGGAATATAAGTTGTTGTTTCCTCAATTTCTGGCCAAAGTCAATGTATTTGGCCATTTCCTCTAGAGTAGGGGTGAGCTCGAAATCCGAGTTTTCAATTTTTAAAAGAAAATCAACGGACAATGACCCGCCTTATGTTGCTTTAGCAAAAATGGTCATTTTTGTAAACGTGGTCCCTTCAAAATTCCAAACAAATTTTGAGGCCGGGGGAAGGAATTTTATGGAAAAAGACACCTTACTGATATACTTGCCCGTTCTCCACGAAAAATAGCCTTTCGACAATTGAAAGATAATCTAAGGCTATCCCGACAAGAATGACTAAAAATACAACCGAAGCTGGGTCGGCTTATTCTTTTGACCAAAGCTCTAAACTACACTTTACTTGATCACTTTTGTAAAAAATGAGACCGAACCTTATGCGGGTTGCCCACGTATCCCACATCCAGTGAGAATCAGACCTGCGTAGTTTGGTCAGTTTTGACATAAAAAAACATGATATTTGACTCACTTTTTTTTGAAATACATTTTCCTTTTTTCCCCTTTTTTCAAAATTTTTGGCAGAGTTTCGAGGCATTTTCAAATACCGAGATTTTCAGAACCAGGTGAACTCTCTATCCTACTTCACTCTTGGTTTTTCTCTTGATTTTCTTTCCCTAACTGGTCAACATACAAGTCGAAACACATGAATATTTATATAGCACATAGGATGCATTAGGATGGTCTTTATTTTTGGGTACACCTGTCCTAGTCGGACCCAACCCCTATATTGAGTCCCCAAGGTCAAATGCACGTGATGCAAATAAACGTTCCTACTGGGGATCTAGCATGAGGTTATATTATTCTAAGTGTAAACCTGGGGTTGTGTTCTAGACCTGGCTTACCCGAGCAGACAAACTCGAGTCGAGGAGGGGGCAACGTACCGGGAGCACGAAAGTCTGCCCGGCCTTGTTGCTTGCCCAGCCTTATTCTAATTGGTATAACTCTAACAAAAAAGTGGGCCACGCGAACGTGAGCACCGTTTTTCAGAAGACTCAGAAGGGAGGCGTAAGAAGACATTTAAATACAATTCAAGTAATATCGAAGCGGTTAATAAATGGCAATTAGCACATTAAACCCACAAAATACAGTGATATCAACAATAAAGTAAAATAAAATCACATTAACAAGCTCAAATTCTTGAACCCTGAACCGGAAGTTCTGGGTTCTTGTCCCCAGCAGAGTCGCCAGAGCTGTCACACCTCCTTTTTTACACCCGAGGGTATATGAGAGTTTTTGTCAATTAAAGTGACATTATTCGAATGAGATTATTTAATTTATCAGAGTCACAACTTGGAATAGTTTAATTGGTTTCCCATGTCACCGGTTTATTTTAAATCCCAAATCGAGGAAATTTGACTTTATTTAAAAGTCTGTGAACAAGAATTTCTAGATAAGGAATTCTATTAACCCGGGAGAAGGTGTTAGGCATTTTCGGGTTCCGTGGTTCTAGCACGGTCGCTTAGAAATTTATACTTGGCTTAATTGATTAACTACTCATTTTAAGGACCTATTGTTGCATTTATCTTTTACTTCTTTTAATCACTTGATTCATTCGTAATTAAAGAATTGAGTTACGCGTATGTATAATTTTTTCTTTTGGCGCGTCAAAAATCATGTCACGCGAACGTGTCCACAATTAATAAAACTTTGTTTATTTTATTAAGAAAAGTTTGGTTGAAGTTGCGCGAACGCATCCGCCGAGTTATTTTTTAGAATTAAATTCGCAATTATGTTATGCGAACGTATACATAATCACAATAATAGTCTAAGTCGAGCCTAAAGCAAACTACGAATGTTTAAGATTATTTAATATCTAAGTTAATATTAAAGTGAGGGCCATAGCTTATGGGTTTTTCTTGTATATGACACACCTCAGTTTTATTTTAACAAAAGGTTGCATTTCACTTAAGCAAGACTAGGATGCTTGTATTTAAATCCTAATTTTGAAGTTCAAACAAAGAATCTCTTAACTTAAAGTGTGGGAAGACTAGGCTTTTAAATTATTTCTCTTGAAATAGGGATTTGGGTTCGGCGCTCGTCACTTGGTTAAATCAGGAAACATTCAGCTTTGAGAAGCTGTATTTGGGCTCAAAGTTTGGCACAGCAGAAAAAGAACTCCAGTGCTCTTGTCCCTGTTGGAATTCAAACGAGTTTTTGCCCACATTGGGCCATAAGCGGGCCCAGTTGTAATTGTCTAATGCCTGGGCAAATCTACCTCTACAATTAACCATACTTCCATATTTATAATAATTGTATTTCGATTCGCTGCTTAAATAAAAAAGAATCAGAATTTAAAGATCAATGTGCAATTCTAGTTTGAAAATTAATCATATAACTTGTAAGATAAAAGAAGCATACACTTATACCATGATTTATAAG
Organism: Nicotiana sylvestris; assembly: GCF_000393655.2. NCBI lineage: Eukaryota > Viridiplantae > Streptophyta > Magnoliopsida > Solanales > Solanaceae > Nicotiana > Nicotiana sylvestris. Next base: position 84,995,444 of record NC_091061.1, read on the forward strand.
AAAAGAAAAGAAAGCTTTTTAAAAACTAGATTTCGGGCTTAGGACCCAGGCCCAACGGCCTAGATCCGGATTTATTTTGTGGTTAGTTTTCAACTGGGCCTCAAGTTCAGCCCCACTTTAATTAAAAGATAGCCCCTTCCACCCTTACGGATTGGGGCTCACAACCTGGATCATTGTACCACTATACTTACGAAAATATTGTTACACTCTTAATAGTAGTTTAAACAAAATTAGAATCTTACTCATTACAGCATTTCATACAGAATACAACTTTCTAAAAATCCAGAAATATTACATGGTAATCTATTAAGTACACAAGATACTACTCTAACCACTAATCTATTACAACCCCCATATGATTGATGGACCAGTGAACACCTGCCTCTTTTGGACATGACATATCCATCAAAGTTGGGCCTCTCACATGAACAACCCTATATTTCAGCATGTTAAACAGTAAAAGTTTAGATTCTTAGCCTTTGGACCTGCTGATTTGGCCAACTAGTGACCAAATCTGCAGGTATTGGCTCATAGTTTGCAAACAAACCCCAAATGACCTCAAACTAACTATAAGTCCACTTATTAACAGAAGAAAAAGGGGCAGAAATGACTTAAAACACAGTTGTTACATAGAAAAACAAAAGAATACTGAAGAATCATCTTTAAAACCATACTACTTTCAGGAGGGAACTCAAGCATCAATGTGTAGACCAAAACTAACCAAACATAGATTATTTCATGCTTAAAATTCAAAGCAATAAAGGAAGAAACTAATCAACTTCATCTCAACACAATCAAAGAGTTAACATGTAATTTTTGCAACCTTAATTTATATTACCCTTGTAACAAAACGTACAGGGAGAATGTTTGAACTCAGTACCTTGAACAACAACAACCAAAATCACCAAGTATAAGATGAACAAAACTGGTAGAAAGACTAAAAGGAAATAGAGCAACAACAACAACCAGACAGGCCAACAACCGAGAATCAAACCAGATTTCAACAGCAGCTAACCAACATTAAAACCCCAAATATAAAACCAAGGAAACCTTCACTTTCAAACCATATTTTTAACTTATAAAGGCTAGAAGAAATCAGGGAGTTCTTTGAGTGTTTTTTGCTAAATCAAAGGAAAGGAATCAGCTTCTAAGAACACTGCAGCTGAAACTTCTTTTTTTTAGAGAGTATTCTTAGGGTTTTCCAGATCTGATATGTTTTCAGGAATTTCGTGCAGAGAATGATGATGAATATGTATGTGTGAATGAGGTAATGCTTTCCTTTTTATAGAGTGTTTTAAGATGGCATCAAAAGGGCACATTCTAACCTAAATTCTGATTTTTCACGATAGTACAACATCTTTTTTTAATAGAATTGTGACAACTAGCAGCTTTTGATTGGTTCCAACATTTGTGCTGACCAAAATTGGGCCAGCTGCCCCAGATTCTAGAAGCTTCCCTTCTAAAAAATCTGATTTTCATTTCCCCCATTATCCTCCTAAGTTTTCATCTATTCAATTAACACCCTAGGAGTCTTTAACAATTTACAAACCTAAGTAAACAGAAAACAAACAGACAATTATTTAACAAACGGATTAAAAGCAAACAAAACTTGAAAACTGGCAAATAAACCTAAACCTCTAAAATAAAACCAATTCATAATAAACTTTAGATTAATCATGAAATTAAACCTAACCAATAGTTAATTAAAGATGCATTCATATAAAAACATGGTTCAAGAAACAACAAGAGGATAATCGAAACTACCAACTATCTAATGAGCTAAATTAATCATGAACTAAGAAAAATAGTAAACCTTAAATGAAACTTGCATAAACACTGGAATACATCTGAAACCAAAATGACTAAATTGATGCACCCTAAAACAAAATTACTAACTAAACACTTTCAAAGAACAGCCAGATTTATAAACTAAAAAAATCAATCTAGGGAAAACACTGACTCGACATTTGAAGAAAATAAAAGAGAGAAAGAAAGAAAAAGAAATGGAGAGGTAGAGTGATGATACCTTACCATTTGAACTAGAAAACAACAAACGAACTAAGCCTTGAGATCCGTTTCACCCCGATTGACCAACATAGGTCTTTTATTTCAAGGGATCCGATCTTGCATGACTTTGACCGGATCTCCTTGAAAGAGAAGACTTCTGGAAGCATAACCTTTGAAGGAAAAACAATAAGGAGCTTGGATTCGGACAAAACAGAGACCCCTTATTATATTTGCAATTTCGGAGTTTTGTAGGGTTATTTTGAAGAATTAGTGAGGTATTTAGGAAGAGGAGGGTACAGAGGTGGTCTGGTGAAATTTTGGGTCGATTTGGAAGGATTAGGGTTTTTAGGCATCGATCTTAGATTTAAGATTCGAGATGTTTGGTGATGATTCGAAGGAACTGGGTTAGAGATTTGGAAATGGGAGATGATGAGGGTTATGAGATGTTTATTTGGGGAGGTTTGGAGGTGTTCCGCCGCGGTGAGGCGATTTCCGATCGGCGGACCATGGCAGAGGCGGTGGAGTAAATTAGGGCGGCTAGGGTTCGATGGTCTCTGAACTTTGAGAGAAGAAGTGAGATAGGTTTCAGGGTTTTGGGGGTGGGGAACTGGGTTTCGAACAGTTTTATATGGATGGGGAGGTTAGTTCCCATCCGTTCGATCAAACGAGATCAATGGATGGGATTTACTTACAATGGAACGGTGTCGTTTGGCTTCAGATGTGGGTCTGGATCGGGTATGGCTGGTTTGGGCTTGGGTTGGGATGTGTTGGGACGGGTTTAGGCTTAAGAAATGGCCCAAATTCAAAAAATGAATACCCTTTTCAAATAACCAACTAATTCTCTTTTCTTTTGTTTTCTTTTTCTTTTCTTTTCATTAATTAATAAAAATCCTAAATTATCCCTAAATTAATCTAAGTTGCAAAATTAAACTAATTATCAAATTATAAAAATTACTTGATCCTAAATTAAAAGAGAAAAATCACTAATCTAAAAATTAGAAGGTAAAAATGTAAAATGAGTTATTTTTTATGATTTTTATTTTTAATACAACAAATAATTAACTAATTAATCCTAAAAATGTAAAAACAAAACATAAATGCAATGCATGGTATTTTTGACATTTTTCATGATTTTTAATGAAAATTAAACGTGCACAAAAATGCAAATAATTAATAAAAATCCCACAAAAATCCTATAAAATGGCAAATAATTGGAAAAAATTTATTTTTCTTGGATTTTATAGGAATAATTCATATAGGGAAAAAATCACATGCTCACAGCGAGTACGCTACTCGTTGGAGGTTAGAAGCAGCCAAAGTCAGGACATCTTTGGACGAGAAACAAATGAACAAGTTCTTCGTCAGAGCACATGATACATAATATTATGAAAGGTTGATGGTTATTGAAAATCATAAATTCTCTGATATCATCAAACTCGGAGAAAGAATCGAAGAAGGAATCAAGAGCGGGACGGTGACAAACTTTGAGGCATTACATGCCACGAACTAGGCATTACAATCAGGCGGCATATCGAAGAAAAGAGACGTTGGGGCAATAATGGTGGCTCAAGGCCCGAAATATCTACTTACATATCAAACACCTCCACCCACATACCAAGCACCGCCACCCACATATCAACCTTTATCTCCCAGATATTCCCAACCAGCCAGTACCTATCATACCTATAATTCCCAACCATCTATTTCCAGTCACCTCTAACTCGCCAAAATTATCCAAGACCACGACCAAACTTTGGCTGCAAGCCACCCAGATAATATACCGCCATTGCTGAGCCCATCGACCAGCTGTATGAAAGGCTAAAAGTCACTAGTTACATCACCCATATTCCTGCTGTGGCATTAGAGAATCCATCCCAATAGGTCAACCCAAACAAAACCTGTGCATACTATTCGGGTATGAAAGGGCACACCATTAACGAGTGTCGAACATTGAAAGATAAAATCCAGACACTGATTTACAACAAGATTATACAGGCGAAAGAAGTTGCACCCAATGTCCGCAACAACCCCCTCCCTGATCATAGGGGTGGCATGATAGAAATGGATGAGGAATGGGAATCCTGAGGGGTCAATCGGGCTTATTCGAGAAAGCGATGACTTTAAACTTGCAGTCACACTTACTCCTATTGTAGTGCAGACTCAGTCAACAATCTAAGTTGAGGTAGCTACATCAGTTCCATTTGAGGTAGAGGTAGCTCCACCTGCGGCCACTCTTATTCCATTTGAAATGGAAGTGGACACATCTTTCACTGTGACCGTATCAACCACACCTCCTTTTAACTCAAAACCAATACATGGGATTATGTTTCCGAGGCTAGGCCAAAAGGAAAGGCAAAGATGGAGGAATCTGATGCTGCGCAAGAAATGACTAGGACCAGGAGAATCTATACACCTGAACACTTGGGAGGACCAAGTAAGGATGCTGCTACCAAGTAGCCTGTCATTGAAACAGGGCCAGATGACCTTTGGAGGAAAGTACAAGCAAGATAATACTCCGTCATCGATCATTTTAACAAAACCCCGGCTCAGATATCCATACTGTCGTTGTTGCAAAATTTAGAGACACAAAATAATGCTTTGATGAAAGTGTTGAGTGAAGCTTATGTACCCAACAATATCACCTGCGGAGAGATGGCCAATATGGTAGGGCAGGTGTTGGAAAGTCATAGGATAATGTTCCACAAAGATGAGCTACCACCTGAGGGGTTGAATCACAACCGAGCATTGCATATCACAGTGAAATTTGAAGACAAATTCATTGATAGGGTCATTATTGATGGGGGTTCAAGCCTCAACATTTGTCCGTTAGATACTCTAAAAAGATTGGGCAAAGGTTTCCATGAAATACGAGTAGGGAGCATGAACGTGAAAGCCTTTGATGGGTCTCAAAGGGCCACGATTGGGGAAATTAATCTATCGATGTCGAATTTCAGGTGCTTGACATATCAGCCTCATACAATCTCCTATTAGGCCGACCATGGATACATTCCACCGGAGCTATGGCTTCCACACTACATCAAGTCGTGAAATTCGAATGGAACCATCAGGAGGTGATCATTCATGGAGACGGGAGTAACCCATTTACACCAGTCAAACCATCTCGGTTATTGGAAACAGAATAAGGTTAGGAGGGAAAACCTCTCATCACATCGAACGTGTCAATGCCATTGAGAAAGAAAAATGGTGGAGTAGCAAAATAGAAAGCATACTGGGATGGTCTGGCTATGAACCCGACAAAGAACTTGGGAAGAATCTCCAGGGTATTACTAAACCGATACAGTTAAAGCATCATGGTACTGCCTTCAGACTCAAATACCAGTAAACATGTAAAGAGTTCCATAGCACGGACCGTATTACCCTCTCAAGAAACCAGTTCCACATCTGGATAAAGCTTTTCACCAGGCTGATACGATATGGGGAACTGTAGAAGAAGAAGCATTAGCTGGGCTGAGGAATCTGTTTTTGAAGGATGAATACATGGATCGTAGTGCAATAATTGAGGAGGAGGAGGAAGAAGGCCTCACTATTCAGACAACGGAGAAGGAAGTTGTTCTCAGGAACTGGACCGCTACACCATCTCGGGCCAGCCGAGTCCTTGGCGTTATTGTTACTTTTCCTGATGAACCGGTGACTATGACATGTAATGAGGAAACACAACATGAGGATAGTGATTTGGATGAAGAAGATGAGATACCTGATGAAGTTATCAGGAAGGTTGAAAACTTTGAGAATAAGCCTAAGTCCAACCTGAACGAAACCAAAGCAGTAAATTTGGGGAACGCCGAGACCGTCAAAGAGACTTGCACCAGCATTCACTTATCACCGACAGAGAAATAAGAGTACATTCACTTCTTAAGGACATTTTTGCATGGTCGTATGATGACATGACTGGTTTGGGAACATCCATAGTGGCTCACAAGTTGCCCACTAATCCCATGTGTCCGCCTATGAAGCAAAAACTCAGAAAGTTAAAACAAGATATGAGCCTGAAATCAAGGAGGAAGTTATTAAGTAGATCAAAGCCAAAGTTCTCAGGGTTGTTGAGTACCAAACCTGGTTAGCCAACATTGTGCCAGTTCCAAAGAAAGATGGGAAAGTCAAAGTATGTGTTAACTATCGGGATATAAACAAAACAAGTCCCAATGATTACTTTCCACTACCAAACATACACATCCTGATCGATAATTGCTCCAAGAATGAACTCCAATCCTTTGTGGATTCCTTTGTAGGTTATCACCAGATGTGGATGGATGAAGAAGACGCAGAAAAAACCGCTTTTATTACACTATGAGGGGTATACTGCTACAAGATGATGCCATTTGGTCTAAAGAATGTTGGGGCTACCTACATGAGGTTCATGACAACCATCTTCCATGATATGATACATATAGAAATAGAGGTGTTTGTGGACGACGTCATTATCAAATCTAAGAAGGTCGTGGATCACATAGCGGACTTGAGAAAGTTCTTTGACAGGCTAAGGAGGTACAACTTGAGACTTAACCCCGCAAAGTGTGCATTCAGGGTTCCCGCATGAAAGTTACTAGGATTCATTGTCAGTCATCGAGGGATCAAGTCGGATCCGCCTAAAGTCAAAGCTATTTAGAAATTACCACCACCTTGGAGCAAAAAGGATGTGATGAGCTTCCTAGGATGTCTCAACTATATCAGTCACTTCATAGCATTGTCCACAATTATATATGAACCCATCTTCAAGATGCTGAGGAAAGACGCCGAAACAAGTTGGACTAAAGATTGTTAGAAAGATTTCGACAAAATCAAGGAATAGCGGTCCACATCACCAGTTTGTCCCGCCAGAGTGGGGGCGGCCTTTGCTACTCTATCTATCTATATTGGATAGAGCCTTCGGATGTGTTCTAGGACAACATGACGAGACAGGGAGGAAGGAGCAAGCCATATACTACTTGAGTAAGAAGTTTACACCTTACAAAGCACGATACTCTCTGCTGGAACACACTTGTTATGCTTTGACCTGGACGGCCCAGAAGTTGAGGCATTACTTTTGTGCCTATACCACATACCTCATATCCAGGATGGACCCTTTAAAGTACATATTTCAGAAACTCATGCCAACTGGAAGCTAGCCAAGTGGCAGATACTGTTGATTGAGTTTGATATCGTCTATGTAACTTAAAAGTCGGTCAAAGGACAAGCATTGGCAGATCATCTTGCTGAAAATCCGGTGGTAGGAGAATATGAACTCTTGAAAACGTATTATCCTCACGAAGAGGTGTCATTTGTAGGAGAGGATATTATCGAAGCATACGACGGTTAGAGGATGTTCTTCGATGGGGCTGCAAATTTCAAAGGAGTGGGCATTGGAGCAGTTTTGGTATAAGAAATGGGTCAACATTATCCGGTATCTGCTAAACTCAGATTTCCCTACACCAATAATATGGCAAAATATGAAGCATGCATACTAAGACTCAACATGGCAATCGACATGAATATTCAGGAGCTGTTGGTAATCAGTGATTCAGATTTGCTTGTGCACCAGATACAAGGAGAGTGGGCCACCAAGAATTCCAAGATATTGCCATATCTACACCATTTACATGAATTGAGAAAGAGGTTTATGAAGATAGAGTTCCGACATATGCCCAGAATTCAAAATGAGTTTGCTGATGCATTGGCCACTTTGTCATCCATGATACAACATCTAGATAAGAATTTCATTGATCCTATCCTAGTGAGAATTCATAATCAGCCAGCATATTGTGCCCATGTTGAAGAAGAAACAGATGGAAAACCTTGTTTCCATGACATCAATGAATATTTGGAAAAAGGAGAATATTCAGAGCATGCGAACCACACTCAGAAATGCACGCTCCGAAGATTGTCCAATCACTTCTTCCACAGTGGAGGAAACTTGTACAGGAGAACTCCTGATTTGGGATTGCTAAGATGTATCGATACAAAATAAGCTTCTAAACTACTTGAAGATATACATGCTGGGACCTGCGGCCCGTACATTAATGGTTTTGTCTTGGCCAAAAAGATACTTAAGGCCGGTTACTTTTGGATGACCATGGAGATAGATTGCGTCCAGTATGTCCGTAAATGCTACCAATGCCAAGTGCATGCCGATATGATAAAAGTGCCACCAAATGAGCTCAATGCAACAAGCTTGCCTTGGCTATTCGCCACCTAGGGAATGGATGTTATCGGTCCGATTGAGCCCACTACTTCAAATAGGCACATGTTTATTCTAGTGGCCATTGATTACTTCACAAAATGGGTAGATGCTTCATCTTACAAAGCTTTAACCAAGAAAGTCATCGCATACTTTGTCAAAGATCGTATCATTTGCCGATTCAGAGTTCCCGAGTCCATTGATACAAATAACGCGGCCAATCTCAACAGTGATCTGATGAAAGCCATGTGTGAGACTTTCAAAATCAAGCACAAGAATTCCACAGCCTATAGACCTCAGGTGAATGGAGCCGTAGAAGCCGCCAACAAAAACATCAAGAAGATACTAAGGAAGATGGTAGAAAACCACAAACAATGGCACGAGAAGCTACCTTTTGCTCTATTGGGATATTGCACTATAGTTCGCACATCAACCGGAGCAACTTCCTACATGCTGGGTTATGGTACCGAAGCTGTCATCCCAGCCGAGGTAGAGATTCCTTCTTTAAGAATCATACAGGAAGCTGAACTCAACGATGCAGAATGGATAAGGAGCAACTATGAACAATTGGCCCTTATAGATGGAAAGAGAATGAACACAGTATGTCACGGTCAACTTTATCAGAACAGAATGTCTAGAGCTTTCAACAAAATGGCCAAACCAAGACAATTTGCACCAGGACACTGGTGCTGAAGAAGATCTTCCCAAATTAAGATGAAGCCAAAGGGAAGTTCTCTCCCAACTGACAAGGTCCTTACATGGTTCACAGGGTACTAACAGGAGAAGCACTCATACTTGCAGAAATGGACAGAGAAATATGGCAAAAATCAATCAATTTAGACGCAGTCAAGAGAGATTATGCTTAGACTATTTACATTTCCTCATCTGATGTAATTGAACTATGCTTGAACCGATTCCCATTTAAGAGGGGATACGTAGGCGGCCCTGTGGGTTCGGTCATTTCATAATAATTTACATTTCCCCCAAGATCAAAAACTGGGACAAAATTTTTAGGAGGACCCTCAAAATTTCGGAGCAAGTTCAGCCAATGCCAATACATGCCAGATGGTCAGAGATCGATTAAGCAATTGGGGCAAAATTTTGAGAAAGTTTCTCAAAATTCTGAAGAAGGTTCAACAAATCTTGCAAACGACGGAAGGATCATCTACCAAACTGGGACAGAATTTTGAGGAGGACCCTCAAAATTTTAATATGAGAAAGCTGTAATGTCTCTAAAATGTGTTACAATCACTAGTTCATCTAAAACTACTTGATATTTCAATATGTTTCTAAAATAACTCTATTTTTTATCAATAATTGCATATTTTCGAAAACTCTATTTTTTGTACCAGTCAGGTGTTACCCAGGGAAACTCAAACAAGGCCTCCAAAACGAAGCAAAGCAAGGCCAACGGACAAAGGCACGAACTAAACTCCCCCTTCACAAAACTTATAATTTTTCTTTGACCGCAGACACATTTGACGTAGCGATAGCATTCGTAAACATGTATACATGTAACAATATCACTACCAAACACGCCATCAAACACCAAATATATATCTCCAGCTAAGAAATATACTACTCTTATTTGCTACTCGCTCTTTGCATGGGACTAAGCCCTGTCCCGCATACTTGCATGAGGCTAATCCTTGCCTCTATATCTGCATGAGGCTAATCCTTGACTCTATATCTGCATGAGGCTAATCCCTACCTCCATATTTGCATGAGGCTAATCCCTGCCTCCATATTTTCATTAGGCTAATCAATGCCTCCATATTTGCATGAGGCTAATTCCTGCCTCTATATTCGCATGAGGCTAATTCGTACCTCCACATTTGCATGAGGCTAACCCCTACCTCCACATTTGCATGAGGCTAATCCCTGCCTCTATATTTGCACTAGGCTAATCCCTGCCTCCATATTTGCATGAAGCTAATCTCTGCCTCCATATTTGCATCAGGCTAATCCCTGCCTCTATATTTGCATGAGGCTAATCCCTGCCTCCATATTGGCATGAGGCTAAACCCTACCTCCATATATGCATGAGGCTAATCCATGCCTCCACATTCGCATGAGGCTAATCCCTGCCTCCACATTTGCATGAGGCTAATCCCTGCCTCCATATTTGCATCAGACTAATCTCTACCTCCATATTTGCATGAGGCTAATCCCTGCCTCCATATTCGTATGAGGCTAATCCCTGCCTCCATATATGCATGAGGCTAATCCTTGCCTCCACATTCGCATGAGGCTAATCCCTGCCTCCACATTTGCATGAGGCTAATCCCTGCCTCCATATTTGCATGAGTCTAATCCCTGCCTCCATATTTGCATGAGGCTAATTCCTACCTCCACATTTCATGAGGCTAATCCTTGCCTCCACATTTGCATGAGGCTAATCCCTACCTCCATACTTGCATTAGGCTAATCCCTACCTCCATACTTGCATGAGGCTAATCCCTGCCTCCACATTTACATGGGACTAAGTATTGTCCCTCCTTGCATAAATAGTGCTCTATTTCGTTACTATCTATTTGCTTTTCAATCAGGCTAAGCTCTGCCCTTCATTTCACAAAACTAAGCCTTGTCTTGTTAACACCATATTATTGCATCTCATGGGCTGAAATATCGCCAATCTATCCAAAGGCGTCATAGTCCAAAAGATATCATCCTCATAGCTGGAAAACACCATGACATGGCCTGAGGATCTCTCAAATTTGCATATCATTATTCAAAGGTGCCATGGTTCGGAGGCATCATCTTCATGGCTCGAGAACATCATTTCATGGCCTGCGAATCCCTCACTGAACAATTCACGGCTCATGACATCATGGTCTAAGGACGTCATCCTCAACCGTCCGAAGACAATTTTCATGGTCCAAAGGGAATCTGCATCATGTTTAAATTTTCGTGCAAATACATGTTATAGCATATCTTTACCTGCAGGTGACTAGTAAGCAGCCTCTATCCTAGAAGGAGTGACATCGCTCAAGTTCCTTCAACTATCTCAAACTTGGACCATTCACCATAACCACTCTTGCATCCATTCCGAAATCTCGTGTCTGTTCCTGTAATGACTTCATCGGTATATTCCATCAATGAATCCATTACTACACGTGGCCTAATTCCCGTAATACCAGGGATATGTAGGCAGCTCAAAGAGTAGAGTCCGGCCTCTATCTTTTAAAACATCCCATCCGGTCAAAATTGACCATCGTTTCTTTACCCGAAAACTCTTTCATCCTTCCCGGGTAAAAAAGTGCAGTTGTTAATACCCAATTTTTCCCCAAAATATTTTTCAAAACTATGCCTTGGCATCAATTAGTATTTTTCACACAATTTCTGCATTTTTAAAATATTTTTAATTTATCCCAACATTTTATTTATAAAGCAATCATTGATTGCACCACAAATATTTTTTATATAATAATTTTGTGGCTTAATTTTATCATTTGCATTTGTACTAAGTTTCAATTATTGCACAAATAGCCACATTTGTATTTTTAGGTTGCAATTGTAATTACTTTGCAATTATTGCCTATGCATGCATTATTACATTATATTGCCAGAAAATAGCCTTTCATATTTTTCAATATTAAGTAATTATTTTAAAATATTTCCAGGCATGAACATCATTTTTTTAGTTATTTTTAAAAATTATTTTATCAATTAAATAGGGTATTTAACAAATGTCCCTCTTATTTTCGGATTTAGCCTAATTATGTAGCCCAAGCTTAACCCCAATTCAATTAAACCATCCCAAATCTACCCAGCCCAAACCTATAATATCCAACCCGACCCCAAATCCTTTTAATCTTGGCCGTTGAATCCAGAGATCAACGAACAGCATTACCCTTTTCCTTTTTTAGTTTCAAACGACCCCCCAAACCCGGCTATTCTCACCAAACAGCCACCTTGAAACCCTCTCCTCCCCGTTCTCTCTGAGACCTAAACCTAACCTTAGCTGCCGCCACCCAAAACCAGCCCTAATCCCTTTGAAACATGTCCGATCTATGGCTGTACGAGGCCTCTACTTATCTTCTATCTCCCTTGGTCGCTCGATTGTGTGATTTCGTGGAAGGACTTCGAAGAGATCTGGTCTAGATCTCGTTTTAAGCTCTTTAAAAGTCCGTTTATGGTCCGTGAATGATTTCTATCAAACTCTCACAGTTCAAATCCATGATTCAAAGGCCAGATTCTCTTTACCCTTTTTCCTTTCTTCAAGAAACCTAATGTTTGGACTTGAATCGGTTCAGATCTCCGTAGATCTGGAGCGATCCTGAGTTCGTCATTGATTTTCCTAAAAAATTCCCTTATTTCTTTACTGGTTAATTGATTTCTGAACATTTTTGTTATATTAGTGTTTGTTTTCTTGTTGTTTGTTGGTCGAACCTCTGGGTATCTGAAGCATTTTCACACTTCCATGGCTATTCTTTTGGGTTCTTTCACTTCTTTACTACTAACACTTTAGGTTTTGACTTCTATGATTTCTGTTTGTTTGAATCTCTATGTGTTGACCTACTTTCAAGTTTTTCTTCTTTAAGTATTTTCAAATTAGGGTTTTGAATTATTTTCCGTCTAATTTCTCTTTGTTCCTAAAAGCTTTACTCAACCTATTTGTTTATGGGAATTGATACGTTCTTTCCAGAATTGTTGAGTGATTTGCTTCGTTAAAAATTCGTGCGCATGATTCTTGGTTATTTCCATGTTTATGACCTTAACTAATCGTTCTTGACTTATTTGACCATTGTATATTTACTGATTCTTTACATGATTCTTTCCTTAATTAAACCCTTGACTATTTTATTCTGAAGTTCTTTATTTTGGTTTGATTTGAACTTCGTTCCTTAATAAGACCTCTGACTCTTACTTCTTTACTCAGTATGATTGAACCTCTTGCCTTAATTAGTTCTTGTCATTACTGTTGGCTAATTTTCCTTAATTAAAGGAGAAGACTATGTTGAATCATTGTGTGATTGATTCTGAAATCCCTTAATTGTTGATTATTGATTGATTTACCTTATTTGCCCTACTCTTGAATTACTATATAAACTCTTTATTTTAACTTCTTAGACACGAAAATTAGTTCATATCCTACTACTAAAACAAGGCTAGAAATTGCACAATACCTGTCTTAAATCTTGCGTTTTCTTTCCCTAACTGGTATGCTTCTGATGAAGTTTTAGAATCTAAACTCATGTGTTTATTTACTACCTTAGTTCATCAGTCCTGAGTCCATTCCTGCTTCTGTTTACTGCTTATCTAGCATGCCTAATACACCTTGTTCAATACCTGATTAGCATGTTTTTCAACTTATTTGCATGTCTACTGTTTATCTAACATGCCTAAATACTACCTTGATCAAATAGGTGATTAGCATGTCTCCACTTTACTTGCCTGTTTACTATCTCGTTCAACATGTCTTGGACTGTCTTACACCATATGTGATTAGCCTATTTGCCTGACTACTTTTTATCTAGCATGCCTAAACTTTATGTGTGATTAGCATGTCTACACTTGTTGAGGCTTGCCTAGCCTGTCCATTTAAGTTATTGCATGTTCTTCCTTACTCCTGCTAAGTTATCTAGTCTCTCCAGTGCAACTCTAGTTGTGTTGCTTATGTGCCCTCAACATGTTTCTAATGTGATCTTTGCTTCATGTTTCAGTGACCTACATTATATCTAACCTATTAGTTCTGTAAAACCCCTTGAGAACTCTATACACCATGTTGTGATCCACTATACACTAAGGTGTATTCTATGAGTCCCCAACCCGTCTCTCCTTGTGTGGAATCTATTTGCCAAGGTGTTTTCTAAGGTTGTTTGTTCTGTGACTCGTGTTTTAATTTCAAAATATTTTTCATGCTTTTCTAACTATTGTTTTACCAAACTAGTACTGGCTTTCAGAAAAATCTTTTACTACTAAGACCCTTCTTTATACTGTTCACCAAAACCTTTTCAAAATTATGCACTCTCACTCAGTCTTAGGTCATTAAGTCCTGCCCCTTTGGTATGTGTAATACTTAGAGATCCCTAAGGTCTCTCTAAAGTCTGGCATATCAGGGCTGGCTCTTCCACACTGAACATAATCAATCTTTATTTGAGAAAGTTTGGGTGTGAGCACTGCCCGGGATCCTTGAGGTCCTTAGGAAACTCTGACACACCTGGACACAAATGTGGCAATGAATCATGGGCATTTGAGACTAGTGAAGGCCTGGAACACCAGGATTTGCTTTGGTCCTACTTCAGGCTCCCTATAGCTTAATTTCTATTCTATTTATGTTATTTTTTATTCAATCATTGGTCTGTAATAATTAATTGTAAACAGATAATGAGGTGACTAGAGAAAAGGGAGGGTAGTTGTATACTGTGGATAAAGTTCGGTAGATAACATGCCTATAGGGTTCATTTCGATTCAAATGTGTTTTTGTTAGATAACATGCCTATAGGGTTCATTTTGGTTCAAATTTGTTTTGTTAGATAATATGACTATAAGGTTTTTCTTTGGTTCAAATAAATTCTCCCTGCTTTACTTTACATGATTAGACATTATGCCTATAGGATATAAATTTAGTTTTAATTAGAAATCACGCCTATAGGATCTAAAATCAGTTTTAATTAGAAATCATGTCTATAGGATCTAAAATCAGCTTTAATTACAGAAATCATGCTTGTAGGTTCTGAATCAGTTTAATCAATTATCCTTCTCATTTCTGTTATAGCCTTCAGCGTTGTGTTAATTAATATCACTAGAAAGCATGCCTATAGGATAAAAGAATTAAAAAATGTCTCCTCAGAATTGTGACTGCATATACGCACTTACGCAAGCCTTAGGGAATTAAATAACTTTGAAACTAGTTCTGTTTATATGTGAAATTATTTGAGTTTAATAAGCTGTAAAACTAGTAGGCAAACTGGTTAGGATTCTGCCACTTTCCTTATGCATATCCTGAATCTGTAACATTCATCTAGATTCCATGTTCTTAGGATCTATGAGCTTTCTTCAAAACCTGTGTTTTAGACGTGCTGTTTATTTGCCTATATACATGCGGAGGTAAATGTGAGCTTTCTAGCTGTTTGTCTTCATTTGCTTGTCCTATATGTTATTTCTCTGTCGCCTAGATTTTTACCTTTTATATACTTTAGGCTGTCTTGAACTGTCCAGATTTAAAGGTCCCAAATTCCTTCAGGACCATAAGGAAGGGATGGTTAGCAGCACGCTTAGAGGTCATAAATTAAACTCACTTATATAACCACTAAGGGGAGGGTAATGGGTAGTAAAAGGATATGATGATCGCGCGATAATGTCACGTGTAGCCCCTCATTGAGGAGTGATTACCGGGCATTGCATGAGTGTGATCTTGTAGGCTAATCAGCCTAGGACTTCCCTTTCCCAATTCCGTATATGTTTAAATTTTATTTTCTTTACATATACATGTGCAAGTTGTTCAAACCTCTCTCTTGCTCCCATTACCTGAAGCACACATGTATTTAGAATGTGAAAACATGCCTTTATTTATAAATATGTGTTGAACTATTTACTTGTTAAAAGGACTAATTCATATAGTTTATGTTCGGCCGAGACCACCGTTGTGGACCACGAGGAGTGCCTAACACCTTCCCCTCAAGGTTATTTCGAGCCCTTACCCAAATTTCTGGTAATGCAAACTAGTTACATGTGTTAATTACTTTAGGTGCCCTAACGCACCATAATTTGTTAGGTGGCGACTCTTCAAATACCCAATTCCCAAAAGGAAACGAGTTGTTCCCCCATGAATATCGAAACACGAACTTCCTCACAAAAAAGGGAAAAATAGGGCGCGACACTTGGCATCGGCTTCCAATACTAACAAACTCACTGCAAAGTTCCTAGAAAAATATGAGCAGGTTGTCCAGTTATATGTCATCAAGTACGTGCATCCGGTAAGGAGTCACCCAAATATATTTGTTATTGAATAGAGTCAATGGCTCACGTTTGGTAATAGTCATTCGATTCAAGCCTCTATGAATAGATGGCTGCAACCAAAATAAAGAAAATCAGCTTTCCAACGTAGTGGCAACTGAACCAAACAAAAACTTTTTCTGAGAAGCATAATTAAAGCAGTGCAGCAACTTTGAATACTATCGGCAAAATAGCTTATTGTTATACAGGGAATTTAGTTGGTTGAGATCAAGCATTAAGACATTATTAAGTGCATCAAAATTTAATTCGGGTTGTCTCCAACGTTTGGTAAGCATAGTTCATTTGTTACGACACCATAAAGAAAAACGTATAACCAACGACTTCTCTCAATTGAACAAGGAATCTGAGAAGCACTAATAGAGTAGCAGCTTTGGTCATTCAAAACCGTTCCTTGGTTGCACCCTTGAGCAATACCAAAAAGTGCAAAGGCGAGCAACTATGGGCGGCAAATACACCTGAAAATAGAAAAAGAATCGGCCAAGCAAAGAAACTGAGCATTGTACATTTTTAGAAATAGACTTTTCTAGGGCATTTTGCATCACGTTTGGTTAATATAGATTGAACCACCATACATCTATATCATTCGTATGGGACATAATTCTCAGCAAATTCAAATCACAAAGAGAGATAGTGTAAAAAGTACTTGTATTGCTCTGTGTAAGAAGTATCAATACATGATATCCGTCTAAATGAAAAAGAAAAATAAAAAAAGGCGGAGAACCCTAAATGAAAAAATAATCTAAAACTATGGAAAATGTTTGCAGCTAAGGATTTGTTGGAGACTCGTCTTAAATGCATCATTCAGGAGGGTCAAATTCTCTGCTTCATCATCTGACAACAGGACATTCGCCTCAATGGTACAAATATCACATTCGATAACAGTGATTTCCTTTTGATTTTTGGACATCTTTTTTTGTTGTTTATCCAGGAGCACAATTATCTTCTCCTTTTTTGAGGTCAAGGATTCTAACTTTGTCTCCACATTCGCAAGAGCCATTGATGTATTTCAGCAGACTCATTTTCCTTCCTATATTCCATCTTCGAATCATCGAGGCGTTATTATGCATTAGAGAGTGACTCTTCGTGTAATTCTTTACTCATCTTGGACAATCTTAAATCATCATACTCTGCATAAGTCTTATAGAAAGACTCAATAAGATCCTCCAAAGTGGAAATATCAATGATATTCTCTCTTCGCATTATTGTAAGAGTTAAACTGATGCTTTCCTCCAATGTAATAAAGCTTTTCATGGAATCTACAGAGAACTCTTTAATCCACTCGCACAATCTATGCAACATCACAGAAACAATAGTTTGTTTGGCACAACGAATGTTCCCATGCTGCTCTTTGCTTGTAGCACCAAGCTGCAATGACCATGAGGAAGGCCTGAATGACTTCGGGTGCATGACTTCAGTTGTAGCAGCCACAACTTCACTCATCACAGCTGGTTGTATAGACTTTCTATTACCTGGAGAAGAAGAATATGGCTCTCTTGGTGGAATTAACTCCACCAAAGAGTATCCACACATAACATGATTCTTAGAACCATTAGGCGAGTTGTGGGAGCTCTTTACGGTCATACAAAGATAACCTATGCCTACAAAGGGACCTTCAATAATGTCATCTCCAAGCTCATCATCGGATAATTCCTTAATGATGACCACAAAAAAAGTGAGAATAAGCGATTAGTATTTTGAAAGGGGAAGAAAAGAGAAGGTAACAAAAATACAAATAAGATAAATTTTACTTGTTCTGGTAATTCAAGGAATGTAATTTTTAAGCCAATATCCTCATCCATAAAGCCATCATCCTCAATAACTATGGTATCTAAGGCAGCAGTATCGCAGTAGTCATCACCCAACTCCTTCGCCTTCTTGTTCAAACGGTTCAAATGGTGGTCTTTGCTAGATTCACTCTCTACTGGACTGGAAGCTGTAGTAATATCTCCAATACCATTCGACGAAATGAAAAGATGAGTTTTCTCATCAAAAGGTATCACAAGGTTGGGCGCTCTATCACAACCCTTGTTTGATGAAACTACGTGCTCCTTCCTTTTGCAAGTGTGGCTGGTTACCGTGGGGACAATAGTAGTCGTCTATGAGGCTAATGAAAGACGCCTAGATTTGTTTTTGTGGGTGCATCCACATCCTTCATGGATTTGTACTTGGAAAGGGTATGGGCTGCTTGTGGAAGATCATTTGACTTTGTCACGGGGTTGGAAGAAGACGGTAGCTTTAACTTCAGTCAATTCAGGACCCCTTTGGATCGCACAGGCACCTCATCTTCCCTTAGACTTTTCAAAACAAAATGAGGGATCTTTATGAAGGATCTAGTCTATGTATTGGCCACCATTCTACATACTCACTGTACACTGCTAAAATCGAACGCTCCGATTTTATGATCGGTGTGACATTCCGTAACCCAGTAGGCTTGAGGCACCGATCGTAGTTCGACCCCAAGAGTTCCCTATGCTTGATCTCGGGGTAGCACAAATTGATGGCTATCATGGACAAGCAGGAAATTCCCAATAATGATAGCGCGTGCTCAAAGCTGACAACGCCTGCAAGAATAGTACAAGTCCGTACCGGACCATTGAGTAGATGTACCAGCTACATTTCTTTGTAATAAATGCGTATGTACTCTATTGGGATTCCCCCTCCTATATAAACGGGGCCCTTGTTATTTTTTGCACACATGATATTCAATACAAGAACAAGAGCATTCTCTGCTCTCTAACTTAAACACTCTCTATTGTCTTTCATTTGATTTATTGCTTACATTTATTGTGTTTCATTGATTCTTCTTCATTTATTAGTCATCATTGATCATAAAGATCCCTCATTAAAGCTCTTAGAAATATTAGTGCTTCATCGGCCACCCATAGCCTAAAGCTTAGCTCGAGATCCTGATTCTCGGCTACTCGGTTTGCACAGAGTTCGACCTTCATGCTCTCATCTTATTTTCTAGTCCGACACTTAGCATCTACTACCTAACAACTAGCATAAAAATAAATTACGTATTTTTAGAACCACAAAATCAAATTTAATTGTAATTATCATTTTTGAGGTAAACAGTTTGGCGCCCACCATGAGGCTAAAAATAATAGTAATTATTTTTGTGCTGGTTTACTGAAAACACAAGTTATTCTTTACACTTTTTTTCTTGCCCAAGAATCTTTGATTTCAGGTCAAAATGTCTAACTCAGTGAATGCATATGAAAACAACGGTCTTGAAAACCATGGAGAGAATGGTGTAGTTATTCCAGACGTCGGTGTACCACCGTGAAACCCTGAGTACGCACCAGAGCCAATCCCCGTAAGTGTGGGCTCACACAACGTCCAACACATCGATATACACCAAAAAACTAACAGGAAGCTCAGAAAGCTCCATCCCTGAAGGAAAGAGAGACAGACAGGAAGAACGGAACGAAAAACCCTCAGCACATCATTCATATTATCATTGGAGGGACCGACGTTCCTCAAGGACCCATAATCAAGTGGACAAAAGTTTCCACTATAGCAGAAGGGCAAATTCGGGGCCGCATTCCTGAGGACATCCTTGCATTCAGCAAAGAGGACTTCGAGACTTTATCTCATCCACATAACGATGCGCTGGTAATTTCATTTCTCTTGAATAACATTCAAGTTAAACGTGTACTCGTGGATCCAGGTAGCTCGGCCAACATAATCAGGTCGAAGGTGATATAACAGCTCAGACTGCTCAACCAAATCATATCTACCTCCCGACTCTTCAGCGGCTTCAACATGGCCGACAAAGCAACAAAGGGGGAGATCACCCTCCCGGTCAACATGTCTGATATAGTTCAGAATACCAAATTTCACATCATCGAAGGTGACATGAGGTACAATGCATTGCTTGGAAGGCCATGGATACACAATATAAGGCCAGTGTCGTCAACTCTTCTTTGGATGATGAAAATTCCAACAAAAGACGGTATAAAAATAGTATATGGGGGACAACATGCGGCAAAAGAGATGTTCGCGGTTCATGGGGAGGTACCAACTTCTACACCCTTCGCCTCGAAGGTGCCGGTAGACAAACAAACCCTCGAGGATGATGAAGAAGACTTCTTTACTCCCCGAACCATTATTGCCCCTGAAGAATCGGATGTAACAAAGTCGAAAATTGAAGAACTAGAGAAAGCTATTTTGATCAAGCATTTCCCGAATCGAAAGGTATACCTGGGAACGAGACTAACCCCCAAACTCAGGAAAAAACTCATTCAATTTCTTATTAATAACATCGATTGCGTTACTTGGTCCCATTTAGACATGATAGGGATCCCGCTGGAAATAACCACACATCGACTAAGTGTTGACCCCAGGTTCAAACCGGTGAAGCAAAAAAGGAGACCTCAGTCCGAGGTAAAACACGCGTTCATCAAGAATGATTTAACAAAACTCCTCAAAACAGGGTCTATTAGGGAGGTGAAATATCCTAAATGGTTGACTAACATGGTGGTAATTCCCAAAAAAGGGAATAAGTTAAAAATGTGCGCAGATTATAAAGACTTAAATAAAGCGTGCCCCAAAGATTCATTATCGTTGCCCAACATCGACCGCCTGATCGAAGCCACGGCCGGCCACGAGATCCTCACCTTTCTTGACGCCTACTCGGGGTATAATCAAATCCAGATGAACCCCGAGGATAGGGAGAAGACTTCATTCATCACAAAGTACGGTAAGTACTGCTCAATGTGATGCCCTTCGGGCTAAAAAACATGGGATCCACGTACCAAATCCCAATTAATAAGATGTTCAAGCATCAAATAGGCAAATCTATGGAAGTTTACAGTGATGATATACTAGTTAAGGCCCTGTGCGCATAGGATTATTTGACTCATTTGCAGGAGACATTTGACATTCTCAGAATCTACAACATGATACTCAATCCTAAGAAATGTACCTTCAGAGTGGGTTCAGGCAATTTCTTAGGCTTCATGGTGTCAAACAGGGGAATTGAGATAAACCCCAACAAAATCAAATCCATCGAAGAAATCATAATGGTAAACAATGTGAAGGCCATACAACGGTTGACGGGGACAATAGCGGCCTTGGGCCGGTTCATATCGAGGTCATATCACAGGAGTCATCATTTCTTCTCCTTGCTCAAAAAGAAAAACAGCTTCGAATGGACTCTGGAATGCCAACACACCTTAGAGGAGTTGAAGCGATATCTGAGCAGCCCACCTTTACTCCACGCTCCAAAGGAAGATGAAATGCTTTATTTATACCTGGTCGTATCCGAGGTAGTGGTAAGTGGTGTGCTCATCCGAGAGGAACAAGGTACACAATTCCCTATTTAGTGGGTGTTTGTCTAAGCTTATAAGCTGGTCAAAATGGCTTATAAGCACTTTTTGGCTTATCTACGCGTTTGGTAAAATTAAAAGTGCTTATAAGTTAAGTTCTTATAAGCCAAAAATAAGCCAAAAGCCATAAGTTGGTCTCCCCCAACTTATCAAATTTCAGCTTATAAGCACTTTTGGTTTGACCAAAATATTTAATATTTTATCCCTAAAATAATTCTTTTTAAACAAAACGTTCGTATACCCAATTCTTCAGCTACTTATTATTAATTTCAGCAATTTTATCCAAACATGTATCTGCTTATTTTTTAAATCAGCTTCAGCACTTAAAAGTGATTTTCCACACCTAATGCTTATCAGTTACTTAAATCAGCTAAGCCACACGGGCTCTTAGTATGTAAGTCGGACCCTGGGAGATTCAGAAACCAGGTATCTTCACCTAGAAAAAGTAGCTCTTGCATTAATAAGCGCATCTAAAAAATTAAAGCCTTATTTTCAATGCCATCGTATATTTGTGTTTTAACGACATATCCTCTTTGGAGCATATTGCATAAGCCCAAGTATCGGGTTGACTGGCCAAATGGGCCATCAAGCTCGGAGGGTACGATATCGAATATTAACCCCGAACGGCTATCAAATCCCAATTCTCGCAGATTTTGTGGCCGACTTTACGCCGGCCCTCATGCCCAAAGTAGAGAATTAACTTCTGCTAAAAACGGGCACATCTTCGGGGGTATGGACCTTGTTCACTAACGATGCCTCGAACGTGAAAGGGTATGGGCTAGGCATAGTTCTGAAGCCACCTACGGGCGACATTATTAAGCAATCTATAAAAACTGCAAGGCTGACTAACAATGAAGCTGAGTATAAGGCTATGATTGCAGGTCTGGAATTGGCCAAAGGCCTAGGAGCGGAAGTCATCGAAGCAAAATGTAATTCCCTTCTGGTGGTAAATCAGGTAAATGGGAGCTTAGAGGTTCAGGAAGATAGTATGCAAAGATACTTAGACAAAATTCAAGTTACATTGCACCGCTTCAAAGAATGGACTATGGTCCCCATACCTCGGGAGAAGAATAACGAGTTCGATGCCCTCACAAACCTGGGATCATCAGTCGAGGAAGATGACATACTCCCCGAGACTGTTGTTCAACTATCCAAACCAGTGATCGAAGAAGGCCATACCGAGATCAACTCCACTAGCCTGACATGGGATTGGAGAAATAAATATATCGATTATTTGGAAAGTGGAAAGCTACTCGCGGACCTAAAAGAGTCGAGGGCCCTGCAAACTAAAGCAGCCCGATTCTCACTCGACAAAAATGGAACTCTATATAGAAGAACCTTTGATGGGCTCCAAGCGGTATGCCTGGGACACGGGGATACATATTATGTACTCCGAGAAATCCACGAGGGCACCTGCGGAAGTCACTCTAGTGCTGATTCCTTAGTTCAAAAGGTGATTAGAGCGGGCTACTATTGGAATAGCATGGAGAAGTACACCAAAGAATTTGTCCAAAAATGCGGCAAATGCTAGAGATTTGCACGATGATTCACTAACCCAGTGAACAACTACATTCGGTCTTTTCACCATGGTCGTTCATGAAGTGGGGGATGGACATCATCGGACCCCTACCAACGGCACCAGGTAAAGCTAGATTTATTTTATTTATGACTGACTACTTCTCAAAATGGGTGAAAGCGCAGGCCTTTGAGAAAATAAGATAAAAATAAATCATTAACTTCATCTGGGACCATATCATGTGTTGATTTGGGATTCCCTCCAAGATAACATGTGATAACGGGAAGTAGTTCATCGGAAGCAAAGTAACTGAGTTCCTTGAGGACAATAAAATCAAAAAGGATCCTGTCAACTCCCTACCACCCATGTGCAAATGGTCAAGCCAAGTCCACAAACAAGACCATCATCCGAAACTTGATAAAGAAGTTAGAAAATGCGAAGGAAAAATGGAGAGAAATGTTACCTGAAGTGCTATGGGCATATCGAACAACTCCAAAATCAAGCACCGGAGAGACGCCTTTCTCTCTGGTATATGGCTCCGAGGCTTTAATACCGGTCAGGGTCAGAGAGCCAAGCACCCAATTTTGACATGCCACTAAGAGTTAAAAAAAATGAGGTCATGACTGCAACACTTGAACTACTAGATGAAAAGCGAGAAGCTTTACCAGTCCGAATGGCTTCCCAAAAACAAAGAATTTAAAGATACTATAACAGGAGAGCAAACCTCCGACATTTTGGATTCGGGGACTTAGTCTTAAGGAAAGTCACCCTAAACACTTGAAACCCTAATGAAGGGAAGGTAGGCCAAAGTTGGGAAGGACCGTACCACGTCCTCGGAGTTATCGGGAAAGGGTCGTACAAGCTCGGTACCATGAAAGGTGAACAACTTTCGAGCAATTGGAACATATCAATGCTCAAATGCTATTACTGCTGAAGTGTCCGATGGAAGATGCCAAAACATCCTCCGACTCAAAAACCTTGGGTTTTAAAGCATGCATTGCACTCTTTTCCTTCGATCGGATTTTATCCCAAAAAGGATTTTACCGGTAAGGTTTTTAACGAGGCAACATCTATATGCTACCTGAGGAGAACTTAACAAGTATTCAAGGCTCCTCTTCAATCAACCTCAAATATTGGGGGGGGGGGGATCCCCACGGGAGATCATTTCCCCAAATAGCCAAAGAAGGTCTCGATAGAAAGACGATGTATCGGGCCAAACGGTCGAAAGAACCGTGTCCACGTAGTACAATCGAACCTTCAAATGGCGAAAACTATGTACACTTGTACTAAGTAATCAAGGAATAGTTTTCGAAATTTTTACCATCAAAACACATTAGGCTTCAAAGAAGTTT
Source organism: Nicotiana sylvestris (assembly GCF_000393655.2). Taxonomy (NCBI): domain Eukaryota; kingdom Viridiplantae; phylum Streptophyta; class Magnoliopsida; order Solanales; family Solanaceae; genus Nicotiana; species Nicotiana sylvestris. The sequence goes on from NC_091061.1 coordinate 85,019,786, forward strand.
GTTATTTTCACAAAAAACGGCTCCACGACAAGAAATTTCTCGAACGGTCGGGAACTGACATCAAATGACTCGAAGCCGTAAGACCTCCGGGCCGCAAATTTCAAGATCATCAGCCCTCAATGAGGCGACATCAAGTTTACAAGGAACGGCTCCAGAGCCAAATGCTTTCAATGTCTTCGGGACTGTCACCGACTATCACCCTATCGAGCCGTCAAAAACTCGAGGTTGTGAGACCACCATGAGGTAACCTTAATCCTGAAAGCCCTCCATGTGGCAATGCTAAAAATGTAAGACCTCCTCGAGGCGTTATCAATAGTATAAGGCCCCAAGAGGGCAACCTCGAGCTCATAAGACCTCCATAAGGCAATACTGAATCTGTAAGACCTCAAACAAGGAATGAATTATAGTTGTACCAAGTAACCTATCTGTAAGACGTCAAGTAAGGCATGTTCAAATTTATAAGACCTTACAAAAGGCATAATCTCGATATTAAAGTCAAGGCTATATACTCGAACTTGTAAGACCCCTAAAAAGGCATACCCTCAATATAAATGTTGAGGCTACTTCACTAGGGGACTAAAAGGCTACGACCAAACACAATGACTCCGGTCACAAGGTTCCAGCCAAACTAACGCGACTCAGGGATGACCGACCGTCGCCATAAATTCACAGTCCTTCAATTACTTCAAAATAATTCGAAAAGAACTGGTTAAACAGGCTACCCTCGGCATAAGCAAAGAGCTTCGATCATATCAGCTCCAAACAATAAAAAGGCTTCGAAATAACTTAGTCATCGAGCAAAACCTCCTGAGGTGCTCGTCTATCGTTACATAACGGCTCACAATCGAGATTCTTATCAAACCGTTGAATAGTCGGATGAAGACAAAAATTTCAACGAGGGAAGAGTAAATCCTATACTAAAAGGTTGTACCGACCCAATGCGTAAGAGCCAATGTTGCCAGCTTAAATTAAAAGGTCGTACCGACCCAATGCATAAGAGCCACTGTTGACAGCTTAAATTAAAAGGTTGTACCGACCCAATACGTAGGAGCCACTATCTCCAGCTTAAATTAAAAGGTCGTACAGACCCAATACGTAAACGCCACTATCACCAGCTTAAATTAAAAGGTCGTACCGACCCAATATGTAAGAGCCGCTGTTGCCAGCTTAAATTAAAGGTCATACTGACCCAATGCATAAGAGCCATTGTTGCCAGCTTAAAAGAGCCTTAGGGTCGATTAGGATTTGCACCGACCTAATGGCCGGCCCAAATAATCTCAGGGCCAATTTCTAGACCTAAAGGTTGATAAACTCGAGTCAAGAACCTGACTCGGGGACTAAGTCCCTAATAGTCAACTTTCGACCATTGCAAATCGCTCAGCAATAGCGAAAACCTAAGGGTTTAACCTGAGGTCCAAAATCTCGGACCAATTGTCAAAAATAAATCACAAATTATTCCTAAAAAGCAAAGGAAAAACGGGAAATGATGAAAAATGAAACGCTTTTTATATATATTGCTCACGAAGGTACATTTACAAGGCCTATAAAGCCATTACAAGGGAGAGAACAAACAAAACCCTGATCTACCACCGGGTCTATGCCTTCGACGACTCCCTCGGAGGTTGTGCTCCCAATAGCTCCAGCCACGGTCCCAGGGTCTTCAATGGCCTTTTCCCCTTTGGGCATTTCACCTTTATCCTCATCATCTTCTGAGCCACTGCTCGACTCACCTTTAGAGGGAAGCAAGGTTGCAACTTCCTCTTCTAGGGTCTTCATCCTCTCGATCTCAGCAGACAAATCGATGCCCCCTACACGTATATCTTCGAGAGCATACCTCCGAAATTCTAATCGGGCATGTTCCATAGCTCGGGTCAATTGCAGCTCGGCCCCTTCGAACACCTTTCTGGCCTGAGCATTTGCAGCAACAGCATCCTCTTTGTGCGAGGATACGAGCGCCTCGACTTTAGCCTTGATCCCGGATAGTGCAGCAACTAACTCAGCATGAAGTTCTTCATACTTATTGCTCGCCACCGTTACATCACGAAGTTGATATTTGACTGAGACCACTTTCCCCTGAAGGGTATCTCTCTCAGCGGCTATCTCAATCACATGCCGTTTGAGTTCAAGAATTTCTGAGTCTCTATCTTGGAGCTCCTCCCGCATTAGAACCTCCTTCTTCTCAAGATGCATAGATCAGCCCAAGGGTATTAAAACACTGAAATTGGGTAAGCATATAGCCAAGAACAAATAGAAACAACATAACCTACTCAATGAGGTGAGTCCACTCTAGGGACGCCGCCCCCAAACAATCTCGAAGCCTACAGAGTTCCTCCTCCTTCTTGGTAAAAAGAGCTCTAAACTCATTAGCTTCCGAGGTGAGCTTCCTGTGCTCGCCCTTCTAGTGAGTCAACTCGGCTTGAAACCTAGCAAAGGTCTAATTATAAAGCACCTTGTCCTGGAACCATGAAATAAACAAAGTTAGAAAGATGAAGAGCGGGACGCCGAGCAGAACTTGCAAAAAAGTTACCTTCACACAGAGCCTATCCATCTCATTGAAAATAAGTGAGGCGTCGAGCTCAGGGTTTTTCTCAGGCGCACCTAAAGGCCTTTTAAACGCATCTTTATCTCTGATGGGCGCCCCCACATTGGAAGGTTCTTTATTTTGGGCATCGTGCACCTCCCCGGGGGTAAAGTTGATCTCGGAGGGGAATCTCACACTACAATAACCCCGACTGGATCAATAGGGGTCGTTTCTTGTCTCTGAAGAGCTTCAGAACTTGGTTCCTTCGGACCGCCTACCAAATGCACCTTAGCTCGAGGAATACTTTGGCTGTCAACCGGCCCAGGGACATTACCCAATACATCATCGAGGGCCTCTTTAGCCCGAGGTAGGACAACAACTACATCACATTCCAATTTAGAAGCCACCAGCTCAGCAATATAAGGGACGGTCAGGTTTTCTCCTCCCTCAGGTGCTATCGAGGAAGCATTTTTCTCCTCGCCTTCAGCTCGGGGACTCCGCAATACTTTTGGAGTTAAGGCTGCTGAGTCAGCCTTAGGTTTTTCCACTTTAGCCTTCTTGGATTTTGGAGGCTCAGTCAACGATTCCCTTCATTTTCTCTCCTCTTTGTCGGGTTTCAGGGTATCCGCTTCCCCAAGCAGTGTTTCCCTCATCAAGGAGGCCACTCCCAAACCTACACAAATACAAAATATAAACTCAGGGAATAAAGGCGCAATCGGTGTTATTTTTTCTTAGAGATTGAATTGTAGCATAAGTGAGGGCTCACCATGGTTCTTGGCCTCCCATCGAGCCCTAGACAGGTCGTGTCACACACACTCGACATATGGGCAAGACAAATCTAGCCGACCAACCCAGCCCGAGAGATCTCGAACCGCGCCAGGGTACACCGCGTCAGCTGCATCACCATAGAAAGTCATTTCATGGGGAAATTGATGTTAAAGGAAAAGAAAATACTTAATTAATGTATCTATTTACGTTTTGTGTTCCATCTTTCAGGGAATGACATCTTATCAACTGGTATTAGGTCCGAAGTCCTAACTCAGACAAAACGGCTCATCCACCCTCCGTCCATAACCTCATCGGTACAAGCAAAAAAGGCTTTCGAGGCCCGGTATCAGAGCTTAATCAGGCCTCCTCGAAGAAATCGGGGACTATGAGTCCGAGGTTTATTGGACCTTTTGAGGTGTTTAGGCATGTTGGGGAGGTTGCTTATGAGCTTGTCTTACCTCCTAGCTTGGGAGGAGTTCATCCGGTATTTCATGTTTCGAAGCTCCGGAGGTATCACGGTGATCCATCGCACGTTTTGGATTTCAGTTCAGTCCAGTTGGACAAGGATATATCTTATGTTGAGGAGCCAGTGGCAATATTGGAGAGGCAGGTTAGAAAGTTGAGGTCAAAGAACATTGCATTAGTGAAGGTTCATTTGCGGGGTCAGCCGGTCGAGGAGGTGACCTGGGAGACCAAGCAGGATATGCACAGTTGTTACCCTCATCTTTTCACAACTTCAGGTATGTCTTTATACTCATTCGAGGATGAACGAATGTTTATGTGTAGGAGGATATGACGACCCAGCCGGTCGTCTTAAGAAATAATGCCCTGATTGCCTATTAACCACTTTCCCTGTGTTTATTTCTACCGTAGTCAGAGCAGTGTGAAGACGGCCTCCGAATGGAATTCTGATGGTTCTATTATCTCGGTTGGGTGATTTCGAGTGTAGGAAAGTGTCGGATTGTGTTTTGGAGGTCCGTAGCTAATTTAGGCTTGAAATGCCGAAAGTCGAATTTTGGAGTTTACGGTTCGATAGTGAGATTTTGATCCGAGGGTCAGAATTGAATTCTGGAAGTTGAAGTAGCTCCGTCGTGTTGAATGCGACGTGTGTGCAAAATTTCAAGTCATTCGGATGGGTTTGATAAAAATTTTGATCGAAAGCGTATTTTTAGAGTTTTGGAGTTCTTAGGTGTGAACTCGTGGTTGATTCACTGTTTCGATGTTGTTTAAGGTGTTTTAAGGATTGGTATAAGTTTGGACAGTGGCATTAGACTTGTTTGTGCTTTTGGTTGAGGTCTCGGGGGCCTTGGGATGGTTTCGAAAGGTTTTTGGAAGATCTGGGAGTTGTTTGAGCAGCTTCAGCTGCTGGTCTTCTGTCATAACCACAACTGTGGTTGGATCCCACAGGTGCGTAGCCACAGAAGAGGAAATTGACATCACATAAGCGGAAATGGGGAGGAACGGCAGGAGCCATAGAAGCAGGAGAATTTGCGCAAATTCTACGAATGGGGAGTCGCAGGTGTGGAAATAGGCTGAGTTAGTGATTGTCACAGATGCGACTGTTGGTCCACAAAAGCGGGAACACAGGTGCGGTCCCATGACCGCAGAAGCGGTTTAGCTGGGCAGAAACATATAAATTCTTGCCTTCTCGAATTTGAACTATTTTCACCTCTTTTCAAACGGGAAGAAGCCTTGGGGAGCATTTTCAAGAGAGATTTTTAGAGGAATTCATTGGGGTAAGGTCTTTGGTCGCTAAGCTCGTTATTGGGGTGATTTTTATCACTATAAACATGAAAATTTAAGGAAAATCAGTGGTAATTTGGGGGTTAGGGCTTGACTAATTAGAGACCTTTGAGTGATGATTTGAGGGACCATTTGAGGTCCGATTTTGGTACTTTTGGTATGATTGAACTCGTGAGAGTGTAAGGATTCTGGAAATGTAAATTTACCTGATTCTGAGATGTGGGCCCGAGGGGCGTTTTGGTCATTTTACCTAATTTCGCTTATTAACTTAGAATTTCTTTGTAGAATCAGTTGCTTGAAGTGTTATTTACATTATGAAATTGAATTGAATAGATTTGGGCCATTTGGAGTCGAGTACTCGTGGCAAGAGCATGGTTTCAGATTGATTTGAGCTGGTTCGAGGTAAGTGGCTTGTCTAACCTTGTGTGGGGGACCTTCCCCTTAGGATTTGGTATATTTGGTAATTGAAATGCCTTGTAAGTGAGGTGACGAGTGCGTACTTGAGCTAATTGTTGTAAATCTGGTTTTCTTTAAGTAATTTCAATGGTGGTCCTTTTTCCTGTTTTATACTACTTGTAATTTAAGCCTGTTGTTAGCTTAGAAAAAACATGTTTAATTGACTTAATTGCTTATTTGCTTAAACGACCTTAATTGTATTATGTGAAGCATGTTAGGTTAGAATTACCTGTTTACTTGGTATGAAATTGAACTTACTTGAGTATTCTTTGTGTTGCTGTCGTGTGTTATCATATTGGACTATAGGACGACATCCCAGGAGATCCCCTACATGTAGTTATTGTTGAGCTGAGGTGTGGGATATCAAGAGATCCTTAGCACATATATTAAGGATACCAAGAGATCCTCGGGATACCAAGAGATCCCTAGAACATATATTGAGGATATCAAGAGATCCTCGGGATACCAAGAGATCTCTAGCTTATATTGAGGAAACCGAGAGATCCTCGGGATACCAAGAGATCCCAAGCATATATTAAGGGTACTAAGAGATCCTCAGGATACTGAGAGATCCCCGGCTATTATCTCTGTGCAGAATGGTATCTTCTTGTGATTGTTTTTACCTCTGTTTCAGTTATTGAGTTCATTATATTCCTGTATTAACTTCTTATTGGTAGCTTTAAACTGTACTGCTTACCTTATTCTGTCATACCTTATATTTTTATTTATCTCAGTAGGGCCCTGACCTTCCTCGTCACTACCCGATCGAGGTTAGGCTTGGCACTTACTGAGTATCGTTGTGGTGTACTCATGCCCTTTCTGCGCATGTTTTTCATGTGCAGATCCAGGTACTTCGACATAGTCCTATCACCATTGAGGCGAGGCGACTGCTCTAGAGACTTCAAGATATATCTGTCGTGTTCGCAGACCGAGGAGTCCCTTTCCATTCTATCTTGTAGGGATAGCTCTTCTATCATTTTTGTTGATGTAGACATTCCGGAGTTAGAGCATTTTTATTATATTCGTAGCTTGTGATTCATGGGTTTCCGGGTTTTGGGAAAATGTATTAGTTTCAGAGAGTTAAAATTGTGTATGTCGAGCAACACTTTTAAACGCTGTTTTATTACATTATTTCTGTTTTAATTGTTTTCTACCGCAAATTGGTTTATCTTCCGCATTTTTGGCTTACCTAGTCATAGAGACTAGGTGCCGTCACGATGGTTCACGGAGGGCAAACCGGGGTCGTGACACAAAGCATGCCCTAAAGATTCCTTTCCTTTGCCAAAATCGAGTGCATGATCGATGCCACAACCAGCCACGAGATCCTTAGTTTTCTCGACGCCTACTCTAGGTACAATCAAATACAAATGAACCTGGGGGATCAGGAAAAGACATCGTTCATTACTAAGTATGGTACTTATTGTTATAACGTAATGCCATTTGGACTAAAAATGCCAGTGTTACTTATCAACGCCTAGTAAATCGAATGTTTTAAGAACAAGTAGGTTAATCAATGGAGGTTTATATTGATGATATGTTGGTTATGTCCCTGCGAGTATAGGACTATTTAAAACATTTGCAAGACACCTTCGACATACTAAGAAAGTAAAATATGAAGCTCAACCCGGAGAAATGTACATTCAGAGTCGATTCGGGAAAGTTCCTCGACTTTATGGTATCAAATAGGGGGATCAAAATCAACCCCGATAAAAATTATGGAAATCGAAGACATCACAGTTGTTGATAGTTTCAAGGTTGTACAGAGGTTAACAAGGCTCATAGTCGCCCTAGGTCGATTTATTTCGAGGTCCTCAGGTAGGAGCCACTAGTTCTTCTCACTACTTAAGAAGAAGAGTAATTTCGCATGGACCCCGGAATGTCAACAAGCCTTGGAGGAACTCAAATGATACCTGTCGAGCCCGCCATTGCTTCACATCCCAAAAGAGGACGAGCAACTCTACTTATACTTAGCGGTCTCGTAGATAGCAGTAACTGGGGTCTTAGTTCCAGAAGAGCAAGGCACGCAACTTCCTATTTACTATGTTAGTTGGACCCTCGGTGAGGCTGAGACCCGGTACCCACACATCGAAAAATCAGCGCTTGCTTTGATAAGCGCCTCTAGGAAATTAAAACCATATTTTCAATGTCCCCTAATTTGTGTGGTGACTACCTATCTCCTTTGCAATATTTGGCATACGCCAGATCTCTCGGGTCGATTTCCCAAATGGGTCGTCGAGATCAGCGGGTGTGATATTGAGTATCAACCCCGATGACTATCAAGTCTCAAATCTTGGCAGACTTTGTGGCCGACTTTACGCCAGCCCTCATACCCGACGTCGAAAAAGAACTATTATTAAAAGGATACATCAATGTGGGGTGTAGACCCTCTTCACAAATGGTGCTTAGAACGTGAAGGGGTCTGGGCTAGGCATCATTTTGAAGTCGCCCACAGGTAATACAATTAGGCAATCTATCAAAACTTCCAAGTTAACTAACAATGAGGCCACGATTGCAGGTCTCGAGCTAGCTAAGATTTAGGAACAGAGGTCATTGAGGCCAAGTATGACTCCTTGCTTTCACAAAATATAGGTGGACCTACATCGATTCAAAGAATGGACCCTACAACACCTACCTCAAGAGCCAAACAGTGAGGCTGACACTCTTGGGAATTTGGGGTCATCGCTCGGAGATGACAAGCTTAGCTTGTGAAATGTCGTACAACTTTCGAAGTCAGTAATCAAAGAAGGTCACGCTAAAATAAACTCCACAAGCCTAACCTGTGATTGAAGAAATAATTACATGGAATACCTAAAGAACGGGAAACTGCCATCGGACCCTAAGGAATCAAGATCTCTACGCACAAAGGCCGCACGGTTCATATTGGACAAAGACCAAACATTGTATTGAAGGATGTTCGATGGACCGTTGGCAATATGTTTGGGTCCTGGAGATACTAACTACATCCTACAAGAATTTACGATGGCACTTGCGTAGATCATTCCGGTTCCGAATCATTGGTTCACAAAGATATCAGAGCAGGATATTATTAGGCCAATATGGAAAAGGACATTAAAGAATTTGTTCAAAAGTGCAACAAATGTCAAAGGTATGCGTCGATGATCCACCAACCAGGAGAGTAAATCCACTCAGTCTTGTCCCCATGGTTGTTCATCAAATGGGGAATGGATATCGTCGTCCCTCTACCATCAGCCCTAGGTAAATCTAAATGACTGTTTCTCTAAGTGGGTTGAAGCACAGGACTTCGAGAAAGTCAAAAAAAAGAAGTCATAGACTTCATCTGGGACCATATTTTATGCTGATTTGGGATGCTTGCCGAGTTCGTATATGTCACGACCCAAATCGATGGGCCGCGATAGCACCTGGTACCTTACTCAATCGAGTACCAATATAACGTATCTTTTCATATCATACTATCATAGATAACTGAGTCGGAAGGCTTCCGTGAGATAAATAGAATACAACAGGTGATACTAACTTATACATAAGACATACGGGCCTATAAGACCAAAATAACCACTCCTATACTGAACATAGGCTGAAAAGGCCATACAATCTTTTATGTACATGACATCTGTCTACAAGCCTATAAGAATACATAATTTTCATAATGGTCGGGACAGAGTCCCGCCATTCCAAACAATACACGTCTAAATCATATTAACCAAACAAGCAAGTCCGAAGAAAATGGAGCGCACCAATATCTTCTGCTGAGCTGATAACCTACTTGGAGGGCTCTTAAATTGTCTATCCAGACCAGCGGACATCAAATGCAGAGTCTCCAGGCAAAAGGGACATCATTACGAATACATAAATAAGTACATAGCATACATGGAAGAAAGATAAAGTAAATGACTCAACTTGTAAGTAATGGATAACTCTGTAATTCATGAAATATTTATAGTGTCATGCATATGCGTATGAATGTCATGTCGTGTATAGGTACATGTTTCATAAATCATCAGGCCTCTGAGGGCATCCCATCATATCATCTCGGCCACTATGGGCAAAATCATCAATGTATACCAGCTGATCAAGTGGTGGTGTGTATATAACGCCGTAACCTTATATATATACATATCACATATATAACATCGGTGGTCATGGGTCATTGTACATATATAAATGAATGCAATGCTTGAGAAGTATGTCAATAAAACCTCTCGGAACGTCATAAGACCATTATACCTCTGATTAATATCATGAAACAAACTTTATTAACTTACACATTTTCGAGACACATGAACAGACGATAGAATAATAAGACATGGGAATTCAAGAACATACACATATCTAGTACTTCTATTAATAGAGTCATTTATGGAATTTGTGCATTTTCTCATTTCGTTCGTGTTGTATAGATCATGCCAAAAAGAAAGAAGGGATAGCTTTAACATACCTGATCTGATTCTCTTGAAAATCCCTCTAACACACGTCAATTGCGACAACACGTAACGGCGGATCGAAGTAGGGGAAAACCGTATGATATTCTTGAGAAAGATTGTACCGTACTCTCTTAGAATTGCAAATCCCGTTGCTATTATGCGGTGTAACTTTGTATGAGAACTTTGCCCAAAATCCATCACTTTCCTTGGTTTTAATTCACTTTTCTTGTGAATTAGACTTGAAGATCGTGAATTGATCATTCTTGTATGAAATTGCACCGTACTCTTTCTTTGTAAAATGATCATATTCTTGCTGAAATCCATCTATTACATAGTAGATATAAAACATTTCCCTTCCATTTTGTGGCTTAAAGAAAAGTCTTTTAATATAATTCTCCAACAAGAATGAGATAAGGTGCCCGTATCTTTAAAGTTCTGCAACCCTCTCCTTAAGCATCTAATTAGGTGGCAATTTGCTGCCATAATTCTACAAATCCACGTGGAAGTAGTGTCCCCTAATGATTATCCAAAATGTCAACATAATTAATTATCCGCAAAATTCAATTTACAAGTTAATTTCCTACTTAAAAATTCATAATTACCCAATTATCCACATAATTAAGAATTAAGTTAAATTACTTAAAATACTACTAACTTTTAACACACCTTATACACCTTACTATCATGGCCATATGATACCTTGTATGGTACTAATCCATTAATACCGGGTATTTTAGCTCGGGCCATATTTTATCCCAAACTGTCAAACTTCGACGAAGTTTATTTTCTTCGATTTGCTTATCTTCTCACCTTCACAAATTTACTCATTACTTGTTTGAAATAGCACAAAATGCTTATAATCTTAAAATAATCTCATTCCCGAACTTACGTCGATTAACTTACAATGAAACATTAATGTACAAAAAATGCGGGATGTAATATCTCATTTTCGAGATTTTATCAATTTACTTATGGCGTACTTGCACGTACGAAAACATGGGGTGTAATATTATTCTCCCCCCCCCGGAATATTTGTCCTCGAATGTTGACTTGTGCACTTACCATTTTCATAGCCTATGTCTTCCGAATACTTTATTACATTCCTTGCCATCTAGGCAACTGTTCTGCGAATAAATTCAAAAGCCAGGGCATTCCCCCCTTTAGGCCTCTTTCTCACACCACGACCTATGATCAGAATCCTTTCAATCACGTAATTGTTGCTACCTTTTATCATGCAACATGTACAATTCTGACCTTGTAAGTGTGCCTATGCGACTCTTCTCTCCTTTTTCCTCCAGATTTCCCTCTGGACATCTATAGGTATAGTGAAGTTCTTCGCCGGGTAATTTGTCGAACTTATGAATATTGCTATATCTTATTTCATAGGCCTGGTTATATATCCGCATGACTTTACTATATTTAAGTAGGTCATAATATACCATAACTCTTACCCCGATTTATCGTTACTGAGATCTGCTACAAAACTCCAGGTTACGTTTGTTGCTTATATGTATAAATCTATGTCCTTTAATTCTTCCTCATTACTATTCATTTTAAGAATGAAAACCTAATTTCACCTTATACATTGTGGCTTTTGTCCATTCATTGTTGATTCACTTTAATGTTGATGTATCATCCACCACTGATAACTTGATCTCTTATGCAACATTGCCACTAGGGCTTACGTCTCATCAGGGATATCTGGAGTAATTAGATTTATCCATCTATGGGTGATACTGTACTTCCATAACCGTATTTAATAGCATCCAAATATGACTCACCTTACATAGGTATTTTAATCTCGTACAATTCATGAAATCCTCTTTAAGTCATTACTCAATAGAAGGCCCAACATCACCCTTTATCTATCATAATTACACCCTTATTGTACTACTAGAGCAACATTCCATCTTTTCTAAATGCTATTAGTCTTAGACTCCTTTGAGTTCATTTAGGCTACACTAAGCTCTTTGTAACTTAGAAGAATCATCAGCTCTCCTATTTTCATGGGCTTAATCCTGAGAACTTATCCATTCTCGTCACCTTTTAACTCCCATTTTCTCATCCATACTCATGTCTTCCTTAAACATTGTCATTCTACCATACTTTAGCTTTCGACCTACATATATCTGTTTATACTACTCGCAGCCTTTTTTTCAACTTGCTTGCACCATAAATTTCCTTATGTTATTCTGGAACATCAAGTGAGACATCATATTGTCTCTAACTCTTCATTACTCACTTGGCTAGATCTCTCGGTACCTAAAAACCATAGGCTGGAAGATATGCCACTAATGATGTCGCTATCATTCCTGGATACAGAATCCCCCCGCTTATAGTCGTCTATCCGATGTATGAACTGTTCACAACCTTCTGCATTTGAGTATTTCGCACGTTGTTTACCTTTACCTTAAAATCTCGCATCATAGATTCTATTTCTTTCACGACCTCCCTTCCACATAGGAATAATTCATGTTCATAACTTGAAGCTTTATTACAATACTTACACCTCTGGTGCATACACTATCTGGTGGGAGCTTCGTACTGACTCCTTATGAGGCTGGTGCTCTTCTGACTGGCTTTATCGTAGAGCCATTATAGAATATGGCTAATGTACTATCTCTCTTGTTGATATTTAAGAGTGATCCTGCAATGTTCTCAATCACGAGGTCTATAATTTTCTGGGTCCAATAATCAGACTCCTAATTTACTTGTTTGGTGTAACTCTTTAGTTTCCTTTTCCCTTTGATCAACCTTTATGTAGGATTAAACTATCTTCCGATCCGCAGCTCATGGTATTGGTTATTACTTTAGTCTTTCATGGATGTTATGGAATATCCAGGATACAATATTCTAACAATTCAATCCTTTGTCTACGACCTCCACTTGATTCTTTCTTTTAACTTATACCGGAGTCTTTTACGGCTGGATGATTGTCAACATATATGTATACTTCAAAATCGCAAGTTCATAATGTAACTGACTCTGGATCATTGATCAAATAATTCCTTTCATTCCTTCTCAATTTTCTACCTCCTTGTTGCGTGCATACTTAGCTTATCTTAGTTCCTACACATGGCATAATTTTCGTGCAACTCATATGATCTCGAATATTACCTTTGACTTTACTACCCATTCATTAGCCACAATAGGTGCCACTTTCTTATAAAGTGCATCCAATGTTGTAGTGAACTGTTTTTACATGACCATTTTGTTTCTCCTTCGAGTTACCATGTTTTGGTTGACGCCTTCTTCCTTATTCCTCAGTTAGTCTTTCATTGTAGTACTTAGGGAAGACCTTCTGACTCTTGTAAAGCTACGAGCTTATTACATCGTATACCCGATGGAATTCTTGATGTTCGTACTCACCTATAATTATCCGTAGCTCTTACCTCCACGCCCTTGTGCTTGTTGGGTTGATTCTGAACTGATATTTTGAATGTCTTCCCAGTGGCACTTTCTTTTATTTCCATAACATTCTTTTGTTCCTTCTCATGATGTCGACCATTATCAAATCACTCAGTCCCTAATCCATGTTTAGTTTATCTTGTTTACTAGCCCATACTGATTTCCATTACTCTAGAGGTCTAGCTTTTCCTTCTGGTAGTCACGTTGGAGTCACGAACCTATTTCTCAAAATGAGGATATGACTTTATGACCTGACCCTTTTGTTGCCTCAAGACCTGTCACCTCTTGTCTTTTCCTTCAGTTGACTATAGACTCTGTAATATTGTTATCTTTTGACCTAGCGTTGTCATCCATGTATCACATCTTACTCTTAATGCTTCATTATCTCTCTTCTTATTTCCTGCTAACATTTCTGTCTATCACTTTATTCTGAAAACTTCAACAAGATATTCTTTTGCTTTTAGATCCCCTTTGCTCCATCCACTAGCTCTTCGGGCTGCCTAGCATTATCTCTTTACTAAGGACGGTAGCCATACTAAGATAATATTTATCCCTTTCAGGCTTCCAATGCCCATCTTTCTAATACTCATATCTAGCTATAGTATTTTAGTATGCATCATCTAGGTGTGTCACAAGGAGATCTATTAGCATATTTGCATTATCCTTCGGAAATGTCAACTAATGCAAACACTCCATTCACCATTTTGGGTTACTCTATCCCCAGTCAGATCGTACTATCCCGTCCTTCTCTTATACTACTTATGTTAACTTTCAAAGGATATAAATGAGATCAGTATGGCCATTAATTAGATAAGACTTGAAGATTGTGAATTCATCATTCTTGTATGAAATTGTAGCGTACTCTTTCTTTGTGAAATGATCATCTTCTTGCTGAAATCCATCTGTTACATAGTAGATATAAAACATCTCCCTTCCATTTAGTGGCTTAAAGAAAGGTCTTTTAATATAACTCTCCAACAAGAACGAGATAAGGTGCCCATATCTTTAAAGTTTTGCCACCACCTCCTTAAGCATCTAATTAGGTGGAAATTTGCTACAATAATTATACAAATTCACTTGGAAGTAGTGTCCCCTAATGATGATCCAAAATGTCATACAATTAATTATCAACAAAATTCAATTTACAAGTTAATTTTTCACTTAAAAATCCATAATCACCTAATTATCCATATAATTAAGAATTATGTCAAATTACTTAAAATACTACTCAGTTTTAACACACCTTATACACCTTACTATCATGGTCATGTGGTACCTTGTATGGTACTAGTCCATAAATACCGGGTATTTTAGCTCGGGCCGTATTTTATCCCAAACTGTCAAACTTCGACGAAGTTTATTTTCTTCGATTTGCTTATCTTCTCACCTTCACAAATTTACTCATTACTTGTTTGAAATAGCAGAAAATGCTTATAATCTTAAAATAATCTCATTCCCGAACTTACGTCGATTAACTTACAATGAAACATTAACGTACAAAAATGCGGGATGTAATATCTCATTTCCGAGATTTTATCAATTTACTTATGGCGTACTTTCACGTACGAAAACATGGGATATAATAGTATACGACAATGGAAAGCAATTCGTAGGCAGTAAAGTGACAATTTTTCTCGAAGACTACAAAATAAAAGGGATCCTGTCGATGTCGTATCATCCTAGTAAGAACGGACAGGTCGAATTGACAATAAGACCATCATACAAAATCTAAAGAAACGATAGAATGACGCTAAAGGAAAATGGAGAGAAATATTGCTCGAGGTCCTTTGGGCGTATCGAACAACGTCGAAATCTAGTACGGGGGCAACACCATTCTCTTTAGTCTATGGTGCCGAAACTCTAATCCCGATCGAAGTCGGGGAACCTGGCTTCAATTTCAGTATGCAATGGAAGAATCAAATCACGAAGCTATGAATGTGAGCCTCGAATTGTTTGATGAAAGAAAGGAAGCCACCCTCATTCGAATGGCCGCACCGGAACAACGGATCGAAAGGTATTACAACCGAAGATCCAATCTTTGACACTTTAAAATCGGGGACTTAGTTTATAGAAAGGTCACCCTCAATACTCGAGACCCAAATGAAGGAAAACTTGGCCCAAAATGGGAAGGACCTTATCAGGTCCTCGATATCATCGGAAAGGGATCCTACAAGCTTGGCACTATGGACGGCGGGCAATTACCAAATAATTGGAACGTATCACTCCTTAAACGATATTATTGCTAAGGTATGATCTTCTCCATTTTCATTTATATTTTATACTAACAAATTGCAGGTGTTCAATCGAAGACATCGAACGATTCTTCATCACAAAGTCCTTAGTTTTGAAATCACGCGTTGCACTCTTCTTCCCTTAGACCTGTTTTTGTCCTAAATGGTTTTTTCTGGCAAGGTTTTTAATTAGGAAACTATTATTTGTACTAAATTAAAGCAATTCAACAATATCTAAGGCTTCTTTACAATCAACCTCGAATATTAGGGGGCATCACCCTCGGATGTCAACTTTGTTACAAGGAAGATACTTTATGTCAACTGTGTTTCGATAGGTAAAATTTTGTAAGGGCCAAACAGTCAGACGAACCGTACCCGTGTAGATTACTCGAGCTCTAAAGGCAAACATGTATGCATATATATTCTATTGAGAGAAGTATTTTTCCTTTCCAAATAGTTCATGCCTTAGAGAAATTTTTAATTTATAATTTCATACTTTTGGTCTATTGTGGAAAGATTCTTAAGGGTCGATCACAACTGAAGCTCAAACAACTTACCTATACTCGGGGAATGCCATCCGAAAAATTGATGTAATCGAGTTATTAAAGTCTTGAGATCATAAGACCTTAAAAAAAAAAGCAATCCTCGTTTTAATAGGCCACGACCACCCCACTCGGGGACTGACACTTCGAACAAGTTCAGAGTGTAACAGGGAAACGAACCCATGAGGCGAATCCCTAGCTAAAGGCTGCAGCCAAACTGATACGGTTCGGAGATGCCTGAATTCCGTAGTAAATTAGGCCTTTTAATATTTTCATAAAATCCGTTTTAAAAAAAGACTACCATCGGCAAAATTACAAGGGGTTTCGATCATATCAACCCTCAAAAACCCTAAGGGGTACCGAAGTGTTCGAACTGTTGAACCATTTTCTCTGTTTCATACTTAGGCATTACGAAACAAAGTGTTTTGATATCATCAGCCCTCGAAAACAATGGGATATGAATACGTATTTATCTCATGCTAAGATAACAAATTTTATGTGATTAACTTTTAAGCCAATGGGGTAGAAATCCTATTAAAATGATCATTCTACAAAGACTACATCAGTTTAATACCAAAGCCTAAGGGTCATCATTTGTTTTGAGTTCAAGGAATCATCCTCACTCAGTAAAAAGCTAAGGGTTATCCTACTTCTAGTTCGAGCAAGTACTCACTCGAAACTAGTTCGGATTCGGTTCAAATTGCCTAAACCTCGAACCTATGAATGCAATTTCATAAGGATTACACATAATATCTACGCTATTTTTTGCAAAATTCTCTCCATACAAGCGACTCAAAGCTACAGTAATGTGCTAGTGGTGAAATGGCCTCAGTGCCACCGTCCGCCAAAGATAAACCGTCAGACCACCACCAAAAGATACATACTACATATGTGCACCTCCCCCAACAAACCGCATGCCGAAGTAACACTCCAATTATTACATTTATCCAAAAAGGCGCAAGGACCATTGTTCACAAAAATCGCATGGGAGCTTCTGAAGTTTCCCAAGCGAGTTCTGGTTCGAATGTCAAAATACAAAGCTGTGGAAACTCTTCCCCATCATCAGAGGCATCTCTCTATAAAATTTCAGGCATTTCCACCATGGGAATCAACGTCTCTGACTAGTTGAAGATTTCTGACGAAATAGAAATGGCAGTTAATAACCAATGCCAAATTATTTGTTATGCTCAGGAGATTGATAATAATCAATCAAATTGCCTCAACAATGTTCCGATCGATGCAAGAATCAAAAAAACACTCCCAGTAGACCTAACTATCACAACTGTTTGACGAAATGCCTATGAGAATTCTGAAACTAACTTTATCGAGCCTAGCAGTTCCCAAATACCACAATGTGATATAGAAGGTAACTAGCAAATAAAATCTCAAGTACACTTCCTCCAAAGTGATGATCATACCCTTTTTGCCTCACAACCTGCCATGCTGGTTAAGCCATGTGCCCTTTTTGTACCTATGACCCTTATTGAGCAAAACCATGCAACTAATGTGCAAAAAACAATCTCGATATCCCCTCCGCAATTCACGATCCTAAAGAAAAAGGTGTGATACAACTTGTTGATATGCAGGGCCAAAATTCTAGTGAGCCATAATCCCAACCTAGCCAACACCAGTCAAAAAAAACTTTCTCCAACCTCTAAAAATAACCACCCTAAGATATTAGCAAACTTTGAAAAACATGACAAGAAGCTCCCCCCCCCCCCTCACAGTTTCCAAGCAACAATTACTACTTCACTTAGTCTAGATACCAACAAAGAAAACCCCATCCTTCTAGAAGTAAAGAGTAGCCCAAAAAGAACCCCAACAATACTGAACCACTCCCACCTACAGTCACCTATTCATATGCTATAAAGATAAGAGCAAGATTTGAAGTAGAAAGAACACTAATGTCTTAACCCCTCCCCCCCCCCAAATTGACTATCAAACAAGACATGCCTGCAGTTGTGTTCAAAAAGGAGGACTACATGATCAACTTAGCTACAAGGTGCAAATACATAGTGGTAGGGAAATTCTCCAATACCATGCCTAGAATGTAAGTCATTAGAAAAAGATTGATCACTCAAACTGAGCTTAAAGGAGGAGTCAAGATTGCCCACTTCAATGCTAAGACTGTCTACATTGACTTAGACAATGAATATGATCATGCACAGTCTAGAACAAGCAATTCATGTACATCCAAGGTCAAATGATGAAGCTGGAAACATGGACACCTCTTTTTAAGACAAATGAAGATTCTCCAATTGTGCCAGTGTGGATTGTCATCCCAGAACTCCCATGGCATTTTTACTACATGGAGATCCTCACCCCACTTTTGTCTCATGTTGGCAAAGAATTATTTCTGGACCTTGCATCTTTTTAAAAAATAAGAGGAAGTGTAGCTAAGGTTAAAATGCATATTGATCTCACAAAGAACATACCACACCATATTTGGTTGGGCTATGATGACAATCAATATGAAAATGGGGATGGTCAATGGTTAGAGATACAGTATGAAAGTATTTCTGATTATTTCTCCTACTCTAGATTGCTAGGGCACACTACTCATGCATGTCCTATAAAATCCTAGAATGAAGACCTGCAAACAAAAGGAATAATGAAGGACAAACACAATAGAAAAAATAGCAGAATCAACTGAATTTCAGCATTCACAGTTACAACAAACTCAAAACAACAACCAAAATTCATAAGGTTAGCAATTCCAATCGAATATTCAATCAAAAGACAATGCACAAAATAGGACAAAACCAAAGACAATAGGGGCTGAACCTTCACAGGAAGAATGGCAGACACAGAAAAATAAAAAATCAAAGGGAGGTGCTCACAATAAGAAACAACAGGGTGTCTACATTGCTAAACAATTAACCAATCAGAAGCAGCAGATCATACCAAAGGAGAATCAGCAACAAGACCCTCAAACCTCAGGTATGGATTCAATCTATCCTCCAGCTTTACTAGGGAGAGTGTAGATTCTGGTGCCCAGAATCAACCTATTTCCAATTCTCACCCTTCAGTTTCTACTACTGAAGTTATTGGAGGAAAGGAGATTTGTCAGGAGGAAACAATATATAATAGAGAAGGGGTTCCAAATAGGGGTGGGAATCCTCATGTTTTGCATGAGTGTGCTGATGCACAAATAACTGACCAAAGGATTGACCATACCCCTGCAACCCCTGCTTTCACCATGGCTAATCTTGCTCATAACACTACAATCACGGTGAGTTCTGAAGAGGACATTGAACAATAATTGATCAGAAAAAATAAAGGAAAAGATCATGTAAAAGACATCAGCCACACAAAGAGCAAAAAGAAGAACAATCCTAGCCAAAAGAAAAGAAGAGCAATTCAGAGGAAAGAGGAGACATTAAAAATTCAAAAACACTCAGCAGTCACCAATAAAGAAAATGTAGTTATAGAGGTACATCAGGCAAGTGTTGATGATGCTGAACTACAGCCTCTCTTAGTTGACAAAGAATCAAAAAGGATGAACATTTCAATACAAATGAGGAATAGGAACCAAATTCTAATAGGAATCCCCAACACAGAATGCTCTCACAAGAAGAAGAACTACCAAGTGATTATCATTATGCTCCTGATCTCGGAGATGGCCAATTGAATAGATCCTCTCCTTCAGGAATGAATCTTGTTCAGTACCATCCAATCCTGTCAGAAGATGAATCAGATGATGAAAGTGTGGAATTGAATGAAGACCAACATTGTGATCTCCTCATTAGAACCATTAATAGAGATACTGACAAAGACTACATGATAGCCAGTCAAGGTTTGCCACCATGATAGATCACCAAGAATCACCAGAAGTAGGGTTGTTGCTGGCCCTAGTACCACCTAAAAATCCAAACACTTTCCCATTTCCTGATGATTAGTACAATCATTTGGAATGCAAGAGGCATCAGAACCTCTGAGGCTATTGAAAGGCTTAAAATTCTGAAAAAGCTTCACCAACTTTCTTTCATTGCTGTCCTTGAACCTTTCCTCCAATCCAGTACAATTCAATCCAATCACCTCAACTACTTCAGACTCCAACTCTCCATGGATAACGCAACTGCCAATATTAACAACAAGATTTGGGTTTTTTGGGATCAGGAACTCAGTGGTACTATGCTGGACCATGATGAACAACAAATGACCATTGAACTCAAACATGAAGAAGCTAATGATCATTTTAAGGTTACTGTTATCTATGCTAAATATAAACCTTCTATGAGAACTCCTTTATGGCAAACTTTGAGATTGAAGTCCACTAGTGGTTCTGTACCTTGGTGTAACATTGGTAATTTCAATGTTATAGCCTCAGTTGAAGGGAAGATTAGTGGGCTCCCATATTAAATGAAGAAGAGCATTGACTTTCTTAGTGTGATTGAAGATTGTGGGCTTGTTGACCTTGGTTTCTATGGTCCAAGATACATATGGTCAAATGGTAGATGCCCCTTGTATGCGGTTAAATCGAAGGAGTCTATTTCTCGCCGATAAGGTGCATTCAAGGAGTCATATCAACATCTCGAGGTTGCAGGATTACAATCGAGCTCCCTCCTTCGAGGTTCGTCCGCGACCCAGCAAAGATTCTGAGGATGGAGACTTTGTCCGCGACCCAATGAAGGTTTAGAGGGTGGGGGATTCTCGAGGTGAGCAGCTAGAATAGCAAACACTAGCACCATGCCTATCTGTCCCATCCCCGTGCCTTTACTCTTAATGCACTTTGTACTATATTGTATTCCCTCTCCTATATAAGGGGAATCCATGCCACTTTGTAAATGGCTGATGTTGCTCCAACTATTTCTACACAAGATCAATAATATCTCTCTCTCTCCCTCTTCTTTCTAACTTGCTCATTCTCACTGGCCCGAGGCCACTTTAATATTTATCGCTTTCATACTTGTTCTTCATTCCATCGCCTTGTATTGGCCATAAATAGCCTTGTTTATTCATATCCTAACTATTTTCCCATTCCCGACTACCCCCCGATAGCTCGAGCTCGACCCAGATGCCGACCCCGAGGTCCCCCATCGACCAATCTTACACCCGGGCAGCCGACCTCTCGGTTCGATCACTGCCTCGTTTAAGCTTGCATTTCATCATTGAACTTCATCTTCCTAGCATCATCTGCTCATACAAGTAGCATAAAAATAGATCACGTATTTTTAGAATCCCATTTACAAATTTAATTGTTGTTACTATTTTCACGGTAAAAAGTTTGGCGCCCACCGTGGGGCTAACAATAATAGTGATTATTTTCTTGCTAGTTTCATTGCACAAACGCAAGTTATCCTTCACACTTTTTCTTGTCCAAGATCTCTTGATTTCAGGTCAAAATGTCTAGCTCAATAAACAGAACCGATAAAGACAACCTCAAAAACCACGGGGAAAATGGCGTGGTTGTCCCAGCCGCGGGAGCACCGCCACAGAATCCCGATAACGCGCCCGAACCAATTCTAGCAGATGCGGATTCACAAGACGTACAACAGGTTGACGAAACCTCGCACACCAATGTGAGCATACAGCACATCGACCGACAGGAAGCCAAAAAAACCCCGGCTCGGGAAACACAGGAAGTTAGTCTTCACGATATTTTTGAAATGTTGTAGGAACATCAATTGGCTATTGCTCAGTTTCAAATCCATCCAAAGACTCCTAGCACAAAAACGCCGAAAACCGCTCCCCCCGCCGAACAAGTACCCGTGATATAGAGCAATAATGGATCGGTAGCAGACCCTACCATAATAAAGATGATCGAGGACCTCGCCAGAGGATCGAATCGGGTGAGAAAGTGATAGCGGCCAATGATAAAAATGTCGAGACCTACAACTCTAGGGTCGATTAGATCCTGAGAGCACCCCCAGTCATAAAAGGTGTAGATTCGAGAAAGTTCGTGCAACGACCATTCCCGAAGGAAGCGGCTCCAAAACCCATTCCAAAGAAGGTTAGAATGCCAGAACTCCCAAAATACAATGGGACCTCAGATCCCAACGAACACGTCACCGCCTACACGTGCGCGGTGAAGGGTAATGACATAAAGAACGATGAGATCGAGTCAGTCCTACTGAAGAAATTTGGAGAAACGCTCTCAAAGGGGGCCATGTTGTGGTACCACAACCAAGCTCCCAACTCCATAGATTCGTTTGCCATGCTGGCGGACTCCTTCGTAAGGGCACACGCCGGTGCCATCAAGGTAGCAACAAGGCAGTTTGACGTATTCAAGATTAAGCAAAGGGAGAACAAAATGCTGCGAGAATTCATGTCCCATTTTTAGACAGAACGAATGGAGCTCCCCCTAGTATCCGATGACTGGGTAGTGCAGGCCTTCACTCACGGCCTGAATGAATGAAGCTCAATGACATCGAGGCAGCTGAAAGAGAATTTGATCGAGTATCCAGACGTAACATTGTCGGACGTCCACAACCGATACCAATCAAAGGTCAGGGTCGAGGATGACCTGTTGGGAGCCCTTTCGGGCTTAGTATACCCGAGCAGGCCCTTGGAAAAGGAGTCAAGATCAAATAATGAAAGGTACCAGCCATACCCTGATGATAGGAGAAACGCTCCAAAGCGCAATCTGCCTCGTAATGGCCGATCGGTAAACCAAGGACAGAACCCTCGGGAACCCCTCAATAAAGGCAGCTTCGACGGGTACGCGGGGCCAACAGGGGCACCCCGCCTATCAGAGTATAGTTTTAACGTCGATGTGTCAGGCATCGTTTTTGCCATTAGCAAAATCAAAGACGCCAGATGGCCTAGACCAGTACTTTCGGATCCTTCCCATAGGAACTACAAATTGATTTGCGAGTTTCACAACTCGCAGGGGCACCAAACCGAAGATTGCAGGCAGCTCCTAGAGGAAATGGCCCGATTGCTCGATAACGAACACCTTCGGGAATTTCTTAGCAACCGGGATAAAAATCAATCGCGAGAAGGAGAAATAGCCAAAAGGAACAAAGTAGACGATTCCCAACACGTCATCCACACGATTTTTCGATGATCGCACCAGTCGCATTCAAATAAAGGACCACTTAGCAACCGCTGAATAAAGCGCCAGAGCTCGAGAAGCGCCGTCACCGCCAAGGTATAATCGCCCATCCCTCTTTCCATCTTCTACTTCACGATAACACTTGTGTAGGCCCATGACCAAAGTAATCAGGACGACACTCCGGCTCAAAGATCCTGAGGCTTCAAAGTGCCCATTGCACTTTTTTCCTTTGATCGATTTTTTATCCCGAAATGGGTTTTTACCGGCATAGGTTTTTAACGAGGCAGCACCTACGCACTTCCCAAGAAGGATTCAGCAAGCCCACAGGACTTTCCTTACAACCATCCCCACTCCAGGAAATGACGAACGGAGCCCCAATAGGAAAAGATGCACCAGACTGAATAGTCCAAGTAGTCGCGCCCGCGCGGGCCGAGCTCGCAACAACAAAACAACATGTATTTAAGCCAAGAAATACAAAATATATTTCGGCTTCTCGTATCCCAAAAAAGGGGATTTTAACATGCTTACGGCAAGCGCTCCTCCACCGAATGCATCCCGAAATACTCGGAGACTTAGCGTCAACAATTTTGCACATGCACGGCCCCAGGGTCGGAACTTCGAGCTCATAAAGCTCTAGCAAGGTAACTCCGAGCTCATGAATAACGGCCTTCAAACCTAAGCAAACTTGATGACTTGGAGACTGTCGCCAATCGCCATGCACTGGAAAACCCAAAACTGTAAGACCCCGAGCGGGCAGACGTGTAACCAGATCTATTCTACAAAGCAACACAAATTGTAAGATCTCAACAGACATGATAAAACTGTAAGACCTCAACAGGCATGACAAACTGTAAAACCTCAACAGGCATGACAAACTGTAAGACCTCAACAGGCATAAAACTAAAAATCCCGAAGTTTGGCAATAAGTTGCATTTGTAAGAATCCCGAAAAGGCATACCCTCTGTGTAGACGCCTAAACTATTACTCAGGATCAAAAATGGCTCCGGCCAAACACATATGACTATGGTCAATACGGCTGATACATCCAAATTAATGCGACTTGGGGACGCCCGACTGTCGCTAAACAAAATCGCAGGCCACTACTTCGAATGTACTTCGGAAAGAACCGGTTAAAATAGGCTTCCCTCAATAGGCAAAAACGGACTTCGACCATGTTAGCTCTAAAATCACAAGGCTTCGACCTACTCAACCTATGAGCTAAGAACCTTCTAAGGTGCTCAAACATCACCGATAATGATGTGAAATTGAGATTTTTCCAGAAACGACGATGGGTCAGGCAAAATCATTTCAAAAATACCTTAATGAAGGGAAAACAAAGCCTACAAAATGCCCACGGGCAAAAAGCGTAAGAGCCATTGTCGCTAGCTAAATAAGTCTCCGAGCCACACACTAAAAGGTCTCATCGACCGAACAGCGTAAGAGCCATTGTCGCCAGCTTGAAATTTGAAAACTTGAGGATTAAAGTGAGCTCAAATAGTACCCGATTAGGAGACCGGATCCAAAATAGTTAACTATACATGTTTACGGGTCGCATATTAAAAGGTCTTAGTGACCAAACAGCGTAAGAGCCACTGTCGCCAACTTGAAAATCGAACTTGAGGGTCAATTGAAGCTCGAGTCGCGACGCGAATCTGAGACTGGACCCAAAATATCTGAAAGAACAAATGACCAAGGGCGAGAAATAAAAACCATCGTCATCCGCCCATGCAGGCACAAAAAATCTCGAGGGTAAATTGAGCTTGAGTCGGATCCCGACTCGGAGACTAAACCCGAAGACAGTAAAATCATGCAAGCCTAAGGGCAAAATATGGAAGCCGCTATCGCCGGCCTAATAAATATCGGGGTCACATTGCAGGTTCGGAGGTTTCTGCCAATCCAAGGTCGAATCGACTCAATTAAAACTCCAACGAGCAGTAATATAGAAGATAAAAATTACGGGGTTCCCCCTCTTATTTTTACATATTGACGGTGGAGTGCTACCTCAACCTACAAAATATGATGAAATCTATATACACAACGAAGAAGGTAGGGAATAGACGTTCCCTTTTTTCCGGCAATTATGGCCCGATGGTTTCCTCCTCATCATCCTCAGCATCGGACAGAAGGAACTAGGCATCATACTCCTCTCATTTGGCTTGTTCGATCTCCCCCAAGAGATCAAATCCCCTTGCATGAATCTCCTCGAGGATTTTCCTCCGGGATATGCACCTCACATACTCCTTGCTATTGTTTGCACGGTCGAGGATCTTTTTCAGCTCAACTTTAGCAGCGGCAGCGCTTCTTGAGTAAGCTGCCATTTTTTGTCCCGCCATGGTATTATTCATCACGACCTCAAATCGGACATTCACCACCTCGGTTTTTGCCCTCGAGAGCTCGAAGGAGAGTCTTGCGATCATCTTCACCCGAGCAGAATCATTTGCACAGGCGGTCTGAATTTGCGCCTCAAGAATGGAAGCCCCGGCCTGAGCCCTCTTTTTGGCCACAAAATGGGCATTCATGTGCGCCTGTTGCTTGGTGAATTCACGTTTGGCTTTGCCAACCTCACCCCAGAGTTGTTCCGGCTCATCCGCCTTATCCTTCTACTAAAAAAGCAAAACATCAAGTTGACAAGACAAAAAGGGAATGCAAGCCAGTGTGAAATGTAGGGTACCTGTTTCTCCAGAAGAGCCTCCCGGGTCCGGCTCCAGTTCATCTCATGCCGCAAAGAGAGGAAATTGCTTTCCTTTGCCGCATAGAGAAGCTTGAGGGATTATTCCCTATCTCGAGCCTACCGCAATGGGGCCTTGCAACGAAGCAGTTTGGCTTTAAGCCTTTCAAAGGCCTAAGAGAGGGAGCCAAATAAATAAAAAAGGGGGGGAGCGCAGGGCCAGAACATTCTTACAACAACCGAAACTCACTATAAGGCCAAAGAGCTAAGCCTCGCCGAGGGCCGAAGCGACGTCCAATGGTGTACCACTCCCGGAAGGTTGCTGATCGACCGAATCTCATCCCCTTAACCGCTGCGAAGAAGTCGCCTCACTACAAGCCTTCTCACACCCCGAAGCATCTTTCCTTTTACCGGCGCTCCTTGACTCCAGGTCCATCAACCTCTCCTCCTCCCCCGGAGGACTCGGCCTCGCATCGAAAGGACTCTTGGCATCTGCAACAAATAAATTAGATGAGCCGGCAAGAAGGACGCCATCTCTTAGGGAGCAGAACGATAGGCACCTACCATGATGCTTCGCCTCCCATCTCCGTTTTGATAGATCTCGCCACCGGCGCCTATCATAAATCGAGCAAGCTGCCAGATTACGAGACCACTCGGCTAAATCGGGGGCCTCTTCAGGCAACCAATGAGTTGCTATAAATAAAAAACAAAAAGATATCGTTATAGGGTCAACCTCATGTTGATATAAAGACAGTTCAAACGGAGAACTTGTATATGAAGTTCCATTTCTCAGGAAACGGCAAAAATTCTCCATGGATAACATCGGTCATTCAAATTCGAACGAATCGATTCATCCATCCACGGTCCTCATCCTTCTCGCTGTCAATTACAGGAGCTCGGGTGGATCTACGCTAAGGAGCAATCACGCCCCGATAGCACAATGGCTGGTACAACCTCACGAGGTGGCTGACGATGAATCCTATCCTGGCCTTGTCAGCAAAATATCTCATCGACTACACTATTCTCCAAAGAAAGGGATGGACCTGCGCCAATGTTACTTGATATCTTCTGCAAAAATCAAGCACGACTCGGTCCGGGGAACCCGGCGCATGAACATAAATATACACACTTAAGAATCCCTCAACATATGTCATGACACTCTCCTCGGGGGAAGGTACATGCAAAATCGCGCCTTCCCCCCATCCGCATTCTTTTCTAATCATCTCGAGGTTTTCCTTCCTTATCGATGAAATAATCCTCGACACATGCTCTCGATGGCCCTGAACATTTGGAGGCCTCCACGGTGTGACATCCCCCCCGAAGCAGGACACCCCGAGCCTCGCTCGCCTGACATCAGAGGCGAGCTGATGGTACCAACCGAATGTGGAGCATAGGAGGGACTCCCCTTCATCCGAGGATCAAGCGTCGAAGCAGCGGCCATGGCTACAGCATAATAGGGGGGAGAAGATGAGGATCCAGGTAAACATTTTCTGAAACAGGGAAGCGGAAGGACTAGCACAAAGCGCCAGGCTCTGTAGAGGAGATAGGCTTATCAAGGACTGCAAAATTGCCACTTAAGAGGCAAATGAGCAAATATATAGAGGCAAAGAAACAACTGCTTGCTTATCCAAGAGGGCCAATTAATTCTAGCCGCGTTAACGTCACCCTCCCCTAGGGGAGTGTGCTGGCGGAATCACTCCGGCTCCCACATGACTCAAAAAACAGCGGGACCTCGGGAGACCCCTAACGTCATAAATATCGGTTCGAGAGGAGCTGTCAACTCAACCTTGAGACATGGCCAGTTTCAAGGTCCTGGTTTGTCCAAAGAAAAGGCCCCGAAGGGCTGATGCCGGAACGCAAAAGCAAAAAAGCAAGAAGAAGGGCTGACAGAATGAAAGCTCCTTTTATATATTGACAAAAAGAAAAAGTGTCTTTAAACTATCTATTTCCCAGGGGAGGGGGCAACATAAAAAGCAAAAAAGAAGGCATACAAAAAAGACTCGGAGACTACTCCTCGTCACTATTGTCTTCGAATTAGGGACAATCAAAAGCGCCAATCTTTCCTCCACTGCACGGGCCTCCTTGAGATCAGCTGACAAGTCGATGCCTCTGTCCCCGAGTTCCTCTAGGGTCTCTCTCTTCGCCTTTGCTTTGGCATGCTCGATAGCTCAAATTAGTTTCTGGTCAGCTGCCATGGATATGTCACGAACCATTGTATATGTTATGCCTGCATCCTCCCTATAAGTGGCAGCATCTCATTCGGCCTTGGTCTTAGCCGCGGCCAAAGCAGCAATCTCCTTATGAGTGTCCGTGAGAAGATCCCGGGATGTCACCAATTCCCCGGCCACTATTTCATTTCGCTCTCTTAGCTCGGAGATCTCCACATTCAACTGATTAATCTGTGAGTCACTCTACTTGACCTAAGGAAGAAGGGAAAGTCAATGAATCTACGAATACAAAACGTATGTGAATACAGGGTAAAAAGACAGGTATGAGCAAGGCAAAATACCTGGGTAGCAAGATTGGCTTACTCCTGTAGCACCGTCTCCAAAGCGGCCCGAAGATCTCCCAGTTCTTTATCTCCCCGGGAAGAGCAAGCCTCCGAATCCTGTAGCTTTGAAGCAATTTTTCTACGCTCTGTTTTGTGACAAGAAAGCTCCCCGCGGAGCCAAAGGATGGCATGATCGAACATCTCCTTACAAGGCGTCACAACAGGAAAGTTAGAAAGACGAGGAATGATGCCTGAAGATGAAAGAAATACGCAAGGAATGACTATCACCTACTGCATGGACTTCTCCATCGCTTTAACTGCGCTAGGAATATCGAGATCATCTCTGTCGGTAACGCCATCAAAAACGTTGGCAATAAAGTCTCGCCTTTTGTGAGGAGTCCCAGCTGTGGCGCCAATCATCCCTTAGGCATCCCGAAGTTCCCCTGATGAAATCGGAAAGTTCAAAATAAAGTCGTTCGGTTCGCCAATTTCTCCAAGTGGCAACCCACGTTCCTGGAAGGCCCCGAGCTCTTATCCCTCAAGATCAATGCCAACGGTCCCCCTAGCAGAAGCTGTATCAAATCCAGCCACGCAATTCGAAGCTACATCAACATCCTCTTCAAGGACCCCCGACCCATGAGCCCGACTAGAGCTAGCCGTACCGGACTCAGCAGCCTCCGTCTGGGACGCCTGTAAGTCTCTCGCACTGGACCTTGTTCTCCTCCTTAACGGACTTTCATCATCGTTATCTCCTTTAGTATCAGGATTCGACCCTAAGGTTAGAGCAGCAGTCCCAATAGTGACTCGACGCTCGAATGACCTAGTTTTCTTTGCCGCAGGACGGGCAACAACTTCCCTGCTTTTCCTCTTCTTGTTCGTGCCGGTATCCAAGGCCCCTGCTTCACCATCATGGGCGGCCTCATCTACATATTCTCGGCAAGACCTGCGCTAGCACAATAACCGCGATACGCTTTCGCTAAGGGCTCAGAAGGAAACACAAAATATGATGCATAGGTGGTAAAGGAACCTCATCGTGATTCTTGGACATCCAACGCTTCTTAGAAAGGTTGGTCCAAGACCGAACGTGGTACGGGAATTTCTCGCTCAATCGCCCGATCCATCCCGACAAATCTGGCACCACTTCTGGATGCCAAGCAGCGGCTGCAGAAAGCACAAAGAGATTATTATGTCAAATGAAAGAGTAGTTGAAAAGCGGCTAAAGGGAAAATCACTTATGTCAGGCGTTCCACCGCTCCGGAAAGGGCATCCTTTAGGATGGGATAATATCTGAGGTCCTCACTCGGATAAACCTGCTCATCCATCCTTGGTCATTTCCCTCATCAACGCTCATGAAAAAAGATTTTTTGGACCGGTTGCGGAGCTTGATTAAGTCTCGATACAGTCGAGGGCTGTACATTCTGATCAGGTTATTAAGGGTAAAAACCTCACCTTCAACCCCTTCGATGAAATGTCTAATCATCAACACTATCCTCCAAAAGGAAGGGTAGATCTGACCAAGCGTCACCTGGTATCGGTCGCAGAAGTCAAGAATAACCGGTCGATCTCTAGGGAAGGATACTTGACGGATTTATCAGAGCCCAGGGTGAATGGGTAAGTGTATAAATAAACGAAGCCAGCCTTAAAGTCAGTAATATTATCGTTGGGATCGGGAATCTCCACCTCCACTACCTTGCTCCATTGGCACTCCTCCCTCACTTTGCGTAGATAAGGTAGTATCGACATCAAAATCCATTGACGTGTCAAGATCAGGTGGGGTACATTGTTCTAAAGTGGGAATCAATCTGGTTTCTTCCTTAGGTGATCGGGACGACAATGCAATGTCGTTCCGTTGGGGAACCATCCTAGAAGTCCTAGCCATGTTAATGGTAAAAATCCTTCTATGATAAGATAAAAGAGTGTAAAATACAAAATTTGTATTCGCGGGATTGTAAGTGGGGTGAAAATGGGAAGTATCTAGCAACTGGTGCAACCGGTGCATTTATAGGAATCACTAGAGAAGCCGAAAGGACGAGCCGATGGCAGTTCGTAGGTTTTCTCAATTACCGCATCTGACGGCGGCCCTGCACGGTTCTCTAGGGAATGGAATTTAATGCTCTTAGACGGTTGATGTCACGCCAGTAATGGCCTCGAGACAACGGTTCAGTGTCATTTCCTATTACTTCTCTCTAGGAAATACGGAGACTATCTATATGAGGTAAAATCGAAGGGGTCTATTTCTCACCAATAAGGTGCATTCGGGGAGTCATATCAACATCTCGAAGCTGCAGGATTACGATCGAGCTCACTCCTTCGAGGTTCGTCCACGAACTAGCAAAGATTCCGAGGATGGAGAATTTGTCTGTGACCCAACGAAGGTTCCGAGGACGGGGGATTCCCGAGGCGAGCATCTAGAATAGCAAACACTAGCACCATGCCTATATGTCCCATCCTCGTGCCTTTACACTTAATGCACTTTGTACTATATTGTATTCCCTCTCCTATATAAGGGGAATCCATGCCACTTTGTAAAGGGCTGATGTTGCTCCAACTATTTCTCCACAAGATTAATAATATCTCTCTCTCTCCCTCTTCTTTCTAACTTGCTCGTTCTTTCTGGCCCAAGGCCACTTTAATATTTATCGCTTTAATACTTGTTCTTCATTACATCACTTGGTATTGGCCATAAAAAGCCTTTTTTATTCATATCCTAATTGTTATCCCATTCCTGACTACCCCCGATAGATCGAGCTCGACCCAGACGCCAACCTAGAGGTCCCCCATCGACCAGTCCTACACCCGGGCAGCCGACCTCTCGGTTCAATCACTGCCTCATTTAAGCTTGTATTTCATCATTGAACTTCATCTTCCTAGCATCATCTGCTCATACAACTAGTATAAAAATAGATCACGTATTTTTAGAATCCCATTTACAAATTTAATTATTGTTACCATTTTCACGGTAAACACCCCTATTCAATAGTTTGGAAAAGACTTGATAGAGGTATGGTTAATGATAGTTGGCTGAGATTCTTTCCTGCCACCACTATTAACTATCTAGCAGCTGTTGGTTTTAACCACTCTCCCCTCCTTTTGGAACTTCATGTGAGGCAATATCACAATCATAAATACTTCAAATTTCTCAATTGCTGAACTAAAAATGAGTCATTCAATGTTCACCAAGTTTGGTCCACACAGATTGCTGGCAATGCTATGTGGATCTTCCATCAGAAATTGAAAGAAACCTCTAGGGCACTAAGTGTCTAGTCAAGAGAACAATATGGTGACATCTTTCAAATACCCAAAGAGTTTTAACAAAAGGTTAAGGAAGTTGAAGAGAATGGTTATCAACCAATGATCCTTCTGATAGAACTGCTCATCATGAGATTCAAGCATAATATACTAAATATCTAAAGACTGAAGAAGTTGTTCTAAGTCAAAACACACAGCTTCACAGGTTCAACGATGGTGATTCCAACTCCAAGTACTTTCACAGTTTAATCAGAGGAAGAAGAAGAAAGTTGTACATTCATAAACTCAAAAATAAGGAAGGGGATTAGATTCAAGGGGATAAGGCTATTGGTGAAGCTGCTTGTGAATATTTTGAAGAGATCTTTTTTGAAATAGGGTGGTGATAAGAGAAGATCTTCTCAATTGTATTCCCAGTGTGATCATCCCTGAAGATAATGCTGAACTCATCAAAGATCCTACCCTATAGGAACTCAAAACTGTGGTCTTCTCTATGAATCCTAATAGTGCAGCAGGTCCAGATGGAATGAATGGAAAAATTTTCCAAGCATGCTGGGAGATAATAAATCAGGACCTTCTCGATGTTGTACTGGCCTACTTTAGAGGCAGTGTTATGCCAAAGTACATGACCAATGCCTATTTGGCTCTCCTACCTAAGGTCGAATTTCCAAACTTCTTAACAGAATTTACACCAATCAGCCTTAGTAACTTCATCAACAAGGTAATTTCCAAACTCATTTGCACCGGATTAGCCCCCATCCTTCCTGAGATAATATCTCCTAATCAATCTGGATTTGTTAAGGGAAGGAGTATTTCTGAGAATATTATGCTTTCCCAAGAAATATTCCAGGGAATCAAAAAGCCAAATATTGGTGCCAATGTTGTGATCAAGCTTGATATGGCCAAAGCCTATGACAGAGTCTCATGGGATTTCACTTGCATTATACTTAGAAGAATGAGGTTCTGTGAGGTTATCATTGATATGATTTGGAGGACAATTTCCAACAATTGGTATTCAATTATTGTCAATGGTACTAGACATGGTTTCTTTATGTCTATCAGAGGACTGAAGCAAGGGATCCTCTATCCCCTGCCCTTTTCATTATTGGTGCTGAACTCTTGTCAAGAATGCTCAACAACCTCACCCATGATCAATATTTCAATGGTTTCTACATGCAAAAAAGAGGTCCTCAGGTAAACCATCTCAGCTTTGCAGATGATATTATCATTTTTACTTCAGGATGCAGATCCTCTCTTCTAAAAATCATGAAGATCTTAAGTGATTATGAAATCACCTCTAGGCAGCATATCAACAAAAATAAGACTCATTTCATGGTTCCAGATTGTGTGTTTCACTATAACGTGAGCAGAATTCAACAGATTACAGGATTCACTAGGAAAACATCCCCCATCACATACCTTAGGTGCCCCCTATATATTGGCAGAAAGAGGATCATGTACTTCAATGGCTTAATTTCTAAGTTGGTCAATAGGATTAGCGGTTGGAAGGGCAAGTTACTTTGCTATGGGGGTAGAGTTACTCTTATCTAACATGTTCTTCAATCCCTTCCTATTCATCTTCTTTCAGCAGTCTCTCCTACCAAGACAGTCTTGAAAAGCTGTCTGCCCAATTCTTTTGGGGGTTGATAAGGACAGAAATAAATATCACTGGGCTTCATGGTCAAAGATGGCATATGATAACTAGAGATTTTGATGCATTTTATACTCCTTCTTGCTTACGCTTCGATTATAAATTCATACAAAATAGTCCCAAAAGGCTCATAAGTTGTGCTTGATTGCAGGTTTGATCAATAAAGTGACAAGATGTCAAAGATCAGCTCAAAAGAAGTGAAACTTACACAAGTACCAAAGAAAAGACAAACTCAGGAAAAACAGGCCTAGTGCGGCCGCACTACACTTTGTGTGGTCCGCACTAGGGAGAATTAGAGAGTTGGTACTCCAGGCATCAAGGCAGTGCGTCCACATAAGGTTTTGTGCGGTCTGAACTGAAGGCAATGCGGCCGCACTACCATTATGTGTGGTCCCCAGAGTCGATGTTCAGAGAGGGTGAAGTCAATGCTTTCAAGCTTGTGCAGTCCGCGGTCCAGTTAATGGACCGCACTAGAAGCCTCTGCGACCGCAGTCCATTCTGTGTGGTCCGCGGAGCCTGAGTTCAGAGAGCCAAGTTTTCAAGTTCAAGAGCCTAGTGCGGCCGCACACCATTTTGTGTGGTCCGCACTAACCCCGCAGGGACATTTTTGTCCAGTTTTTCCAGCCTAGTAATAGATCCTTCTTCCAGTATTAGACATTTTAGAACAACTGTTGCGCTCGTGGGAACATATCTTGTAGCCATTTTGAGCATTTTTACTTACTTTTTATCATTGAATCTTTGTATTTAGCTTAGCAATTAATTAATATGTGTTCATCTTCATCTATTTCTCTGTTTTTCTCTTCAAGTATGAGTAGCTAGACCCATTAGCTATGGTTATGGCTCAACCCTAGTGTGGGTAATTGATGGGTGCTGCAATTTAGGGCTAGATTGACTATGGGTGTTTGCTATTTGGGTTAATTTCATGGTTTAATTACTGAATTAGTGGTTGTAAACACTAGTTTGTGCTAAGTTGACTTGGGCTCTTCTTGAGAAAGAGAGCCTAAGTCTCCGAAATTGATCCAAAAAGGAATTGGGATGGACTCAAGAGAATTAATAGTCTCAATTAAAGGGTTAAACCTCGAGAGAGTAATACCCGCCTTGAACCTTAATTGCTTGAGCAAATATGCATATCCAATTGGTCTTGAGAAAGTCAATTGGGAAAAATCATTCTTTCTACCGAGAGGTGTGAGAATAGGTAATATCGAGCAACGGTTATAACATATTCCCCAATCATGTCAATCATCTTAGATGCAATTATGCGTCAATTGGCCACCTAGGTGAAAGTCACTACCCTAGTGCCTTTTAGAATATTTGAACAACTTGTAGCATTTTACTCTTAGCTTAATCTAGTTACAATTATAATTTGTAATTTGATAATAGTAGAATTATAAAGAAAACCCAAAAATGTATAGAAGTGCAATTTGGAACCAATACGCAATCCCAACCTAAATAGATACTCAACTCCCCTTCTAGCTCTCTGTGGAAATCGATCCAGACCCAAAATCGGGTAAAAGCTATTGCGACACTCTCTTGCTACATTTTAGTGGTGCAGAGTAGGCTGCGATCACTTTTTGGCGCCGTTGCTTAGGAATTATGGGCTATCTATTTAGTTAGTTTTGTGTATTGTTCTTCTTTCCTTCTTTGTTACTTACTTGTTTGTGTCACTACTCAGGTACCAATATGGCTTGAACAACGCTAGTGACCCTCTTGGAAACGTGATTGTGTGGAGGAGGTAGATGATGTTGAGCAAGATGAGGTGCCTCTTGTACCTCAAGGACAACATAGAGGCCGCAAGGCCAATGCTAATCTAAATGACAATATTCCAGACCCTACTCTGCCACCTCCAAGAGTGGCTCCCAGAGTACTTCCGAACCAGGGTTATGCAAGTGCTATTGTCCCACCCAGAATCCGGGCGGGCAACTTTCAGATAACCAATGTGATGTTGACCTTACTTGAACAGCGTGGGTACTTCACGGGGCTGTGGATCAAAATGCCTACAAAAATCTCAAGGGGTTCGTGGATACATGTTGGGGGGAGCAAATAGATGAATGTGTCTAAGGATGCTCTTATGTTGAGACTTTTCCCATTCTCACTTCGGGGGAATGCAGTAGATTGGCTCGATAGACTCCCCAACCATTCCATCACAACTTGGGATGAGTTGGCAGATAAATTCATTTCTAAATTCTTTTCACCCGGGCATATGGCGACACTTCGAGATGAGATATTGGCTTTCAAGCAAGAGCCCACAGAACCTTGCATGAGATTTGGGAGCGGTATAGAACGATGGTGAAGGAATGCCCCAATATTGATATGACCGACACTATGATCCAACAAACTTTCTACCGGGGCATCAATACAACAAATCAATGCATAGTGAACCAACTTGTCGAGGGAAACTTTATGAAGCTGTCATATGATGAGGCATGTGATGTACTTGATGAGATGGATGACACTTCTTCTACATGGCAAAGTAGAGCCAATGTACCTCAAGGTGACCCTACGGTTATTTATTTGCATAAGGAATTACATGGCCATGGGCAAGCTATAGCGGAGTTGACAACTACTATGAATCAATTGGCTAAGTCACAGTTACAACAAGTCCAAAATCCTCGCCAAGTGAATGCCACGAAGGGTGTTAATATGCTTGTCAACAAGAGAAGCCAAAGAAGGCAACAAAACTGAGGGAATTCTGAGCAATTTGATGATGCATGTGATGGTTTTCAAAATGATGGTTATGATGACCAAAGTGAAGAGGTTCAATATGTAAACAACTATCAAGGACAATGGGGCAACTGTTCCAACCAACAATAGTGGAGACCTCAAGGAAATTGGGGCAATCAACAACAAAACAGTGGCAATTGGAGGAACAACAACCAAAACAACAATCGGGGCAATCAGAATAACAATCAAGGCAACCAAAGGAATTGGAATGGTAATAACAATAATTGGGGTGGCAATAATAATCAAGGAGGATGGAATAATGGAAACAAAGGAAAACGGGGGCAAGGCATTCAAATTCCCCCAATGTACCAACAACCGAACAATCCACCACCATTTCCAAATCAAGGTCCTAGTTCGTCGGGTAATGATATGGGTAGAATTGAAATGATGTTCGAGCAGATGATGAAGAGGAATGCGGATTCTGATGCACAGTTAGCTTCTCACAACACCTCTATCCGAAACTTGGAGGTGCAATTAGGCCAAATCTCTCAGTCATTGAATACTAGCCCGAAGGGTGCTCTACCAAGTGATACGGTAGTAAACCCAAAGGGTTGGAACAATCATGCTATGGCGGTTACAACAAGAAGTGGGAGAGGCGGTGTTGTGAATGACTCTAAGCAAAAGCAGGTCATGTATGATGATGTTGAGTTGCAAGATGACGAAGTCCCTTTGGTAGTTGAAGATGTGGTTGATGGAAATGAGAACAATGAAGTGAGGATTGATATTCAAGAAGTCAAGGTAGAAACTCAAAATGATGTGAACCCGTCTAGGGAACACATAATTGACATGCCGGAGCCGGTTGTGCCAAAAGCCAAGGATCCTTTGCCAAGGCCACCTCCACCTTATCCTCAAAGGCTCGTGAAGCAGAAGAATGATAATCAGTTTAAAAATTTCATTGACATGATGAAGAGCTTATCTATTAATGTGCCTTTGGTGGAGGCACTTGAACAAATACCGGGTTATGCAAAATTCATGAAAGACTTGGTTACAAAGAAGTGTTCTATGGATTATGAAACTATAAAGATGACTCACCAAGTTAGTTCTATAGTGCATTCAATGGCCCCGAAGCTTGAAGATCCCGGTGCTTTCACCATTCCTTGAACCATTGGGAGTGCGGATTTTGCCAAGGCTCTATGTGGTAAGGGTGAGGATGTCCTCCTTCCTCGGATTTACATTCTATATAAAGAAAATTAAAACGACTCTTACTGTTTACAAATGACTCCTACTATTCATGAACGACCTTTACTGTTCATGATTATGACATATACTATTTACTTTATGACTCTTACTATTCATGAACGACCTTTACTGTTCATGATTATGACATATACTATTTACTTTATGACTCTTACTATTCATGAACGACCTTTACTGTTCATGAATGCGACTAGTACTATTTACTTTACATTATATGTTTCCAGTAGCTGTCTTCTTCTTTTGTCTTCTTGTTGATACCTTCATTCTAGTTGGACTTCTGGTACATAGTTATCATCTCCGTTGCACTTTGAACATATGTGGTCTGGATATTTGTGTCCTACTAGTTTGCAGTATCTTGTTAATAACTCGTTTGAAATAAATTCTTTTTTCAATGCTCTGGTAGTTGGTTGCATTTCTGGCTTTAATAATGATAAAATCCATTTCTGGACTTCATCCATATCTCCTTGTCGTAGTTCCTTTGAGTTGGCATATATCATTAACTGGTCTCTGGAATAGTAGCTCCAGATAGCATTTCCTTGTAGATAATTGTTAGCTAGTTCTTGAATAATAGTTGCTATACCAATTATTCTTTTATTGGCATAGAAACTTGGTATCTCCATTTTCTGTATCTCCGGTTGTTTCTCTATCTCTTCCGGTATTATCATATCTCGTGTTAGTCCTATCTTTATCACCTGTATTATGGGTTTTATTTCGTCATATAGTATTTCCGCTGGTGCTGTATAGAATTTGATGAAGAATAGGTTGCCTTTTGTAATTCTCTTGAAGGTGACAAATGCTTTGTATAGCTCTGGTATTCCAATTATTTCTTCTCCGTCGTGGGTATATACTGTGCTAAGTAGTCCGTAGTTGTAACATGTCTTTACTAGGTTTGCTTTTGTTTTTGGCTGGGCTATAAGCCTATTATATCCCTGTAGTTTTTGGGTTACATAATCCTGTGTTGGATCTGTAGTAGTAGTTGATCTAGGGTTTAGGTTCAAGAATGTCTGAATTTTATATATATTCTCAATATATGTTTGAGTAATATGGTTATATACCTTTTTGTTGTGGTGTAGGCTATTGGCATAGGTTGTAGTTTGTGGGGCTATAACTATTGCTTCTCTTGGCTTTTTTGATGTAAATGGCTTATCAAATACGGTATTTAGCAGATGGAGGGTATGTATGGACTACCAGAAGCTAAACAAGGTGACGCAAAAGGATTATTTCCCATTACCATTCCTTGACCAAATGCTTGATCGTCTTGCGGGGCGTGCTTTTTATTGCTTTTTGGATGGATACTCGGGGTATAATCAAATCTTGATTGCTCCGGAAGATCAGGAAAAGACCACATTCACTTGTCTGTATGGCACATTTTCTTTCTCTAGGATGTCGTTCGGGTTGTGTAATGCTCCAGCGACCTTCCAACGATGCATGATGGCTATTTTCACCGACATGGTGGAATATATCTTGGAGGTCTTCATAGATGATTTCAATGTGGTTGGTGATTCCTTTGAAGAGTGTTTGAGAAATTTGGATAGAGTATTAGCCCGATGTGAAGACACCAATCTCATGCTTAATGGAGAACAATGCCATTTCATGGTGGAGGAAGGCATAGTGTTGGGCCACAAGATTTCAAGGCAAGGAATTAAAGTTGACAAAGCCCAGATAGAGGTGATTTCAAGGCTTTCTCCCCCCATTTCTGTCAAGGTAGTGAGGAGTTTTCTTGGGCACGCGGGGTTCTACCTGAGGTTTATAAAAGATTTTTCAAAAGTGGTAAACCCCTTATGCAAGCTACTAGAAAAGGATGCAAAGTTTGTGTTCGATGAGGGATGTATGCAAGCATTTGAGCTTCTCAAGCTTAAGTTGACCACTACCCGAATCATTACCGCACCAAATTGGAGCTTGTCTTTTGAGCTCATGTGTGACGCAAGTGACATTGTGGTTGGGGCTGTCTTGGGTCAAAAGGTTAACAAAATGTTTCATCCAGTGTACTACGCGAGCAAGACCATGAATGAGGCTCAAAGGAACTACACGTTTACCGAAAAAGAGTTGTTGGCTATTGTATTTGCAATGGAAAAGTTTCGGCTGTATCTTGTGGGGGCCAAGGTCATAGTGCCCACCGTTCATGCCGCTCTTAGGTACTTGATGACCAAGAAAGACTCCACGACAAGATTGATGCGATGGGTGTTACTACTTCAAGAGTTTGATCTAGAAATTGTGGACCGAAAAGGTAGTGAGAACCATGTGTTAGACCACTTGTCCCGTTTGGAGGAGGAGGGGAGGCCTTGTGATGGCCTTGAGAACAATGATTCATTTCCTGACGAACAACTCCTTGCGGTGTCAATGAATGATATGCCATGGTTTGCCGATGTTGCCAATTACTTTGTGACTGGAGTAATCCCGTGTGATCTCTCTTCTAACTAAAGGAGAAGCTCAAGCGGGATAGTTTGGATTTATATTGGGATGAGCCATACTTGTTCAACATTTGCACGCATGGTGTGATTTGTAGATGTGTCCCAGAGGAAGAACAATTGAGTATCTTAGAGGCTTGCCATTCTTCACCCTATGGTGGCCATCACGGTGGGGTGAGGACCGCCTCTAAAGTTCTTAGTTGTGGATTCTATTGACCAACCTTGTTTAAAGATGTAGGTGATTTTGTGAAGAGGTGTGACGATTTCCAAAGAGCGGGTGGAACTTCAAAAAGGTATGAGATGCCTCTCAATACCATTCTTGAAGTGGATATCTTTGATGTTTAGGGCATCGATTTCATGGGTCCATTTGTTAGCTCTTGTGGGAATACTTACATTCTCGTGGCGGTTGACTATGTCTCAAAATGGGTTGAAGTCGTGGCTTTGCCTAACAATGAAGCCTGGAGTGTTGTTGCATTTCTTAAGAAGAGCATTTTCACAAGGTTTGGCACTCCCCGTGCGATTATTAGTGACGGGGGATCTCATTTTTGCAATAAATCTTTCGACACGTTGCTTTCTAAGTACGGTGTCAATCACAAAGTTTCTACCCCCTATCACCCTCAAGCAAGTGGTCAAGTGGAAGTCTCTAACCGGGAAATCAAAAGCATATTGTCAAAGACGATGAATGCAAATAGGATCGATTGGTCGAAGAAGTTGGATGATGCTCTATGGGCTTATCGGATGGCTTACAAAACTCTAATTGTTATGTCTCCATATCGGTTGGTGTTTGGGAAAGCTTGCCATATTCTGGTTGAGTTAGAGCACAAGGCCATGTGGGCTTTGAGGAAGTTGAATCTTGAATGGGATGTTGCAGCCAATCTTCTTGTAGAGCAGCTCAATGAACTCGATGAATTTAGATTCCATGCCTACTCCAATTCGTCCTTGTACAAGGACAATATGAAGTAACTTCATGACAAATGTGCTCGTGGAAAGGAGTTCAAAGTAGGTGATTTGGTTCTCTTATTCAACTCCCGGTTACGTCTGTTTCCGGGAAAGCTCAAATCCAAATGGAGTGGACTGTTTGAAGTTATTTTTGTGACCCCTTTTGGTGCTCTTGATTTGAAAAATAAAAATGGTGAAGTCTTCAAAGTTAACGGGCACCGGGTCAAGCATTATGCTGGGAAAATTGATGACAGCCATGTGTTGGCACTTCTTCACTTCAAATAATGTGATGGTAACCTGCGTCGTGCCGCGACGTTAAATCAGGCTCTTCTTTGGAGGCAACCCATGTGTTTTGCCTCTTGTTTTCTTTGATTTTCTTTGTAGGATAGGACTGATTTTTGGACTAACTAGTTATGAGATGTTACAGGGTTGTGTTGATGCAGTGTAAGACAAGGTGGAAATATGCACCAGCCTTTGAAGTTGCCAGTGCGGCCGCACTACATTTTGTGCAGTCTGCAGTGGTGAAGGGTGAATCGATACCTCTCTGAAATTTGCCAGTGCGGCTGCACTACATTTTGTGTGGTCCGCACTGGACCTCTGCAGCCGCAGTCTATTCTATGCGGCCCGCAAAGCATTGCCTTCTTAGGTTTGAACATTACTGTGCAGTGCAGACCGTGGTCCATTTTGTGCGGTCCACACTGGTTGGTGAGAATGGGCCCCAAGGGCTTTTCTATAAATAGACCCTGAGGGCTCCCTTTTATACTTTTCGAAAATTTGAAATCCCAAAGAGTATAATCACTGTTCACTACCTTTACTTGCTCGTAATTACTTGTTGGAACTAATTTGCTTGAATTCATTTCATAATCTGGTACCATAATCTTATTTTTACTTGTTTAATTATGTCAATTTCATTTAATTTTCGTTTTCTTAGCTTCTATTTCTTTTTCCTTTCATTTTTTCTTAACTGCTAAGTTAGGTTAGTTTAAATTTTGATTCATGTGGAATTAGTTAGCTTAATGGATTGGGTAATCACTTAGCAACACCTATTAGGTGCAAAAATTGGACTTAAAAGAAAAATTTCATAAACCCTAGCTTAGTGCCACATCTGGGCACTCAATGCGGACCGCAGTGCCCTTGTGCGATCCGCAGTACCATTTTGTACGAACCGCACTGAAAAACTTCTGGGAAGCTGAACTTTGGGTAGTGTGGTCGCACTCCATTTTGTGCGGTCCGCACTGGCCCCTGTGTGGCCACACTACTGTTTTGTGCGGTCCACACTATCACGATATAGTGGGTGGGTATTCTGAACCCCACCCCTGTGTGAACCACAGTCAATTTTTTGCGGTCCGCACTGACCCCTGTGCGACCGTACTCCATTTTGTGCGGTCCGCACTGGGCTATTTTCTACAACTGTTTGTAATTCTTCATACCTGATCTGCAACTCATTCTGTAACACTGATTTCAACTACTGCAATGATATTAATGAGTTCATTTGATTGTGCTTACAGGCTATGGTTAAACAATGAGGAAAAGACTCAAAACAACCCAGTAGAGGTGAATCCCCCTGGGGTGGGAAACAGAAAATGGTCAAACTCACTCCCCAAGCTAAGCAAAACATCAAGAACATGATGAAAGCCATAAAAGCGGCTGACAGATCCATTAACATGTCGGGGAGTGAGTACGAGCCCTCTCGGGAGATCTCTTCGGACTCAGTCCCAGAATACATACCGTATCCAGAGAGGGCTAGACAAAGAGACACTCCTCCCTCTTCCCCCGCTGCCCAAGCATCAGTGAACATTTCTTCTGGGTCGTTTGAGGGCTCAGGTGAAGGTAGTGGGGAATACTCCACCTCTCCCACATCTTCATTATCTGGGGAGGGTGCAAGAGGAGATGAGAAGGATATACATGGAAATGAGGGAGTAGCTGAAGGTGGTGAGACTCAAGTGGGAGGCGTTGCTAGAATTAGGAAACCCGAAGCTTGGGAAGATAGATTTGTAAGTGAGTTAGCATACCATAAGTTTCGGGAGTGGAGCTTCATAGATAGAGACCTACTACCCACAACCCCGACGTGCAGAGACAGTTCAGGACTAGAGTGGGATGGGAGCACTTCCTAGATGCTTGTGTGGACACCAACGAACACTTGGTCAAGGAGTTTTATTGCAATGTACCCCACATCAAAAAGGGCTCCAAATTGACCAAGGTTCGGAAACTCAAGGTGTTATTTGATGGAAGTCAATTAATGAATATCTGGGATTCAATGAGGAGGATGAGACTCTGAATATGGCGAAGATGGAGATGGGTGAGGAGGTCCGTCCATGGCTAGCACAGTACCTGGCAATCCCAGGTACCGTCCCCGATTGGTTGACTGTTGGGGTCAAAATATTGAGAAAGACCTTGAACTTTGAAGCGAGGGGATGGGAGACTTTTGTTTGCATCCGGTTGGACCCTACCACTCATGACAACACCCTTCCTCTCCACCGAGCTGTATTGGTTGCTTCGATTATGGCGAGATACCCCATAGATGTGGGGAATGTGATGTCCCGGATTATCACTATTGTGGGCGTGGAGCATGACCGGAACTATCCTTTCCCCAGTTTCCTCACAATGTACTTTCGGGACCTGAATGTGGACAAAAGGCCCTATGACATCAAGGTCAAGGCGAAAACCCCATTTTCCTGGTATAGCATGAAGGGGGATGACAACCCCAAGAGCAAGAACTACAAAGTACCAGCTATTGCTCCAACTGGCCAATCTGAGGAGCCGGATGAGGTAGTGTCTTCTGCTGAGCATACCTCCACATCTCCCGATATCCCTCCTGGTCCATCCACATTAGCAGGCTCGGAGATCCTATCTATCAGGTCCCATCCTATTACGGCCCACCGTCTAAGCCAGGCACTTTTGAGTATCAATAACTGGATGCAAACTGCCTCATCCAAGTTGTCCATTTCGACTACCACTATAGAGGCTCAGTCGGTTTCCCCAGCTCTACAAGTGCCACAATCGATAAAGGATGCACTCAAGGAGATACCTGACAACCAGAAGAAGATCCTCGATACTTAGGTTGCGCTCTCAAAGGTAGTCGATTCACATAGCAAGGCTCTCAAGGAGCTTCCTAAGGAGCATAAGAAGTTGCGGAAGACACGGGCCTCCAAGGAGTCCGTGAAGGTGCTGCCGGCATATGTTGATAAACTGAAGGCAGACCAGTTGCCTTTACACTTGTTGCTTGATGACCCAGTGCCAGCAGCTCACCCACATCCAAAGCAGAACATAGAGGCCTCAGAAGAGGAGGAGGAGTATTCCTAGAGCTGATAAGGCTATCATCTAGTTGGCGGACCCACCGGAGACTTCCTCTAGTTAGCCACAAGATGTACCAGTTCCAGAGCTTGTCGAGGTCTAGGCCCAGCTCCCAGTAGCAGAGGAGCAGACCACCGGGAACCAGTATATCCTTTTTCTCTATCTTTTTGGTGTTTATTTAGACTAGTTGGCATTAGGGACAATGCCAACTTTCATTTGAGGGGGTAGGCCTACTATTCATTTGATGGATGATTGTATATATATTGATACATTTTTATGCTTTCTTGATTTTTCATCTTTGGTCTGTATATAATTTGATATTTAGTCACATTTATTGCACTTTTATTTTACTTTGGGTCTGTATATAAAGCTATATCACATTGTATATATTCATCCCATCAGTTGTATATTCAAATCCCCTCTTGTATATATTCATTCTATTTTCCGCAAAAATTTTCATTTTTTAGTTTTTTATTTATGTTCGTAGCTTTTTGTTTTGTTTTGGATGTTTTCAATAAGCCTTTGGTTTTTTTAATGCCACGGTTCTTTCCAAAGGTGGAGTGTTGTGTGAACTGGGTGGCTCTTCCCAATGATGGATGGTGTGACAACCTTCTTAAGGGTTTGAGTCCGTTTTCCTTTTTGTTTTTAGTAGTTTGTAGTTAAAGATACCTCAAGCAAAGCTTCGCTTGGGCCTAGCACATTTGCCTTTGATCTCATGATCAAAAACAATTTGTTGTGTTTAGGATGGTGAAAGTCGTAACCTTGAGACTCTTGTGTGTGACCAATAATCATCAAGTGGTTTTTCGGGACCATTGTGTGCTCAAATCGTATCTATGGTCATTGTGGGCCCCCGACTCTATATCTTTAGCAATCCCTTAGCTTGTGTGGTGAGTAATTGAATTGTGAGTCCAAGTCCCGAGCCATTGGTCTAGAGCTTGCCCAGAATATTCGTTGAGGTGAAATCTTAAGTGAATTTTGACTTGAGATGTGATTATAGGCTCTCCTTGATCCAAATGATAGTTTGAACAATTCCATAGCCTACCAATGATATGATCCCTAGTTAACCCTTTTGAGCCTTAGACCTTTTTCTTTCA
The DNA here is from genome assembly GCF_000393655.2 of Nicotiana sylvestris. Lineage (NCBI taxonomy): Eukaryota > Viridiplantae > Streptophyta > Magnoliopsida > Solanales > Solanaceae > Nicotiana > Nicotiana sylvestris. The sequence continues at coordinate 85,064,564 of NC_091061.1, forward strand.
AGAACCATGATACAAGCCTATATCCATTTTAAAAGATACCCTCTCTTGGCACCCGATCTTTCTTTTAGCACATGGCAAAAGTATAAGTTTGGGGGGAGAGACGAAGATGGCAACAAAGTGGTAAAAGGTACGGAAAAAAAAAAGAAAAGCAAAAAGACAAAAAGAATGTTCAAAGTGAAAAAGAATAAAAAGGGATTCAAGAAAGAGAAAAGAATGAAAGGTGTGGAAAGTTGAGAAAGGAGAAAAAGGTTTGAAATGCATAAGATAGAGTGACAGTATGTCTCTCTAACCCCTTAGAAAGAAGTGAAATGACTCAAAGAGTCAAGAGAATGTGTGCCAAATGAATCAAAAGAAGTGTTTAAGGGAAGATGGAACCTACTTAGACCAAAACATGTCCTACCCTGAACCAAAAGCCTTCACAATATCTCCACAAAAGCCCTATATGATCTTGAGTTGAATAAAGCTTACATTAGTGGATACTCACATAATGGGCAAGCATATGGTACTTAGAGCTGGACTTGTGACTTTTTCTTGAGAGAGATGAGTGGAATTCCATTAGCCTCATTTTGCGTGCAAATATTCTAAAGGTGAGGTTTGCTTAGGGAGAGTTGAGGATGTATGAGTTTGGGTTCCACGATGACCAAAGTAATTGAGAGAGTTCTCTGATGTGTTGAGTCAACTCTTGAAGCTCTTGTGTCGCACTTGATCCATGGTTTTTCAAAGGTTAGATGTTGTTAATGACTCATTTGTATTGAGGGCAATTGTTAGTCCCAATTGATACTAGTGAGGTTGCTTTAGGACAGCTGAAAATTTCTTGGATTTTTCCTTAAGGGGTGGGTATTATTTTGTTTGCTTCAGGACAAGCAAAAGCTTAAGTTTGGGGGAGTTGACAACAAGGGATTTTGACACATTTTATACTCCTTCTTGCTTACGCTTCGATTATAAATTCATACAAAATAGTCCCAAAAGGCTCATAAGTTGTTCTTGATTGCAGGTTTGATCAATAAAGTGACAAGATGTCAAAGATCAGCTCAAAAGGAGTGAAAATTACACAAGTACCAAAGACAAGACAAACTCAGGAAAAACAAGCCCAGTGCGGCCGCATTACACTTTGTGCGGTCCGCACTAGGGAGACTCAGAGAGTTGGAACTTCAGGCATCAAGGCAGTGTAGCCGCAGAAGGTTTTGTGCGGTCCGCACTAAAGGCAATGCGGCCACACTACCATTCTGCGCGGTCCGCAGAGTCAAGGTTCAGAGAGGGTGAAGTCAATGCTTTCAAGCCTGTGCGGCCGCGGTCCAGTTTGTGCGGACCGCACTAGAAGCCTCCGCGGTCTCAGTCCATTCTGTACGGTCCACGGAGCCCGAGTTCAGAGAGCCAAGTTTTCAAGTTTAAGAGCCTAGTGCGGCCGCACACCATTTTGTGCGGCCGCACACCATTTTGTACGGTCCGCACTAACCACGCAGGAGCATTTTTGTCCAGTTTTTTTAGGTTAGTATAATAGATCCTTTTTTCATTTTTAGGGTATTAGACATTTTAGAACAGTTGCTGCGCTCGTGGGAGCATATCTTGTAGCCATTTTGGGCATTTTTACTTACTTTTTATCATTGAATCTTTGTATTTGTCTTATCAATTAATTAATATGTGTTCATCTTCATTTATTTCTCTGTTTTTCTCTTCAAGTATGAGTAGCTAGACTCATTAGCTAGGGTTGTGGCTCAACCCTAGTGTGGGTAATTGATGGGTGTTGAAATTTAGGGCTAGATTGACTATGGGTGTTTGCTATTTGGGTCAATTTCATGGTTTAATTATTGAATTAGTGGTTGCAAACACTAGTTTGTGCTAAGTTTACTAGGGCTCTTCTTGATAAAGACAGCCTAAGTCTCCAAAATTGATCCAACAAGGAATTGGGATGCACTCAAGAGAATTGATAGTCCCAATTAAAGGGTTAAACCTCGAGAGAGTAATATCCAACTTGAACCTTAGTTGCTTGAGCAAATATGCATACCCAATTGGTCTTGAGAAAGTAAATTGGGCAAAATCATTCTTTCTACCGAGAGGTGCGAGAATGGGTAATATCGAGCAATGGTTATTACATATTCCCCAATCATGTCAATCGTGTCTTAGACGCAATTACCCGTCAATTGGCCACCTAAGTGAAAGTCACTACCCTAGTGCCTTTTAGAATATTTGAACAACTTGTAGCATTTTACTCTTATCTTAATCTAGTTACAATTATAATTTGTAGTTTGATAATCGTAGAATTATAAAAGAAAACCCAAAAATGAATAAAAGTGCAATTTGGAACCAATACACAATCCCAACCTAAATAGATACTCAACTCCCCTTATAGCTCTTTGTAGAAATCGATCCCGACACAAAATCGGGTAAAAGCTATTACGACCATCTCTCGCTACTTTTTAGTGATGCGGAGTAGGCTACGATCTGTATACCCCCTAAATGAAGGTGGCATTGGGACAAGATAAGGGACAAGATGTGTGCAAAGCGCTCGAATTCAAACAATGGTGGAATTTCAGAACCAAATAGCCCTTGTGGAGTAGGTTTCTTATGGCTAAATACTGTCAAAGGTCACACCCCATCTCCAAAAGATGGAACACAGCGCAATCTCAAGCATGGAAAAAATTCATGGTTAATAGAAAAGAGGCAGAACAGAATATTCATTGGAGGTTAAACTCAGGGGAGGTTAGCTTCTGGTGGGACAACTGGCTTGGTATAGTCCCTCTAGCACACCATAGGATTGATGGTGGCAGGCCAGGCAAGGTTCCAGTCTCATACTTCTGGGAAGTAGGACAATGGAATATTCAAAGGTTGAATGCTTCAGTTCCGACACACATGATCACCCAGATCATTCTTACTCTCATTCATTTCGACCCTCACATACTAGATAAACATATATGAATACCACACACAACAGGTAATTTTACATGTGCATCAGCCTGGAAAGTCATTAGAACTAAAAGCAGCATCTTTTCTCCAATTCAAAAATTTGGCACAGTAAGATCCCATTCAAATGGTCCTCTGCCTCTGGAGAGCCCTTAGAAATAAACTACCCGCTGATGATAGAGTTGTTTCATTTGGCCTGCCTACTGTCACCAGGTGCATTTATATTCAGTAAAAGGCATTTTGCAAGAATAGTTTGGAAGAAATTTTCTGGTATTGTTGGACTGAGAATTGATGAACTCCCTCTCATACTTATTTTGATGAAATGGTGGCTTCCGAAAGCCAACAATGCAGTCCACAAACTCATGCTTGACACCATTCCAGTTATCATTTCCTGGAATCTTTGGAAGAATAGGTTTGGAGCAAAATATGGAAACAGGAATTCATCTATCTCTAGGGTGGTTTTTGCTATTCACTCAGACATCCTTTTTCTTCTCAAGACTAGCTATCCTCATATCAAATGGCCTCCCCATTATAATGACATCTATACCTTGGCTGAGAATGTGAAAAATGTCACCACGATCACTCAAGTGACATGGGCTAAACCTGAGGTTCAATTTGTGAAAGTGAATTGTGATGGCAATGCTCTTAACAAATCCGGGAAGAATTGGAGATGGTGTCATTGTCAGGGTTCACCATGGCTACTTCATCCATGCCATAGCCTCCCCCCCGGGCACTCGCACTAACAACCTAGCAGAAACCACTACTGCTACCATTGGAGTCAACTGGTGTATTGAGAATAGTTTCACAAGGATCCACCTAGAAGTTGATTCTGCTCTTTTGGTACATTTGGTCAATAACACATCCAATCCTCCATGGAATATTTAGATGCAAATCCAGCAGCTGCAATAGCTCTACCAATAGTACGAGGAAATCAGATGCATACACACATTTAGGGAAGCAAATTGCCCTGCCGACTTTTTGTTCAAACTTAGCCATAATCTGCCACAGCTTACCCATTTCAACAATATGTTGGACCTCCCCTCCCATATCAGAGGCCAGATTATATTGGACCAAATGGGTACCCCATCCTTCATGTACAAGAAGACAGCCACTATGCAACTTCCATCAAGCATCACTACCAACCTCACTTCATCCAATGGCTATGGATGATCACCACAAACAGTTGGGAGCTAACCTAACAATCCAAAGAAATCAGAGCTTTCAGCACACCGCCACAACCATCATGATAATACAGGAATTTTTAGCTAATCTTTTTCTTTTTTTTTGCAGAAATAGCAGAAATGTCTACATCACTGATGGAAATCCAATGTGTGGTATTAGCATCCTTGATGCTCGTTCTATTGGATATCCCTCAATGTAGATGGACATTTCCTGCTACTTCAACTAGAATTCACCACCTCCCTATCACTACCAATAACACCCTAATCATACTCACAAAAGTCCACTCAAGAAAGATAACATACTCTAACCCACATACATATAAAATGCATCTCCCTACCACAGCACCTCCCACATTCCATCATATTAACAAACAAGTCCACCAATCCCATGAACACCTCATTTACTGCTCCAGTATACACAAGAACCTGGCAGTAATAGTTGGATGCAGCAACCACCCTTTGGGACCCAGAACACACAAGAACTTAGGCACTAATGTTGCAAGCTCCAGCATCAAGGTAGTATCACTTCACACTACCAACACTCTAGCCACTGAAGACACCAACTCTCAAGGATCCACCTAGTTCTTACTTATCTTTCTGAAGGTGCCCAACACCCTAAAAAATGATCAGGAACCTTCTGATCATCTCTCCACTACATCAACCACTCCTCTCCAAAGCACACACAATACTTACACCTCAAATCACAATCATCTACAATACTCATATACCAAATGCAACACTCACACATGGTACACCCTTCATGAGGCCATACCATTATAAGAAAGAAACATAATAATCTTACTCTTTCTGCATCCACAGCACTCCTACATAACACTAATCCTCCTCCCATCACAACTCCCAGAACACATAAGAACCTAAGGGAGAAATTGTTTTATCTAACGGGTTTGTTTCCTTTTGCAGGTACAATGGCCACATCCGAATTGTTGATGCACTTGCAATGTGTGGTATTAACATCTCTAATGTTCAATCTCTAGGGAGTGCATCAACTTTCTTGGGCATTCCAAAGAACCAATATCACCTTGACACAAATACAGTCATGTACAGCTCACATGACTCACCAAAAAATAAACATTGACAGTCACAAAATCACCAGCAAAAGCATCAATCTAGCCCAGCATTGCACACCCTAGAAATACATAGTCAAGCTCAAAGTACCCAGAATTGCAACACAACAACTTCAATCTCTCTTTGTTCATATGTTTTCAGCAACAGCAAACCACTAGTGTCTCCTATATTTCCAATAGTCAGATGCCATCAACTCCACATGCCTGCTTAGAGAACATCTGTATATTAGATGTACCCTACTGCTCACTCTCCTATGTTAGAAACAATAGACAGCAGCAGATTATTAGCCCAGATCATTGATCTTTTTGATTCATATATTCAATTTGGCTTTCTTTTGACAAAGTTTAAGATAGCACTTCCTTCAGTCTCACACTTTTTGTTATCCTCCACTGGAGGTTTCACCTATCTCAGATGTAGCACATTTATATGTTTAGTTGATTTAGGATCACTTGAACTCCTTTGTATAGTTGACCTACGTACACTAAACCATGTTTTTGTATATCCAACTGTCTATCACAGTCATATAGACAATTGGAATCTTCATATAGGTCTAACTTCACATATATGTTTAGGTACACATCACTATCATCTTGTGATGATCAAGTTTACAATCTTTTTTGGGAGGTAAGGTTTATGTCCCCCTCTATTGTTGTATTTTACTTTACATTTATGAAATTTAACACTAAGCACAATGCTTAGTGGATTTGAGAAAAAAATCATAAGGAAAATAAAGTAAAGACAAGACAGAAAGGGAAAGAAAAGACCTTTTATATATCAAAAAGTTATTTACAAGGGCAACATGGCCCGATTGGAATTTACAAAAGGATACTAAGCACTTAATCTTCTCCAGGAGCAACATCTTCATCATTGGGGCCTTCTCCGCTTTTGAACCAACTCATTCTCCCGGAATTATCATCGTCAGAAAAGACCAACACTTTGTCTTCAACTTCAAGTTCATTTGTATCTTTGATCTCAGCATGAAGATCGAAGCCACGAGCGTGGATCTCCTCGAGAGTCTCCCTTCGAGACTGGCACTTGGAAACCTCGGCAACCCAGTATGCTCGAGTCTGAGCAGTATCAACAATTTCCTTTGCGCAGGTTCGACGTCAGATCGATAGACGGCCACAATTGCCTCAACATCGGTCATAGCCGTTTGAGCTTGAGATTTTGCCACTACAAGTTCTATACCAACCGAGCCTGGAGCTCCTCAATTTTCTTAGCTTGTACCAAGTTCTTCTCTTTCATTCCTTGGAGTTGGCTTTCAGCCTAGGATAACTAAGCTCAAGCAGCCTCTTTCTCTGAAGCAAGGTGGTCCATATTTTGCTGCCACGCTATCGTTTCCTCCTTCACCGCATCTACCTCCCCACGGAGTTGCCCAATCATCTCGTGTAGCCACTGGACTTACGAGATTGAATTATTAGTCATCACTCCCAAACCGATATCGTGAGCTTCTAAGACTTTTATTACCTGATCGGTCAATTCGTTCTGTTCTCTCTGAGTCGCGGCCAGCTCAGCTTGGAGGCCCTTGACTTCTTCTTCCTTTTCCTCGCCAAGAAGCTTGAGAGCATTTCTTTCCTCAGTAAGCCCTTGAATATCGACTTCATATCAGCTCAGCTCTCTTCAAGACATAAAGAAAGATTCATGACAAAGCCCCGAGGCCTACACGGATTGAAGGAAAAGAATTAGGCAAGAAAAGAAAAACACAAGTATGGAGATTGGTATTGGCAAAGAAATTTAAGGCTTACCCGATTCAAAGCTTGTTGGGCTTCACTGAAGAGACACGGTGCTCCCACCTCATCCATCGCCGCTTAGTCTTTCTCGGTGACCAGACTTCAAACATAACTAGCCACCCCTACCTGGGCAGTAAAAAATCGTGCATCCTCCAGGATCAAAATAATTATTGTTTGTTTGCACTCGGGATTAAGACTTGGGGGCTGGAAATTGGCTAGTCAATGTGAAACTCGAGGAAGATTCGCCCAAGCTTCTCCTCGGTATCTCCAAATCGCTTAAGCAGCGGCATCATCGCCCCTAGCAAAATAACCTCAGAAAAGGTCATCCCCTCCGAGGGTGCCTTCTACCTGAGGAATCTTTATGGCCCGAGTCTCTCGAACTTCGTCTTTAGAGAATGAAGGAAGTGATGGGGAGCCTCCGATTTCTATTGCCCTAGGTGGATCCTTTGAAGCGCTCTCCTTATTTTGAGGAGCCTCGGGACTGGACTCCATAGCTATTTCAAACGCCTTCTCACCCTGAGGTGAGGTACCTTCAGCTCCAGTCAACTCAAGGACTCCAACTAAATTCCCCTCTTGGGCCTCGTCAGACCGATGCAGAATACATTCAATTTTGATTGATCTGGTGGCCTTTTGACCCTCGATGTTTGTTCGTGTTTGAGCCACCAGACCAAAATCATCCTCCTTTTCTTCTTCTTCCTCCTCCTCCCTTAAGAGTTGAATTGACCCCATGGACAAGGGAGTCACATCCTTCTTGGACTTTTGAACCGCTTTATTCTTAGGTTGTGGCCCCTTGGAGGTCGAAGCCTTTTTTCTCTTGATTTTCTTTGCCGGCTTTTGGTAGGGGGTGAGTTTTCTTCTTCACTGTACGGAGGCCTCATCGGAACATCTTTCCCAAGACCTATAAATGAAGGATAAATGGGATCAAAAAGAAATCCAGACAGTAGTCGGAGTTATCGGATTACACAAATACCTACCATGGTTTTGAGCTTCCTATCGACCCTTCAATAACCTGCGCCATGTGTGCTTAGCATGTTTCGATGTCGACACTAGGCTCCTAACCCAGTTCTCGATATGGGGAATTACACCTGCCAGCCAGGCAATGGCTGCGTTAAATAAAATGCTGATGAGAAAGGAGGAATAAGTGAAGAGAGTAAACAAAAGTTAAAAGATGGAATTAAACTTACGTTTCATATTCCATTTCTTTGGAAATGGCATGCTTTCAGTTGGGATCAGATTTGAGGCCTTTACTCGGATGAACCAGCCCATCCAACCGCAATCCCTATCCTCATCGATGCTCAAGAAGGCCACCTTGTTGGCCCGACGCTGAAGCTTCACTAATCCTCCCCGATAATGTCAGGGGCTATACAGGTGAATGAGATGGTTGAGGTTAAAGGGATGCCCCTCGACCTTGCTCACAAATATTTGAAGCAGTATCACTATCCTCCAAAAGGAAGGATGAATTTCGCAGAGGGTGACCTCGTACTGCTTGCAGAAGTCCACGATAATTGGATCTATAGGACCCAATATGAAAGGGTAGATGTAAATGCTCAGAAACCCTTCCTCATACATGGTGATTGATTCCTCGGATGATATGTGCTTATTTTCCCAATTGCAATCCTTCTTAACTTGATCTAGGAGATCACTAGTGATTGTACATATGTACCTCGATATTTGCTTGCATCAACCTGGAACCAAGGAGGGTATTTTCAACCTTAAAGTCAGAATTAAGAATGCACGGCATAGGAAAGAACTCTTCACGGCGTGGCTCCACCGCTGGTTGCTTGCCTACTAGTTGAGACGAGGAAGCTTTCTCTTACTGTGGAATGGTTTTGGATGTTTTATCCATTTTTCGTTTTTGGTGAACAAAGAAGAACAAAGATTGGAATGCTTGATATTTCAGGGAAAACAATCAAAGAAAGGCTTCAGAATCTATAGAAGACAAAGAAATGTGAAGATTGAAAGTAAAGTTTGGGCAAGAGAAGGAAGATATATTTATAGGTTGGAGACGACAGTTCAGGAATCGGTAGTGGCCAACAAAGACTGGCAGGCATTAAATGCCTCAACATCTAAACCGATGGGATATTTCGGCACCCTATGTTGCTTATGTCATGGTGATGACGTCAAGATAGATCGGGGTAAAGGTCGAGGGATCAATTTGTTTCTTTTCATTTTACTCCAAAAAAACAAGGGGACTATCTGTATATGGTTAAAATTGGGCCCACCCGATTTCGCTAATTAACCGACACCAGGAGGATGAATCGAGGATGAGCCCCGAACCATATCTGACTGTGACACAAGGATAAGGTACCGAGTTCAAACTTGAGGTACCTAGAAATATCAAAACTAATAATGATCGAAGATGACTAGGACAAACATCAAGCAAGACCGAAGACAGCATAATAAAGAAAAGGGGAGATATCCGTGACTGGTCAAAGATCATAGCGAAAACTCAGAACAGATTAAATCAAGGGCGATTGTTTAGTTAATCATGGGATTTACTTCCACAATTAGAATTGTACATAGATAGGATTCCACTACTATATAGAGAGGGTTCTAATCATTTGTAAGGGACGTTGTTCACAGATATTAAAGCAATATAACACTTTCTCTTTCGTTTATATTCTCATTCATAACCTTGTTATATTTTTAACCATTCATGCATCAATTAGTTCGAGGGTATTCAAGCTCGAGGGCTGAACTCCTTTCAAACACTGGTTTACTTTATCTTATTGTTAATTTCTCTTACTAATCTTCATATTCATCAATTGGTTTTAGGTGAAAACACATAACCTTAAAACCACATTATATATTTAATTGTTATCCAAATTTTAGGGTAAACATTGTACCACTTAAGTAGGGACCGCTCACGCTCAGGTATATCTTTCTCCAAGTCTAGGCATGGAGACGCAGGTCCGCTAGCTTGTAGCTGGTCTCCCTTTTGGACCGTCTGGAGAGAGCACGTCTGTAGGTCCAGCTGGCCAAGGAAAGGTTCCAACTTTGTCAGATCTGGCTAAGGAGCAGCAAGCCATTAAATCCAAATTGGGCAAGATTGAACGGAGGCAGCTAAAGCAGAGAGAACATGAAAAGAATAAGAGCAAGTTCTTGACAAAGATGATGAGCACCTTGAGGAAGTTTTGTGGATCAGATGACGGCAACGAGGATGACTTGGAGCTCTCAGTTCCCAGTACCTCTAGCTCGGAGTCATGCAATTCAAGGAGCACCTCTTTCATTTTAGCTTGTTTTGTTTAGTTTCACTGAGGACAATGCAACACTTTTGGTTGGGGGTGGCTCATTTATATATGATCGATGTATGTGGAGCATGACCATTTTTTGTGAACTTGTGTAGATTGGTTGACATTTTTAGTTTATTAACAATATTTTGTAGTTTAGTTCTACCATGTTAGCATTAGAATTTTCTTATTGGTTTTTATTTTCATAGTAGTATTAATGAAACTCCTTGATTTTTTCTTTATACCGCGGTTATTTTCCAAGGAATTAATTTATGTTGAACCGGGTGACTTTTTTCTATCATGGATGGCATGAAAACTTTCTTAAAGGATTAGTCTTGTTTAGTTATTTTTCTCTTTTTTTTGGGAATATTGTTTTTAGTTAGTTTAGTAGCTACTAGTGAATAAATTGGTTATTGGGTGTGATCTTTTGTCCATAAACTAATGTGTGGCTTGTTTGGTGCCAACATAATTTAAACTTTAGCATATGAAGTTTTGGTCTATATAATGAAAAAAGATTGAAGTGATAAGCCTTTTTGTGACTTTTAGGTTAAAGTTTTCGCTCTTTAATTCATTAAATAGTCTTTTAGGCTATATATGATTTTCTTTAGGTTAATTGATTTTAATTGAATTTTGGATTTATATGTCACTCGAGTTTGCATGTTCCATGTGTGGTGAGATTTGTTGTGAATTCTTTTGTATTATTTGTAGTTTAGAACTTGCCTGATATGTGTGTCGTGGCGAAATCCTAGACTAACTTGATTTGAAAATGATGTTAGGCCTTCCTTGGACCAATATTGTGCCTTAAATTTCCTACCCTTGCATATTTTCCCTAGTCAACCTCGTTTGAGCCTTTAAACTTTTTCTTTGGCAACAATGTTAGAAGCTTTAGCCCTTTGTCTCTATTGATCTAGCTTTTGGCACCCTATCTCCCTAAGCACTTTGAAAGTGTAAACATAGGATAAAAGCCTAAGCTTGGGGGTGAAGGTTGAAAAAGTTGTGATGTGAAAAGTTATTTAATAGGTGAAAGGTAATAATATATATATATATATATATATATATGTGTGTGTGTGTGTGTGTGTGTGTGTGTGTGTGTGTGTGTGTGTGTGGAACCTTCCTTTATTCAAAAAAATAATGAGTAAGAAAGAAGAAAAAAGGAAGAAAAAATAAGGAGTTGTGAATAAAGGGAAGATTAGGTGTAGCATTAAAAGTGAAGAAAGGATGGAAAATATTTTGGAACGAAGTGTTCTTTAATTGTTGTAAATTGTAGTACATAGGGAGGTTTTCCGTTACACTTATCCAAATTGTGCCCTACCTTAACCAAAAACCTACATTACAATCATTTAAGTCCTACTTGATTTTAAACCAAGTGTGTCTATATTAGCGGAGAAATACATGAAGGGCAAGACTATGGCACTACTTTTGTGCATTTGAATATCTTTGTGAGAGTGAGAGTTTATTTTTTTGACTTGATATCCTGTTTGTTCTTAAATTGCAATTTGTAAGTTAGGATTCTCTCTTAAGTGTGAGGGTACTTGAAATTTTGAGTTGTGAACTTAATCCAATTTTCAATTGGGAGGAATGAACAAAAGAAAAATGTTTGTGATAATGAGGCAAATTTTAAAACGTTAGTGTCATGACTTGGTTGCTACTTTTATTAATTTGGTGTTTGAGAACTTGAATTGAAATGAAATTTGTGAAAAGTTGGTGATTCATATGTTTTGGATTAATTGTTGGTACCAACCAAAGTCACTATATTGTGTTTAATTTGAACCTTTTTGACTTGAAATGATGTTTGGTATGCCATTGAGCGTAATTGATGATTTTATTGAAGGATGCTCTTAGTTTTTGGGTTGCTTGTGGACAAGCAATAGTTTAAGTTTGGGGGTTTGATAAGTTGGTATTTTACCAACTTATCTCTTCTTGATACTTAGGCTTTTGTATGATTTTGTTGAGAAACTAAGGCATTTATTGAGGTTTGTTGGCATATATAAGGTATCAAGTGATTTAGAGAATATACGGAAGAAATCAAGCCAAAATGTGTTAAACTAAGGAAAAATGATTGCTGCCAGATAATGCTCTTCGCGATCGCGAACATTGACATGCGATAGCAGAAGTCCAGAAAATAATACATCATGAACATATGGAAATTTCTGTGAACGCGAAGAAGAGGATGGTCAACTGCTCTTAAGTGCTCTACGCGAACACATAATCTAGTCTGCGTTCGACAATGATGTACACGGCTAAAATCGGGGAGTCCGATTTTGGGATCACCACGACATCCCATGGCCCATCTTCAGAAGGCCCGAGGCATAGTTCGAGGCTCGACCCCGAGAATTCCCTATGCCCGACCTCGGGGTAATACAAATCGGTGGCTATGATGAACGAGTGGGAGATTCCCAAGGCAAGTGGTTTGAGCTGACCAAGTCCATAAGAATAAGTACTAGTCTATAGCGTGGCATTAAATGGTTGTACCAGCCTCATATCTTTGTAATAAATGCACATATACTATATTGGGATTTCCCCTCCTATATAATGGGGACCTTTGTTATTTTTTGCACATATATACAACATTCAATACAAGAACATTCTCTGCTCTCTAACTTAAACAAATTCTCCCTTGATTCTATTACTTACATTTATTGCTTACATTTATTGTGTTTCATTAATTGTTCTTCATTTATTACTCATTATTGATCATAAAGAGCCCCCATCAAGGCCCTAAGAACTATTAGTTCTCCGTCGACTGTCTACAGCCTAACGTCCGTCTCGACCCCGAGGTCCCGTATTACCTAGCTCGAGGCCCCAATTCTTAGTCACTCGGTTTGTGTATCATACTGCCTCAAGGCTCATATCTTGTTTTCTACTCTCACAATTAGTATCTACTGCATAACAACTAGCATAAAAATAAATCACGTATTTTTATAACCGCAAAATCAAATCTAATTGTAATTACCATTTTCAAGGTAAACAGTTTGGCGCCTACCGTGGGGCTAAAAATAATAGTGATTATTTTCTTGCTGGTTTACTACATAATGCAAGTTATCTTTCACACTTTTTTTGTCCAAAAATCTTTGATTTTAGGCCAAAATGTCTAACTCAGTGAACGCACATGAAAACAACGGTCTTGAGAACCATGGAGAGAATAGTGTAGATGTTCCAGGTATTGGTGTACCATCACGAAACCCTGAGGATGCACCAGAACCAATTCCACGTATGTGGTCTCGCGCAACGCCCAACGCGTCAACAAAAGCTCCCACACAACCAGGAGCATACGCCAATAAAACAAATAAGAAGCTCAGGAAATCCTAGCGCGAGGGGTGCAAGAGGTTAGCCTTCACGTTATTTTTAAGATGTTACAGGCACAATAGCTAGCGATTTCTCAACTGCAAAGCCACCAAAAAACTCCAAGCAGCCGACCCCGCTATTATGAATATGCTCGAGGACCTCACAAAGGGGATTGAATCGGGTGAAAAGATGATAGAAGCTAACGACAAAAAGGTGGAGACTTACAATTCAAGAGTCGACCAGATCTCGGGCGCACCCCCGATCCTAAAGGGTGTTGATTCAAAGAAATTCGTACAAAAGCCATTCCCGTCAAATGCTGCTCTGAAGCCCATCCCGAAGAAATTCAGAATGCCCGATCTCCCAAAGTACAGCAGAACCTCAGACCCCAATGAGCACGTCACTGCTTACACTTGTGCGGTGAAGGGCAACGACCTGAGGGACGACGAGATCGAATTTGTCTTGCTAAAAAGTTCAGAGAAACATTTTTGAAAGGTGCCATAATGTGGTACCACAACTTAGATCCGAATTTAATAGACTCATTTTCCATGCTGGCAGATTCTTTCACAAAGGCACATGCCAGTTCCATCAAGGTGGCTACAAGGAAATCCGACGTCTTCAAAATCAAACAAAGAGAAACTGAGATGTTGCGGGAGTTCGTATCTCGCTTTCAAATGGAGCGAATGAAATTACCACCAGTCTCCGATAAATGGGCAATGCAGGCCTTCACCCAAGGTTTGAACGAACGAAGATCGGTGGCTTCGAAGTAGTTAAAGCAGAATTTGGTTGAATATCCCGTTGTGACTTGGTTGGATGTCTACCACGATATCAGTCAAAGATTAGGGTCGAGGATGACCAACCGGGAGCCCCCTCGGGCTCGGTGCATCCAAGCAGACTCCTAGCAAAGGAGCCAATGCCAAACAAGGAAAGGTACCAACCATACACTGAAAATTGAAGAAACGCCCCAAGGCATAACATACCTCAAAATGATTGAAGGGCAGATCGAGGTCAGAATCCTCGGGGACTCGTAAGCAGAGCTAGATTCGACAGACACACAAGACCGACGGAGGCACCCCGCTTATCGGAATATAACTTCAACGTTGATGTTTCGGACATCGTATCTGCCATCGGTAAAATCAGAGACACCAGGTGGACAAGACTTGTACTATCAGATCTGTCGCAGAGGAACCCCAACTCACTGTGCAAATTTCACGGCTCACACGGTCATAGGACCAAAGATTGCACACAGCTCTGAGAAGAAGTAGCCCGGCTACTCAGCAAAGGTTACCTCCAAGAGTTCTTTAGTGACCGAGCCAAAAATCTATTCCGGGAAAGAGAGGCAAATAAGAAAAATGAAACATATGAGCCGCAACATGTCATCCACATGATCGTTGAAGGAATCAACATCCCGCAGGAACCCATTGTTAAAAGAACAAAAATATCCATCACCAGGGAGAAGCGAACTCAGGGTTATATACCCGAAGATGCTCTCACATTCAGCGATGAGGACATCGAGGCCCTGTCTCAACCTCATAACGATGCCTTGGTAATTTCTTTTCTTGTAATAACATTTCAAATTAAGCGTGTGCTTGGGATCCAGGTAGCTCAGCCAACATTATTAGGTCGAGGGTGGTGGAGCAGCTCGGACTGCTCGACCAAATCGTGCCTGCCTCTCGAGTCCTCAACGGATTCAACATGGCGAGCGAAACAACGAAAGGGGAAATCACCCTCCCAGTCAACGTGGCCGACACGACCCAAAATGTCAAATTCCATGTCATCGAAGGAGATATGAGGTACAACACCTTGCTTGGAAGGCCATGGATACACTGTATGAGATCAGTATCATCAACCCTTCATCAAATGATGAAGTTTCTGACAAAGGACGTAATAAAAACCATGTATGGGGAATAACATGCAGTGAGGGAGATGTTTTCGGTGCATGATATGGCACCCCAACATCGACGCCTTCAACATCGAAGGAGCCAAAGGTTAAGAAAACATTGAAGTAGCAATCACGAAACACATTCTCGGCTACACCTGAATAAACAAGCAAAGGATCGTGTCGCGTCCCCAAAGCAAACGATTGAAGCATATCGAGGCTCAAAGTGCCATCACCACTAAGGTATAACCATCTCCCTTTTTATTTACATCTTACACTAACCTTTGTAAAGGTGTCCGATTAGAACAGTCGAAGCGCTGTCTAGCTCAAAGACCTTAGGTTTTAAAGAATGCGTTGCACTTTTTTCCTTCGATCAGATTTTATCCCAAGAAGGGTTTTACCGGCAAGGTTTTTAAAGAGGCAACACCTATATGCTACCTAAGGATAATGTAGCAAGTATTCAAGGCTTCTCTTCAATCAACCTCGAATACTGGGGGGCATCCCCCCGGGATATCACCTCCTCGGAGAAGTCAAGAATGTGCCAAAAAGGGTCTCGATAGGAAAACGATGTATCAAACGGTCGAACGAACTGTGTTCGCATGGAATAACAGAACCCTTGACAACGAAAACATGTATACTTGTGCCAAGTAATCAAAGAATTTTTTTTCCTCTATCAAAACGTTTTACGCTTCAAAGAAGTCCGCTATTTTTTACAAGAAATGGCTCTAGAGCTAGAAATTTATCAGACACTCGGGGACTGACGTTAAAAACACAAAGCCATATGGCCTCCTAGTCAGAAACTTCAAACTCGTAAGCCCTCAACAAGGCAATACCAAGTTTACAAGGAACGGCTCCAGAGCCAAGAAACTTTCGATGCCTTAGGGACTGTCATCGATTGTCACCCCATCAATTTGTCAAGAACCCAAGGCAATAAGACCCCATGCGGGCAACCTCGAGCTCGTAAGACCTTCATAAGGCAATACAAAACCTGTAAGACCTCAAGCAAGGCGTGGATTATACTTGTGCCAAGTAACCAAATCTGTAAGACCTCAGGCAAGGTGTGAATTATACTTGTACCAAGTAACCAAATCTGTAAGCCCTCGACGGCATGATAAAAATTATAAAACCTTACAAAAGGCATAAATCCTGATCATAAAGTTAAGGCTATACATTCGAACTTGTAAGACCCCTAAAAAGGCATACCCTCGATGTAAACGCCAAAACTACTTCACTCGGGGACTGAAAGGCTGCAGTCATAAGGCTCCAGCCAAACTCATGCGACTCAAGGACACCCGACCATCGCTCTAAAATCATAGGACTTTAAATTACTTCGAAAATACTTCAAAAAGAACTGGTTAATCAAGCTACCCTCGGCATAAGCAAAAGAGCTTTGATCATGTCAGCTCCAAACAATAGGCTTCGAAACAATTCAGCCATCGAGCGAAACCTCTTGAGGTGCTCATTTATCGCTACATAATGGCTCACAATCGATGTTCTTATCGAGCTGTCGAAAATCTGGGCGAACACAAAACTTCAAAATAGCCTTTAGCGAGGAACAATAAAGTCTACATAAGAGGCCGTACTGACCCGACGCGTAAGATCCCAGATGCCAGCCCAAATTAGAGGTTGTACCGACCCAATGCATAAAAGCTATTGTCGCTAGATTAAAATTAAAGGTCCTACCGACAAAACACATAAGACCCATTGTCGCCAGCTTAAAATTAAAGGTTGTGCCAACCCAATGCGTAAGACCCGAAGAGCTAGCTTAAAATTCAAAAACTTAATGGTCAATGAGCTCAAGTCGAAATCCGATTCGGAGATTGAGCCCGAAACAGTTAACTAAAATGCCTAAGGGAAAATGCGTAAGAGCCTACGAGCCAGCCCAACAAGCCTCAGGGTCGATTTGCAAACCTATGGGTTTTACCTCGAAGTATAGTTCACCTGGCCAATGATCGACGAACGAGTAAATTCAAAACAAAGAAAGACATACTCAAGCAAATGGAAATTCATGGAAGGAGAAAACCGAAAGGTTTCTTTATATATGCATACGTGAAAAAATACAAAAGCTCCATTTACAAAGTTCTCTAAGAACACTGTACAAAGAATCAAAAAGAAAAAAAGCCTAGTCTATTTTCCCCTCGGGGACTGCGGCCCCATCGGCCTCTTCTCCATTATCTTCGACATTAGATACATGGAATTTGGCATCATATTCATCCACCTTAGCTGCGCTGTCTCTTCCGAGAGATTGAAGCACCTAGCATGAATCTGTTCGAGGGTTTTCCTCCGAGATTTGCACCGGCATATTCATTGCTTTTGTTCTCTCGATTGGAAGCCCTTCTCAGCTCAGCTCGAGCGTTAGCGGCGTCATTTAAATAGACGACCACTTTCTTTTGGCCTTATACCAAATCTCTTTGGCTTCATCCCGAGCGTCCATGAACTCGACCTTTATCTCCAAAAGGTCGGACTCGAGCCTTGCAATCCTACTCATCTAAACCAAGCTATTTTCACGGGCATTCCGGAGCTGCACCTCGAGAGCAGAAACCTTGGCCAAAGCATTCTTCTTGGCCGCAACATGAGCATCTATCTGAACCCGTAGCTCATTACACTCATACTTGGCCTGGCCAACCTCGCCCAAAAGGAGTTCCAAATCCTCTATCTTGCTCTGCAACTAAAAGTATCAAAATATTAATCTCTAAGAATAAAAGAAGGAGCATGCATTCCCTCGGAGCAAAGGTTACCTGTTTTTCAAGGTGGCTTTCGTAGTTCAGTCTTTGATTCGCCTCGTACCACAGGTATATTAAATCCTCTCCCCTTTTTTCACAAAGAAGACTAAGGGATTTCTCCCCGTCCAAGGCTTTTTGCAACCTGGCTTCACGGCGAAGCAGCTCGGACTTAAACTTGTCAAAGGCCTACGAAAAAGGAGCTCAATAAGGAAATGAAAGTGCAAAACTGAAAAACCAATATGTTTGGCCAAAACTCACCACAGAACAAAGCCGTTGAGCCTCCTTAAAAGTTGAATGCACACCTACTGGTTTGGTCTTATCGGCCCCAATAGAACCGCTCCTAATAGGAATGTGATCGTTCAAGACCTTGCTTGAGTTAGGCGGCCCCTACCCTCGAACAACCCTCGAAATACCTTCGACAGGAAAATAAGACGGCGGTAGAAAGTCCTTGTCGCTCGAAGTACCTTCGACAGGAAAAGAAGACGGCGGCAAAGGAGGAACTATCTTTCTAAGGCCAGAAGCCTTGGCTGTTGCAGGCTCAGCCGAGATATCTTCTCTGGGCCTCCGGGCAGGACTTGTCTCGCTATGAGCACCTTCGCCCTGCGAGGGATCCTTCCATTTGTTATTACTTCTCGGTCCCAAAGCCGACGACCCTTCCTCCTCTCCGAGGGAGCACGATCTCACCTCAGGAAATTCTCCAATGCATGCGGTGGCGGAATTAACACACATAAAAGAAAGTACCTTTCAAAGAGAATTAAATACGCAACACGTACAGTGGTGTTTTGAATCCCATCTACCCTTCGATAGGTCTCGCCACTTGCGCTCATCGTAGGTCGACCAAGCTGCCAGCTTCCAAGTCCAATCCGCTAGATCGGGGACCACGTATGTCATCTAGGGGATTATTGTACATAGGAAAAGGAAAACATCTTTACAGAGTCCACCTCCACTATGAGCAAGATGATAAAAATGCAAGTGTACGACTTACATGTGAAATTCCATTCCTCAGGAAATGTCAGGAACTCTACAGGGATGATATCGATAGTTTCCCCTCGGTCCTCATTTTCTTCATCATCGGCAACAAAGGTCCTGGTGGATTGGAATCGCAAAGCTATCAGGCGTCGGCAATGAAAGGGTCAGTACAATCTGATGAGATGGCTAAGGGTGAACTCAAGCCCGACTTCTTCCGCAAAGAACCTCATCATCAATACTATCCTCCAGAATGACGGGTGAACCTATGCCAGGGTAGCCCGATATCTTCGACAGAAGTCAAGCACGACTCTATCAAGAGGTCCCAACATGAAGGAGTACGTTTATACATTTAAAAAGCCCTCTGTATGAGTCGTGATGTTATCTTATGGGGAAGGTACCTGCAGTACCACCTTTTCTCCCCATCCGCAGTCTCTCCTCACTACCTCGAGGTGTCCCTCTCCTATTGATGAAGTGAACCTTGATGCATGATCCCAATGGCCCTAAACATTGGGAGGTCTCTCTACCAAAAGGTCCCTTCTCGAGACAAAGCATCTTGAGCTTAGCTCGCTAGATGTCGGCGGTGTACCACCGATTGAGCGGGAAGCAGAGGCGGAACCCTCCTCTTCTTGGTGAATGGATTTGGGTGTAGCAGCCATGGCAATGATAAAACAAGAGAAGGAAAATGAAAAATCAGGCAAAAACTTTGAACTAAAATGATGAAAAGGCTGACGCAAGGAAGGATAGCTCTATAAAAAGGACAGCTTCTCAAAGTGGTGGAACCCTCAAATAAGGGGAAAGCGAACTCATATATAAAGCAAGAGGTGACTGTCCACCTACTCTGAAGGCCAAATAATTCCAACTAGGCCATTATCACTGTCGGGGAAGTTTACCGGCGGGACCATCCCGGTTGCTCCGTGACCGAGCCGTGAATGACGCTGTCATACAACGTTCTAGGGATCAAATATTCCTGTGCCAATCTAGCCTCGAGATTGTGCCCAATCTCGAGGATCTCTATTACTATAACGGTGAGCTCTAAGGAGTCATCAATGCCAACCTAGCCTCGAGATGGTGCCCGATCTCGAGGAACTCTATCAAATAAAATTAGGCTTTAAGGAGCTATTCATATAAACTTAACCTCGAGGTGGTACCCTATCTCGAGGATCTCTGCTATTACAAGTCCGGGCCATTCACCCGATTCCTTGTCCCTCGGGCTACTTGAGCCAAGCCAGTTCTCACTCGAGAATTGTTAATTAAGCCTCAGGGCTATTTTCGCCTTCAAATCAATTTAAACACTCTCTCGGCTACTTTAACCCAGGGGCCATCCAAGTTCGAGCATATCTTCATTCAGGGTCTATCTATGGCGCCGAAGGGTTATCTTCATTTTTTAAAACAAGTTTTCGAGGCTGCCCGAGTTCAGGTAAACTCTCACTCGGGGGCTATTTGAAAAGGCCTGAGGGCTATGGGCTGTCTTTATTTTTAGGTGACCAAGCAACTTTGTCTGTCAATGACTATCAACGGGGCCTAAAAAGGCTAAGTTTTGTTCTAAAATTCAAGGCCCACTCTCACTCAATTCGAAATCGGAGGTTTCGATGGCCTAAGTTTGAGTCAAATCAATCCGGACTTAGTCTGAGGAATGGCAAAGGGTTTCAGGGAATATCATATCAATAACAAAGGGAATACCTACGCCTGAGTCCGGTATTCAGATCGATCGGTAAAGTCACATGCTCAGATTCTTTACAAATGCAGATAAAGGGAAATCCAGCACAAATCAAAGACAAATAGAAGAAACATTTTTGTATTAATAAACAGTGATTACAAAAGCCCACGAGAGGTCCTTACACAGAAACAAAGAAGAAAAAAATAACTGCTAAAAGTCTAATCTACTCTCGGAGGTACATTCTCGGAAGCAATATCTGCGAGAACCAGTTCCTCGGGGACCCTATTTTAATCTTCCAAACGACGTCTTTGAGAATCTCCTCCAAAGCATAAAAATATGAGGAAGAGATTGTAGCCTATCAAAGAGCAAAAGCTTTTGACAGGCAGGGAAAATTGTGGCTTGGTGAAAAATTTGGCGAGTATGGGTCTTGCCAGCACTACTATTGGGAAGCCACTTCTTGAGACATTGCACCGGTGTGGGATGCAAAGGTTAGTAGATGGCACCACCTCACTCCATGGAAAACAAAAGGAATGAAGCGCCATATCAGTTTGAAGTTAAGGGAGATGAGCAGAAGTTCATGATCCACATATCCTCTAATATGGGGATAATTCGAAGCCTCTCCTTCATTACTTTGGACCAACAACAACATCAACAGCAACAACAACAACAACAACAACAAACCAGTATGATCACATTCAGTGGGGAAGAGCTCTGAGAAAGAGCCATGACATAACTGGCGCAACCGCTACCGTGTGACCTTACGGTCGCGGGCTTGAAACATGGAAAATAGAGTTTGGATGAGGATGAAGAGAAGAAAAGAGTTAAAGGCTGTTGAAGAATGACTGGATGGAATTGTGGTTCAAGAAAGCTCCTATTTATAAAAAGGCGGTAGCATAACCGACGGTGCAATCAATGCATTTAGGAAACATATCGACAGGCGCAATCAATGCTTTTTGGGAGACAGATCGGCGGCGATCTTATCGCTTTGAGAAAATAACTAGCAGTGCATTGGACACTTCTAAAAAGATTAACCGATAGGACATTTCAGTTATCACAAACGCTTACATCATGAGCATGACGTCATCATGAGAGTCTCGAGGAAGTCGATGTCAAAGTCATTTCATATCATCCTATTCTAAGAAACACGGGGACTATCTGTACACAGCTAAAATCGGAGAGTCTGATTTTGGGATCACCACAACATCCCATGGCCTGTCTTCAAAAGGCCCGAGGCATAGTTCAAGGCTCGACCTCGAGGATTCCCTATGCCCGACCTCGGGGCTGTACAAATCGTTGGCTATGATGAATGAGTGGGAGATTCCCAAGGCAAGTGGTTAGAGCTGACCAAGTCCATAAGAATAAGTACTAGTCCATACCGTGGCATTAAATAGATGTACCAGCCGCATATTTTTGAAATAAATGTGCATGTACCATGTTGGGATTCCCCATCCTATATAAGGGAGACCTTTGTAATTTTTTGCACATATATACAACATTCAATACAAGAACATTCTCTGCTCTCTAACTTATAACATATTCTCCCTTGATTTTATTACTTACATTTATTGTGTTTCAATAATTTTTCTTCATTTATTTCTCATTATTGATCATAAAGAGCCCCCATCAAGGCCCTAAGAACTATTAGTTCTCAGTCGACTATCTACAACCTAACGTCCAGCTCGACCCCGAGGCCCCGATTCTCAATCACTCGGTTTGTGTATCATACTGCCTTAAGGCTCTTATCTTGTTTTCTAGTCTCACATTTAGCATCTACTGCATAACAACTAGCATAAAAATAAATCATGTATTTTTAGAACCACAAAATCAAATCTAATTGTAATTACCATTTTTAAGGTAAACAAATGCTTTACAACATTACTCTTCGAGATCACAGGCCTGTTCGCGAACGTGATTCACAAATCTGGGCAAAAATTTGGGTAGTTATGGAATTCCACATTTTTTACCCTAAACCATTTAATACATGACCTAGCTCATTTGTAATATATCTTTGGCTTATTTTACAGTCTTTGGAGTAGAGAAGACAAGTTTTGAAGCTGGGTTCTTGCACACACACTTGGGTCTTGAAAATTTGAAGCTTTTGGTAGAGAACTTCTTACCCATTTACGTTCATTTCTTCATTTCCTTGCTTTGTATTGTATATCTAAGTGTGTAGTATTTTTTTCCAACACTTGAATCTTGTTTATGTGAGTATTCATATTTAAAGTGTGGATTAAATATCTTTTTGTGCTTATGTATTGAATGATTTTTAGTTATATTGAAATGAGTTATTGTTTCTTTAATTATTCTTGTTCTTTAATGTTTCCAAAGGGATTAGCTAACCCTAGGACTCGCCCATTTACTGCGAATTAATTTTGGAAAAGATAAATTGGGGTTGAGAAAGATTAATTAACAAGAACTTGAGGCTTTAACTCTCACTTTATAGATTCTACCTAGGGATAGGATTGAACTACTTGTAGCCATATTCGGGTGTGCTTAATCTCTTAATTATTTGACGGATAACTCAATTAGGAAGTCTTGTTAGTCTTTGGAAGAAGCTATTATAGAATTATTATTCGAGACTAATTAACATAAACTCACTCATATGTGTAAAATCGTGAAATACTTTCTAAGTGTTTGCTTAGCATAATAAGTCATAATTCTCTTACACGCCTAATTGCTTACATAATGTTCTCAGTGGGATTCGACCCCTACTCATGGTTGGGTAAATTATATTGCATTTGACTATGTCCATGTACTTTTTAGTAGTGGAATTGGACGTCATCAATAGCTTAGAAGTTGAGACATTATTTCTATGCATACACTACATATCTCATATTAAGGAGGGATCCACTAAAATACATCTTTTAGAAACTCATGCCTACGGGTA